>NC_139244.1:15129295-15763343 GCF_977018435.1 Lepisma saccharinum | reverse complement strand
ATGTACACCAAATTTAAAGTTTCGACGCCTAGGTAATAAAGGACCTTCATATATCACATCACTCCCGAAAATCCATTATATACGTAAATCACTGAAATCAGATAAATAGTCCTGAAATTTTGAATTTCGGTAGTTCCTCCACCACCATTCAAATTTTCCCCAGCTTCTCTGCACAGTTTATCCACTTCTTCTTCCATAACACATTTATGTTGTCTAACATACTGATAACGTTTTTTAGGTTCATTTTTGTAAACATTAATACCTCTTGCCACAACCAACGCATAAGCCAAACACCTGCTATCGGAATTTTTAATAGTTATAATAATCCTTTTTTTAGTTTACAGAATTGTTCCCCATTCATTGCATTTTGGCGAACACGTCCTCCCCCTCGTGGCATTTGGACATGATGGAGATAATACATAGAAATTGTTGTCAGAAAGAAATGTTGTATTGCTCTGCAATACTTTTTCCAATGCTGCCCACAATATCTCCATATTTACCGCCTGTGCTTCCCGAAAGATAACCAAAAAGGGCGATCAGGGTGATCTTCATTTCTGATAGTAATACCAACTTGGTCATGCTCGGCCACATCACGTAGAACATATTGGACCAGTTCTTGCAATCCCTCCTGAACCCATATCACCGGATTCTCATTGTGTGGTGCCCCCCGCAACCGAGCACGCACCATTCGTCCTTCCATATTGAATCTTTGGTAACGCCCTTTTTGTCTCTTCTATAACTTCAACATGATGTAACACTGGCATCATCGCCACCGCCTACCTGTTTGCACCACTTCCGCTTCCTGAATACAATCCCGAAGAACCATTTGGTATAACGCTGGCGAAATATGATTTGTACATTGCTTCCCAATTCTCTAGTGTCTAAAACAGATTCTAAATGGAAAATATCTCCACATTTTTCATCGGTTGTTCCAATACACCCAAATATCCCTGTATCCTGGTTGTTATACTTGTTAGGAAACATTTCAACATGTTGGTTGGTCTCACTAGAAATAGAGACAGAGGGTCTGGATTGATTGCTGTTAATAGCAGTAGAGGTAGAGGGGGTAGAATGTTCTGCTGACTCAACATTAAAACCGCTACGACAGAATGTAACATAACACCAGTCGCATCGAATTTTTGCTGACGCGTAGGAATGAATAATTTCTACGCCATTCCTACGCGTCAGCAAAAATTCGATGCGACTGGTGTTATGTTTACATTCTGTCGTAGCGGTTTTAATGTTGAGTCAGCAGAACATTCTACCCCCTCTACCTCTACTGCTATTAACAGCAATCAATCCAGACTCCTCTGTGTCTCTATTTCTAGTGAGACCAAGCCAACATGTTGAAATGTTTCCTAACAAGTATAACAACCAGGATACAGGGATATTTGGGTGTATTGGAACAACCGATGAAAAATGTGGAGATATTTTCCATTTAGAATCTGTTTTAGACACTAGAGAATTGGAGCAAATGTACAAATCATATTTCGCCAGCGTTATACCAAATGGTTCTTCGGGATTGTATTCAGGAAGCGGAAGTGTGCAAACAGGTAGGCGGTGGCGATGATGCAGTGTTACATCATGTTGAAGTTATAGAAGAGACAAAAAGGCGTTACCAAAGATTCAATATGGAAGGACGAATGGTGCGTGCTCGGTTGCGGGGGCACCACACAATGAGAATCACGGTGATATGGGTTCAGGAGGGATTGCAAGAACTGGTCCAATCATGTTCTACGTGATGTGGCCGAGCATGACCA
This sequence comes from Lepisma saccharinum, assembly GCF_977018435.1. Classification (NCBI taxonomy): domain Eukaryota; kingdom Metazoa; phylum Arthropoda; class Insecta; order Zygentoma; family Lepismatidae; genus Lepisma; species Lepisma saccharinum. The sequence continues at coordinate 15,761,583 of NC_139244.1, read as the reverse complement.
AGTTGGTATTACTATCAGAAATGAAGATCACCCTGATCGCCCTTTTTGGTTATCTTTTCGGAAGCACAGGCGGTAAATATGGAGATATTGTGGGCAGCATTGGAAAAAGTATTGCAGAGCAATACAACATTTCTTTCTGACAACAATTTCTATGTATATCTCCATCATGTCCAAATGCCACGAGGGGGAGGACGTGTTCGCCAAAATGCAATGAATGGGGAACAATTCTGTAAACTAAAAAAAGAATTATAACTATTAAAAATTCCGATAGCAGGTGTTTGGCTTATGCGTTGGTTGTGGCAAGAGGTATTAATGTTTACAAAAATGAACCTAAAAAACGTTATCAGTATGTTAGACAACTATAAATGTGTTATGGAAGAAGAAGTGGATAAACTGTGGCAGAGAAGCTGGGGAAAATTTGAATGGTGGTGGAGGAACTACCGAAATTCAAAAATTTCAGGACTATTTATCTGATTTCAAGATTACCGTATATAATGGATTTTCCGGGAGTGATGTGATATATGAAGGTCCTTTATTACCTAGGCGCGAAACTTTAAATTTGGTGTACATAAACAACCATTTTAATGTTATAACATCTCTTACAGCTGCATTCTCCGCTAATTTCTATTGTGAAACTTGCCATAAAAAATATGATCATGTTTCTAGACATCTAGGATCCTGTACAGCTGTTTGTTCACAATGCAAGAAAAGCCCAATGTACTGTTTCAGAAACCAAATAAAGTGCACTGATTGTAACAGATTTTTCTATGGTCAAAAATGTTACAATAATCATAAAACATGTTACAATAGAAAAAACTCTCTTTGTCAGACAGTAAAATGTTGTGAAAAATGCCTGAAAGCGTATGCTATCCGTACAAACAGAAATCCTCATATATGTGGAGAGAAATTCTGTGTCAGCTGTCTAAAAATATGGTACCATCTGAACATCTATGTCACATCCAAAAAATTTATAGCAAACAAATATCTTCTCTTATATCAAAAAAAGCAATGCTTGTTTTCTACGATATTGAATCGAGGCAGGACACAAAACTAGAAGGCACTGAAAACAATTTTCTGCATATTCCAAATCTTTTGGTGTGCCAAAATCTATGCTATAATTGCATTGAGAACAAAGATATGTCTCAATGGTGCAGTGTATGCGAAAAAAGACAGCCACATTTTTGATAGTACAGAACCTGTTTACAATTTTCTGCAATTTGGTTTCAGCTCACCCGCACCAAAATTAACAAAATTGTGTGTATTGCACACAATAGTAGAGGGTATGATTCGCACTTTGTACTGCAAACTATGATCGAAAAAATGAAATGGACACCGTCTGTGATCATGAATGGAGCCAAATATTATCTTTGAAGATGCACAATATCCATTTCATTAGATTCTCTCAACTTTATTCCAATGGCACTCAACAAATTACCGAAAGCATTTGATCTCCCAATGTCCAAAGGGTATTTTCCTCATTTTTTTAATACTTTGAAAAATAAAGAATATGTCGGATGTATCCCTGGTACTGAATTTTACGCTGTTGATTCTATGATGGAGAATCAGAGAACCAGTTTTTTTGGAATGGCATAGTGAACAACAGAAAACAGGGGTAGTTTTCGATATGCAGAAGAGTTGAGAAATACTGTGTAGAAGATGTTAATGTACTACGTGCTGCCTGTTTGAAATTCATGACCACTTTCTGAAAAAGAAACAACAGTGAACCCATTATTGGAAGCCATCACCATCGCTTCAGCTTGTAATAAAGTATTCCGTAAAAGATTTTTGAAAGCAGAACATATAGGAATTATTCCTAAAAACGGATACAGATGGTGTGATATTCAGTCTATAGAGGCTATTCAATGGTTGGTATGGGAGGAAAAAAAACATAAAATCGAAATCCAACATGCAGCCAGAGGACCAGAAGTAAAAGTTGGAGAAATTTGAAAGTAGATGGATATTTTAAAGATCAAAAGGGGCAACAGCATGTATTTTGAATATCAAGGATGCAGAACACATGGTTGTGTCAAATGTTTCCCTACTTCACGTACAGAACCTCTTCATGATGACCCATATGATACTTTGTCTTTTCGGTATGAAAGAACAGAAAATAAAATTACCAGATTAAAAGCACTTAACTACATTGTCCATGAGATGTGGGGGTGCGAATTTCACCAGCAGTTGAGAAATAACAAAACCATGAAACATTATGTTGAAAAACATCCGTTATCAATTAAAGCCCCCATAATTCCCCGGGAGGCGTTTTATGGTGGTAGAACTAATGCTACCAAACTACATTACACTGTGGAAAGAAAATGAAACAATTCAATATAAGGATGTATGTAGTGCCTGTACCCTTATTGTTGCAAAGTTAAAAAGTTTCCAGTTGGCCACCCGGTGAAAATTTATGTGGGGGAAGAATGCCCGATATTTATTCTTTTGAAGGGCTTGTCAAAGCAACAATACTTCCACCGAGAGATCTGTACCATCCTGTGTTACCATATCGAAACCAATTCAAAATTAACTTTCCCTCTATGTAGAACTTGTGCCGATGAAATAAACCAGGCGGAATGTAACCATACTGCTAGGGAAAGAGCTATAAACTGGAACCTGGGTTGTGGATGAAGTTCAGAAGGCAGTTCAAAAGAAATACAAAATTTTAGAATTACATGAGGTATGGGAATATAATGTTGAACAATATGATCCTGCAAAAAAAATCAGGTGGTGTTTTTGCAGAGTACATCAATACATTTCTCAAAGCAAAAGTTGAAGCAAGCGGCTGGCCATTGTGGTGTATTGATGAAGAATCCAAAAAAAAAATACATAGCTGACTATTTTGAAAAGGAGGGTGTGTTGTTGGATGAAAACAGAATGTGTGCTAATCCTGGATTACGAAGCTTAGCAAAACTTATGCTGAATTCATTTTGGGGTAAATTTGGACAGAGAGAAAACCCTGGTCAAGTTAGTATTATCAACAATCCTAAGGATTTTTTCGATAAACTAGAAAATCCCAATGTTGAAGTACATCAAGTTATACCTATAAATGAAGATATGTTGATAGTTCACTGGCAATATCTCGAAGAATCTGCACTTCCATTATCGACTGTAAATGTAGTTATTGCAGCATACACTACAACACATGCACGATTAGAGCTTTATGAATATTTGGATACATTAGGCGAAAATGTATTGTACTATGATACCGATAGTGTTATTTATATTCAAAGGCCAGGTGATGTTGATCTGCCTGTTGGAGACTACCTAGGGGAGTTAACAAATGAACTAGAACTCTATGGGAAAAATGCTTATATCAGAGCATTTTCATCCAGTGGGCCGAAAAGTTATGCGTTTGAGGTAGTAAATCCAGACAATACTAATGTTACTACTGTTTGCAAGGTGAAAGGCATATGTCTAAACCATAAAAACAGCAGCACAATCAATTTCGAATCACTCACCAATGCTATTCTCAACAACACCTCCTCTTTAACTTTACTCAACTCGAACAAAATCGTACGCACAAAAACACATTCCGTTGTTAGTAAGCCGGAAATAAGGGTTTTTCAGGTGGTATATACCAAAAGAAAAAGATGTGCATCAAATTTCGAGACTTTACCATATGGATTCAAACAACAGAAAACAGAATGAGTTAATTTTGTAATGCAGTGGAATATATTTTTATTAGATTAAGTTAATGCTATCCTTAGTAATAGTATATCTGTGATTTGGTCAACATACAAACTGGATACCAAAACAAATCTCATATTATATGCACATGTTAAAGCTTTTCATTACCAAATCTGTTACTTAGTAAAAAATAAAAATGAAAACCATTCATTTGAAACCATTTGCTGTCATTGAAATATAATTATGCGGCCGCTATAATTTTTTGCTTATTATCAGTGCAAATCTGATATTATGTTGTGCACTTTAATGATGGAGTGAGTGACTAGTTGACAAGTTGGTTCTTCGGTGCAACGTTGTATGGTACAAACGGCTTTGTGCCCCTCTCCAACTTAAAAAAAAAGAGGCCCCCACAGATGGTAGCCACGTTGATGTCGTTGTGGGGCTTTCTACAAAAAGCTACCTGTACCAAGCCCAAAAACTTATTTTGAGATGGCGAATAAAAACTTTCCATGCCTGTTGACCTTTAGTTTCCTCAACACACATACCCCAGTTGTAATCGAACCCTCGACCCCCCTTTGGTTTCAAAACACATCTGTTTGTGCATAATGGCTAATCGAGACTGGTAACGCATTTTTTTAAAAATTCGATACTATTATTTATTTTTGGTTTTAAAACATAGCATACATTAGTGGTAAAGTCTTTGCATTGTAATCAAAAGGTTCCAGGTTCGATATTCGTTGAAACAGCTTTATGCATTACGGTTAATCGGGACTGCGTTAAAAAACGCCAACATTAGCCTTTTGGTTGCAAAACTCCAAAATCACCCCATTTTCTATTTGTGTATCAAAAATAATCGGGAATAGTAACTCACTTTTTAAACAAATCAATGTTTTTCTGCAAATTTGCCAGCATTGGAACCCAAAACCTTTTGAATACTAAACAACAATATCAGCTATTTTGTTTTGCTTTTTGAATATCTGTTCGTGCTAATCGGGACTGATAACACACTTCTTTTTTATTTAAACAGAAAATCATTATTAGCCACTTTGACAACAATTTCTAGGTATATCTCCAACATGTCCAAATGCCACAAAGGGGGAGGACGTGTTCGCCAAAACGCAATAAATGGGGACTAATTCTGTAAACTAAAAAAGAAATTATAACTAGGAACTCGAACCTGGAACCTTTCGAATACTAAACACCAGTCACAGCCATTTTGTTTTGATTTTTAATATCTGTTCCTGCATAAATACTAATGGGGACTCAACACACTTCTTTTTTATTTTATTTTAAAAACAACATCATTATCAGCCATTTGACATTGTGAATCGAACCCGGGACCTTTTCATTACAGCATAAACATCCTATTTCCAATTAGTTCATTTTCTCTTTGTGCACAAAAAAGCTAATCGGAACTTTTAAACAAATACAATTGAATATACAATTTTCACCAACATTGGGAATCGAACCCTCAACCACTTGGTTAAAACATCTCGCGGAATAAAAAACACCCCTCGCGCCGCGCCGCCCCCGCGCCGCCCCGCGCCGCTCCGCCCCGCGCCGCGCCGCGCCCGGTCGCCGCCGCCGCCGCTAAACACAAAACGCGGCCGCCATATTGATTTTATTCAAATACTATTTATGCACAGATGGACTAATCGGGACCTATAATGGCGGGACAAAACAATTGGCCTCATTTAACTACCTAGAGAATCGAACCCGCGACCTCTTCATTACCAGGCGACAACATTAACCACTACCCCAAAGCCGCCATATTGATTTTATTCAAACACTATTTATGCACAGATGGACTAATCGGAACCTATAATGGCGGGGCTAAACAATTGGCCTAATTTAACTACCTAGAGAATCGAACCCGCGACCTCTTCATTGCCAGGTGACAACATTAACCACTAACCCAACTCGATTTTCGAACTCAACCATTTTGTTGCCTTTATTTACACACAGGCTAATCGAGACCATTCAATATTGACATCGTCACCTTGTAATCAAGGGGTCCCAGGTTCGATACTCGGTGGAGGCACATAGTGGTCCGAATCACCACTTTTCAACTGTAGGTCCACTCCTGATTAGTTTTGCCGTGCATAAAGTGGACTTAAAAAACTAACTCAATCTATCAATCAATCAATATTGACTCTACCAGAAATCGAACCCTCGACGCCTCTTGTTTTACAGAGCAATAACCTTAGCCGCTAAACTTTCGGGGTACAACACCTTCGGCGCCATCTTTAAATCATTTCTTTATGTCTTTGAATCATACGCAATGGTTGCGCGCGCATTTCCTCCAAAGACACACACACACACACGTGTTAGGTTAGCATACATCAAGAAACAACGTGACAAATCCATTGACCCCCTCCCCCCACCGCTTCCGATGTCTTCAAGGTGATCAGACACGTTCTGCTGACTCAACAATAAAACCACTCGTGGCCCGCTACGACCGGATGTAACATAACACCAGCCGCATCAAATTTTTGCTGACGCGTAGGAATATAATGCTGCCATTACTACTTACATGATAATATAAATACAGGGTCCTTCGTTCCAGGCACGTATCCAGAAATTATTTTCGGGGGGGGCTAAACATCAATTTTTACAGGGGTATAGATAGAACCTCGCAAGGTTTAAGGTCGATGGTGGCGATTCAGTTCCAAAACGATGGGGGGGAAGGGGCAAGAGAAGTTTACTTTCTCTTGGTAGATAAAGGTTCATTAAAAAGCCATAGTGCGGTGCCAAAAATGGAGAGCAACTGTCTCCTAAATCTGCCACTGTTTAAGCTGCTGTTTTTTTTTCTTTCAGAACGTGATATCGGGACATTTTTTATCACTCGACTCCTCTGTTGCAATGTACGAACGATGTGTTTATGCCGAAACGATCTCAGTATGTGTATGTGTCCGCTTCACGAAGCTGTTATGCAATGGACAATCCATTCGAATGTTTTGATTTTATTTACTTTATTTTACTTCGCGTTTTGTGCCTCTTGGCTAATTTGCAAAGATGGGAATGAGTGATGAAATGATGAAATTGATGAATGGACATTCACAAACAACCATGCCCGAGCGGGATTCGAACCCGGAACCTGTGGCGTCCCAGCGCAATGTGCTAACCACTCAGCCACAGGGTCCGGCCCATTCGAATGTGTTCTCCCAGGTTTGGATATGATCCTTTATGGTGTTGTCGCCTGCCTTCGAAACGTAACCTTAACAAAAATCCTAATTTTCCAACCTTGTGACTTGGATCTTCAAGATTTAGGAAGAATTCAGACCGAAGGCGCACACACGTCGTTTGCAATGAGTGACCCAATCAACAGAAACTTTTCACACCATAGCGGCACGACAGGCTGCACAAGCCTGTGTTCGATTTGTGAAATCCTCAAGCGACGCGTATAGCTTGTAGCTTTGGTGTGAAACCTGGTGGGTCAATCTCATTGTCACCTTGAAACGGCAGCTCGTGTTAACCACAGAAGAAAAATATCTTGTCAACCGGTGGGAATGTCCCTTAGTTTTATTCTATCTCCTTTTTCTGTGCTTGTTAATTAAACAGGCAACATCTTACGGTTGGGCATACACAAGAGATGTGCCATGTAGAAATATTAGCGGAAAATGCAGGCTCCATCAGGCATACCGTGCCACTGCTCTACAGCGACAGCAAAAGATCAAGCGAAGCCAAGAGTGACTCGGTAGCTCACTTGGTAGAACAAAGAATGGCACGGTATATGCCAGAGACCCTGGTTTTCGAGTCATGGTCGAGCTTGCTTTTTCCGCTAAAATTTCCACATATGCAACATCATCTTGCTTTCTCTTCTCGACATTCATAAAATTTTCGGCCTTCATGGCTGCCCCTTTGTGGTAGTTAGTGTTTGAGTGTTTTTCCAAAATGACTTAAAAGTCCTTTTTTTAACCCACGAAACTCTCGGACTGCATACAGGAAACTTGGTCCAGTCACTAATAAATCGTTACTCAAAACTTAGATTATCAGCCGATCTGTGCAGCTTATTTCCTTTTTTTTTTTTTTAGAAAAAAATGATGCTCCAATGCCCATTACTGCTGAAATATTTACTTTAGAGACCTTCGATCTCTTTGCTCATGACCCGAAACTAACACTACACTGTCCGCAATGTCTTCAGCTTTGGACCCGAACTTGTAATAGTGGTAGACTTCAGCACTTTCCAGCAAAATGTGTCACTAGTCCCCCCCCCCCCCCCCGAATCTCTACATCTTATAAAACTGTCAATGGACACTAATCGACTGTCACACTTACTCCTGAAGTCTTATTGAATGATTCTGTTGTACAGACCAACCGTGAAATTGAATCCGCGTATTTATATCCATATCATATTGTGGAATGTTCCGCACATAAAATGTTTTGTAGTTCGACTCCACCTCCTATTCAAGAACGTTCCCTTTCGAGCTTTTCAGAGAATTAGTAATCCAACGAATCGTCCGACTCATGGTGCTGCCTTCAACAGTGCTTTGTTGTGCAACTTCCAAATGCTGACAAATCTTTAAATAATGCTCAAGTTCCTTGGGACAACACCGAAAGAGCAAGAAAAGTTTACATACAATATTATCAATAACAGGGTTATCCCTCAGGGTTCTAGAACATTCTCCGCTTTTCCTCGATAATTATCTGTCTTTAAATTATAATCACAATATTTTATTTCACACACACAAGCCAAAAACCTCATTTTATCTAGTGTAAATTGAAAAATTTCGGAGGGGGCTCGAGCCCCCTGAGCCCCCCCTCTGGATACGTGCCTGCTTCGTTCAGCCTTGAGCGCCTTGACGGCGGCACGCTTAACGGCCGCCCGGACGCCAACTCCCGTCAAATCGCGTGCGATATCTCCGCTATGAAAGCCGCTAGCTTCGAAATGATTTCAAGTTCTCAGAATTATAGTTACAATTACATTCAAAGTAAGCACATTAATTGTCACGGGGGATGTTGGAAATGTTGTCTTCGTGCACCTACTCGTTTTTGGCATGTTTTTAGGAAATTTCGCGTAGCTTTGGTAGCAAGACACGCTAAAAGGGAACTTAAGTTTCCTAACAGCTCGTGGCGCCAGAGTTTCAACTGAAACACATGACTTTGAGCATAACTTGTGGATTTCTTTCTTAACCCCATTCCATTTCAGTAACTTTGCGATCTCAGTTCAGTCGTATTTTGAAAGTGGGTACGTGTTTCAAGTGTTCTTGCGATTTTCTATTGTTTTATACATTGTTTATTAAGCGTATAGTGTTCCAACTGTTATTTTGTGTTTTGCTATTTAATAATGGCACACATTACAACAAAACGTACGGCCTCCCCGATGGCGCCTTGTAATCAAAGGGTCCCGGGTTCGATTCCCGGTGGAGGCGCATACTGGTTCGGATACCACTTTAAGCTATCCCGATTAGCCTTCAAGTGGACTTAGAAAACCAACTCAATCAATCAATACAACGAAACGTTTTTATGTACGATTCGTATCTGATTACAAATTCTTAAAAAGATTTTCAACAGAATTCCTAGGTGTGTCTGTTCCACACAGAAATACCGTGCGAAACCTTGTGAACAAATTGAGAATGAGAGTCGATTTAATTTCTGTAAATAAATTATGGGGAATGTTAGTGGTGGGGTAATTGATCCACGATTAATATATTCTTCTCTAACGAAGCAAGGTTCCATTTACAGGGAACAATGGAACCTTATTTCCGTTGTGAAATCATTTTGAATAAGGATATCTAGCCTATCTTTCTAAATTTCATTTTATTTGAAAATAAACTATTCTTTTATCACATTTTGATAAAAAAAATCGTGACTTTATCTCTCCTTTTCGAGCAGAAATGGGACCTATCGTCCATTGTTGAACTCGTTTTTGAAAAAGGATAGGTATCTAGTCTTTTCTAAATTTAATTTTCTTTGGAAAAAACTCACTATCCTGCAATATTTCTATCACGTTTTGATCACACACTGTGACTTTAACTCTCCTTTCCCAGCAACAATGGGACCTTTCGTTCATTGTTAAACTCGTTATGAAAAGGGATATCTAGCCTTTTCCAAATTTAATTTTCTTTGAAAAAACTCACTGGCCTACAATACTTTTATCACATTTTGATCAAAAGAAGTGTCTTCCTTTATCTGTCGTTTTTCATCAATGAGAGAGAGCTTTTGTTCCATTGTTGTACTTTCTGTTTCAGATTTGCAGCCTTGTTTAAATTTAACTTTCTTTAACAATCTCGCATTTCTGCAATGTTTCTCTCACATTTTTATCGCATGTTGTGCCATTTCCCAGTTTCCCGCCAAATTTAGCGAAATCAACCGATTCAGTGTGCATGGCTACATGGACGTAAGTGTTTCGCGCTCATCTCGTAACTCGAACCCGCGACATCTCAATCACACTAACGTGGCTTCTTCTCCCGTTCCTCTTTGTCACCCTGACTTATCGGTTAGCGTTAGTAACGTGTTTATCTATGGGGGAAATTGTAAAATAAAGTCAATGCAACAAACTTTCAGACATTAAAAGAACTGAAGAAGAATATCAGGAGAGAAACTGTAGCAATTTCAGAAGCTCAACTATTGCGTGTAAATGGATGTTTCCGAAAAACATACCAAAACCGTGTGAATACATCAGGACATTTCCAGCATCTGTTGTAATTGACACTTTAATGAATGTAACTGTATTTGTTGCAGGAATGAATTTGCAATAATTGTCATAACATAGTAGGTCATTACAGTAAAAATTGTCATATCTGAGCCTCCGATCTGCCACCTTCCAAAATATTTTTTCTCAATTATTAAGGGCCGTGCCCTCCTATCCCTACGCTTTCGACGCCAGTATTGCCATGAAGCCAGAAGTACACCCAGCGTAAAGAAATTATTGTAGTTTAGTGAAAAAAAATAGGGAACAGTGCCAGTGGCGTCAACTTAAATGAGCCTGTGGGGCTCGAACCCACAAAATAATTTGCATGTTACATATATATATATATATATATATATATATATATATATATATATATATTATTTTTAGAAATAAAATCTCTGTGATTAAGAAAAGTTCTCATCATTAAAGACTGAAAGAATTCTCGCAGTAACTGTTTTCAAAATGTTACATAATTTTTATGAGACTTTTCAGTGTTCTATATAGCCTAATTTACACCATCCACGGTCATCACTATTACCAATCTAAGTGAGGTTAAATAAGGGCTTATAAACAGAATGAGGATTGATAGGCACTAAAAACTCGCAAAATAGGCAGGCAAATAAGAACAAAATACAAAATAGGTAGTAATCGTTCTGCACATCGCCCTACGACGTCAGGAGTATTCCTGGCCTGGGCATGGATGTTTGTGAGTGTTTATTCATCAATTTCATCATATCACTAATGTCCATCTTCGCAAATTAGCAAAAAGTAGCACAAAACGCGAAGTAAAATAAATGAAATCAAATCAAACTAAACGTGCTGAACATTTTCCATTATTTTCATGGATTAGACACTGAAAAAGCTGTTATCTTCGAAAGAAGCACTTGTGACTAAAACAGACACAAAAGAACACTATACCTGTTATGGACCGTAGTGCGCGCGGAGCCGTCATTTTGTTTATTTGTGTGCCAGATGGATGGAATCTTCTTAATTTTGCCACCAGAGGGCAATAGCATTGGTTACGCAATGACGTAACAAGGAAACCTTGGTGCGAAGTCGCAGCCCTTCAGGCAGCGCATTTTGGATTCTGGCCCAGGGAGAGGAAGTAGTCTTTCCTCTAGACAGACACCTTAAGAAGGGGTCCGAGAAACCACGACATGGGAGGAGAAGGATAAGTACTTTTAAGTTTCGAATTGGCACTCACACACCCAAATTATATTTGTTCATCTTTCTCGTCCGTTAAACTACGTGGAGAATTGACTTGACTGTAAAGGAATAGATTTAGTTCATCATTATTAATTATTTAGTTAAATTAATATCTATCCAACTGGCACAAGTGATACGACATGAAAATGTTTAGTTCAGCGAGTTTAACACCGACGATCTTTCTTTATGTAGACTAATGGTGCTTGCACATTATGTGAAAATGAATAAACTCGCATATTTTGGAAAAGGTGTTTTATCTGTACTTTCTAATAGCATAGCTGCCCCATAGCAAAATAAGTAGACCTATAAGGCGGAAATTTCCACTGCGCGCTTTCTAAAGGTTTGTATGCATTAAACAATCAAGTTTAACGTGCATGCAGAGCATGGTTCTCTGTCGAATTGTATGGGGCAGTTAAAACTTCTGTAAAATGGCGCACTACCAGTTAAACCCATTTGTAACTGTAGATGAAACGGGGGTACTAGATACTCCACAAGGAATTCATTTCGCCGGAATGTCTTCAACTAGAAGATCTGCGTTACATAATGAACTAAATCCTTTATCTGCAATGGACTTCACGTGTGTAAACCGTGGTAACTCGAGTGGGGGAGATTTGATTAACTTTCAACCCATTTCTCGTCAAGAAAATGTCACGTCTGTTGTGAATACAGGGACCATATTCAAGGTACCAGAACTATCTAAAATATCAGCGCAGGCAGCATCTAGCTCTATGCAGAATCTCTTACAGAAAATTCCTCGCTTGATTAATTGTGATGCTATATCTATATTTGGTTTCTTGCTGGAAATTCAGAAAATTCTGGAACTTAAAATTTTCACTACACACGATGTTCTTGTTTCATTACTAGACAAAGTACACGAACGTTTAGTGCCTAAGTGGTTGCAACATCTTCGAGAAGGTGTGCAATGGCAACATTTAGTAACTGATATATTAGACGTTTTTGTGACATCATTGGGCAGGGACGAGATTATCCAGAAATATGTGCTATGCAAGCAGTCAGTGAAGGAATCCCCACTCCAATTTTTCTTAGATAGAAAGCGGTGTGCATTGTTACTACAAGTGAATTGGACAGAATCTCAGTTCATTGCGCTTGTGATTGACAGGCTACTCCCAAATGTATCAGAAAGATTATTGTTTCTAGAAATTCCAAAAACTTATGCTCAATTCGAGATAATACTCGAAAAACTACAAAAGCACCTCACGGTAAAAAGTGATTTTTACCGAAGTTCCCAACAAAAGGGAAAAGACGAAGAAAGGAATGTAACTTATTTTAAGGAAAATATCCCCAAATTCTGTCATAAGTGTGGTACAAGACATACAGCCTCACAAAAGTGTAATTACGGTTCGCGTAATGCTAACTTGCTACAAAATTTGCGTGTTCAAGAAACACCAGAAAAAAATGAAAAAGCCACTGCAGTTTTTGTAGATAGTACATTAAACAAAGTGATAAATGTTAAAGCATGTCTTGATACCGGAAGCACAGAAAACTTAATTAGTAATAAAACATTTAATTTGTTACGTTCAAAGTGTCCAGTTAATGTTCAAGATTGTTATTTAAAAATAACACAAGGAGAACAGAACGTCATCCTTAAAAAGGCAGTGCAATTCACTGTACAGCTTGAAACATTGACTTGGCCTATATGGGCATATTTATATGAAAACCTTCCAGTGGACATAGTGCTTGGTGTAAACTTTATGAAAAACAATAAGCTTCTTCTTGACTTTCAACAAAAGTGCGTTACGGTTCCGTACGCGAAAGTGAAAATACCGATAAAATGGCATTTGAACAGTTTGTTTACAGACTTTAATTCGTTACAGACAAGTTATCCACAGCAATATTCCAGGCAGCAGGAAGTCCCGTGTACTACGCCTCCAAGGTCAACTCCATCGGGGCAACGATACGGAACAGGTGGTGGAAGAAGAAGAAGACAGCCAAACATGCACCGGGCAAACTTTCGCTTTCAGCGAGCTACAACACCTGGGCAGACAAATTTCAACTTCGAGACTGAGTCAGGAGTACGATGTGACGTAGGCAGCACCAAACTCCAAACAAATCAGGATGAGGACTACTGGAAAGAACAACTTGGTGAGTTACATTCTTATAATACGGTAGTGACTGAAAATGTAGGATGTTTCAATGGTTGGAAATATACGATTCATGTTACAGACACTATTCCTGTGCGTAAACCTCCTTATTATGCACCGAAGGAGAAACAAAAAGAAATAGACGATGCCGTTCAAGAATTATTAGACGCAAAGCTCGTTGAACCGTGTAATTCTCCTTATGCGAGCCCTGCATTTATAGTTAAGGGGAAAGGTTCCAATAAACGATTAGTAGTAGATTATTCTGAACTGAATAAAAAGATCGTGTATGATTCATACCCAACACAACCTATGCAAGAATCTCTTTCGTATCTCTCTCGGGGAAACGTCTATTCGGTTCTCGACGTCAGAAAGGCTTTTCACCAAGTCTTATTAGACGAAAAAAGTAGAAATCTTACTGCTTTCGTTACGCCAACGCAACAATTAAGATATTGTCGGGTTCCATTTGGTATGACCATTGGTACAGCTTGTCTCGCAAGAATGATTGAATGTATATTAGGAGATTTGCGAGGCAAGTGCCTAGAATATTATGCTGACGATATTATTGTCATAAGTAAGGATTTTGACACACATTTACGTGATCTACGTATTGTGTTCGAACGTTTGAAAAAATTCGGGGTGACAGTTTCAAAGAAGAAAAGTACCTTTATGACTAAAGAAATTAAATTTATTGGGTTTTTAAATAAAGATCACAAAATAGAAATAGATCCTGAAAGGATAGAAATAATTAAGAATTTACCACGTCCCAAAAATTTACGTGCATTGCGACGTTGTCTGGGATTTTATAATTTTTTTCATACATGGCTCCCAGGGTTTGCTGAAATAGCAACACCACTGTACCAGTGGCGGCTGGCCAAGTGCAACAAGTGCAGATGTTTTCACCTAATTTTCAAATTAATATTGACATTTTTCATTTGCTTATTAAATTAAACTATTTCCCAGCAGAACGCACACGATAATACTCAAATAACACGCCGCTCGGCGCTACGCACGTATTGAGTTCGTCCCAACCCAAGAGCAAACACCGCTAGGTTGCGGAAGACTTAGCCGGTTGTCATGGCAACGGTGACGTCACCTAGCGTTGGCCTTGAACATGGTGTCGCCCTCTACGTGAATCAGTTCTCTCGTCGGAGAAAACATCGCATCCAGTGCTTGTGGCAAAATCTTCGCGTTCTCGCGAGATCTTGTTCCGCGTGTGTGTTTCGCGTTTCCTATCGTGTGTTGTGTTCATGTGTTGAGCTGTGGTTTCTACAATGAACCCAGTAAATGACTTAGTGTGTAATTTGTTGCAGACACCATTTTCCAGATGGACGGATGAAGACAAAAAAGGCGTTTTAAATTGGGGGGGGGGGCACTGGCACTTACTATTTGTTTTCATTGCCTATAAATATACTTCTTCACCTGTTATTTTAGGCACGAGCCGCTACTGCTGACTGTACGAGCTTAGTTCGCCAAAAACACCGTTCCAATGGGAAACTATTCATGAAGATAGTTTTAATCAAATTAAAAGGCTATTTATGGAAAATGCCATTTTGTCCCTTCCAGATTTTGAAAGAACGTTTGTATTAGATACTGATGCGTCTCTTAAAAGTTATGGGGGCTGTTTGATGCAACCAGATGATGATGGGATACTCCAACCAGTTGCATTTTTCTCGAAAAAGATACCAGAAAGTTCCAAAAACAGAACAATTTATGAGCATGAATTAAAATCTCTTGTACTTTGCTTAGAGAAATTTTCATATTATCTAAAACACAAAAAAATTGTACTAAGGGTAGATAATATGGCATTATTTCATATGTTAAGAAAAGCCCAAAAATTCTCCAAATTTGCCAGGTGGGCAGAATTTATATCTGAATTTAAATTTGACTTGATCCATATATCTTCTAGTCGCAATTTAGTTGGTGACTTTTTAAGTCGTCTATATGATCAACGTGACTTTGAGAGTGATGAATTATATGAAAAAGAAATTCCTGCAACATATTTGTCACTTTGGAATAATAGTACACTAATTGACAATATTCGTCAAGAACAAAAGGGAGACCCTGAAATAGCTGAGATATTGCACAAGATACAGGTTCAAAAATTACAAGTTCCAAATTGTATTGTGAAAGATGGTATAGTCTTTAAGAAAACAAAAAACAAAAATATGCCATTTAAAGTTCTTGTTCCAAAGCTAATCATTAAAGCATTGGTTGATTTCTATCATACAAATGCATTAGGCGGAATACATAGTAATTGGTCCCGAACACTGAAGAAACTGCAAAGATTTTATACCTGGGACAACATGTTAAATTATGTTAAACAAAAGGTACTGTCATGTCAAATTTGTCAGAAGGCAAAATACACTAACATATCTCCTGTAAATGTATTAACTTCGGAAGTTATTAAGAAGCCTTTACAGCGTATTTGCTGTGATATTGTGGGAGTTTTGCCTCAATCCCATGGGTATAAATACATTCTAGTAGTTGTAGATTGCGCAACTCGTTTCGTTTGGTTTCAACCCATACGAAAACTTACCTCAACGATCATAGCTGATTATCTGTTAAGATATTTTCTGCAATTTGGATGGTGTGCTGAAATAACCACCGATAATGCAAGTTACTTTACATCAGAATATTTCGCAGGATTTTTATATGGCAATGGTATAAGACATATCACTATCAGTGCGTATAATCCTCGTGCAAATTTAGCTGAAAGAATTATCAAGAATCTGAAAACTTCTTTGAGATGTTTTTGCTATGATGATCACAATTCATGGTTCAAATATTTATATTATATTCAACTTGGACTTAATACTATTTGGCATCAAGCCCTTAATCTTACTCCATTTGAATTATTCCTGGGTAGAGCTCCCTTAGATCCTCTCATAAATAATTGGAGTTTAACTGAACAGGAACTCTTGCAGGATAAGGTTAATCTGAGTGAAAAATGGAATAAGGCAATTCACAAGATGAAATTAGAATGGAACAAGAGAAACAGGCTATATTTATTTATTTATTTATTTCGTCTTCTTTTACATGGCGAAGTTAAGGCTGTGGAGCCTTTTCTTCCACTTGACCATGTTTACAAAAAAATTGAATATGAAATAATTAAAATTTTGAAAAAAAAAGGAAGAAAAAAATATATAAAAAATTACACAGAAATAAAAAATACAAAGAGAAATTACATATAAGAAAGGTAATCTAACCTATAGATACGGACACACACACTCACACACACACATACATATCTTTGCCCTTACACACGTACAAGCAAATACATAACACTACACTTACTTAAGCACAGTCCAATATTACACATACTTAAAACACAGTCCAATACGGTATACTTTGACGATAATTCATCTTAACTATTACTCTAATTCATTTTAGTGCCTTACGTCCTTCTATCATTCTCTGCACCCGCCATATTAATAGGGAAATCAAACATTTAATTTTCATTGTATAATATGTGTAACTTTAACAATTTTTTGAACGTCACAATTGAGGAAGAGACATGAATTTCAGGTGGCAACTTGTTCCAAAGGCCTGCTGAGGTAACAGTAAAAGAATTTGCATAAAAGTTGGATTTGTGGAGTGGAATGGACAGCAGAGACCTTTCGCGCGATCTGGTGTTGTGGCTGTGAAAGTCGGAAAGATGTTGAAATCGGTTATAGAGATATTGCGGGTCTTTTATTTGGAGGATTTTGTACAGTAAAATTAACTTATGAAAATTACGTTTATCGCTTAATTTAAGCCACTCGACCTTCGCAAAGTACGATGTCAAATGGTCTGAATATTTTAGGTCGAAAACGAAACGAATGCAGGCATTTTGAATTCGCTGCAGTCGTTTAGCTTGCTCGTGATTGACATCCAAGAAAGCAATGTCGCAATAGTCAACAATGGGAAATACAAGAGACTGGACCAGTTTAATTTTTATGCGTTCAGGGAGGAAGTTTTTGAGCCGATAGAGTGAATGCAATGCACCGAAAGCTCTTCTAGATAGAGTCCAGCGCAGATAATTCTGCCGTGCAATGCGCGACAGAACTAAAGAAGCAGTGTTGCTAATGGAGCAGATAGAAAAATCGCTGCGGTGCGCCGATGCACAGCTGTTACGTACAACAATAAAATTAGAGAATTCAGGTCTATCTAACGTTGAGTTTTAAACGTCATGCATTATACCAGGACTAGGATTAATATGTACTAACAAGTGGCTTTGTATGTAGCTACATACATATGGACTAAAAATTCGCAAAATATGAACTAACACATAAGTACAATTACCAAAAATTCTGCAAAGAAGACTTCTTCATACGATTCCTTATTTGAGTGATTTCAAACAAAATAAAAAAAATATATACGTATATATTATTTTTCATTGCATTAATGCACTGGTGGCGTTCTAACTTTTCACTCCCAAAACCCGTATACACTGGTATGGAACTACAACGGCAGATAATAACATGCCAACGTGTTAAACCGCTACAATTGCACCATAACACTCCTCCTCAAACAGTATTATTATTTCCTCTCTGAGATCTGTGACAGTCGGTTGCCTTTGTTGTACATTTACAAAGGATGCCGGCTTCGACAACAATAACAAGTACATATACTGCCACTAGATGATAAGCTGCGCGGCTTTTTCTTTTGTTATGAACCAGGGCCGGCGCTAGTCATTTTGCCTCCCTGGGAGGTGGCAGTAGATGCCGCTCTATTTCGACCCCCCCCCCCCCCCGGTCATTACGCAGCAACGGAAAATTGAAAATCAATATATTCCTAACTAAAACATCAAATATAAAATAAATAATGAGACTTCTTATGCTATTTCAATACTATTCAGCGCAAAAGAATATCTCGCTCGATCACAGTTTTCAATAGGCTTATTTTTTTCTTCTCTTCAAATTTTGCCGCTCGGTTCGCCCTCCCCTTCCGCCGGCCCTGCTATGAACTTGGTCACCCATCAAAGCATGGCAATTTTAACACAGAAAACAATATGTATCGCATTAAGCAGCAAAAATGACAGCCTCCTCTATGCAATTTCTACAAGAACACCTGCCGGAGCCAGAGTTGAATTGCTTAGAATTTCCCGAGCTTGGCTATGCAAGGTTTTTGATTTCAACTTCGACAGAACTGGAGGCATTATGGAATTTAACGTTCATTAGCAAACACACACTTTTACATACACACACGCAATACACGCACACAACGTCAAACCGGTCAAATACTTTTTATAAAATAAAAATATGGTGCTTCCAATCCAACAAAACTCACCGCCACTTTACCTGCTTTCCCCTTCCGTGACAGAAATAGTGCTTCATTATTACAGTTGGCAACACTAGTTACTAGCTAGCCAATGAACATGCACTGCATAAAAGAAGCAACGACTACGCCGTGCTATATTGCCACATTGCCGTCCCTGCTGACCGGTGGGAACCGCGAGCTGGAGCGCTGTTCAATTGTTTTCAATGAAGTTTGCGCGAGTGTGTCCAGGAATGGAATGACAATATGGCAACAATAGCGAAGGTTTTCGAGCAGGGTAGAACACGTGATGCTAAGAGAGAGGGAGACGAAACGAAAATTCGTTTCTACGCAACGGCAAATTTACGTGTGTGGCACTCTACAGAGTTAACTTGCTCTGCCCAGGTGAGATGTTGGTTGAGTATCACACCCAGATTCTTAACAGTAGTGGAGAAGGGCAGATGAATGTCATTTATGTTGAGTCTAGGGAGGCTAGATTTATCTATTTTGCTCAAAATTCTAGGGGAACCTACAAGAATACACTGGGTTTTAGTCGGGTTTAGATGTAAGCCATGGTGTGCAGACCAAGTACTTATTTGTTTAAGGTCATTGTTCACAATTTCTATTGCATGCAGTATTTCTTGCGGGGGGAAAGAGAAATATAACTGAAAATCGTCGGCATAGATATGGTATTTACAGCCGTTAAGCACCGTCGGGAGGTCGTTTATATACAGAGCAAATAAGAGGGGGCCGAGTACGGTGCCTTGAGGGACACCACATGGAATGTTTTTCCACGACGATTTTCCATATAGGTCAACGACACATTGTCGACGTTCTTGTAGATAGGAGCAGAACCAATTAACCGCGGAGTCGGAAAAATTGAAAATCGATGATAATTTAGCGAGTAGAATTTCATGATCAATTGTCTGAAAAGCTTTTGTAAAGTCTAGAAGTACCAGAATCGTAAGTTGTTTATTGTCCATGGCTAGCCTCATGTCATCGGTTACGTTGACAAGAGCCGTGCAAGTGCTGTGGTTACTTCGAAAGCCAGACTGAAGAGGATCTATTAAATTATTTCGCGTTAGAAAGTCCCGGGTTTGATCGCTGACGAGATGCTCTAGGGCTTTAGACAAGGCTGGGAGGATGCTGATTGGTCGGTAATCGTTGACGTTTATTATGTTGTTTGTTTTAGGTATAGGGCGTACCAGGGCGAGTTTCCAAGACGAGGGAAATGCGCCGGTAATTAAAGAAAAATTAAAAATATGAGTGATAGGAGCAAGTACGTGGTAGAGAATTTTTTTAATCATGAGGATAGAAATTTCATCTACTCCTACGGCCGATGACTTTATCTTCTGTAACGATTTTCTGACCTGTTCCGGCGAAAAATAAGAAAAACAAAATTTTGGAGCAGTTGTGGAGCGTGTTTCAATGTTACGAATCGTTTCGTGTTTCACATTATCATCGACGATCGGAAGATCACAAAATTGATCGTTCAATACTTCCGGTGGAAATTTATTCACGGATTCGTGGTTTCTCCGTTATATATTAACGTTATATCAAAGAAAGTTTCAAATACCGAAGTATAAAATACATGATTTCGTTTTGATAAACTCATCCAAGGTCTTCATTGCTAGAAAATAAGACAAAGTCATTGTCATTAGTTTACGAAGGCCCATACAAAATTGTTAAAATGCTAACTGAAAATAGTGTTCTTCTGGAAGATCCTAAAAATAATACTAATATAAGACGTTGTCATGTAGATCAACTGAAACCATATATTGAATGTAATTAGTTAGAAACCAAAATGCCATTTGTAATTTCTTCTTCTTGGGGAATAAATAAAAGAAACAAATTGAGTTTTTGTAAGAAATTAAAGGAGGAAGAAGTTACAAATTAAAATTAAATGGGTATTATAATTTTGTAATATCAAATGATGCTGGTAATTTATTTTGTTTCCTTCAGGAATATATCCTGGAGATTCCAATTGTGAAATGGAAGAAGGAAGACCGTAGCCATAAAGCCTTACTCCAAAATCGACAGACATGGAAAAGTCGACACCTACCATCTATTATACCATCTGTCTGCGATCAACAATAAGGGCTGGCAAGAAACGATTTACACTTCCAATGTTATCCTTCCATTATTAAGTTTTCATTTGTGTTTGTATATTTTTTTTTGTTTGAGGGTCTCGCCCGCACTGAGTCCATGTTTTTCTGATTTCACATTTATTTATTTATTTATTTATTTATTGAACTCAACAGGTACATACCTAATTACAGAGCCCATATGAAGGGGGGGAGGGGGAAGTGTATGGACCGTAGTGCGCGCGGAGCCGTCATTTTGTTTATTTGTGTGCCAGATGGATGGAATCTTCTTAATTTTGCCACCAGAGGGCAATAGCATCGGTTACGCATTTTGGATTCTGGCCCAGGGAGAGGAAGTAGTCTTTCCTCTAGACAGACACCAAGGCTCCTTCATACATTGACGAAAACGCGCAGTGCAGACGTTCCGTTTTAAACAGATTTTTCAGTTACGAGCAAAGATAGGATCTCGGGGTTTGTTTTCTATCCTTCAGAAAATATGGCTGCGTAATTCCTACAAAGCAGAAATTTAAAAAAAGACCCTGCTTAATAAGTAAATTGGGCATAAAAATGGGAAAAACCGTAATTTTCACATGCAATTATCTCGTTAACCACACAAGCTTATGGAAAACTGTTTTGTTGGGGCCATGCAATGTTCATTGTACTTGACATTAACATCATCACTCTAGAAGTCAGTTTTTCTATTTTGAGACTGTTTGAGGAAAACGAAACCCTTGCAATACGTAAAAGTGTCCCTGCACTGTGGCGACATCTCGTGCAGATAGTTAGAAGCGTTCTAAACCCCACCCACATTAGAACGCGGAGGGATACAACAAAATAGCTCGTGAAGACAAAACACGATCGCAAGAGACAGGGAAATGTGCTTGCGTCAACTGGACGTGTTCAATTGCAAAATATGGGTGACGGCAGCAAGTGTGTTTGGCGTAAGATGTGGGCTCCGAGAAAATCGTCTGCTGCAGAAACAACAATGAAGTTTCAAGCGCTACAAAATCGCCGGCAAAATAAGGGTTCAGAATGAAATATAAATAATACCTATCCGTTTACTACATCATCAAATGGGGAAGTATTTATCGGTTTCCATTAGACGTTTACATTGTACGTACGTAAACCAGTAACGTTATTTTGAGTAATTCAATTAAACCGGTGTCCTTGGCAAATATTACGCTATAATACGCAGAACAAGTTTGCTGGGGGTCCGGACCCCCCGAAAGGATTATGAAGTACTAAAATTAAATAATGTAAATATACTCCTTTAGCAATTTTTGCATATTCGATGGATAATTTCCTCTGAACGCGTATTGGAGGGAAGGATTATAGCTATAAATATAATACGGCTTTGAAGTATAGCACCCAAAATACTTATCAAGTACTACTAATTTTACTCTGAATATTTTGGAAGGCAATGATTAGGATTGAGATCATAAGGCTTTGAAAGACATGAAGGATTTATTTAGGGCGTCTGGACAACCTCCCCCAAACGAAAAGATTACCAAGTAATAAAATAATAACAATACTCGTTTAGCATTTGTTGTATATGATGGTTGTTAGCTTTATCTGAAGAGATTGAACTTATTGGAAGGCAAGGATTATATTGGGATAGCACGGCTTTGAATGATATTACAAAGAAGGTTTATGCATACTACAACTCATAACAATATGTATACAATATCTATCAGAAACTTCACTGTATCTAACATTTATTTCGTTATGCAATTATCGAAATTAAGTGTCCCTTTTCTGTCAAACATGTAACACCTGCACATGCCATCAAGACGAAGAGAGTAACTTTCTGGAAATTTGACGAAGAGCTTAACGCCAATATCGTGAACACCACACATAATTACTATTACCACGTGTAGGGTAATAGTAATTATTACACGGAGAAGGTACTGTATCTTTGGTCTGTGGACACAGAAAGGTGTTAAAATAGAATACATCCAGAGAGATGATCAATTCTGGAAGAAGAATATGGAAACGCAGCTACAACATTTCTATGTTGAGTGTCTACTACCAAAACTTGTCTATCCACGGCACACATTTTCAATGCAGATCCGAAATCCCACGAGAATAATCCAAGCCCAAAATAGAAGGGAAGAAAAAAAAACCAGCGGCAAACTGATCAAGAAGGAGAATCTTTCTAAATGAGGTAACCTTTGTAGGTAACGTATGCACTCTTTGTGGCATAGTTGGAAGTAGTTATTTCTGGGAGGCCTACACATAACGTACAGCAACAGATTTTACTATAGTAAGTATTTAGAGGCTAATTTATTCATGAATTTGATCTTATTTATGTATTGCAGTGCACAGGAGGCGTTTTGTATAGCAACAGAGAATATGTTTACCTTTGAGACTGATTTTGTCATATAAATTGTTCGCAAAGTATTATTAGCTTATGTAACGTAATGTACAGAAACACAGGGCGCTTTCCAATTATTGTGAGAATTTCGTTGTCATGTATTTGTTCTTATTGTATTACATAGTGTATCTACGTGCACTGCTGTTCATGAATATTTAAGAAGCTCATTGTTTGTGTCCGTGTATGATTTTTTTTATTTTTTGTAGCCCAGTAATTTTTTACCTGTTTGTCCGATTTTTTTCTTTTCTTGTTATTTGTACTTCAAATAAGCAAAAATTGGAATAGTATACAGGGTGGGCCAGATTCAATTGGGCAGTTTTCGAACATCAGTAACCAATAAATCCAACAGCATACGGAAAAATTGGAAAGTACATTTTGTTGTCGATAGATGGCTGCATCATACGGTATGCTGTGAACGAGGTTGATCGCTGGATTGGTCGTCGAGGGCCTGTGGACTGGCCAGCCCGATCACCCGACATCAACCCACCAGATTTTTTCCATTGGGGTTACCTCAAACACAAGGTGTACGCTAATCCCATTGACAGTGAGCAACATATGCGTGAGGTAATTGTTCAGGAGTTCAAGAATGTTCAGGTTAACATGTGTAGGAAGGCGTGTGAAAATGTTGCTTTGCGTCTACAAGCCTGTGTTGACTTAGATGGTGCCCAGGTCGACCACTATCTTAAAAATCAATGACTTATGTGTGTGTGATTCCATTTTTGTAACAATTTTGTAGCCGTTGGAATTGTTAACATTTGTCAATAAAAATAAAATGAAGAAAAAATAAAAATAACATCTAATCAAAAGCTGCCTAATTGAGTCTGGCCCACACGGTATATCTACATAAGAAACTGTTACTTAAGCAAGAAAAATAAATGTACCTCGAGAAAAACCAGTCTCCTCCGTTCCCTGCGATGTAGATGGCAATGTCTGTTCTCATCATCCCATTCATTACTCTTCACCACGAAATAAACTTTATCTGCAGAAAATAATACAGAAAGACTACTAATTCAGTAACGCACAACTTTGCTCTTCCAGTGTGAGCGTTGTTCGTTGTAAAAGCAAAGTTGTAAAACTACAATTTTAGCATACGTGTAGTTAATTGTACATGATCAGAATGATATGTGTATATCTTATGGAACACTGTCCATTCAATGAACCTGTTGTGATCACTGACTGGGCAAACTGAAGAAATGTTTAATTCGTGCTCTGTTTTAAACTAACTAGTGTCACACGAAAATATAAACAGTTCATATTATTAGATTACTATTGTTAATAAATGTTATAATAAAAAAAATGTATTGCCGGCTCCCGTGGCGGAGTGGTTAGCACATCGCGCTACGACGCCAGGGGTCCCGGGTTCGAATCCTAGCCTGGGCATCGTTGTATGTGAGCAGTGGCGCAGGAACATTTTGCATTTGGGGGGTACAAATTTCACCCTCCCCCATATATATATATATATATATATATATATATATATATATATATATATACACACACACACACACACACGCACGCACGCACACACACACATACTACTTCAAACCAAGTGTCACAATAATAATTATTATTATTATATTTAATTAAATTAAAATATTAATTAAATATGTAAATTAATTAATAATGAATTATTATTACATGAATAGGTAAAATATAGTAAAATAATATAGATATAACAGCACGTATTCATTATCTAGCTTACGTGTAGTTAAGATCAACAAGATTTGCATAAAAACAAGTGCCCTGGCAAGGAATTTAATGTCAAATAGAAAAATAATAGAATATTTATTAAATAACAAAAAAGGAGTTGGATCCAATTAATGAAAAGTAAAGTTCCTGATTAATATTTTATGGATGATATTAGTAGTGTCCATAAATGTTTGGAACCCTTCAAAGCTGTATGCGTCAAATTCCTTGCCTTCCAATAAGTTCAGCGGAAATAATCATCGAACAAAATCTAAACAATATTTTGATTATTTACTTTTACTACTTGGTAAGTCTTTCGGGGAGGGGGATCAGGAACCCCCCCTTAAAAACGTCCTTGATATCTAAGTATAATGTGAAATATTATATTTTAGAACAACACACACGAATGTCCTGTTATTTAATGCATATTTTGCATAAATATTTTTTCTGTTTTTCTTAGAATTTAAAAAAAAAAACAGATTTTAAAACCAGATAAAAATTCTGAAACATATAAAGCTCTGGACCTCGTTCGGAGTTTGTTTTAATTTAACGGAACGGAAAATCAGGAGTTTTAACTGTGAAAATTGCGAACAAAGATACATCTATTCATTTTAATGCAGGTTGAGATTAAAGGGGATGAGGAGGATCTTGGGCCACCCCAACCAGAAATAATCATCTCCCACCCAATGGATATAGAAATTACATTATTAAATATATAATACTTATGGAGTTCCACTTCAGTTCTTTTCATTCTAATTTTAAAGTGCCATAGCTACGCATAAAAATATCTTAAACAATTTATGGCAGATGTGTACCACATCCAATGCCTTTTAGAAGCCATGTATTTGGTATTTTCTCAGACACCTATAGGGCGTTGTATTAAAAAAAGAAAATAAAACTCGAGTTGAGATGGTTCCCGATCAACTCGTAAGAAATTTGAAATATTTGTGAAACATTTGACAAAGCATTTATTTCTTATATAATTACAATTAGCTGTACCTAATGACACTCTACAAGCACTTTATCATTACATATACAAAACCGAAATCCTTCATATCTCAGAGGAAACAAGGAAAGTTATATGCTCAAGACTTTTTTTCTTCTTTTCAATCGTTGGTGGACAATATGAAGAGCCGGGCAAGGTTTCTTTTCGTATGTAATGGTATTAAATGCAGGTACATGCGTGTGTTTTTGGGTGACATGTCAATTTCTCGTTTATGTGAAAAGGTAAACTTTAATGTAAGCAAAAGCATGAGCGCGTCACAGTTAAAAATTTTCGCATCTACAGAGAAAATCCAAAACGCATTCCCACCTCGCCGGCCTCCGTGACGATGGGGGTTAGCATAGCGCGCTATGACGTCAGAGAACCCAGGTTTGAATCCCGGCCTGGGCATGGGTGTTATTTGTGAGTGTACATCAATTTCATCATATCATCACTCATCCTCATCTTCGCGATTAGCCAAAAGTGGCAGAAATGCGAAGTAAAATAAATAAAATAAATGAATCAAACACCTTGTGAATCCATCCAATCCAAAATATACCAATAGAACCTGCAGTGAATCTCATTTATGTCGTTCATTCATCTGACTAATGTAATGTACAGTTTGACTTTAGGGTTTAACTTAAAATGGCGTTGTGTTTGTGTTGCATTCGATATCACAATTAGATTATAAGCAATTAATATCCAATTATAAGTATACCCTAATACATAGGTAAAAATAAGTCCCCCCTGATAAAGTAGCAAATTTCATCCTGTTTAAATGTCTAGGAAAAATTTAATTTCACCTAGGAATGATATCGCTATGCGATGAGTCGAGAATTGTCACAGCCTCATCTCATCTCCTGTGTGGTGAGGTCCTTCTCGTTCTTGTTTGTGCTTATTTTTGTTTCGGTTTCCACTCTGAAGTTATTAAAACTTATTCTAGATTCACTTCATGCTCAAATAGGCTAATCGGGACTATATTTCCAAAAAAATATCTTAAAATATAGGTTTAAGTATAGTTTTCCGTACACCATCTTACAAAGTTATGAAAAATATGGGTGAGGTACAGGAGTACATTGTACCCCCCAAGTTGGTCTGTCGTGTCTCGTCTCGTTTATGTAAATATTTCGTTTCGAAAAATTACATTTTAAACATTCAAAAGAAAATGGAGTCAGTCATATACTCTTCTGATGAAGATTTGTATCTTATCTTCGAATCGACAAGACCACTTCTTTAGAATTCGTCTGCAGCATGATTTTCTGAGAGCAAATATGGTTCCATCGTTCCACACACATTTTAAACAATTTTCATCTCCTTAAGGAGGTTACCAAGAACACAGGTCAATGAACTAACTAGTAGCAAGCACAATGTAGTAGAATAAGTTTGCAATGAATTGAATTTCTGTGGTAAGAAAGATAATGCTCATAAATTATAAATAATATACACTTTTTTTATTGGGTGAATTGAAAATAGGTTCTTTTAACAGTAGCACCTTCCGTCTGCTGTAAAATTACCAAAAGGGGGTACAACTCGATTTACTAGGGTACAGTACCCCCTTTAAAAATTTGGGGGTACAATGTACCCCTGTACCCCCACCCCCGTTCCTGTGCCACTGTATGTGAGTGTTCATTCATCATATCATCACCATCTTCGCAAATTAGCCAAAAGTGGCACAAAAGGCGAGGTAAAATAAAGCAAATCAATCAAAAAACAATGTATTGTTATTATTACTATAAATACTAAAATCTTAACAAACTTGAAACACCTCGCGACAAAATTCTGCGTACGCCAATTATAGTTACAAAAATTGTCATTTCTATTTAGGAACTGTAGGTACAAAATAGGAACAGTTTTCTATTTGTCTTTCATTGCTCTTTATGGAAGATTAAAAAGAGAGAGAGAAAGAGAAAGAGAGAGAGAGAAAGTGCCTTTTCCCCTCCCTGCCTCTCACACACAATGATATATCCAAGATTCAAGACATGAAAGCGCGGCTGTGTTTACTATTCCATTTCATGAATGTTTGAGAATCTTTTGTCATCAAATTACGGATTTACTATCCATGAAAAATTCGTTACGTGTTAAAAGAACGATAATTCATGTTTGCTTTCTTCGCTCGCCTGCGCGCCAGATTGTCAACTGCTTCACAACAAACAAATTCTCGTCCTTCCACCCTTGCAAGCGATTGTGTTTGTTTCTCCTCAGGTACCCCCACCCCACCCCAACTGCTCTCCCGTCAGCCGTGAACAGTAAACAACGAATGACTACCTTCAACGATCTCATATGAAGATCTGTTTCCATGTGTAGGTAATCTTTTATACTTTTTTAAAATCATTTCGCTGTTTCTTTAACATAACTTGTGTAGGTTCGTTAGGGACCATTTACTGTGTCGGAGCTCTACGAGGAAGTAGAAGCTGAGACCCAAGCAAACTGTGAAGACTGTCAATCTCGTGACGTCCGAGATACGTTACAGATTAAGCCACGCAAAAACCAACCCACATGACCCTCCTTTTTTCTTCTTCTTCCTCAGATTCGACTTTCGTCAAATGTATGAAGGAGCCTTAAGAAGGGGTCCGAGAAACCACGACATGGGAGGAGAAGGATAAGTACTTTTAAGTTTCGAATTGGCACTCACACACCCAAATTATATTTGTTCATCTTTCTCGTCCGTTAAACTCCGTGGAGAATTGACTTGACTGTAAAGGAATAGATTTAGTTCATCATTATTAATTATTTAGTTAAATTAATATCCATCCAACTGGCACAAGTGATACGACATGAAAATGTTTAGTTCAGCGAGTTTAACACCGACGATCTTTCTTTATGTAGACTAATGGTGCTTGCACATTATGTGAAAATGAATAAACTCGCATATTTTGGAAAAGGTGTTTTATCTGTACTTTCTAATAGCATAGCTGCCCCATAGCAAAATAAGTAGACCTATAAGGCGGAAATTTCCACTGCGCGCTTTCTAAAGGTTTGTATGCATTAAACAATCAAGTTTAACGTGCATACTGTGAAACATGAATACCACTCACTCAGGCACATAGTGGTTCTGGTAATTTACAATGCATTACAGAGAACAATGACGCGAGCAAGAACATTTTTGGATCCAATTTTTTTGCAGGCTGTAATCAATATTGATTTAATAAAGCGCAAATAATTTCACGGGACGCCAATGCATTCTTTCTTTTACAACTTTTGTGCCTCCTCGATGGTTTTTGATTGATTGATTTGTTGTTTTAAGTCCACTTTATGCACAATAAGGCTAATCGGGACTGGACCTACAGTTTTTAAAGTGGGATCCGAACCACTGTGCCTTCACCGGGTATCGAACACGGGACCCGTTGATCACAAGGCGACGACGTTACCTCTACGCTCCTCCTCGATGGTGTAGTGGTAACATCGTCGCCTTATGATCAAGGGGTCCCGGGTTCCAAACCCAGTTGAGGCACAGTGGTTCGGACCCCACTTTAAACTGTAGGTCCAGTCCCGATTACCCTTACTGTGCATAAAGTGGACTTCAAACACCAACTCAATCAATCAATCAATGAATACCACTCAGAATTGTCACGAGACGATTTTTAAACATAAACGCCTACATTATCTGGCCAAGGAACAAGAAAAGGAATTTTATGGCAAATCGAGCCTATTATTGCATAAAATTTAAAACGAATGTCCGGGATCAGCCCACAAATTTCCTAAAACCGTGCCAAAAACGAGTGGATGCACGAGGACAACATTTCCAACATCCCCCGTCAGGCACGTACCCAGAGGGGGGGCTTAGGGGGCTCGAGCCCCCCCGAAAGTTTTAGGTTTACACTAGATAAAATAAGTTTTTTGGTTTCTTGTGGTGTGAAATAAAATAATGTGACAATAATTTAAGGAGATAAATAATTATCGAGGCAAGACGGAGAATGTTCTGTAACCCTTTTATTGATAATAGCACATATCCAAGATGGGGCACAGGGGGCTCGACCCTCTCCCCAGGAAATTTTTCAGTTTACGTTAGATAAAATTAGGTTTTTGGCTTCTTGAATAATGTGAAAATAATGTAAGCAGAGAAATAATTATCGAGGCAAGACGGAGCATGTTTTATACCCCTGTTATTGTTAATAGCACGTATCCAAGGTGGGGATGAGGTGGTTCGAGCCCCCCCTCCCCAGGAAATTTTTCAATTCACACTAGATAAAATTAGATTTTTGGCGTTTGAATAATGTGAAGATAATAAATTTATAAATCTGAGAGAAATAATTATCGAGACAAGACGGAGAGTGTTCTATAACCTTATTATTGTCAATAGCACGTATCCAAGGTGGGAATCAGGAGACTCGAGCCCCCTTTCAGGATTTTTTTCTGTTTACACTAGATAAAATTAGGATTTTGGCATCTTGAATAATGTGATGATAATTTGGGAGAAATAATTATCGAGACAAGACGGAGAATGTTCTATAACCCTGTTATTGTTAATAGCACGTATCCAAGGTGTGGTTGAGGTGGCTCGAGCCCCCCCCCCCCTTTCAGGATTTTTTTTATTTTACACTAGATAGAATTAGGTTTTTGGCTTTTTGAATAATGTGACGATGATTTAAGGAGATAGACAATTATCGAGGCAAGATGGAGAATGTTCTATAACCCTGTTGTTAATATTTCACGTAAACTTTGATTGCGCTTTCGGTGTTGTCGCAGCGCACTTGAGCACTATGTAGAGTCAGCATTTGGAAGCTGCAAAACAAAGGTAGCGCCACACGTAGGACGATTCGTTGTAATTTCTAATCTCTGGAAGTCGGGAGAGGGTACGTTCTTGAATGAGAGAAGGAGTCAACTACTGGCAAAAATTAAGGAATCATTTTACCTGCGGAACGTTCTAGAATATAATGAGGATATAAATACGCGGATTCAATTTTTCGGTTGATCTGTACACAGAATCGTTTAATGATATTTCAGAGGTAAGTGTGACAATTTATACAGTCGATTGGTGATCAGATCAGTCAGCGTCCTCTGGTTGCTTTATAAGATATAGTGATTCGAAAATAAGGACATTGACGACAGCAGAACTTCCGGGGCCTCAGTGTGGTGCTAGTTCGGTTCGAGGGCCGAAGAAATCAAGGCCTGCCTCTCTCTCTCTCTCTCTCTCTCTCTCTCTCTCTCTCTCTCTCTCTCTCTCTCTCTCTCTCTCTCTCTCTCTCTCTCTCAGAACTAAATTCCGTATATGCAGTCCGAGAATTTCATGGTATAAAAAATACTTTTTTTTAAGCCTACTGGGTTCGAAACACATTCAAACACTTAACTACCATAAAGAGACAGCCGAAAATTTTATGAATGTTGAGAAGAGAAAGCAAGAAGATGTTGCATATGTAGATATTTTAAGCGGAAATTGCAGGCTCTACCAGGACCCAAATCAGGGTTCTACCAACTGAGCCACCTAGCCATCCTTGACTTCAACCGATTTTTCGTTGAATCTACATAGTACATGTCCTGTGTATATCAAATCGTAAGGTGTTGCCTGTATAGTGAACAAGCACAGAAAATATAGGAGAGAGAAGAAAACTGAGGAGCATTTCCACCGGTTGAGGAGATTTTTTTTCTTCTGTGGTCAACAAGAGCTACTACTTCGAGGTTAGAATGACAGTGGCCTAATAAGGGAGATTTCACACCGTGTCGCCTGAGGATTTCACAAGTCGAAATTAGGTTTGTGCGGCCTTTTGTGTCGCTACAGTGTGAAACGTTGCTGTTGATTGGCCCATTCCAATCGACATGTATCGCATGTACCTTCGGTCTGAAACCTTCCTAAGTCTTGAAAATCCAAGTCACAAGGATGGAAAATTAGGGCCTTTTTAAGGTTAGGTGTGAAGGCAGGCAGACGACAGCACCCTAAAGGATCATATCCAAACCTGCAGGAAGAACGCATCTCACTTCAATCTCCAATACGGAATGATAAAAACTTCTGGTGAGTTGATTTTAAAAAATGTGTCCGAGGTAAAGAGAGGCATGCCAAGGATTTTCGGAAGGGAGAGGGGTTACGCAAACTATTTTTGGTGGTCAGTCCTGATTTTGTCATTTTTTTCCTGTCTTCGACGTTCCTCTTTTTTCTTTTTTTCTTTTTAAAAAAAGGAATACTGGGTCAAATGGGGTTATGACCTCACCAACCCTCCCTTGGGCACGTCACTGGAGGTCAATGAGTAAGCATTTGATCATACTGGGAGACGAAACATTAGATGTGTTGGGAACGGAAGTGTTTTCACTGTGCATTAATTGTTTCGTGATCCACCTGTATTCGAATAGACTTCCTTTGTTTTGTGCCGATATATGACAAGACAGCGGAAGTTGTGACAGGCATTTTTGAACACTTGTGAGTGCTAAGGTCTGAATCTGAACAATTTGGTGGGTTTCGGCTTTTATAAGAGCTGCAAACATGCGAGGACAAGACACATTAGTGGTGTTCAGGCGCGAATTCAGAGAGATGTCTGCGTCCAGTTCGCAGCCCACAGTTTGAATCTCGCATTGTCGAGTGGATTATCCATCCCGTGTAGTGTAACAGCTTCGTAAAAACACTCAAAGATACCATAGATGTTTTTATGTCTGATGAGAAGAAATGGACAAACACACAATGTTAATGCATGGAAACAGAGGAGTCGAGTGGTAAAAGATGTTTCACGTTCTGATTAAAATGACAGCCTTACAGTGGCGACGATTTAAGGGATAGTTGCTCCCCATTTCTTATTTTCTTGCCTCAACATTATGGCCTCTTAATGTTAAGCCTTGTCTACCAAGAGAAAGTAAACTTTCCTTGCAACGCCCTCCGCACCCCCCTCCCCCCGTTTTGAAACCCAATTGCCACCACTGGTCTTGAACATACAATTGTGAGGTTCTTACTATACCCCTTAAAAATGGTGTTGAGCCCCCCCCGAAAGGAATTCCTGGATACGTGCCTGTCCCCCGTGACAATTAACGTGCTTATTTCGAATGTAATTGTAACTATAATTCTGAGAACTTGAAATCATTTCGAAGCTAGCGGCTTTCATAGCGGTGATATCGCACGGGATTGGACGGGAGTTGGTGTCCGGGCGGCCGTTAAGCGTAACGCCGTCAAGGCGCTCAAGGCTGAACGGACCCTGTACAATTTCTGTACAATCGAACTCTCTTTGTTGACAATTTATGTAATTTAATATTTACAAATTTAGAAATTCATTCATTGAATAAAAACAATGTCGTAATAAGAATTTTGTTAATTTCCTCTTAAATTGCGTACTTTATTCCATTGTTTTCATGTGATCAGGTAATTTATTATACAGGTGGATACCTACGAATTTAGGACCTTTTTCAAGGAGAGTGGTATTATGAGTTTGTATAACCAGATTGTGATTTTGCTTGTGTTGTATTGATGAACTTCCTTGATACGTTTGAAGAAATATACATATCTTGTTTTACATAGCACAGTAAATGTAATATATAGACCGCGTTAAAAATGTAAACATAAACATTGGTGAGGTCTTGCCCGGTCCCCTCGGAACTTCCGGTTTAGGCCAGTGCAGATTCATCGGCATACGAAGTAAGAAATGGGCGCTTGATTGATTGATTTATTTATTTATAAGCATCCATTCAACTTTACAAAAGTTTGGAATTGTCACATTGTACATGTACATTTAGAATACATTTATAAAATTATAGGCATAATATAATATAAAATACAATAGATAGTATGAGATACAAGATATCGTATAAAGAGAATAAATGCATGCTCAATGTTATTTTCTTGAGACAAATTGGCTAAAAATATGTTTTCTATATTCAATGTTCGCTTCATTTGCTATGACACTATGTACACACACACACACACACATACACACACACACACATACACACACACACACATATATATATATATATATATATATATATATACACAAACATAAATTGAGCATAAGATTGTCACATATACTTACATCTAGATAAATGAAATCGAACAGCAAAGGAAAAATAAAAAATAATGATAGGGCAGTTCTACTTTGTTACATTATTGTTGTTATTCCTGTCACTTACGGTGTCAATGTACTCCTGCACTGTGTAAAAACAATGTTCCTTTAGGAATCTTTTTACATGTAACTCGTATACTGGCAATGACTTTATGTTTTTGAATGCATTTGGTAACATGTTAAATAAGCGTATACCATTACTATATGTTAACCCTTTTTGGTAGAATGTGGTATTGTGTAATTCCATATGTAAGTCATTCTTTCTCCTGGTGTTGTAGTTGTGATAGTCCTTATTTGCTGTGTGTGTATTTTGACAAATTTTCATGCCTGTTAGGATTGTTTTCATTAGTTGTGCGATGATAGTCAAGAAAGGTATTTGTTAAAGTTCTACTATGAAGGAGTGGACGTCAAGAATCCGTCGGATGATCAACTGCAGAGCAGATTATTAAAATATGACGTGTCTTTGTGGCCGCCAGTTGTATAGCATACTACATACTACATACAAGTATCTCATGTACACGTACGAAAGTTTTGATTTATTCAATTATTTTATAAATGGAAAAGTGAGGGAAAGATAATTCTACAAAACTAGTGATATTAAGTGAATCTTTGCCAACAAATCTGCAGAATTAATGAAATGAAACGTAACAAATGCTAGTAAATATATGTACTTTCAATGTCGCCTTTCCGCCTGAGAGATTTAGGGAAAACCTATGATATGGCATGCCATTTTCACTTATTCGAATTTATTTCAAACAACAATGGAGGCTGTGTCCGAAATCTGCAAGACCATACTTGAAGCGAGCATACTTCGAGAGCATACTCGCAGTGCGGTCTTGAAGCCTGGAAGCGGAAAGCTTTCGAACTGCACTTCGACTGCAGCGCCAACACAAGTGAGGAATGCAACAAAAGTTGCTTCGAAACTAAAATTATCAAACATCGACTGTATGTGCCACTCTTGTTTTCCGTGAACAACACACACATGACTCTGCGTGCAGTTTATATAACACAGCACGTTATTAATTATAGAAATATGAAAGAAATTTGCTCTTTCAAATTAATTTTCACACATTCCGCAACATGGTTTACGATCGCGGGAATTCTTTTCTCACTTTTAAACACCTTCTCACTATAGAAGAAAGAAACCACGCATATATGAATAAAACCAATAAATAAAATTACGTAGTATTTTAAAAACTTGTTTACTTACATTTCCACACAATGGAAGAACTACAACTACCAGCTGATTGACTTCAGACGTCCATTTTTTTAACAAATGAAAAGCAAGCACAGATCGCAAGTGTGCACCGCTCGTGTCCTGCGTCCTCTGGTCTTGTACACTCGTTTGCTTGGCGCTTTCGAACTGTACTGGGTGACGTCACTTCCGTCAAGACTGTACTTCAAGTATGTACTTTGTACCTTTTGGACACAGCCGGAGTTTTCAGACTGAAGGGACAAGCGATATCGAGATTTGGCACAGAAGCATTCGATCTAACGCAAACCATTCATTCACCAGTCACGCTTGAGCAAATAACAGGCCCGGTGCAACACAATGCACGGTATTGAAAAGACGGCTCATTCCGAGCGACACCTGCAATTTGTCGTGTCTCTTTAATTCGGAAGGTGTTGTTTATTCTTGAATGTTGGTTCCAAGAGACACGTATCGCTGCGGTCTGAAAGCTTCCTTTCGAACCAATTCACCACGAGAAAATGCACGTGTCGCTTGGACTGGACTGTTGTTTTCTCAGTACCATGCATCGTGTCGCCTCGGTCTGTTGTACTCGTATGCAAGGAGAATTGTTTCCTCTAGAGTAAAGGGGCTGCTGCTTGTCGCTTCGATGTGTAATGTCCGTGCCACTTAAAAGTGAATCCTCAGTGATCAATGAAATTTTTCGAACCGAAGCGAAACGACAAGCTGCACGTGTTGCTCAGATTTCCAATGGCGTGTATTGTGCCGCCTGAGACTTGATTTCCCATGAGCGGTAAATGCTTATTTATAGACTAAATGGGCCTGTGTCGGTTGTCACTTCGGTACGAACCACTGCTGTCGCGTGTCGCTTCGCTCTGAAACCTCACTAAGAGGCGTGCTTTTCACCTCAACACAATACGCAGATATATAATCAACATGTTTGTAACAAAATGCAAGTCGTACAAATCCTTTCTTCGTTCTGCTTGTACCAATAGGTTTCGTCTCTCTACGTCCTTCGGAAACCTACGAAGTGATACTTGACTCAATAAATTTGTTCCCGATCGAACTGTACAATCATATGCTACACAGCTGACACCCTATTGCCTTGTAAAATAATCTCCACTTTGCCCTTTCATATTAACGCCCGTAGCACCGTAAGCGTAACCGGATGTTCGAGGGGGACCAGACGATTTCGCATGCTATGCAGTAGCTCCGCCTTTAACACCGTCTATATAGGCAAGGTAATGGTAGAATGCCAAGATCCCTGAATATTTTCCTACATGGTTCATTTATTTTCTTTTCTGCCGTAATTCGTACTACTGGCTTCTGCAAAATATTTTTTTAAAAACTGTTTCTACGTAGCATTCCCCCAAAATACAATTCCGTATGTTAGTTGTGGCTGGAAAATACTGAAATATGTTGTTCTTTTTGTCTCCCTGTTTATTATGGTTCTTAAGGTTCGTATACTATATATGGTGTTGCTTAATTTCCCTGCTAGGTGCTCTATATGTATGTCCCAGTTGAGATTTTCCTGTATCCAAATACCCAGGAATTTTATGGAATTTGTATATTTGACGTGTTCATTTTCTAACATGGTGGTCAGGAAGAAGATGAAGAAAAATGGTTGCAGCAGCAACACCGATGTTTATGAAAATAAATAACAAAATATTATTCCGTTAATAATAAACCCGAACCAAGGATAATATATAATAGATTATCCTTGAGATGGGTGCATAACATGGCAACGTTGTGAACAATTTGACAACATGATGACGAGAGGATTTGGTAGGAAACACGTATCGCACAATTTCCAAACACCTTTTCTTTAAAGTGAAGCCCCGCCCTTCGTCTTTTGACGTCATGGAATATTGTCTCTTTGTTAGGTTAGGCATGTTAAGTTTAGATCTCTTTAGCATAAATAGTACAGTTTCGATCAATCCGGGAATAATTTCAGTGAGTTTATGGAAAGTGTTAGAAACCTAAAATGCCTAACGTAACAAAGAAAAGATAATTTCATGTACGTTAGAAGGCGAAGAGCGGGCCTTGGCCCACAAGGTGTTTGTGAAGTGTGCGATAAGTGAGACCCTGCTGACTCCTGAGAGCCGTCTGCTTCGCTAGGTTGCTGTGTTTGGTTTCCCCGAGTGTGGTCTAGCTTGTTTTGTGTTCTGCCTGTTAATGAAGTTTTCCTGGTAGGGGGCATAAAAGATCAAAGGACAATGTGTTTAAAAATATCCTCCGGCGGAAAACAGATTGTAGATAAGAAGCAAAGCTGAAGTCAAGTATATTTCCTTATTTTAGTGGTATGAGTAAGTGTGGGGACAAGAACGGTAGAGCTGTAGTGCCTCGCTGTTATCCAGTATCGAGGACATTTCTCTTCGGCTTCTCCAAAATGTTTGCCCGATTAACATTCTATCCTTCTTTATTTTATAATGTTGTTATGGAGAGAGTGTCGAGCAGGCGATGGTATGACCGAATTGACGAAACCGTTTTACTGGGTGCACTGCCTTTTACAGGGATGACAAGTCAGGTGAGTGACCTACATTATTTTGCCGCAGGGAAATCGAGATTTCTACAATTAATGTAAGTCGTGATAATGACACGTGTCATAGTATATTTAAGTCAAAACATTGATGTATTCTTCATTGAAAAAAATAGTAACAACGCAAAACAGACGTATCCATTTTACTGTGTGTTAGTTTAATCGGTTAGTAGGTTAAATAAAATTGCCCGTCAACTTGGTACATGCAAGGGAATCGAAGTTGCCAGTTTTCGATGTAATGAATTGCGTAGAATCTTTGTTACGAAGTTAAAATAAATATTTGGTAAAAATTTACTATTCGTCGAACACCTATAACTCCGGCTACCCGGCTTTCTCTATAGAGTCCCTGTTAAAGGCATGTTAGAAATTGGCCGCCGGGGTAAATATGCGATATCGCCCGAACGGATTTCTTCAAATTTACAGGAGAAACTACTTACTGAAATCAGTTTCTGTAGCATTGTCGAAGTTCTTCGAGGTATTTTCTTTCGCGGAAACTGAAAACTTCACCAATGAATGCTGCAGAACGAGAAATAATCACTTTTTATGTAAGGAACTTGCATTTTCTGATATGCCGTTGTTTCCATTATGTACCTGCAGATGGCGCGAGCGTCGAAAGTCACGCGGTCTCGCCAGTTTTTCCAAACGTGCCTTTTTCTTAAGAGAAT
This sequence comes from Lepisma saccharinum, assembly GCF_977018435.1. Classification (NCBI taxonomy): domain Eukaryota; kingdom Metazoa; phylum Arthropoda; class Insecta; order Zygentoma; family Lepismatidae; genus Lepisma; species Lepisma saccharinum. Next base: position 15,723,290 of record NC_139244.1, on the reverse strand, counting down.
ATATATTTTTTAACTGCTTACCTAACCTAACGTTGCCGGAAATGGTCCGTGGGGCTATCCTGAATGTTTTTTTGGGGCTATCGTGAATGGTTTGTGGGGCTATCTGTCAATGGTTTGTGGGGCTATCTGTCAATGGTTTGTGGGGCTATCTGTCAATGGTTTGTGGGGCTATCCGTCAATGGTTTGTGATGACATAATGAATACGAAAGTAGGTATTTTTTGGTGAAGAAGGTTGAAACACTGCATACCCACTCCAAATCGACAAAACACAAGCACAACGCGTGATGATTCATGACGAGTGCACGCCATATTGTCTGTTATCCAAGGGGAACAAGGAATACAAATAATGACTCGTAATATGAAAAGTTGACAATATTTTATGGAAAAAGGCATAACTTCACCTTAAAGAATCTTCCGCAATGCAGAATAGGTAAGTATCAATGCTAAAATTAACGAAATAAACGAGTGAGAGGTGTTCAGGCGATATCGCATATTTACCATTGGCCGGAGTCACCTGTCCCCAAATGAGCCCAAAGTTGTAAATTTCAAGAAATCCCTTTCCAGGATACGGAAAATTTACTTGAATTTCACCACGCATCCATGACACGTCAAGTTTCTAACTTTCGTTGCAAACACAGACTGCTCGAGACACTGGATATCCAATGAGCATGATCAAAACATAATCACGACGCCTGATGATGTACGAAGGTGTACGCGCCAAAGGCTATTCTCCATCGGAGAATTAATTTTCAACAAAGAACATGAATTTCCCCTATCATACATTCACACATCACACAAAACACCTTCCCGATGTTAGACAATGCTACAGGAACTTATTACGGTAAGTAGTTTCTTCTGTAAGAATGAAGAAATCTGTCCGAAGCATAGTAAATTAGTACCGCTTCGGCTTCGTGATCTCGTTAACACATCTAAGTGACATGTAACAGTATTTGTCATTACTCTTTAACTTCATTATTATTTTTTTCTTTCAGCTAATACAAGATGAAAATGTCAAGGGTGTAGTATCAATGAATGAAGATTATGAATTGTGGCTGTTTGCAAATAGTGGAGAAGTAAGTATATTAAATGTGTTTATAGAATTTTTTAACATTTGGATTTGCTTTAATTTTCTTTGTAGCCATAGTATCCAAGATTTAAAAATTACACGTCCCCAACAAAATGATATAGTAAATGACACTGAATTTGAGTTTAAAGAGTTCAGAATCTATGTAGTATATATAAAAAAATGCAATAAACTCATTGCTGCTTCCAAAATAGTCAAACCAAATAGAAACTGTTGCTGATTAATATTAAACTATCTAGTGTTGCATAAATAAAGCATGTGATGGTATGAACGAATTGACGAAACTGTGTTTTGTTAGTGCTGTAGTGTAGTGAAGATTCACAGCTGCAATATCATCCCACTTAAAATCAGAAGTTTGTTTTGGAGTTTATTTTCATTTGGTAAAAGTTCGGTATATCGGAGACACATTAAAATCGGATATTTTGTGTTTCGCATGGTTCGTACTTACCAATTGTGTATTGCAGTATAGTTCAAGGTGCCATTATGCTTTTTACACAAAGACAAAGGCAATTTTTCACATACAGTGATTTTTTTGATTCCTTTCTTCGCTTCTGTAACATACGTTATGACGGGCACATTTTGACTCAAGTTGTGGGTATGCAGTGTTTCCAACCTTCTTCACCGAAAGATATCTACTATCGTGTCAGTCACGTGTGAAAATTTTACATTATGCATGGGTAGCTGACTGATAACCTCACGAACCATTCACTGATAGCTCCACGAACCATTTCAGATAAGGTTAGGTTAGGCAAGCTTTGGCTAGTTAAAAAAAAAAAAAAAAAGGTTGGAAACTCTGCGAGGAGTTACGTCATCAACGTATGGAGCTTCCAGTTCACGTAGGAAAGCAATGGCAATTGTGCTTCGGTGAGATATTTTTGTTGGAAAATACATGATTTCCCCAGTCAAATAGATTCCACGATGAAAGAAAATTATAAGAATGTTATAAACCTTAGATAAACTCATTTCCGTAAGTAGTTTCTTGTGTAAAAATGAAGAAATGTGTCTCCGATATACCGAACTTTTACCTTTCATTTGCTCTTGCATGAAGTTATGTATTCCAACCTAATTTAAATCAATAAAGATGACATCAATTAGTGTCCATTTTACAACAATTTGCAATATACTATTATTATAAAAACAGTCTTATTGTTTATGATAATATACCTGGTACTCTTCCTTCATAAATGCCGAGTCTATTGAAATGAATTTAAAACCATCAGCAACATGGTCCAGATTTCCGATTTTCATCATGGTACACAGACATTTCTTTCATTGTTCAATTTCTATTTGTCTGTTAACACATACTTCGGACTTTTAGCGATTACTTACTGCATACTGCATGTTTGTTTGAGATTGGTTTTTCACTTCCATTTACTCCTATATGATTCTTCTCTTGCAACTAGCCATTCTTTTATTGTCACCCTGGTTATGGTTTGCTGCTGCCTGCCATATAGGTCACATTTGTGTGGTGCAAAAAGATTTCATAGTTAGGCGAGTCACGTTTAGGGCTCTTGGTGTTTAAATAATTCCCATAAAGGCTTTCTACACCTCATCATGTTAGTGCTGGTCTCAAGCATGACACCACCTTGTGTAAGCAATAGTCTGTGGAATGCCTTATCGATGGGACATGGGAATATTTGCGTGACGTATCTCTTACACCTTCTCGCCAATAAATAGTACTTTTTAGAACTGCAAACTTACACAATCATTTCCACTATTCTGCGATACTTTCTGTCTACCTTGAACAAAAATGACTTGTCATTTGGGAGCATAGATGCTTGGGTAAGGTATTTTTGTGTCTCACAAAAAAGATTGCACTTTTTGGATCTCCAAACAGTGATCTTTACTACGTAGACATTTTCAGCGAAAAGTGCAGACTCGAACCTGGGTCTCTGGCATACCGTGCCATTGCTCTAACCACTGAGCTACCGAGCCAGCCTGGCCTCACCTGATCTTTCGCTATCGCTGTTTTACCTGCATGGCCAGGTGAGGCCAGGCTGGCTCGGTAGCTCAGTGGTTAGAGCAATGGCACGGTATGCCAGAGTCCTGGCCGAGCCTGCATTTTTCGCTTAAAATTTCTACGTAGTACAACTCCTGTGTGTGCCTAATCTACAAGCGATATTTCCGTTCATCAAGGTTCAGTTTTTTCTGTAACAGTCATTTCTGCAACACACTGTCGTTCTCGTAGGAAACATTGAAAAATCATTAAACATGTCAAAAATACATGTTTCAAACAATATTATAATGTATGCATAACAATAAGGTGATACAATAGATTTTGTGTAGAGTTATTGTTATAAATTAACTTATGTTTTTTTTATTTCTTGAACTGATTGCAACACAATGTCTTTCTGATGGTTCCATCATAGGGCCTGTGGCTTTGTAGAACACTACAATGATCACTCTGCCATGGAGCCTGGCATTACATAATTATCATACTCTCAATTTGTAATTTCTATTGTTTCCCATTTTTGCGTATATTGGTGTTATGTCTAAGGTTCTGTAGTAAATTATCAAGGTAATGAAAGTTTTTATGCAAACGCATTAGTTGTAGTTACTATCTTTACCTTGTACAACCTGCCTCCATTTTTGTTTTTAAATAATGATTTCTCGTTAATTGTTCTAGGAGTGGAAACAACACGGAGTTGAATTTCTTCAATTAAGTACAACTGATATATTTGAAACCCCATGCCAAGAGAAGTTGAAAAAGGGAGTGAATTTTATTAATAAATTTAGACAGTATGGAGGCAGCGTTTATGTGCACTGCAAAGCTGGTCGTACGAGAAGTGCAACACTGGTCGGGTGCTACTTGATGATGGTAATGATCATTTTATTTTTGTATCATTATGCAAGGTATTCCATCCATCATTTCTCGAATAATGTAGTGGAGTTTCTGTTGCCTTGTAATCGCAGGGTCCCTGGTTCTATCCTTGGCAAGTGCCTTTTGAAAAAGTACTTTGCTCCCCTTAGTTACCTGATAATATTATGGGATAGAAAATTGAATTCTATATGCAAGGATGAGTAAAAAGCAACATTTTAAGCAATGTCTGACAATTAAGGGTCCAGGAGGGATGCGGATGCAAAGGCCCGATGTTCGAAATTTGCTTGGACCACTTGGCTGAATTAACACACCATATCTTGAAAACTATACACTATATTTCAGTTCTGTCTCTTTTGTTCATTAGTATATCTCTAAAGATATTAACATACTCGAATTACAAAACAATATATCTATTGTTTATATTATTAATAGAGGCATGCATATTTCACACAGTGATTTTAATTGTTCACGTTTCTGAAAGGTGTCAGGTGCATTTTCCTATCCTGTTTGTCATGAAATGATGCAAAATAAATTGCAAAATGCGAAATAGTCTCTTAAACACAAAGTTTAGGGTTTATTTACCGATGCGACACTTTCTGAATTTTGAATTATCCTATGAGTTATGCAATTCACGGAAAATTAATTAATTCTACTGTAAATATTTGAGAAGTAACCATGGAACCTTTTATACAGGAATAATCTTAATATTCTGGTAACTAAAAGGGATATGTTGTAATAAGTGCAGTTTTTAAATCAAATTTAGTAATATTCGCAATTTTGAAACCAAAATGTTATTTTATACCACTGCTTTTTCACTGCTATAACAGCAAAATTTTATTTTATTTACCGCTTTTGAACCCAAAATTGACTGTTTTTGCACTGAAATTTTGCTTTTTTATTTACCAAAAATATGTGCCTCTAGTCATTATGCATTCTGCTTTAAATAGAAACCCAACAAAGACTCGCTATGTCATCAAGATAACCTGAAATGATTCAGTGCCTCAGATAAAATGCTGACAAATATTCACGATTTGGATCTCTGGAAAGGTCAACATTGAGATATAAGTGCCATTTCTGTAAAGCAGTGTTTGTCATGCTGATTTCTTTTCTTACGTAAAGTAGTATTCAGAGTGGTTCATTATCATGGTGTCTTCTGTGTTATTACTCTTTGACTTTCATAAATGTTTTCGAACCTTTTTTCCTGCATGGAAGACAAAGCTGTCTTGCAGCGGTCCCCATTGCTTATTTGATTTAACCTGTACAGTGGCTGAGTACATTAAAGTGTTGGCTTTCGATCGCTCCACCAAAGTTCTCTAGTTTGAATCCTGGCGTGGATGTTCTTTGTGTGTCCAACAGTTTCATTTAATCATCTTTGTCATTATGATAACAAATACAGGGTGGCTACTCACCGGGAATTCTGCGTGAATTATTGGCTCCGGGAATTATGTGTGAATTCTACTTGAATTTTTTTCAGTAGACATGAAAAATTACAACTTTTATTAATCCAAATTCCATTGAGTTTATACATATTTATAAATACCCTGAGGGCGAGTTTTTCACAGTTTATAATTCTTACACAATTTCTCGCAGATAAAAATATATACTGTAATATTTACGACTTGTGTTTGTAGATGTATTTGGAGTCTGAGCATGTGAAATGGCAAATCTAAACTACGGACCTCAAATTAAATGTTTTAAATATATGGTATAATTAAATTAAATTTTGGATACATTGGAATTGCACAGACCCATTATATTGTTACTATATTTGGGTGTGCTTATGTGTGGGTGTTGAGAGGTGGTAATACATAAGGTGAAATAGAGAAAACATTGCTTGTAGCCTTGAATTTTTGGAAAGTTCACTTTGAAAACTGGGAATGATTCTTGAATTTTATCATGGTCGTAGAGGGGCCACCCTGAAATAACAAAAATAACGTGTCATTCGTGCATAAGAAGAAATGCTTATGAATAGGCCTCGGAAGTTAATGAAAAGTCATATATATTTCTGAACCACATAGAGAATGCTAAACCTGATAGTAGTCTGTTTTCCTTCAGTAAGAATTAGAAAACATTGCTTTTATTTTGCATTTTTTGGCTTTTGGGTCATTTTTCAGTATTTTTTTGCAGTCTTTGTAGCATTTTTAATAATTTTTTAGGTTTATTTTTGCGGTTTCCCTGTTCCATGAATTTTAAATCCATTTGCTACAATAACTTACATATTTAACTTTCCTAACATGGTCTTTTTAGCAAGTAGGCCATTAATCAGGAATATGGCCAATGCAAGAACACAATATTATTTTTAAGTGAAATCTGTGGCAGTGGATCCAGCAAACTTAAAATATTTTGGGTGAAGACTGCTTTGAAGTTCCTTTGCTGGCCACTATTATCGCCTAATTCCTGATGCTTGTTGAACAAGCATGATGATGACTAACTACTCTGTCATGCATGGCCCACTGTGAGAAGATGAGTGACTCGTACAGTAAACCTTGAAGTAGAAATATACAAAAACTACACCAGCCTTAACTGCTTCTTTCGCTTTGTTTCTGTAGTTTAAATCACCATGGGTTATTTTTTATTTATTAAACTACTTTCTTGTAATTTTTAATTTTAAGAGCAAAAGTATTTTTTTGTAATTTTTTTTTTTTTACTAATGTTAGGGTCATTCTTTTGAGATTTTTTAGGTCATCTATTTCCGAGCCCTACTTATAAATGTAGCTCATGGTTTCATACATATACCCATAAAACATGGTGAAAATGGAGTTAAGCCAAATTTAGTCTATCCAGAATCCTCTGGAAATGTATATGAATCAGTGGCATGTTTTACATGTGGTAAACCAACTTTGGCCATATGTGTTTTATTCATTTAGCTTTAATATATGGGTAATTGTGCATTATATACAAGGGACAGTCAAATGAAATTTTGGTTTGGTTTTTTTATCTAGTAGATTCCTGCATGTAGAGTTGCTGAATTTTAGTATATATCCATTGCTGATCCACATATATTTTCAAGTCTTGAGATAGTGCCTGTATGTCTCAGGAAGAGTAATCTTTGGGATGCATGCGCAGTCACTTATGACTAGAGTGAAAAGTCATATTGATAAGCGAAATGCATATTCTTTTCCAGACTTCTAGTGATAAGAAGAAGGGTTATACTTCATATTACATACCTTGAAGAGCTATTTAACTAAGGTTGAAAGTGCTTGTACATGCTTATTTCTGCAGGAGACGGATTTGTTTGCTTATTGTGTGATTTCGATTTAAAATAGCATATTTTACCCAAATCTGTCATATTTTAATCCTATTTCAGTCACACGACTGAATGGGAATGACTAGATCAATGCTTCTAAATAGCAGCATGGGAATTTCCCGGCCTCTTTTCCTCGTATGCCAGCTGACGCGATCCAAGTCATGCCATTCCAAGTGGTGCTTGGTGAATCCGCAAGTTCTCAGCTATTAGCTCACCCAGTTGCAGAGTTGCATAATGCATTGCATTGTGTTAGTTAAAGATCACGCGTTGTTTCGATGCTGTAATTAAGTTATGTAATGCCACCCACAAAAATATCTCAATTAGCATTGTTACGCAAATATGTAAACGAGTTTGAAAATAATATTTTTAGTGAGGACGGCAACATGTTATTTTGTTTTGTGTGTGAAAAGAGTGTTTCTGTAAAGAAGAAATATATGGCATTGTGCAACATATTAATACAACACGTCTTAAGGAGAGGCTTAAGAGGGAGGTGGAGTTTGGCGAAGGTCGCCGTGGAAAGCTCTTAAATTTAACGTGGCTTTTTTGCATTTTGTTGAATATAACATTTTAGGACAAAAAATTTCCGGAAAACCTGAAGTAGATGTGAACTTACTGTATGGAACTTTGGGTACGACACATTTATGCAATTTCAGTTCGATAAATGTGCACAAATTGCATTATTTTTTTCAATTTCCTAGAAGGAAATGCGTAAATAAGCACAGAATGGTTATTAATATTATTATTTTGAGACATTACGTTAGGATGCCCCTCCGAAATATATATCTAGATATGTGCCTCGTGTTCGATTTGAATAAAATGTAGAAAAGGCAGGGAGGGTGGTAACGCTTCCTCTTTTTACATTTCGATAGTTTTACCTGACATGTAGTACTTCGTGAGTCAATGGTGCAGGTAGGAAATACGTACACACACAGATGCATACATAATTGATGATTCGCAAAGGAAATTCGTTAAATTCCCATGCTTGTTCCGCTCACAAATCACATACTGTGCAAATTACAATATCCTACTATTGTTGTTGCTTACATATATGTGTGTGTGTGGTTCCTAGAACTTCACTACTTCCAAGCATAAACTTGATGTGACTCTTACAAAACATTTATTTTTGGAATGGAAGGATCATGAAAAGGTCTACTGTTTCTTTGCAAATCTTCAATTAATGTGAAATTTAGTATAAAAACATAATTTTGGCTGACTTGCTAACTTGAGATTTATAGACAAATTATTAATTTGAATTCTTCATTAACAATAACAAAAGTGACATAAAATGTAGGACAAAATTCTTGGCTTGGTTGAGAATTACATTAGAGATGTACAGGTTAGGAAAGGGGAGGGAGAATTCAGTCTTCTTCCTCTTCAGCGCGAACCCTGCCTCCTACATTCTACATGTCCATTCAAAATGTCTTCTTAGTTTCAGATATTTTTGCCTCCCCTTTAGCGTAATGGTAAAGATGACCCTCGAAATGTCAAAAGGTCCAGAGTTCGGTACCTGGTGGACGCCCAATAGTTCAATCCCACTATAAATGTAGGTCCAGTCCCGATTAGCCTATCTATACACAAAGTAGACTTACAGAAACTCAAACTCAAGATACTCAAACCACCGGCATAGGGTTGACGGCTCTTGGTGCAGTGAGAGAGCTCCTTTTGCCAAATCAAAATTAGGAAACAAAAACTCATCTTCAGGGGTTCCCTCACTTTTTCACCCTTAGATGGCAGCTGCTGATAAGGGATGAGCATTCCCTCCCAAATAAAATTCTGGCTACGGACCTACTGTCCTGCATCGTGACCGTACGGTCTAAGGCGTCATGCTTTGGGCTCCAGCTACGGGATGCGTGCAGGTTCGAGTCTCCTGGAAGAAGCGTAACAACTTTTCTCCTGATATTTCGGCCAGTCAAACTCACGAGTCCATAATTACCACAGCATCAGGTCTTACAAGATATATACATACAGGTGAGTCACTATTCTGTGACATCATCAGTAATAGGTCTTAATATTAAATAACACAAAAATCACGCAGAAAATTAAAGATATTATGAATAACATTAAAAGTATTTCTAGAACTGGAAAGAGCAATAAACATTTGTGCAACAAGAAAGGAAATTAACAACAATAAATATTAGTCCGAGGGAAACACGTGTCATAATGATGCAAAATAACATGTAGAAAGTTTCAAATACGTTTGAGCTGTTTTTAAGATGGGTAATACATAAAATGTAAGTTCAATGTTTACCCATTCGTTTCCTTACATCATTGCTACTACTGTAGTTGTACATTTTGTTCCATTGGTTTGTCTTTCGCATCTTCTGATTATCCTTAGATCATTCCGCATGTCCGAGACTTTTTTCTTTAAATTCAAAATAGTCTCGCTGCCGTCCATCTCGAATTATTATCAGCACTGTTCGTAGTAGTTAAAATAATAACTGTTACTATTTTTTTGTGCTTATTACTATTAGATACAAATTTTGTATCCACAAGGAACCCCCTACAAAAAAAATGCATCTGCCTCGTTATTACTGCCACTGGTATGCTATACATTTACACCTTATATAGACGGTGTTAAAGGTGGAGCTATTGTGGAGCATGTGCACTCGTCTGGCTCCCCTGGAACATCCGGTTACGCTTACGGTGCTATGGACGATAATATGATACGGCAAAGGGGAGATTCTTTTACAAGGAAATAGCATGTCAGCTGCATAGCATATGGTTGCACAGTTCGATCGGAAACAAATTTTTTGAGTCAAGTATCACTTCGTAGGTTTCCGAAGGACGTAGAGAGACGAAACCTGTGGATACAAGCAGAACGAAAAGAGGATTGGTACCCGGAAAGGATTTGTTCGACTTGCATTTTGTTTCAAGCATGTTGATCGCTTATCTGCGTATTGTGTTGTGGTGAAAAGAACGGCTCTTAGTAGGGTTTCAAACTGAAGCGACACGGAACAGCAGTGGTTCACACCGAAGTCACAAGCAACACAGACCCATTTAGTCTATAAATAAGCATTTACCGTGCATGGGAAATCAAGTCTCAGGTGGCACAATACACGCCATTGAGAATCTGAGCGACAAGTGCAGCTTGTCGCGTCCCTTCGGTTCGATACATTTTTTTGATCACTGAGGATTCACTTTCAAGTAGCACGGACATTACACACCGAAGCGACAAGCAACGGCCCCTTATTCTTAAGAAAACAATCCACCTTGCATACGAGTACAACAGACCGAAGCGACATGATGCATAGTACTGAGAAAACAGACCAGTCCAAGCGACACGTGCATTTTCTCGTGGTGAATTGGTTCAAAAGGAAGCTTTCAGACTGAAGCGATACGTGTCTCTTGGAAACCAACATTAAAAAAATAAACAACACCTTCCCAATTAAAGCGACATGACAAATTGTAGGTGTCGCTTCTTGCTTTCATGTTGCTCGGACTGGGCCGTCTTTTCAATACTGTGCATTGTGTTGCCCCAGTCTGTTATTTGCGCAAGCGTGATGAATGGTTTTCTTCAGATCGAATGCTTCTGTGTGAAATCTCGATGTCGCTTCAGTCTGAAAACTCCCTTGTTGTTTGAAGTAAATCCATGCAATTGAAAATGGCATGTCATATCATAGGTTCTCCCGGTGAAGTTGAAAGCACACATATTTACTAGCATTTGCATGTGTCATTACTTCTGCAGATTTGTTGGCAAAGATTCACTTAAGCATACTTTATAATATAATAATATCACTAGTTTTATAGAATTCTCTTTCCCTCACTTTTCCATTTACAAAATAATTGAATATATCTAAACTTTCGTACATTTTCAATTCGTCGTGCGTGTACATGAGATACGTAGTGGTAGTATGCTATACAACTGGCGGCCACAAAGACACGTCATGTTTTAATAATCTGCTCTGCAGTTGATCATCCGACGGATTCTTGACGTCCACTCTTTCATAGTAGAACTTTACGTCGCACAATTGATGAAAACAAGCACTCATTTCTTACTCCATATGCCGATGAATCTGTACTGGAAACTACGGGAACTGGCCTAAACTGGAAGTTCCGGGGGGACCGGGCAAGACCTCACCAATGTTTATGTTTACATTTTTAACACGGTTCATTAGCAAGACTACACAGCCACAGCGTACTTCCAATTAGTTATTCTTACTTGATTCGTCGTTACTTTCAACTGATAATCTCTACCTCCTTCTTTACTCTCAATTTATAATCTCAACCGCACTAAGAGAAATTCCACATAATTATAGCAGCCACTGTAATCAACAAAATTTATTCAATCCAAATCTCATTTGTGAAGGTCCTGACTATTTGCCGTGGCCACTTTCCACGCAAGGGCCAGCTGTGAATATTTTGCCAGTGGAGAAATCTTGAAAGAAGCCAGAACCAGAATGAAATGAAACAGGTGGTGACCTTTTGCAGCGGTCATGGAAGGGAGGGGGTGGTGAAGGCAGGGGGAGGCATGGTGGAAAGTCTTTCCACCATGAGGGGGAGGTCCTCTGGCCACGGCCTGTGCTCTGGCCTCTGGTTTAGGACACAACCGAAAAGAATTCCTAGTTCCCTGATATGTCGCTAGGTGTCTCTGTATCGCACCGGGGCAGGAAAACTCTTTTGATGCCAACCTCCAGGGCACTCTTAAGAAGAACTTAAGTTAAATCAGCAACTGATTACAAGCAATGTAGGTGAACAATCGAGTTCAAGTTATACATTTTCCAAAGACTTGTGTTTAGTATTAGTGAGTGCCGGCATTCCGTTGTGAAAATTGAATAATGCGCAGCTTCCTAAGTTTTAGAAAAATACACAAACAAAGGGGTGCCAGATGAATCCACATTGTGCAAAACCTATGTACCACTCTTTTCAAGTTGTAATTCGTAATATTCGTGATGAACTGAAGCATGAAAACATACTGTAATAGCTTTGAATAATAATAATCTAATAAACAAATATTTTTTCAGATTTTCCTGTATTTGTTTATACTTATTTTTGTGCTTATTTTTTTCATTTTTTTGTGCTTATTAACTTGCTTATTTTACTGTTTGATTGTGCTTATAAATCTGGGATCTGCTTATGACCTATTGCAAAGGTCTTTCCACCCATCTGCCCGCAAACTGAAGCCATTGTCGTACTTCTCCCTCCATTCATAAAATTGCTGGCATGGTAATCGTGCATAGATACATTGAATTTTCATTTGCCAGAGAATTTTTGTAAGTTTTTGGCTTCCAGAGGGCAAGAGGCCACTGCTCTTCACTGGTGCAAGTTTGTGAAGGAGGCGCCATCTTTAAAAATGAAGGAAATGGTGTTGTGAAGCTCACTTTTTCACCATGGTTGTATGTGGGGATGGGGAGGGTGAAGGAGATGAGAAGAAAGTGGGGAATGGCTGTTGAAAAACATGTTGCAAACAATGTTAGTGGGAGATAACTGCTTGTTTCTTCCTGCTTTCTGTTCCATGCTTGGCAGAGGCAGTGTTGCTGCATGAAAGCAAACTTCCCTTGATGAAGGAAAGTCTAGGTCCAGTTTTCAGTGAAAAGGGAAATAATATGAAAATTATCCGAAAGTTTGAAGTTGTCCGACTCTGAGTTTTTCTTTAATTGCATGCCTGCATTGTTGTTTTGTTTATATTGTATGTAATTAATCTAGATGGGGGTATACAGGTCAATTTTCAGGATACCCCACTGATCTGAATAAACTTAGAAAATCCAGGAGTCTGTGGGAACCCCATGAATGATCCTTTCATATTGATTCAGTGTAATTGCACGTTATGTAGTAACAATTAAATGACAAGTATAGTAACTATGGCTGAGCCAATACTGGTGACAATCGGCCGATACTTCTCTGGAGTCTTCAATAATATAACAAGACAGTCCTGGAAATTATGCAAAATACATGTGCAACAACATTATGGAGAGAAATGGAAATGTATGTAACTTAATAATTATCTCAGTTGAAATTATGAATAATATCAAGTAAAACTGGTATATTGCTGTGGTTGGTTCCAATGATTTATCTTCAAATAGTTTAGTTTTTACAACCACATAAACACAATTTTCGTGGCCGCGGTGGCTTAGTCGGTAACGCGTCTGACTACCATGCTAAAGGTCCCGGGTTCAATCCCCGGCCGGTTCAAATCCGGGAACTTTTCTAACTATGGAAGCGGCTCCGGTGCCCACCCAGCGTCGAATAACATGGGTACCTGGGGGAAACCCTGGGGGGTAAAGGCGGTCAGGGGCGTGATGCTGATCACATCACCCCCACTCACGACCGGATCAAGAAAGTGTGGGGCGTTACCCCCACACCCCCTATACGCCTTCATGGCATGGTGCTAGGCACAGGGGAACACTTTACCTTTACATAAACACAATTTTCAATGTAACATTTCAGGAATCACACGTTCCCAAAATGCCACATTGAAAATTTTGTTCATGTTCTTGTTAGAACCGTAAACTTTTCGAATTGTTACAATTTTCAACTATCAGTATTGGTGGCTGCTCCACCGTAGTAGTATCATGCATAATTACAAAGAATTTACTCATTGTATTTTAACTTTCTGTACAGAAGAACGGCTGGAGCCCAGAACAGGCAGTGGAGTGGATTAAAAACAGAAGGCCACACATCCTGTTGCGATCGAAGCAGTGGGAAGCACTACAGATCTTCTACGAGTCAAACGTGACCAGATGACAGGAAGAGATACCTGGTGAGGAGATTGTGAACACCCTGCACCAGGAGCGCACAATTAATTAACTTCTAATTGGGTACTAATGCATGAGCTAGTCACCACCCGGGATGGTCTCTGAACACAAAATGTGCTTTTGTAACGGTTAACATCAAACCTAACAGTAGTCGTAATATTTCTTTCATAGCACTATTAATGCACTAGCACTTTGTATAAATTATTTCAAAATAATATTTTTCTTATGACAGTATGATGTTTATAAGGAGTGATTTGATGTACATAATTTGTTTTTATTTCTTTTAATGGGAGGTAGATTTGGTATAGCTGCAGTATACAGCACTACTTATTTTTTTTTTTTTTTGTTTTTGCACTAGTAATGCACAAATTATTTTGATTCAGTATTGTTAGTCTTATATAATTCATGTTTTACATTCTGTATATAATATGAAAATATCCTTCTGTATTGTAAGCAGTGGAGTTATTTTTTAATCTGCACTTGTCGCTAGGAGTTCCAAATTTTCTCTACTAAGCGTTTTGTGAATGAATTTCATGTCATAAAACATTTTTTTTATTATTAGAAATGCATTTTTAAAAAAATAAGTTATGTTGTATATAGGGTGTCCAACCGAAAGGTACCAAAAATAACATTTTTTCCACATAACTGATTTCATTGGATAATCTTTATGAAACTGTGCATCTCTATCTTATTATTTTTTAACTCCTGTCCCAACTGTTTTATAGCATGTTGAGCCTGACTGTAGCCACAGCATGTATTTTGCATTGTTAAGCCTTACAGATGTCTACATTATTCCAGGTTAAATAACCAATCGACTAGACATATGCTGCTGAATGTTCTTGGTTAAATACCTGGCTAGATAATGTGTGTTAAGTTCTCTTGTTTATAATATCAAATTACCTTTCATGTTCACCACAAAGCACTGTTAAATAACTAATAAAATATAAATACATTCTGTGTCTAGCTAAATATGATATGCACATCAGGCCTCTAAACAGCTGAGAGGATAGTTGGATGGTTTGCCTTGTTAATATGGCAAAGTGCATGATTTTGTGATGCATAGTTTTGGATTATTTTTAGGTGCCTGTCACTAGGACACCCTATGTATGTGTGTGTGTATATATATTCATAAATAAATGCTTTGTTATATTTTTTGAGCATTTGTTAAAACTGTTAAAGAAAGGTGATTTATTTTTTACCTTTTGATCTGTTGATTTGCTTCATTTCGATCTCTGTCTGTGTCCACGTATATCTGTATATGTATTAGGGATTGGACAGATTGATCGGTACTCTACCAGATTTGGCTGATATCGGTGTATATATTTTATTGGTAAAATTGCTGATAATTTTACCAATATGATATATCTATAAATACCTTATACTTTATTTCAATATTCTGCCATTTTGTTGTTATTTTTATGAATATAAGCATGTAATCTCAGTTCCCTACTTTAAAAAAAATTAAATGTCTAAACATGTAGCTTCTTTTACATTGTAGTCATCTTGTATTACATTTGAAGGGCTCTGATGTAAAACATGGTAAGTGACGTTTTGGTGATTTCTGAAGTTCATTAAGAAAGAAGGTTATTAGAAGCTATACTGTAGATAAATTGTTTTCGTGTTGTTTTTTCCAATTCCACATAGCTTCACTGAGTCCAATGCAAGTTGTATGACATGGCAATTACACTCGAAAATTGAAGAATGGCACATTTTACTTTGTAAATCAAAAAATTATGAAAATGTCACCATGTTTTACACCCAAGCCCTTCATTTATTAAGGAGGTAAGTGAACCATTCAGGTCATCAAGAACTATTTGGAATTTTATTGGTATCAGCCAAAATTACATATATCCATCCCTAATATACGGGGTTGGGCACAAAAAACCCTGTATTTCGTTTGGTCTGAAGCTAAACTTTCTCCTAAATTAATGTGCTTCAAAATCAAGAACAGGTGCAGATATGGCAGGAGGGGTGATGTGGCCAGATGGAGAGAGTAGTGGAATGGGTGAATGTAGAAGAAATAATACTTTGAGAATGTCTGAGAAGATGAGGCAGGCCGGTATTTCATGCCCAGCCCTGTATAATATTCTTCTTCTATAATGTTTCATTATCCTGTTACTTCAATTATGCTCTTAAGACTTGGATCGGCCTTTGTCTGACACCAGGGCAGCTTTTCTTTCATTTTTTTCTCCTTTCGGAAAACTGATATGCCAAAATCTGAAAAGTTCCATAAGCTTAGAACTCCTTCCAAAGAGTTTATGTGAATCTTCATGTGGTTTGCATTTCTGTTGTCTAGATATTCTCAATAATTTCAAGTTGATAATTATTGATAATATCTAGATGACGAAAGATTTTGGAATATCATGGCAGTTTTTGGAAAGCACCCTGGTGTCGACTGAAGGTCCAGTCAGACCTTAACAATAGTTTTCTTCTGTGATGGTTATGCATGCCATGATATAAACTCTAAAATGCATTTAAAGGAACATGATTGGTCAAAAGCCACAAGGAATGTGGGGTATTTCCAAAATATGGAAACCGCTGCCTGGCAAGTATATATGTCAATTATAATCATGTAGATACTACATAGGCCTATCTTCAATTGGGATGCTGCTAAATATAGAGCTTGCATTGTGCAAAATCTATTTGCATTGAATGTGTGAAATAATGCAGCATTTGTTGCAACGATATACTATGCACATTTTGTGATTCTGTTTTTGAGGTGAAGTCACAATCGTGAAATTTAATATACAATGTTGATGAATTTTTTGCTGCCGAATTATTGTGTGTAAAGACTTGCAGAATGCCTATGTTTATGTATTTTGCCAAGTAGGGAAGAAAGTATAGCATAGTCAATTGCTCTGCAAATGAATTGTATGTAGTCAAACAATCAGTGTGGTTGAAGTTATGTAGTTCGTGGCGATATTCAGATTTGAAAGAAAACACCAAACTTTTTGGTAAACAATCATGAGGTTTCTTTGTAGCAGTTGTGCTACTTGAATTTTGCTGAATAAGTTTAATTTAAAGATTTTACGTGTAGAGATAACTGTATTAAGTTAGTTGTGAATTCTGTAACACAAACATGATCATGTTAATCCTTATCGAAGAATATTTCAATGTAAGTATTAATGGCATTATTCTTAGTTTCGCAAGCTTTGAGTGAACTTTGAAAGATATCTTTGAAATTAGTTCAAGTCGTTTGTGGTTAGCAGAATTCTGCAAAACCAGGATGTTCTGAATAGTCCCTTTATACACACAAGAATGTGTAGAGCAGTGGTTTTCAACCTTCGTGAGCATGTGGCCTGGTAAATTCGTGTTTTAAAAGTCTATGCCCCGATCCCAATAAGTTTACTCGTAAATACCTTTCAATTTTTTTTAACTTTATATGTTAATTAATAGGTACGCGTGGAATTTAATATTAATGAAAATTATGGCATAACAAGAGAGCATTCGTTCAATTATGTCTAGGCTTGTTGACAAGTATAACATTTTGTTTAAATTAATTTAAGAGTGGATCGAATAAAATCTTTTAATTTCCTCTGGCCAATATCATGCACTTCATTTGGTAAATGCTGATTCTCATTGGCATGTTCCACTTCAGATACCGAAGAATTCCAATTAATCAGAATATTTCCACTTAACAATTCTTTTATTAATGAAAATTCCTGCACAATCTAAATTGACTGTGGTGCCAGTCTGTCAACCTCCAAATTTGGAGGCAGGATGCAACGTGCACCCCAGTTACCGTTCGATCGTTCAGTCACTGTCACGAAAACATTTCCTGTTATTGCAGTGGAAACTCGAACGAATGGCCAACTTTCCACATGGTTGCCAGCTTGGGCTGCAAGTTGCTTCACCCTTGTAGCTCTAACTCGAGAAAGCCCAACCATCAACCTCCAAATTTGGAGGCGGGAAGCAATGCACAACCTGGTTAGATTGTTTTGTCAATCACCTCCGCTTTTGCAAAAGCATTTCCTCTTATCGCAGTAGAAACACAAATGAAAGACCATTTTTCCAGGTGATTGCCAGCTCAGGCTGCAAGTTGCAAACTTCAAGAGAACCTCTTGGAGCCCGGTATAATTGATGCCAGGGCCTAATGGTTGAGAAACACTGGTTTAGAGGACAACATTTATCAGTGACGTTTTGCTGATTGAGGTCTTCTTCACTGCTATGAGTCCTTAGTAAAAACTCCATCCTGTATGTACTAGTATACCATACGACAGAGTTTGTGCTGGCACTTCCATAACAATAGTATGCACTAAGTGAAAGTGCCAGCAGACACTCCCATCAGTGCGAAGTTACTTCTCTTACTGTGTTCAATCAAGTTGTACTTTTATCAACATGCACTAGATTGAAGTCATTATCTGTCCATATCATACCAAAAATTTTGTCACTTTGACATAAAAAGAATGTAGTCAGTGGTAACCATGAATATGTAAGCACATGGACAGAAAATGTTGGGACTCGTAGCATTGAAAAATCCTGAAGAAGCAAAACATGATTAGGAAGAATTCATACTTGCTATTCATGCACTTTGAAATTTTATTGCAATACCCTCGTTGTGTCCAGAATTCATAATTAATTTAACATAGTTATTTTACACTGAATTTTAAATTGTTTGTAATGCATTGTGTAGTTGTATTATAGAAGAAGAGAAACAAAATGCATTATTTTTTTGTAGGTTTTTAAAACCAAATACATTATTTTCTTATGTGTGAATGTTCTCATATTTAGTCATCTAATTGTAATTTTTTTCTTCATATCGTATCTTTGTGTTCGACGATTAATGTTAACTAGAAATTATAATTGACTTTCAATCCTTTTGTAGTGTTCAAAGTAAGGTAGAGCAGTTAACATAGAAATATTTGGAAAATACAAATTAAAAAATATTTACATTATAATTCTGGTACTCCTGTTTCATACGTGTAGTATTGTTATGTATGTATAATTTGTATGACCCCTATTACATGATAGACTTTTAAGTAGAGTTGATATTTCCAGTATGAGAATTATATAAAGATTAGGAAGTAATAGGTCACTATAGAACTGAAAATAGGTTCTACATTTATAATAATGTGGATTCAAGATTGTAGCACTCGTGAAACGATAGTTTTTTATTCATTAAATATTAATCTAAAATAGGAGAAGGTAGATGTGGTTGCATACTTGGTTGCTTTCAGTGATTCCAATGAAATGAGTGTTGCTTCTTTAATAAGAAATATTGTCTGTATTGTTGCAGCTAAGTAAAAGTGATTGTTTGCATAAGACAATTAATAATGGTAGACAAATTGTCTCTACCAAACTGCTGATTACCAAAAAGAGCTTACATGTTATACAATTGGTAAATTGTTGTTATTAACAATGTGAAATCTTAGTGAAAGATCTCATGTGTTCAACAATGGTCAATATTTGCTCAATATTTTCATTTTTATGAGTTTTTGGGAGATGAACCTCAGCTTTGCAAAAATGCGAAGTATTATTGTATCACATGCAGTTCTAATGTTTTTATTTGGTTTCTAGTTGCATGATTTGCTTCCTTTCAACAGAAGTTTTCTAGTTCAATTTGTACTACAGCTACAATTGGATATTTCATTTATCGTGAGTAGAGTTGAGCCGATATCACTTTGAACCGATACTCTTACAGATTCCCATCAATACAAATACCTGAAAATTGCAAATAATTAATTTTTGATCAATATTGGTACGTAAATATTATTTTCCAATTATATGTATTAATTTACCAAAAAATTTAGTTTAGAATATTCAAGGATTTCATCAGAATATGAAAATAGATAGTATGTAATCACAAAATAAAGTTTTTCGTGCAACATTAGTGCAAAATAAAAAAGAAAGTTTGAATTTTGCAAAATTTCCAAAATAATTAGACACTGTTGCGTACCATTTTTGCGGTCCCCGTGAAAGACCAATATATCGGAAAAGTATCGGCTGGTATTGGTCGATGAATTCCAACTGATACTTTCCGATATCGATACCACTGGTATCGGCTCAGCCCTAATCGTGAGGCCATTGAAATAGATTTGACATTCTTTTCTCATAGGATTGCTTTGTCTCATGTTGTTATGAAGTAGAGCTATCAGGCTAAGGCTGTATTGAACCTGCAAATAACCATGTATTGTTAAACCTTAATTGAGCCCTAGCAAACCTCCTGTGTATGTGAAACAGTGCTCTTCTATGCTATGTGGACTGCAGAGCGAGCAACGTTGTAAACAGGAGATGATTCTGAAAAAGAGGAGCTGTATGTAAATAGAAAGGTTGGTGCTGTTTTACCCATCAACACATTGCACTGATTAGATTAAAGAAATTTGAGATTATTCACCAATTATCATATTTAAGATGAAAATAGACACTTTATGTACTGTAGATGGTAACACTATCAAGTTATCTACAAGGAATTCTCATTTTAGGCTCTGAGTTGGCAACACATTTTAAGGCTACAGCTTTATTATTCATATTCTCTGGTCAAAATTCCATACACTTATTAGTTCAACTTTCTACACATACTTTATACACTCGTAAAATAATGAACATATAATATTTCAAATGGTCTCACGATAAATGAGTCACCCTGAATCATTCTTCCAGATAAATTTAATTGACCATAAATGTGACCTAAATGTTGACTTTGTTTCACAAACTACAGCTTTCATTACATCTTGTCATATTTTAATGTAAAAACAAAAATTACTGTTGCAAAGAAAACATGGGTGATATATATTGTTACACAGCCTTTTCAATGTTTATAAGGTGGATGTCAACATTGATATATACTTTTACTGTGTATGTTTAAAAATGACTATTGGACTGTTAATTCTCTAACATTTTTACAAGCATTTAATATGTTGCTGAAATCAGCACTGGAGGTAAAATAGTGAAGCAATGGCATGTGTTTGTGTTTCTTTTAATAGAAAGAGAGCAGTATTCAATAGCATGAAGAATGCGTTTCAACGACGTCAATGTCAAAGCTAATGGCAATCTTTTGTTGAAGCAAATTGAAGGTGAAATTGTGTCTACATATTTCTGCTAGCAGGTGGGCCTCCTCGATGGCGCAGTGGTAGCGTCGTTGCCTTGTAATCAAGGGGTCCCGGGTTCGATACCTGGTGGAGGCACATAGTGGTTCGGATCCCACTTTAAACTGTAGGTCCAGTCCCGTTTAGCCTTTCTGTGCATAAAGTGGACTTAAAACAACAAATCAATCAATGCTAGCAGGTGTAGGAGTATAGATACAATTTGCTTGCCAGCTGCACATTGTTCTTTCCACTTGTTCTTTCCACTTGAGTATTAGCTATACTCAATTGGCCATTGCTAACGAGGTGGCAAAATGAAGTGATTATGCCAATATAATATTTGGAATTCTATTCAGATATAATCAGAGATTGTAAATGAACTTTCGATGCACAGTACCTCAATTATGTTATGTTTGTTACGGGTGAGGATTTGCATCAAAATTTACATGTGCTCTTATGGGGCTGTATTGCATACTATTTCTGCCGCAGAGACTAAATTTGCTTCATGCAGTTAACTTGGAGACTAAATTTGCTTCATGCAGGTAACTTGGAGACTAAATTTGCTTCATGCAGGTAACTTGGATACTAAATTTGCTTCATGCCGGTAACTTGGAGACTAAATTTGCTTCATGCAGGTAACTTGGAGACTAAATTTGCTTCATGCAGGTAACTTGGAGACTACATTTGCTTCATGCAGGTAACTTGGAGACTACATTTGCTTCATGCAGGTAACTTGGAGATTAAATAGGCTGGGATTTTGATGATTTGCACTTTTGTTTGTTTTTTTAAAAAAAGTGCAATACATTGCTCAATTAAATGTTCATGGATTTCATTACAAAAGGAACCAAACAAGGAACATCTTTGATGGTGCATTTTTTTTTCTTATTTTTGCAGAATAATGCGTATTTAGGGAGTTTCATAGCATTTTAGTGCATTTTTAATGTTTTTTTTTTTTAAAAAAAACATTGTCTTGGTTTTTATGGTTTCAAGATAGACATCTCTTCGTGCTTTTCTTAAAGAAGCAACCCACTTGTTTATTGCCAGTATGAAAATTTCAGAAAACTTTTGGTTTCAGGAAATCTGGTAAATCCTTCCTTCTGGATCTAGTAAAAAAGTGACTTAGAAAACGTTCATGTGCAAATAAGTAGCCAAGAAAATGAGTTTGGTTTAGAACCAAAATTAAGGGTTCAGTATGTTCAATTGCTGATGTTTTGTTTGGAGATTTTTTTCTTATATTCGGGAGAATTACTAGGGTCTTGGTTTTTATGGTTTCAAGATAGACATCTCTTCGTGCTTTTCTTAAAGAAGCAACCCACTTGTTTATTGCCAGTATGAAAATTTCAGAAAACTTTTGGTTTCAGGAAATCTGGTAAATCCTTCCTTCTGGATCTAGTAAAAAAGTGACTTAGAAAACGTTCATGTGCAAATAAGTAGCCAAGAAAATGAGTTTGGTTTAGAACCAAAATTAAGGGTTCAGTATGTTCAATTGCTGATGTTTTGTTTGGAGATTTTTTTCTTATATTCGGGAGAATTACTAGGGTTTTTGCAAGGTGGTGACGTTCTTTGCTTCAAGTATGTGCCTATATAGTGGAACCACGAGCAAAACAACCTGCGCAGACCCGCGAGTCCTGTGCACCGTACCCCCGTGAGTAGGGGAGGGGGAGAGTTGACCATGCTTCCTTATAGCCCGAGGTGGAGGGAAGAAGGGAAAGCTGCGTGGGTACTTTTCGTCCCAAGGTTTTTTTTCCTTGTGGTCGATCTATAGTATCAATAGGGGTGAAAAGGAACTTTTCATTGTTACGGTTTGTTAAGAGACAATCGTCAGTCACTTTGCTTTGACATCCTGCGTATGTTAGTAATGCATTGCAATCCAGGGCTGGTGAAATGAGCACTTGAGTTTGTCATAGAGCATTTTTTTGTGGCATCATTGCATTTTTTATTGTGCATTGAAATCCTAGTTTTATAGATTAAATTTGCTTCATGCAGGAAACTATCTGCCATTCTAGTGACATGTACAGACTGGTCGTCACCCTTGAATGTGTGTAGCTTTCCAAAGTCTGTATATGATCATTATACAAACAGGCATTGTGGTAATATACCTGCTTCAACGAGGTTGAAGCTTTCAGCAGGAAACAATATGAAATCATGATACAACAGCCTTGCTTCACTATTCCTCTCTCAACGATTCATTGTCACTGTAGACTCACTCTACACCTTATACAGTTAAAAGATCATTGACAATAACTACTTATTGTGTCTGTATATTGTGTGTAAAACTATGAAAGGAAATCTTATACAAATGCTTTTGCGCACAAAATGCTGCTTGGTTAACATTATGGTGCTCGGGTTCACATTGTATTTACAATATTTGCTGCAGTAATGTTTTTATTGACAATACAACTTTAATCTTTGTCTGATATGGTCTTCCGCTGACGACAATAACAATATCTGTGTTATTCAGACCAGATAATTACAATGACAATATATGGTTGCTGAAATGTAGATTTGTAAAGTATGAGAGTATTTTTTGCTTGTGCATATTCACTGATTCATGCCAAAGTGTCAATATGCTCTCTGCTTCAATTTACTCGTAAACTTAATTGTGTTATTTAGTAGTTTACATAAGCTTTGGATGTAAGATCTTTTGACAATTGGCTAAGAATATCCAACAGTTGTGGTATGTTTGAATGTTTGGTAAGGATTGCACAGAATGGTCAACTTGAATTTTTGCTTATAACCACGGCAGGAAAATAATTTGATGTTATGGAGGTATTTTTGGTTGTAGGGAAGGATCGTTAGAAATTTA
Organism: Lepisma saccharinum; assembly: GCF_977018435.1. Taxonomy (NCBI): domain Eukaryota; kingdom Metazoa; phylum Arthropoda; class Insecta; order Zygentoma; family Lepismatidae; genus Lepisma; species Lepisma saccharinum. The sequence goes on along the minus strand of NC_139244.1, from coordinate 15,699,618 downwards.
GCGTTTGTCTTGCTACATTCGTATTTTTAGAGCATGAAATCAGGACTTGTGTGTGTTTGTAAGGGAGGTGTCACTGACTAAAATGTAGGGGTCAATCTGTAGGTGTAGTTGGAATAATGGACCAATTCAAGGAGGGGTACTCATTACTCTCTGACTGCAGTTTTTTTTAGCCCATGCAGGATGATATATGTATATCCTTGTGCTTCGTAAAACTTTCCTGGAATTTACCAATCTCTACTCCCATTTCCCTGTTATAACTGCCCCAAATGAAATAAACTTTCAGATGTCACGAGAATTTTTCAATTCAATAGAGTTTTTTTTTTTGCTTATTTCAAAGTTGTCCTAACTAAGGAAACGAGAGCAAAGATGGGGTTCAATTTATTTTAAAAAACTGCCTTGATTATTAATCAACAACGTTGCTGCTAGTAAAAAGCAAGATGCATGATCGAAAGTGGAAATAATAATAAACAATAATACAAGTTAACTTTATTACTTAAAGATTTAAACCTTCTTCTGGATTTAGGAGTATTTGTGTAGCATGGTATTATCCAAATATCTTCACTAGCATACACATGCTGCTTTTTGGCAGATAAATATTATATCCTTACAACCTGATGCATCTTTTATATTTTTGCAACCATGAAATTATAAAATTGATAGTTTTTTATAATGTGCTCCCGTTAAAGGTTATAGGGGATTTGATCCTAATGTTAAGATTTCTCATAAAGCTTGCAGTGTAAGTAATTTCTGTAAATGCTAAAAGGAGGTAACACAGCAAGTGAATATAAAGTTGACGATCGTTAATCTTTCAAACTCTGTAAAAATACTTTCTGTGCAAGGAAATGTACATATATCTTAAACTTTTGGATATTCTTGCCACATATTTAATAGGTAACATGAGTATTCAGTGTCTGTAAAAGCTTTACTTACAACTTGTAACAGTTAGTGTTAAAAAAATATATATTTATAAATCATGAAATCAGGGTTCCATAGATTTATAGCAATTTGAAAATATATATGGTTAGAAATATATATATAAAAATATAATCTTTCGACATATTTTTCTGAAATTTTTACCAATATACATATATATGTGAATGCAGCTATATTGCATTTTATATTGACATACTTACAAGTAGTTCCTAGATACGTTATATGAGAAAAGTCAAGTGATAGAGTTGAGATCTTATATTATATAGTGAGGTATTGATATATAAGTGTTTTCCTTCATTCGTGTGTTTTGTAGCAGTATTTGCTATATACATGCCAACAAGACAATTTTCAATCTGCGTGCTGGTAATCTTGTATGGATTTTTGCATGTTGAATTTTGTGGTTAAATATGTATATTTGTTGTCTTGTATGGTTTTAGCTATGTATGTATGAGCAGGTTTTGCTGCCATTTGTGATTTTAAAAAGAGGCTTTTAACAACTTGTATGCTGAAATGTTTGTTCCGTTGTGTGAATAGAGACAAAAAAAACAGTTGCTCAAATCGATGTGTAGTCCAGTTGCTGTATTGTGTATGGATCTAGCAATTTTATTTCTTGCAGTCATTGTTGAATTAGCTGTCCCAAATGGAAATTTGTTGTGGTTGAACGTTGCTGAATTGATACAAGTTTCACTCATTGTTCCCTAAACGCTTTTTATTTTTTTGAAAGAAAAAGATTTTCTGAAATTTCAAGTCACCTTTCAAAGTTCTCCAGTACATTAATTATGCAATGACTATTCAAAAACTTAAGAATATGCAAGTTTCTGAATTTTTACATTGCTTTTACAGTGTTTTTTACATAAACTTTTTCCCTATAAAATTTGTCTTTTTACAGTAAAATGGTTAATTAACCAGAAATATCTGAAAGGAGTTATGAATATATAGTAACATGATATAATATTTCAGATATAATGGAGGAAGTAAGAAAAATAATAACTATTTATAGTGCATGAATAAATTACATATGCTGGCCACAGGACAAATACTCCCAATAATCTTGAAACTTGTGTTATATATATGTAACATTTAGTGATTTTGAGAATGTCAAATTATCAGTAACGGAATTGTGTAAAAAGTATTGTGGTACGTTTCATATTACCATACTTGTCTGCAGAGCTAATTTCTTGATATTCAAAAACATTATGGAAACAAATACCAAAATACTCTATTTTTTAATTGGATGCTGTATCGTAAAGAAGTCAGTTCTTGTTATTTTATGATGTGTAAAAATTGCTGTGCAGTGAAACACACTTGATGCTTTACTAATATAAAACAATTTGCCTCTAGTAAATTAAAAATATAATTCATGTGAATGTATATTGTGTCTGTATGCAATTACATGCAACTGCAAAAAGAAATGTGATTCTACAGTACAAATTTTCAAAATAAGGACAATATTGAATGTTGTGCACTTTTTTTGAAAATTACAGTAAAGCAATTTTATGAAAGGTTCTATATCTGTGTATTCAGTGTATTTACACCTCAAGAGCATGTACATTGTAACAAATTCCTTGGATTTACAGTATTCATTGCGCATTAAAAAAATCTTCCTGCAACAGTGTACAAAGGTCTTCCAAAGTGTGATAAATGCAATGAAGCAAATTATTTCTACAACAAAGGCTTTGTGATTGTCGATGTAAAGTTTCAATTTTTGTATTCATTCTGTAAATCTATTTTACTGAAGCCATTGAGATATTCGAGCCTAAACCATCTATCATTATGTTTTATGTAATGTGATAAAAAATTTGTGTGTGAAAAAAATTGTGGTTGTGCTGTTCACCGTAACATAGTTGTAAAGGAGTTTGAATCTCTATTGAGGCATTGTTTCTGTGTCCTTCAAATTGACTAAATTGACAGAAATGCAATACAGTCATGGTGGTGTTGTACAAAATTACGAATCATTATTAAATCAAGTGAATACTTACAGCGCGATATGATCTGAGTTATAACTCTTGTAAGGGGGAAGGGCCTCTGAAGGAAATTGTTGAATCTGTGTTTTTCTATAAATGATATTTCACATCTTGTATGACAGCTCTTTTCTGCTGGTGCTGTTAATGTAGATTTTATCTTTGGCAACTTTCCAAGTCTTGCTGTATATAGGGTGGTGTTGTACATGAACAAACTTTCACAGTCCTTGGAGGACATTAAGGTAAACAAATTTTCTTTGTAATGTTTCTTTCCAAGGAGGCCTTGTTTTGCAGCTACAAAACCTCGAAAAACAACAGTTTCTATCCTGCATGTTTGCAACCATGCAGCACAGATTCATGGTTCCCACTGCCAGTTATATTTTTTGTCAGATTTTTTTTCCACACACTACAGATAGATTTGTAACTAGTAGAGTGTCAATACTTCTGGACCAAACATATTGTCATGTGAGAACCAGGAGAGGTGGAATATGTCGGACTCTTAAAAGGAGTCAGTGAATTGGAGATACATGACTCCACCGTACTGCTAAGGATTAGAAGTGAAGACACGTCGATGTGACTCTTCAGAGGTTCAGAGGAGCTGAATTTTATTAGTTATGTTTCTCTGTTTCTCATACGACTCTATGAAATCCATCTTTACACTACAGTATTGGCCATATTATTGGACTCATTAGTAGAAAAAATGAAACTCAGATTAACTCACTGTATGTAGAGAAATTTGACAGGTTTAATGTTTTGTGATGCACATTGCATTGCTATACACACTGCAAGCACTGTCAGTACTTCGTATGACCACCTTTGGCTCTTTTTGAGCCAATTTTAATCATTGTTTGTGTACAATTCCTTTTCACTTTTTTTTCCTAAACTTCAAACCTTGTGTTTTATGAAATTGCATGTGGCTCCGAAGATACAAATAAAGACCACCCTTAGAACAACCAGAATTAATATTACTTCCTTTTTTATAACCAAAAAATTGCATAAATAACACAATAAACAATGTACATATTGTTCCAGGCATTTTTGCGAATATGCAAAGAATCATGCTGCCGTCTGTTCTTGGGACAGTAAAAGAAAGGATTGTGGGAAAGAAGATTATATCGAAGCAGACAAACAGTTTAATCCCATAAAAAGTTATAACAATCGTCATATATATTTAGTTAGAACACTTTCAAAACAAGGAAATGTGCTTCTTTTTTACAATGAGTCCAATTATTTGGCCAATACTGTATTAATGATTTTAGGATGAGCGGTTGAACACAGAAACTTCAGCCTGCAGAGTCTCTGCTGTTTGTTCAGGACATTTTGTCTTTCAAGAAAAGAATAAATGTTCATGACAACCACAAATTTGTATTGCAAGGTTACATATATACAGGATAGAAAATGCAATTTTTTGACATATTGGATCACCGTAGTGAGACCTAAAAGAGCAAAACATCACATACTGTAAATGGTGTTGTAAAGACTCACCCTGTATATCTGTAGATATATTGCATAAGCGTGTTGAATAGGATTGTCAGTTGTCTGATGCGAAGTGATGTTATACATACTACATACTTTTGTATTTAGCTTCTGTGCCAATTCGAACTGGCGTAAGTGATTGAACCAGTCATGTAGTCAGCACGATATTTATCAAGTTGCATTCTCTCATTTCTAGATCTAACCAAACTGTTCTTTCAAAAAATCTTATGGTAGATTCATACATAATTGCATGCACGTTCCTAAAACATCTCTTAGTTTGGACTGTTGTACGTACTATTTGTGACAGTGGTGGTTATCTCTTGGAGGTTGTTTTCAGTACATAACACTTTGATTTGGCTCTGTCTAGCTTCAGAACTGATACATGCGAGTATCATTGCCAGTTGATAAAGTAAAAATATATTGTCAGAGTTGTTCAAATCTTTTATTTCGTATGGAAATTAATTGAATAATATTGCCAGATGTCGGCGCACCTGGCACTGCACTCTTGACATGGCCAATGTTGCCAGTACACTTCGCATACGTACACTAATTTTAATTTGAGGGAGTTCAAGAATGTGAACAACTTACAGCAATTTATCCGCACCCCCTTGTCTTGTAATCAAGGAGTCCCAGGTTCGATACCCAGTGGAGGCACATAGTGGTTAGGATCTCACTTTAAACTGTAGGTCCAGTCCCAATTAGCCTATCTGTGCATAAAGTAGACTTAACACAAAAACGACTGTCGTCCGCAAATCAACCCCCCCCTCTGCACTACATAATTTTCATGGAGGCCAAATTCCTTTTAAAATTTTGCTCCCCACCACCACAGATAAAAAATCGTGGATAAGCCTCAGCTCACTGCAATGAATAGAAAAAAATGTTCAAATTCTTTTCACAAAATAAATCAACCACGGAAGTTATAGCTGTGATTGTCCAGTCAGTAAGTAGGTCATATGGCTACCATGCAAGAGACCTACTTTTGATTACCAGGGTGGGTGATGTAAGGTTGGAACTTTTCTCACCTCGAAGTGACTCTGAGGTTCACCTATAATAAATGGGTACCTGGGGGCAGGGGAGTGAAGGTGTCTAGAGCATGGTGTTGATCACATCACCTCCAAAAATGACAGCAATCATGAATGTGTGGGGCCCCTATTTCCACATCCCTGTACATGCCTTCTTGGCATGGGGAACTTTCATTTTTTTTACTCACATTGTAACCTTAAATGCAATATATTTAATACAACTGGTAACTTTTATTATTGCTAGTAAACAATAAAAAAGAATTGCTACTCTTTCAGATGTACGAAATTCCTCTGTCCACTTGCATAAAAACTTAAAACCAACCTAAGAGCAGTGAAAGGAGTAATTATTGTAATGTAAACAAAAATAGTTAATAAAAGTGTAATTTCATAAGGCTCATTTTGAATTACTTTCTGTTGTATTGTTTGCTTTCAGTTACCTATGCATGTAGTAGTGGAATGTGTAATTTTGTAGATTTTGTTTGACTGCTTTTCAGTAAGGCTTGTAAAATATTGCATACCATTTTTTCTTTGTAGGTCCTTCTCTACTTTCGCCTGTGATCCAAACTGCTAGTTGTAAAAGGCATACTGGCTAGTTGTGAAATGTAAAGTAGCATTTGATGTTGGTAAGTCTTAGAACAATATTGCACATGTTTCAGAGAAAGAAACTAAAATTATTCTCTGTAACATTCAAATTGCATTGGTTAAGGTAGATTTTTTTTACAGTCATTACAATGGACACATACAGTTGGCAATGAGTATTTTATGTACTTACAAGTTTATTTTTTTTGTGCAAAATATGGTGAGGGAATATTGACATAATATAATTTTTCCAGGTCTGTTTAAACTTGCAAGAACAGTACTGCAGTATTTTAACAGTATTGATGTAATATATAAATATACAATAGATGTAACCTGAAATATATCCATTTTTATAACAAAAGTGAATGAAGTGGAGAACTTGTAACATTAATTGAAAAATAAAGCTAGGCAATCGCAAATAACATAAAAAATATTGACATTTTAACTAAAGCAAAAATTATAAGTGTTTGCTTTTGTCTACTAGCTTAAGTATATTTTTATTGACTTTCTTACCTCGTTAAAAACCTACAGTTGTAAAATCAGAATACCCTTATTCTGGTACTGAAAAATGCAAATATTCAGTCTCATTATCACTCTGTACAATTCCAAAAAGGAAAACTTGTGCCAAATAAGCTTGCTGCTTGTGCTTGAACATGTAATCATGTGAATAATAATTGCATTGTGTATGACAAAACCTTAGGAACGGTGAACTTATCACTGAAAACTGATACAGAAATCTTTGCACCAATATGGAATCTATTTTAGATGATCTTATTTGTATATTGCAACACTGATATTTTCTTGGTAAGTCCAGTACAGTATTATTCTGTAAAGCAAACTTTCCATGTCTGTTCCTTGGGGTGCAGGTCACAGTCAAAGCTGACAGCATATTATTGGGGGGGGGATACAAACCTGACATCCTAATGTGACTTCTGTGCAATATTATTCAGAGCTAGAATGTTAGAATTCTCTTAATGTTAGTGACTATGGTTCTTTATTAGCATGTTAGATTAATTGAAGATTATCCATTGTGTAGTGGGTGGGGAATGAATGACAGACCTGCCCCACCAAGGGTAAAAATAAATTTGTCCACCTGAAAATGAGATCTCTAGAAATATAGTCATAGAATAATATAAATAAACAACACTAGACAATGGGTAATGTCCAATTGGCCTTGCTGGCTAGCTAGAATGTAACCAACTTTATTATATATTTTTATTCAATTTAATCATGTACTTAAGTTTTTATATAGAAGATGCATTTAAAGAGAGAGCAACTTGTTAAGATGCACTGTTGATTATGTATTTTTATACTCATTTTTTCTTTCAAAACAAATAAGATTTAAAGCTTGGTGGTACAAAGTACAGAATGAATTTTAAACTGGTGTAAGTATATATTAATTTCTGTATAATTTACAATTTTTTTAGTAGGCAAAATATGCATATATTTTTTTTTTGACAGAATGTGTTATAATGATGCATGTTAAGTCCTGTACAAGTATTCAGCTGCAGAAATTTTCATTGTCAGCATGTTCAATATGGCTGCCAAAATATTCATTAAAGTGGATAATTGCTTTATGGTGAATATATATTTATGGTGGTGTAGCAGTAATTGTAATTTTTTATTGCATGGTTGTGTACAAAGTTCACTTAGTTTGAAGTAAAGTTCCATTAATTGTTTATGAAATGGCTCATTTTACCAATAGATATGTTATTTATATTTATTGTGTGAAAAAAAACTTTTTTCCTTATAAAGCTGCCATCGTTTCTTTTATCAGTAGCATTTTAAAATGGTATTTACCAAATATTGTGGTTACAAATGATGTGTTGCTGAATTCTGGCCAAGTTAACACTAATTTGTTTCATAAATGAAAAATAGAAATTATATTATGCTGCTTACTTCACAGAGTAAGTTATTGTACATTTCCTGCATGCTTGTGATTGACGGAAAAGAATCATAACACCACAAGCAGTAGACATTAAAACAATGTTGTTTGGAATAACAAACTAAGTGTACTTTGTGCATTCCATATGGGGTGTTGTAATTATTTTCATCATGATGATGTTGTGTAGGTGCAGTGGACAATAATTTATTATATTGTAAAAGTATATGGGAATAATTGTATTTTAATCAGTAATTGGACCTTCTCATATTTATACCTTTTCACATGACTGAAAAATAAACCATTTAGATGTGGAATGGAACCTGTGTATTTTTATTGTTATTCAATGAGTATTCTCTTCTACCCTAACCACAGAAATAAGGTAGGTTGAAAATTTTGTTCATGTACAGGGTGTCGCAAGAAGTCCTGTACCCCTAGATTATGCAGGGTGATTCTCTTGCCAGAAGCCTCAAGCTGTTGCCTATAAAAAATTGTTATTGAGATAATGGTGTGGAAATTTATATTCACATAACAGCATGAACCCCCTGCAACATATTGGACTCATCCAGTGACTTTCCTCTGCCTTTGCTCCACATTCCCCATCTTGGCAGTTGTGAGTGAAATGTCACATGAGTAACAATGTAAAGACGAGTGGGCCGTGTGCTGTGGAACTTCATACATTCCACATAGTTGGATGGGATATGGGTGTTGTGCATCCACTGTTGTATTGGTCCTGTAATTCCCGGACACTGATGGTGCTTGCATCTGTCGCAAGCCATTTGACTCCCCATGGTGTCACCTTCCGTACACCCTAGCAATTCTGCGTATTGGTGGTCGTTGCCCCATTATCTTGCCACTCTCTGTACACCTTCACTACAATGGAGTGGAAGGGGTGCATCCGACTAGTGTTGCTGTCTGTGTTATTGACGCACCTGATGTTCGGGCACCCACAATCATGCCCTTTCGAAACAACGTTAAATCCTGACCACCTCTCATTTTTACGTGTGTTGTTCGACTAACATGTAACATTGTCTATACTAGAGCACTGCATTGGACCACTTTCGCTCGAAAATACTCAATCGGATCTCCCATGCTTGAGCATGATACACTCGGATATATAGAATATCAAATATAATTTCAATGGGACAATAATCATACAAATATATGTGTAAAAATTCGACCTTGTCATTGCAGCCCATCTATTCATTTTTTTATATCGCTATGTATTGATAAGATAGACTAAATTACATTTTAACATGAAGGAGATGACTATGTTCACTTCAGTTTCAATTTCACTGCGTCTTTCACTTTACGATTCATATTTGAAGGCGCACTAACACAGACAAATTACGGTTATACTTGAACTACTGGACTTGGAGCATATGCCGATCGTTTGAATGTTCGAGCGAAGGAACTGTCCATTCCGGAAGCCATCAAGCGTCATCCGTGCGAACTTAGACGATCGAGCAAAGACCATGCAGCACTCTAGTCTACACATTCACCACAATACTTCCATTCAGGGTGGTCATGTGATCAGAGCAGCTGCTGGGCTGTTCCTTGTTTGGAGGGGTGGTCGCAATTCAGTGAGCACTCAGTGTATACTGTCTGGCTGCCTTAGCCGAGACCATGGACAGAAATGCGCATGCACCAACCGGACGTGTTCAATGGCTGAATAGGGGTGACGGCACTTTGGACAGGAAGCGGGTTCCTTGAAAATCGTCTGCTATGGAAACAAGTTTCAACATAGTATACGCGAAAATACATAGAGAGATGTTTATGAATTATGTAAGGGTTCAGAAAGAAACATAACAGGAAAGTATTCATCACGTGACATTAGTAGAAAAACTTGTTTGTAAACCAGTAACTTTATTTTGATCATTCAATCAAATTGATCTCCTTAGTAAATATTATAATTAGCAGAATGGTAGTGTGCATAACATTAATCAGGATAGTATTCACTAATAATAGTGTTATTGTACATATATTATAAATATAAATGTAGTAACTGAATGGTTTGCGACATTTTCTAGTACAACGAGGGTGCTTTGTACAATGTGCAACAGGGGCCAAAATGTCCCAGTTTTCTTTATTCCACTTCGAAAGGATTTCTTGCGAATTGTAAGAGCCATCACAAATCCAACACAGCAAGTGGTAATAAACACAACAAGCGATATAACACAGAGTACTTTGACGAGTGCTTCTCCCTGCTTCCCCTCTCGCGTTTGGAATCGTTCTTTCCAGGCAGTTTCGTCTTCCTTGGCCGGACTGTATATGATTCCAGCGCCATCATCGGGAAATTTCTGAACTAGAGCTAATTGACCTCCCTTTGGAAAACATTGGATATCATAGGCAGATACTGTGAGCAGACCCTCTGATTAGGGGGCGGGGCAAAGGCCTTCATGAAAATTTAGTCTGGAAAGATAAACCTCATTTCATCTCACTGGTTTATTGTATTGATGGTTATGAAACAGGTGCATATAGTGTGTCCGGATGCACCGAAAATTACCATAGTGTAATTTTAGACGTAATATTGCACAGAGGCAGTATGAAAATTTCCCAGAGTACAACGATTGATAGTTCAATGGTCTAGGAGCAGCACCTTAGTTGCTTTGAAGTTTCATCGGCTTGAAAATACTTCATATCCATTGTTTAATAATAACAATAAGATTCCTCTAAACTAAATTTCTAGGTGAAAGTATAATAATATAAGTATAATAAAGTATAATATAATAATAATGGCCACACCTCCCCTTTGAAAAATAAATGTCAACCTAAAAGTATATATTTTACACATATTGATTTGTTAGTAATTTACATTAATTCCGAAGTAACCAAAAGTGGTTGGGCCAACCGTTGTGGTTGTCTAAACATAACATACCATTGGGCAACCAGAGGCCTGCACAAGACTTGGAGCATACCCGTTCGCAAGACATCGCTCCTGAAATGCCATGCAACCTGCGCAACACCCTCGCTTGAGCACCTTGCCTGACCATCTGCCCAGATCGTTCTTGGCAGGTATTGAAAACCCACCGGGTACCCGCAGTCGTAAGATACCTAGTAGGTCTCAGTGTTTTCATTCAATCAACTGCACGCCCCTCCCTCTGCATGATGTAGTTGCTTCGAGCAGAGACTGCACCGGGCGCACACCTGCCTGCAATGTTGCCAACTGCAATAGATTTTCACTACTTAAAAAAGGGAACTCGAAGCTTAGTAAGCCACATCGCCAATGAAATGAGATTTACGAATGTTGCTGATCCCCTGCCCCTCCCCCCATTGAAATAGGTTTTCCGTGGCACAGGATCCATAAATATATGTCGTAAATATATATAGGGATATAAGGCAGGACTGAAACATGTCACGTTCGGCGCTGAGGTCGCGAGTCGAATAACACACTGTTCTACTGCGAACACTACGCCATAGCCAGCCAGAGGCCAGGGGCATTGCCGTTACCCTCGTTTGGGGGAGCAAGTACCTGGATAAACGTGCCAACAATAATAGTAATAAAGTAGCATGAAAGGCATTATTATCCTCATAAATCATGCAAAAGGGGGGTAGAAGTCGGTTCTCACGCATTTGTGTTGAAACAGAGGATTATAAATATTTTTTTCAACACGTCAATTTCACATTAGCTAATAATGGAAAACAAGCACACAAACTATTTTTGAATGAAAGAAAGTGCATGATAAATGCATTCCGAATGTACATACATATAGCATGTAAATTTCCATCTGCAATATTTTCTCTTCACATGGAACGACGTAAGATAAGAAATATATATGCTAACACAAAATTGTGTACATATTCAAAATTTCATTAAAGCATATATATTATTTAAATACATTACATAATCAATTCATCTAACTCGTAACAAACCAACATTAATAGCAAATAATATCACGGGCCGCCATGGCATTCTCTGTTTTAAAACTTTTCTCACTTAGATCATTCGGTGCCCAGGGCTGACTCCCGCTACCCCCTTGCTACGGCATTGAACTTGAGACTGTATACCTAGTCTTACCATAAATACTGTCCCAAAATTGTAAGTAAATAGACACAAAATGGTGAGAGATATTGTAATATCAGAATAACATGAGATGCATGGATGCATTATGAACCAAAATCACAAATAATTATTCGAAATGGCCACCTTTAGCACTGACACACTTCTGAAGTCTTCGTGGCCACTCATCAATGGAATTACGCAACACATCAAGTGGAAACTCCGCAGCTGCCTTCTGAAGAGACCGCTTTAAACTGTCAATATTGGGATGTCTCTTCTTGCAAGCCATCTCCTGAAGCTTGGACCACAATTTGTAGTCCGAAGGGTTTAAGTCTGGACTGGCAGAGGGCCAATCTGACGTGGAAATGAAGTCAGGAACATTTGCCTCCAACCACTGCTGGGTGGTGCGTTCTTTGTGTGCTGGGGCTGAGTCCTGCTGGAAGCTCCAGTTCTCTCCATGGAAGATGGTGTCGGTAAGATTCTTGCATAGTGTCTCAAGCACTGTCTGCTGGTACACTTTGGCTGATGTTTTTACCCCTTTTTCACAGAAATGGAGCGTGTCTTCATAGCAAATGTTCCAGACTTCATTTCCACTTCAGATTGGCCTTCTGCAAGTCCGGACTTATACCCTTTGGACTACAAATTGTGGTCCAAGCTTCAGGAGATGGCTTGCAAGAAGAGACATCCCAATATTGAAAGTTTAAAGCGGTCGGTCTCTTCAGAAGGCAGCTGCGGAGTTTCCACTTGATGTGTTGCGTAATTCCATTGATGAGTGGCCACGAAGACTTCAGAAGTGTGTCAGTGCTAAAGGTGGCCATTTCGAATAATTATTTGTGATTTTGGTTCATAATGCATCCATGCATCTCATGTTATTCTGATATTACAATATCTCTCACCATTTTGTTTCTATTTACTTACAACTTTGGGACAGTATTTATGGTAAGACTATGTAGTATATTATAATATATTTCTACTTTCGTAAAATTTGAAATCCAGGGGTTGCAATTGCCCCTCCGTTCCCACTCTGCAGCTGCCCTTGGCCGTCTGGAAGGAAAATGCAAGAACAATATGAAAATTAATTTCATCTTGAGTATCCTTTAGCCCTGCTACTCTTAAACTCTGCTAGCCAGGTTTTTCTTGTGCTTTATTGTTTTACCCCCACCCTGGACCCTCCGCTAGACTTAATTTCCATCCAAGGTTGTGAGCAATGCCCCCCTGCCCCCCCCCCCCTCTGGTTGCGCCACTGCATGCCTGGTTAAGGCACCATGCAATGAAAAACAATTAGTTTTCAGTAAGGAGATGTTTGTTTGCTCGATCATTCATTTAGTTAAATGAAGCTGTAATATTGCGTGCATGTCCTGGCAATAAGATAACTGAAATCGCTAAGTATATAAATTCTCCTTGGAGCAGAGAGCTCCTCCTAGGACTTCGTAGGATTTAGGAGCTACGTAAGTAGGTAACACTGGCTGCAGCTGTCCACGTGGTGATGAAACGCCTGGAGCGACACGCTGCCGGAGGGCTGTTTCCTTCCAGCAGGTTTTGCAGAGGCCCGGGTCTTGTTGAATGCCCAGTTACCTTGTAAGCGCAGAGTGCCTTGAAGACGAAGAACCCGGGTAAAGATGCAAGTCGACTCGTTGCCGTGGGTACGCGAGCAGGTATACCTGTTCTCGCGGGTAAGCGGGCAGTGGGTAGGCAAAAGCCAGACTATGCAGCCCTCTATGGGCAACGGTACTTTTGGACGTGGTTTCAACGTTGGCCCAATGTATGGTTTTACTTGTTTACTGAAAACTAAAGAATGGGTAGGTTTGTATTCTGATATATACATAATTTATTGTGAGGCCAAATGGAAGCAATAGTACAAATTATTTATGAAAATAAAAAATACAGCACTTTCTCAGTCATGTGGTATCATTGTTTTCAAGGCACCGTACCTTCAAGTGGTAGCACAAACACTTTCTAAATAAATGTCAACCTAAAAGTATATATTTTACACATATGTAATTTGATTTGTCAGTAATTTACATTAATTCCGAAGTAACCAAAAGTGGTTGGGCCAACCGTAATGAAAATTGTTTTCAAAACTTAAGAATATACCATTGGGCAACGTTGGCCCAAATTGTGTTGGCCTTTCTCCAGAGATTTCCAGGATAGAGTATATGTGTACACAAGTATTTAGAAGGCCATTCCAGTGTAAAAGACAACAATTTACAAAAGAACGATAGGAGAGAGAGAGAGAGAGAATACATTGATATTATGTGTAATGACAACATCTCCCCCCACCCCTTTTTTTTGTGCCACAGTTTGATGCTTATACCTTTGGAAATTTTTTGGCATTGTGCTCATATTAACCTTTACTGTGGAAGAAATATAATCCAAGATATGTGCTACTTATTGAGAGGGGACATATCATGCTATATATGTATTAAAAGATCCCATGGTGGCCAACAAAAATCCACATGTTTCATGCAATGCATTATACTTATTTTAATTTTTACTCGTGTCAATGCTAAAAGTGGTCAAGGTACAACACGGCTCAAGGCCGAGCTGTGCAGTCTTAAATTTGCGACTGGTGCAAATATTGGATGGCATGGTGTATTAGGTGCTAGATCTAGTGTTGTAACATGTTTACATGAAAAATTAAATCTGGAGTTCATTGAATAGCAAGGGAAGGGGGACTCCTCACGTGTGATCTCAACCAGACGTGGGCAGGGGGTGAGGGGAGATAAGGGAGACTAGAGTGCGAACGCTGGCCCAAGAGCAGCTCTAGTAGCAGTAAACGTTATTTTTAATTGCATAAGCTTGGCTATTTGTTCTATAGAGTTGGATTTGTGTAGACAATAATTATTTGGAGTTCCTGCTACATGACATATTGTCAAATCATGTAGCAGGAGATTAGGGTGGACAAATATCCACTTTGCCCAGGTGAAAATTTTATTTTCAGACGCATCTGGCTTCACCAATGTACCTGGGTGAGATAATGATATACTCTGCACCAGCATAACATTAGAGAAAGGGGAGAAGGCAAGTGGGCAGTTTGTGCTGCTGGAAATGGCTGGTAGCTGCAGCTGCATTGCTCCCTCTGTGCGTTACCTTTTCCTTGCGCAGACTTCTAGGACAGAGGGTAATCAATTGCTGGGAGGTTTCTGGCTGCACGACTAGTCAACTAAAGTGGTATCACTTTAGAAGAAGGTTGGGGGGAAGGTTGTAAGAATACTTCACAGATGCAGTGACAAAGGCACCAATCAAATGCAACCTTTCTCACAGGAGGAGTGTGGCACCTTGCATATGTGTGCATTGGATTGGTTCGCTTCAAGCGAAATGCTGCGTCACCCTGTGAAGGTTTGGAAATCACATGCTGAGGTAGTTCAAGGTAAAGATTGAGATAAATTTTAACTAAAGTTGGTGGCAGGAGGGGAGAAAGCCATTGAAATGGATTACACTTGTATTTTCTAAGATCTGTATCGTTAAGTTCAATTGGCATTGAAGAATTCAGGTGAGAAGGCAATCCTCAAAAATATGTTACACCACCTACCAACATTGGGAAAGCTAATAGCATAACATCAAAATGAAATTTTATCTCCTACACACAGAACTCGAAATGCTTCAAATCAAAGTTGATGCAGTTTTCATGCAGCGATAGATACAGTTAAATGTGTAATTTTAGTTTCTTCGAAAAAGAAATCTGTCTGATCAAATGTAACGCTCTGGGGATACAAACGTTACTTAAAAGGAATCTTACTCGCTAGAACATAACACAACAGAGGTAGATTAAATATGGTTTATTGTATACTGCATTAAACATTGGTCATGTTGCGTCGTACAACAATCTAAGGCCTGACTCTAGCTAAATAAATAACCAGTTATATTAGAGAAAGAAAGGAACGTCGTCTTACCCACTTAAGGTAGAGAGGAGCGAGGTAGACTGGCAGCGTCTCGGTATCGATGTAGGTGAACTCCCCCTCGGCTGACTGGATTATCAGGACTGCACTCTCGACTCTCTGGACTCTCAGAATCAACTGACCCTTTCCATTCTATATCCTGCCCTTTTTATATTTGTGTATGTCCTTTGTCTCACCCTCAGTTCTCCCTTAGGGACACTTGCACTGAGTGGCTTGTGTACTTAGTTAGTCCTTTCTAGGAATTAAGGATGTGCAGGTGCCTCTGCACCTACGAAGGAAGTGATGGGTACTTTTGTACCCATCTGGTGCATCCTTCCCAGAACAGATGCACCTATGACATCCTGTTGTGTTCAAAGTTCATTCCCAGAATCGCCAGGGCCATATAGCACTCCTGGCATCGCAAAAGCCACAATGATATCCTGTTTGGTGGTTTTCCTAGTTCACTTGCACCGACCATAGGAAGTAGTAGATCCTTGACCAAGTTCCAAGAACTGAGGATGAGATAAATGTACGTGTGTGTGTGTGTGCATGTGTGTGTCTTTTTCTTGTCTTTCCTTAGTTCGAAACAATGCCAGTATTATGTAACTACCAGGTTTCTGTACGTTACATTACGCCCCACCCTAGCTTAGATGGTCTCCATCTAATCATATTAAGAATTGGAGTATCCTTGCGTAAGGAACTATTGACTGTGCTATATTGCAGTTCATTATTCTTATCTTACTCTGGTCACTTATTTATCCGGAATCTAGTATACTAGAAGTATTATACTTGAATACAATTATATATATATATATATGGTGAGTTACATTGCTCTATCGGAATAGTCTTTATGTATTTGAGCGTCTATTATTTTCCATTATTTTGCACTTGAACTTCCACTTCCTTGTTCATCTTGACCTGGAGTCCACTTCCTCTTCCTGATGTCCATTGGAATGGTACTGCGGCTGGTTTACTGCCGGATCCCCGGAGAGGCTGGCTTCGATTTTTATAGTTGTCCCAGGCTCTGAAACTAACATATCTTTAGCAATTGATACATACGTTATTCTAAAATACTTTCGTAGATTGGGCATCGTGGAGCTTCATAATTAGGTGCCTGATCTAATTTAGTTCTTATGGCCACAGGAACAGAAGTGGTTCTTTGTGCCCTATGCTTTCTACAATTGATCCTATAAGAGATCCATGCCGTGAGAAAGATATACAGGCATGTCACTAGACTAAGCCATACATGAATATGTACCAAGGACGTCACATTTTGTATAGACGTTTCGGTAGGTTGATTCACTACTTTGCATATAGGCTTTTCAATAATATTGGCAGTACATTCGTATTCGGTATCATTGGTGTTGTTCTGATCTATCCAATGTATGGGCAGAAACTGCGAGATCTGCGCTTTTGTAGGATTTGGTAAAATACATGGAAATTGTGCTCGATAGCATTGCGAAGCAATACACATAACACACTGGCATCCTAGTTGTACTACTAAAGTGCCATGAGGGGAATTACGTTTAAAACTAAAGAGTATACTTTCACATTTTACTGTGATCTCAACATCTGAAGATGGTAATACTAAATAAGTTGAAACATTCAATAATACAGGTAAGTTTAATATCGGTTCATCATGACATTGTAGTGGGCAGTGTTGCACTACTGATTGAACTTCTTGTTTAACTATAGAGTCAATACATCGATATTCCGATGTAAAAGTGTTTCTGACAGGCGTGATAAAGCATAAAATATCAGTTGATATGGAACAAAAGTGTTCGTAATAAGTATGTTCGTGTTCGTCGAATAATATTACGTCTGTTGTCAATTGTATTTGACAAACACGCTGGTCAAATTGATAAGGTAAAGGTCTCAAGTTATATGCTTGTATAGTAGAGTGTTTCCTGATAAGAGGTATTTTTAGTGCGAGTAAGGTGTAGTTGGGTCCAATAGTACATTCTAAAATCGGTACGTTATAATACTGTCCTAAGTTATTGGACGATATAGCCAGAGAGTAATTATACTTGGTTACCTTACTTTCCAGCGTCTGAATATGTTGTGCTAGCGTGTGGAAGGATATTATCGCTGGATGTATCTTTCGTTTTTGACAAGCAGTAATTAGGATATGCATTACGTGGGGTGCATTAGCAAGATCAAGACGTTGGATATTAATCCAGTCTGTTGCTGGGAATTGTAGGATTCGATATCGAATTTTAGTGATATCTTGTTCTTTTAAAAATAGAGTTCGGATATGGGTTTTCGTAATAAGGAAATAGCTCCATCCTTGAAGTGAAGGGTCGGTGGTAATAGGAGTGTTTCCTATAGATGAAGGTAGATTTTCCCAGTCTATAATTTCAGAAGATGCCTCACTATAATGAAGTTGGTATAGTAGAGGTACTGAAGTTTCATACAAGATAGGGGGTTCAATTTCGGTCATATATATTCCAGATGTAACGAATGTTCTCATGGTTAAGCTTTCAACTTTTACAATAGAAGACTGAAAGATAGGAATCAACACGACTAGTCATGCGGTCATTGAGAGGTGCACAGGTTTATGTGCCGTATTGAGTTTACGTGGTAGAGGTTTAGGTCTTGTTTTGATTCCAGGGTTTATCTGTACATTAGAGGAAGTGTCGTTCTGAAATAACACTTGAGTAGACGGAACAGTCTGTCTTGATCTTATTATGGTTATATGTCTGCAACACTGTCTCACATATTTCTTAAATATCCAATACATAAAAATAATTACCAAGAGCATCATTAACGTAATAGTTGAGTAACTTATAATATCCTGAATTAATTCTGGTGATGTTTCCAATGCATCTGCGGGTTGTACTTGCTTAAGTGCCATTAATTGAGCTGTTATCATACGATATTTATAAACTATCCATACTACAGTGAGAGTAAGGATAACATTCCACACGAGACCAAAAGATATTTTAATTAAATTTCCGTCTGAGATATCGGTATCGATATCCTGTAAGCTGTCAGTATAATCCTCATTATCTTTAACTGATTCGGTTTGTGTTGTTATCTTTAGAAATGGTATTTTCTTAGGCCAATCAGCGTCTAAACAATCGTTAAAGTGATTAAATTCTGCCGCTTTACTCCCTGCGAATAATACGTCTATTTTCATTGTTGGTATTTTACCCCAGGAGGCGGGTAGAATATGATAGCTGTGTAGATTATCACTAGTCTGACTAGCACAAGGGAATGTTCTTGGAATAGCCGTAGTATCGGTTATTGTTAGTGAACAACTGCATGGAAGAGTGATTTCCAGAGCTCCTGGCTCTGTATCGTAAGTTTCTAAAGTGACTGCCTTATCGCTACATTCGCCGTGAATCTGAGGTGGTGGATTTGTGACGACATAATGGTCTTGAGCAACTTCCGTAATGATAACATTATTTCCTTCATAACATTGAAACATGCAATGTCCTGCTAGTTCCTTAATCGTAGCGCCTAATCGTATCTTCTGGGCGCAAGAACTGCCAAGTGTAGCGTCGTGACCAAAACGAGGTAAATAACACATTGGTGAATTGTGTGGGTCACAAGTGGCGAGAAATGTACCTGATAAAAGTCGAACGGAATTTGTACTAGTGGCTGAAAATAACGGTGGGTGAATTATGTTGCAAGTGTTATTTTGCCAGCGGAAAGGTAGAGTGAGAAATTCTTCAAGAATAGGATTATCTCCCATTTTCGTGATTGGGATTTTTAACGTAACAACTATTTGCTTAGGAGAAAACAAGCAGTGAGCCAATGGTACAGTATAATATTTCATTAAATTAGAAGTTGGTATGGCCAACTGATATCCATTTTTTGCTAGTGTAAATTTTAATTGTTTAAGGTCTCGTCTCAGTGTTTGAGGCGTAATTAAATACAATGGAATCTTGTTTGCGAAACATGCGGTTCGTAATTCTCTCATTTCGGAATTAATTGTAGAACTCATTAATAATTGATGCAAAACAACTGATTTTAAAGCCATTAAATTTACCTTGTGATTTGTGTTATTTGCTTTCGCAGTTAGCGTCTTAAGATGTTCTCCGAAGTTTGCTTTTAAAATATTAACTTGTGTTTCAATAGTATATAAAGAACTATTTGTTTGCTGAATTAAATCGCGTATTTGTGACTTTAATAAATGCACTTCCTGATGTTCATTTTTCAAGCTAGAAGTGACCTTGTGTATTTCTGAATTCAGTGTACGTTCGTTCACGAGGATATCATGGAATTGGTTTTCACTTAATATCCCACAGCACCAATTTGCAAAATTACCAATAAAATTTAAACCTAATCCCCGCTTAGCTCTTGGAAACTCATCAGGTGGTGATGGAAATTCTATATCAGTATTATTTAAATGTAACACAAAAAGTTGCTGAAAATTACCTACCATTTGATCCAATGAGTTGAAGATTTCGTCCTCGGGATTCGTCAATAGAATATTTACCTTTTCCTGTTTTGCCAAATCGAGAAGAGATTGATCGACCACATCCTTATGGGGAAGATTCTCCTTGTAGGTGAGCGGAACACTTCCTTCGTAGAGGATCACTTTGGGAAGCTGTCTCCAATAGGCCCCCGGCATGAGTCTAATTGTTGGAATAGCCCAACCAACATTTACGCATAATAGTACTATTAGGAAGTTCATGGTTCTGAAACTAGAGAACGTATAAGCAACTGCAATCTCACATTTTATTTTCCCCTCTAGAAAAGGCGCTTCGTCCCGAAGCGTGGCGAATAAGAAAATGTAACAATATAAAGTAAAACGAAATAATCGCTAAATTGAGTACACTGTATGCAGATGCTGGGTGAACATACGACATCACACAGGAAAAGAAAATTTCCCATCCCAGTTATCAGCGAGGTGGTGGGAGGCCGAACGGTCTATTAAACTATGTACAATTAAAAATATGAATTGTGTGCGCCCAATAGTACTAACAAAGTGTACTTATGAACCTAATAAGAGTAATCCCCAATACTAAACTAATACTATTAATGATATCGATCAAAAACTAGTAATGCTCGCGATATGAAACATGAACTGTACAAAAACAGAGGTAAGTTAATCTTTTAGTTAAAATTCCAAGGTTAGTGGAATTGTAAATACAATATATCCTTAATCCTACTAAAAAAATATATATATATATATATATATTAATAATACCCGAAGCTATGTACATCATGAAGAAGACATGAAGGTATTAGTCTTCATAGAGACCAATAAATGCTTCCAGAAAGCAGGGCCAGTAATACAAATAACCCGTGCTTGGGTCATAATGTGAATGTAGCGTCCATAGATCTCCCGCCAAATTGATGACGGAAGTTACAAACGTCCTCAATTCTGAGGAACATTCATTAAGCCACGAAACACGTTCTTGTGGGGAAGATAACATATCAAGCCCATTACGTAAGAATTTCACAAAGTCATGAGTTACATACACATATGCAATTGAACTACGATTTAGGACCATAGGTAAAATATTGACTCCCTCGTCAATGAAAGGATTTTCACCTGAAATGAATGCCTGGATAAAATCGACATTCATAAAAACAAAAATAAGTAGCTCAATTTCTTCATTAGGCATTGGAAGAAGAAAACAGGCCTGAATATCCATGGCGTTGGGATAATTCCACTGAAAAGGGAGAGAAGGGTATTCTGGAAGAATATCCGACTCAAAATCATGCGTTGATAGTATACGTCCATATGCTTCAAAAGGACTATCGTCTGCAATAGACATATTATCGTCTGATGATACATAGGGTAACGTAGTGATACTTGAAAAAGAATCTTGACTTTCATCGCCCATCTTAAGGAAAAAATATTCACTAATAAGCCTTTTAATAAGCAATTAATTCAAGCGTGCCTGTTCTAGCCTGAAATTCACAGTCGAACATGAAATCTAAATCGTAGTTGCGATAGCACCTAGCTACAAAATGTTTGATTCTCTGCAACGAATCTTGCAAAAAGTTGTCTTTAATGTGAGCCTCTACTTCACATCCATTAACAAACTTGACAAATAAAAACAACTCGGAAAATATGACTAACTCACATACGTGGTCACGAATATCTCCTATAGGAGGAATAAAAAATGGTTCAGTACTTAACCTATGGAACCAATGATCAACGTTGATACTCATGACTGCATATTATTTCTTCCTAAACATAATGTACTAGTGAAGAAAACTTAATCTGCCTTGAAATAATCATATATTTAGGTGTAAATCTTGGTCAATGATATATTAACCATGGAATAGAGTTCTGCAACTATATTTCTTACGGCGCCTTGTAAGGTAAGAGCTCGTCGAATTGGGTATACAAATCAACGGCGTCCCTGTCGTCCTTTCTAGTATCTATGGTACTTGGAAAATTCTTGTATATACCTGCTTTAATGTGGAGCCTTACGAAATTGTTGACAATTTCTGCACAATCGGCAAAGAATTTATCTGCCGTCTGTGTTTTATAAAGAATGAGCAATTGCTTATTTATTGATTCAACCTTAGACTGTTCTAGGACTCGCGGTGTGCAAACATGTAGGCGAGAGGCTAAACCGTCTACAATAGATTGAAATTGAGGGCCGTCTTGCGTAATTGCCAGATCTAATCCTTCCACTGTGATTTTCCCTATCACTTTAGGCGACATAGAGCGAAAGCTTTAAAAATTATTGTAGTAAAAAAAAATTAATAAGGATAAGAATCCCATATACAGTTTGTTAAAAGATATGCTAATAGCTCGAGCAAAATAAAGCGTTCCAACTGCGCGTAAATTTGTAATATAATGTTATACCTGAAGTCTATTGAGAATCGTGGTATAAACGCCTGAAATAAGGAAAAGAGAAAAAAAAATTAATAAGAATGGTAAAAATTCGCACTCCTTTTGTATTGTATATTCAGAAAAGAAGTAATTTATTTTCATATTCACGTTAATAGAGAATATCCGAAAGATTGATAACAATTGTGTGTTCTTTCGGAGCTACTCAGGCTGTCGACCGGAAATCAGATAACGCGTCAACCGCAGTATTCAGATAACTCATAAGGAAGAGGGATTTTGTTTTCGCTTCTTAATAGTGTTGACGGAAAACGAATTCTGCAGGATAGGTGTTAGTGTCATGACAATAAAATAGTTTCGTCTATTCCATCTTTCCTATTTTCGCGTAACAAAACCACCGAAGAGTCTAAAGTAAATGAAGAAAAGAGTTATCCCGACGAAGAATCACGTGAATATTTAAAACGAGTTGTGCATTGCCTTTACTCGAGCTGTACATCCGTGATATCCTGACGGAAACAATTGACTGGTAATCAAGAGAGAGACGGGTTTGTTATCCGGACAACCTGAATTAAATTCTCTCACAGTACTTTGCGTGCTTACGTTATTTTGAATAGTGTATGTAATGTAATCGGCGTCCCGATTAATCACACTGCTTAATTAATCACCTCTTTTCATTTATTCTGTCTACTGACCTGCCTATATGAAAGAATTTCCTCGTTCGTTAATTTAGATGATTAAAATGAAATTCCCTTGATATCTCTTCTGTCGAATTTCGCTATGTTAAGCCCGTCTGTTAAAAATACGTTTCTCTTTGTTGAGTTCGTATAATGGAAGGATAAGTTAATCGTATCTAATCTATCGATTGACCTGGTCGAGGCCAATACTTTTTCAACCGAGAAATATTAACCCGTAGTGTTTTCTGTCCTCTGACTTTCTGTAAATCATAAACATTATTTCCTCTGACATCTGTAATGCGATAAGGACCGTCGTATTTTCTGCGCAGTTTATCCGAAAGTCCTTTTTTCTTTGCAGGCATGTAAACCATTACTAAATCATCTACCTGATACGTAGGTTCTATTCTGTTGCTATCGTAACGTCGCTTAGAGGCTAGATGTCTTTTGTCGTGTAGTTTTCTTACCAATTCTTGGATATCTTTTGCCTTTTCTCTAAATTTCATGGAAAAAGGGTCCGTCGGATTAAAATTTAATCCTACCTCCAAAGGAAATGTTGGCTTCCTACCGTACATTATCTCGTATGGAGAAATATTTATGCCTTCTAGTGGACTTACGTTATATGCATATACGACTAGATTCAAAAATGTGGACCAATCCTTTTGGTTACGTGCCGTATATTTACTTAAAATATTGGCGAAACTTCTGTTAATGCGTTCTGCTTTCCCATTACATTGCGGATGGTACCCTGAGGTGTTTAGATGCTTTATTTTAAGTTCATCCAATATGTTCTCTACCAAAGCAGCCTTATAAACTGAACCTCTATCGGTGAGCAAAGTG
Organism: Lepisma saccharinum; assembly: GCF_977018435.1. Classification (NCBI taxonomy): domain Eukaryota; kingdom Metazoa; phylum Arthropoda; class Insecta; order Zygentoma; family Lepismatidae; genus Lepisma; species Lepisma saccharinum. The sequence goes on along the minus strand of NC_139244.1, from coordinate 15,675,616 downwards.
TTAATGGGTCCGTGCACCGTGTAAACCTTATTTACCAAAAAGTTAGCGACATTTTTCGCTGATATGTTTTTTAACGGTTGTGCAACGACCCACGAGGATAGTGCATCTATTGCAAATAGGATATATTTATACCCATGTGAAGAAGTAACCGGTCCAAATATGTCTGATGACCAATTTTCACAAATAGTACCCGTAGGTATGGGATGTAGTAACCCCTGTTTGACACCCGTAGGAGAGTTCTTCTCCTGGCATAATTGACACGTACGGACGTAATTGTGAACATCCCGTCGAGCTGTCTTCCAATAAAATCGTTCATTTACTTTTTGCAAAGTTTTACTTTGGCCTGTATGCGCTCCGGTATATGGCGAGTCATGCACTTCGGACATCACGTCCTGTATCATATTGTTTGGAATGACAAGTAGATTTCTGTCATTATGACGTTTATATAGGACACCATTGATTAAGTCATAATAACGGACAGACAGATGTGTTGGGTCCCTTTCTTTTAATTCAATTAGAGTTTTTACCTTTGAATCTAGCAATTGGCGTTCACGAATTTCTTGAGAGCGCATACTTGATGTTGTACCGATCTGCTGATCGATAATACAGATTGCGTCTCCATGATCAATAAAATCGCGCTCTTGGTCTGTGAGTGGTTCTTTAGCTGAGCGGGAGAGACAGTCCGGTACGCAATGTACTTTTCCTGGACGATGTCGGATAGTAAAGTTAAACGTACTAAGCCGAATACTCCATCGAGCCAAACGATTTGTCAAATCTTTCGCTGTGCGTAGCCAGCACGCACCGGCGCTATCGACGACAGCCGTGAACGGCGTATCCGTTAAATATTGCCTAAAGTGTAGAACACTAAATACTAAACAGTAGGCCTCTTTCTCACAGATACTATAGTTTATCTGCGCTCCTGTGAACAATCTTGACACAAAAGCAATTGGTTGTGTGATATGCCGTTTTGGATTATTTTGGTCAATTGTGACGTGACAGAGCATTGCTCCAAAGGCAAGCTGAGATGCATCGCAATGTAATTCAATCGCTAATTTAGGATCGAAATGTCGTAAAATGGGTGCACTTGATAGACGGTGCTTAAGCTCATTAAATGCAGCAATTTGTTTTTCTCCCATGTTAAATGGTACACCTTTCTTTGTTAGGTCTGTTAACGGTTTAGCTATCAGAGAAAAGTTGTGGATGAAACGGCGAAAAAAATTCGCGCATCCCAAAAAGGAACGAACTTGTTTTAAATTAGTTGGGATTGCTATATCGTGAATTGCTGAAACCTTACGCGGATCGGTGGCTATCCCATCTCTACTGATAATATGACCCAGAATCTCTGTTTCTGCAAAGGCGAAGTGACATTTTGATGGCTTTGCCTTGAGATTAGACTTCCTTAGAGCAAGGAACGTCTTTTCTAACCTTTCCATGTGTTGTTCCCATGTATCACTGAAGACTATAATGTCATCTAAGAATACGCATAAACTGTTCCATTTTAGTCCAGCAAAAACTTTGTCAATACATCGCTGAAATGCAGCTGGTGCATTTGCAAGGCCAAAAGGGAGTCTAGTGAACTCATACGTTCCTACCGGACTAACTAAAGCGGTTTTATATTGATCTTCCTCGGCAATTTTCAATTGATGGTACGCGGAATACAAATCCAACGTAGAAAGATATTTTACACCACTCAAATAGTGTATTATATCCGAAATTAATGGAAGAGGGTAATTTGGGACCTTCATCTTCGCATTCAATCCTCGAAAATCCACACACAATCTACAATTGCCATCTTTTTTTGCTACTAAAATAATTGGGGCTCCATATTCAGATTCGGATTCTTTGATAATCCCGAGACTAAGCATTTTGTCTAATTCCGACTTAATAAAGTCACGTTGCTTTGGGGACACCCTGTAGGGAGTACGTCGGACTGGGATATCATCTACAAGTGGAATAGTAACCTCGTATGCATTTGTAACACCTAATTGTTCGGGAGATGACGCAAAACAATCCTTGAATTGTTCCAATAATTGTAACAATTCGTTTTTCTGCTCATCAGTTATATCTTTTGAAATATCCAAATCTGTCTTCACGTTGAACTCTTTGTTTGAAAACGTGAATGCGCTCTTTAATTTATCGTCACGAATTGCGTTGATAAATTCAAGTGACGTTTCTTCCGGAGGAGAAGAAATAACTTCCGGTTTAAACAAAACACCTAGAACATAGTTTTGTGGAAAGGGGACTTGAAAATTGTTCATATTTATAATAGGAACTTGCAGTGTGGTTGATGAATTTATAAGCAATCTTGGCACTAAACAGCGATATTGGTCATAAAGACCATTATTTACCTCTAAAACAAAATCTTGATTAGATGGAACAGCTGGAGAAAAAGTCACTATCAGTTCCATATATTCATACGGTTTTAAAATTACTGAATGCGCTGAAAAAACCTTTAGTTTAGACGCTGCTCTTCCATTATTCTCGTTTTCCTTCTTGTCGCAGAACGGAAGCTCTCGAAAAAGAGTCTTATCTGTTACATCATTAGAATGCGGCAGTGTAAAACTCTTTCTTCCGGAAGGAAGATTGTCCGTGAGTGTTTCCGCGTCTTCGTCCGGATTATTTTCCTTTTGCCGAAATGTTGTTTCCTGCTGTGGAACTTCGTCGCGATTAGCTGGTAAAGCAAAAGAGATAAATTTACGCGGATGATTAAAAATACGTGGAATCATTATAGTATCTTTACTTTGTCTGGGATATTGACTGTCTGCAGCTAATACTGTCGTCTCTAGACTAAATTGATCGTCGTTTTTGTCCCGGTTTTGAATCTTGTTTGTACTCATTGGTAACTGAGTTTCGATTACGTTTGGTATGAATGAATCTCGTGATCTGCGTAACATTACGCCGGTTGGAGTCAAATACTTAACAAAACAGTTAAAGAAATCAGCCCCCAAAATAATACGATTACGCAATGAAGAATTACCACAGATAGCCAATGGCATTGTAAATTTATGTTGCCCGATTCTGAAATGGAAATTACAAACTGGAGTGTTTCTTGATGCAACTCCTGATAAAGTGGATAGGGTTACAGATCCAGTTTTTCGTGCATAAATCCTAAAATGTGGAGGTAACATTCCAAAATGTAATAGACTGCTAGTACTACCTGTGTCTATAAGAGCGGGTATATTTTTCCCGAAAATATTAACATTAATCATAGGTCTTTGAGAAGAGTGATCATTATTTGACAAGAATGACGAACAAGTTTCGGCGTGATACGCTCGTTTCCTCAGGGGTTTTCCTTCCCTTGGGCTAAAACGACCCCTGTTTCGCTGGCCCTTTAAATGTTTGGGGGTTTTGCATTTCCAGAGAAGGGAGAAGGACTTCGTGTTTCTCTACTGTAATTCCTGCTGAAATTTCCTCGCCGATTATTCTGTGAATTTCTGCCTTGAATAGAAAATGATCCACGACCACGATCAGTTGAATATCCTCCCCTCTGTGTAAATGAAACACGCCTAGGACAGTTTCTTGCAAAGTGACCGGTAGATCCGCACGTAAAGCATTGTCGCGACGTATTCCCACTGTTTTGTGCATTGTTTGACTTGCCCCTGTAAGACCCACGAAATGCTGACGAACCTTGATTATAACCCGTATTTCTTTGATTACTTTTCCCATGATTATCCTCCGTCTGCCTATTTTGATCCTGACGGTCAGTATGCCGTGATTGATCCATTGTATGGACATAACGGGTGTGATTGCTCGTGTTGGAATAAGATTCTCGTTGTCTGTCATTATTTCCTCTCACTACTTGTGCGTAAGTACGTGAAGAAATTTCGGATTGACGTTTCGCCCGTTCTAAAAGACGTAAATTGGCTAACAATTCGTCCAGCGTTTGTGCGTTCATAGTTACCAATTTTTCGGCGTCTTTTGCCGGTAACCCGTTACACATGAAGTTAATTTTCCCTTCGTCGTTCATATTAGGGTCGGCTTTCTTACACAGTTTCAATACGTCGTAGAAATAATTTTCTATCGATTCGTCTTGCAATTTCTTCCGCGCTGCGAGGTCAAGGTAGGCTTGGCCAACTGGTAAAACGGGTTGAAAGGCTTTGGTCAAAGCTTCTTCGACCTGCGAGAAATCTTCTAGATTTTCTAAGGTAGTTCGGTTCAAATCCCAGTATGCTAATGCGCTTTTCTTTAAGTAAGCAGGCAAAAATTTTACTTTTTGCGATCCCGTCCATCCCAATATGGAAGAAACTCTTCTATACGTATCAAAAAAATCTGTGATATTTTCACCCGTGTCAGCGGTAAATGTATCGGGTTGAATTGACGGTGTTCTGGAGGAAGTACACATCGTAGCGCCTGAAGTACTAGGATTTGACGCGGAGTCTGGCATTTCTAATGCTTCGCTATCAGCGGGTAATGGCGTGTTTATTGCTTCTCTTAAGCAACCAGGTAATGGACAAGTAACAACGTCAGTAAGGAGGGGTTTACGTTCACCAGTGGTTTGCTGACGTGTAAGAACCATTAAGAAAACATAGTGTAATGTCACAATCAGCATAAAATGGAACTTTCAACCAATCAGTTTGAATCCACAACATGAACATCATACGAAGCAGAGTTACCACAAAACGAACAATGAACAACCGACAACATTGAACGAAGGACAAAACGAGATTACCTATGCCTGTAACATTTTTAACAAGTACATAATGAAGTGGACAGGGGTCGAGCCTTTGCCGTTAGCAAAGTAACGCATCTCCACCAAACTGTAACGCTCTGGGGATACAAACGTTACTTAAAAGGAATCTTACTCGCTAGAACATAACACAACAGAGGTAGATTAAATATGGTTTATTGTATACTGCATTAAACATTGGTCATGTTGCGTCGTACAACAATCTAAGGCCTGACTCTAGCTAAATAAATGACCAGTTATATTAGAGAAAGAAAGGAACGTCGTCTTACCCACTTAAGGTAGAGAGGAGCGAGGTAGACTGGCAGCGTCTCGGTATCGATGTAGGTGAACTCCCCCTCGGCTGACTGGATTATCAGGACTGCACTCTCGACTCTCTGGACTCTCAGAATCAACTGACCCTTTCCATTCTATATCCTGCCCTTTTTATATTTGTGTATGTCCTTTGTCTCACCCTCAGTTCTCCCTTAGGGACACTTGCACTGAGTGGCTTGTGTACTTAGTTAGTCCTTTCTAGGAATTAAGGATGTGCAGGTGCCTCTGCACCTACGAAGGAAGTGATGGGTACTTTTGTACCCATCTGGTGCATCCTTCCCAGAACAGATGCACCTATGACATCCTGTTGTGTTCAAAGTTCATTCCCAGAATCGCCAGGGCCATATAGCACTCCTGGCATCGCAAAAGCCACAATGATATCCTGTTTGGTGGTTTTCCTAGTTCACTTGCACCGACCATAGGAAGTAGTAGATCCTTGACCAAGTTCCAAGAACTGAGGATGAGATAAATGTACGTGTGTGTGTGTGTGCATGTGTGTGTCTTTTTCTTGTCTTTCCTTAGTTCGAAACAATGCCAGTATTATGTAACTACCAGGTTTCTGTACGTTACACAAAGGAGCTGAAAAATGCATTGTGATGCATTTCTCTGTGTATTTTGATGCACCAAAAGTGAGTACTTTCATGTGTTACCGGAGTCAACATACTTGTCAGTTGACACATTTTGAGGTCCGCGTGTGAAAAGAAACTAAGTTTTCACTTAGTGAACGTACGTAATGTGATCTCGAATGGTCAGTCGCTGTGATGAAGTGTTCCAATAAGGTTTCAATAGATGACCGAAATGACCCTCTGTAGCAATGTATTTTAATGCATTTCTTTTAACCTTTACTTGTGAGGATGCTAATGGCGCAAGATGCACCCCTTCCCCATAAATGGATTTTTTTTCAGTGCTCAAGCATGGAAAAAGGTTTGTAGGGTCCGAGGAGAGAGTGCTCATATCTTACACGTAGTTCTGTTTGGTCCTCGAGGAACACCATACGAAGGTGGAGTATACTATTGCCAGCTAAAGTTGAAAACCTACACTGTGGGTTTTAACTTCGAATGGCCACTTTTGCCCTCGAAGAAAGTGTCCATTTCCTCAGGCTTCAAGGAATTTGCATTCTCCCTTTGATTTTTGATTTTCTTAATATTGAAGATGAAGGTTGCCGCATCCTTCATGATGACTGATGTGAGAAGCTTCAAGTGGCAAGGGAAAGTAAGGAGTTCAATATGCAGAAGGAAGAGTATAGAAACGTAATGGAAGGGGTGATGATCTGGCCTGAAGTTGAGGATGAACTCAAAGATGCTGTTCCAGTAACCAAAGGAATTGAAGAGGAGAATGCAGTGGACACTGAAAAATACAGGTAATGTTACTAAGAAAAAAGTAACACTTTGTAGTTACTGTTACTTTATCATACATTAGGGCAGTTGTTCCAAAGTGTGCACTGTGGCACCCTGGTGTGCCATGGGTGGGTTACAGGGGCACTGCGAAATGTTTCCATTATTTTCAAATGATATGATTGTTCGGTATTTTCTTATTTAATACTTTTGACTTGTAAAATGTTACTGAATTTGAAATATGTGTATATATTTTTTAACTAAGGCAAGCTACCTAACCACATTAACTGAGCATTGGAAGTGTTAGATAGGCCCACATTCTGACTAGGGTGCCATGGAAAAGTCTTGAAACACTAGAGCCCTGTGAAACCAAAAAATTTGGGAACCTCTGCAATAAGGACATCTAAAGTTTAACACAAGTACCACGTCTGTTCTCTGTATTGTGCATTTTGCAAGTGTAAAGACTGATTCACACAAGGCTAGAGTTCCTGCTAGGACTTTGACTAGTTGTGTGGTACTTTATCTGCTAATTTTCGCCTCACATGATACTCACCTACTTGTTGGAAGACTTGTTGTTCCTAGGCATTGCTAAGAGTAGACAAGTTAGAATGTGGGTGATCAGCATGAGGAAGAATGTTGTAGGAGAATAGCTGGTAGTGCTATTTTCCTTACAATTGGCAAAATTAAAGGTTTACAAAGGAAAGTATGGGGTAGAAGTTGACAGGAAAGAAGAAGGTAATGCGTTTGAATGAACTCTGGGATGTATTCATACATGAGATCACAGGATTCATTTACAGGTATCCAAAAATAATAATTGTTGTTCAATGCAGGTAATAATGAAAATTTTCATTATTGGCTAATCACATCTCTCGTGTACAAATCTCATTGCTATTGATTAATTCCTAATTATCAATAAACACAAATGCAGCTTATTTCTGCTACTTTATTTTTTTTATGGAGCAAGAATAAAAAAAAATTACCCAATCTACACTCGAATCATATGCAGACAAAAAAGTGATTTTCTTGCCAACATCACAGATTATCTTCACACAAACAAACGTTCACTCTGATTTACCACAGTATCAAGCAGAGATGGAATTTGCAATTAGAAAACTGTCTAGTTGCCAAAACCAGTCAAGTTGCCAGCCTGACAGCCATCATTTCTAGCCTGGTAGCCAGTCCAACGCCAACAAGGGCATTCCAGTAGGAAATCCAGTTCCATTTGATTCGGTCTTAATGGTAACCATTTTGAAACAACACGTCAAAGAATGTTTTACCCTCTGTAACCTGATTGTTGCGTACGTAACGAAGTAGTCAAGATTTTGAAGGAAAGCGTAGAGGTCCATGGAAATTTAATTACTCGCACGATAAACAAGAAAAAAAAAACAAAAAAAAAAAACAATCAGTTACAATAGTCAGGGATTTTGTTGAGGCTAATGACAGTATTTTGAACTGTCACCTCAGTCTCTACTGAGAACCAACTTGACAAAGGTAAACGTGGTCGAAACGATGCTCGTAAAAATACTAAATTCGAATTAACTCTTTTCTCACTCAATCAATGTAACCGCTCGTCCGTGTGAGCACGATTTCCAGTCTCGTTTTGTCAAAATTTAACCAACACTCTAGTTTCGTGTTATAAGGGATAATTACGTACACTTAGTTTAATTTTGCGACTCTAGTCAAAATTTATTATGCCAAAACCTCGAAACGGAGAATGGCTGGCGTTCCCAAGAACAACATGTACATAACATTATTCATAACAAATTATTTCATTCCACATATAATTATAAATGACTTGAAGGTGGGTCAACAATTCTTTGTTACCGGCAAATAACAAGATAATAAAACTAGAACACGTCCGGCAACTACAAATGACATAATATATGAAGTTAATTAAAAATACTTTAAGGTCAATCTACCATTGCATTTTGCCACCACCCAGAAAACCACCCATTTGACACATTGATTTATTTTGGTGCTCCTGCTAAACCCATCCGATACGTCTCACAAAAGTTATCTCAGCTCACAGGCTAATTTGCGGTATGTTAATCGTATTCTCAGCTTGTGTTCACGTGATTCTAATTGACTGATTTGTCCTTTTTTTTTACGCAAAAAGGAGGGGGAGGGGGGTGACCTAGCGTCGCTTTCTTTCTCCACTATATCGATCGCAACGTTACAATGTCCAATCATCCAAAACTGAATCGATGGTTGTTTTACGTACAATTCTTTCTTTTGCACGTTGTGCGTTACTTTCTTGATTCAATTATCATGTGGACGCAAAAGAGAAGAAAAACGGGGGTGAGTGACATTCTTGTCCAAAAAAAACAAAAAAAACACGCATTCGCACTTCACTTATAAAAAGGGAGCAGTAGAGTACATACCTCAGATCGTTGGAAAACTGTTCACCTCAGTTAACTTGGGCAAATCCTCGGCATCTAGAGAAACGGGGGAACGTCCTCCAATTGGTTGCTTTCAAGCACGTTGGACGGTATTGTCCTCGTTTTCCCTTGTATCCTTCCTTCTCAGCAAAGGATCCATCCTTCCTTCATATTTCGAGTCCCGCCAGGTGAATCAAGGAAAATTACGTTCGGTCAAAATGGTCAACTAAGTTCCAAATTACCATCCTTGTATTTTGACGTTTGTTTTTTCAAAGGATTCCAACACCTCTCAGACGTACTAGCACTATACGTGAACAATGCAACGTTTCCTCGTAATGTTCGAAGTACTTAGTTTCTGCGTGTTACAAATTGCGATCGACACGAGAGAGAAGCACTGAGTTCCACGAGCCGCTACTTCTCTCGTAGTCCATGACGTCACACCAAGAAATCCCTCGCGACTCGCGAGCTGAAACGGAACTGCCGTTTTCGTCGATCGAGTTCGTGAAGCAGGGAAAGCCACTAGTGACCTCTATCGGTCCAACAATTAAGTAGAATTGAAAAACACTGACGCGAAGCGTACCGGAATGTATGAGGAGAGATGTGAGGATATTCGACGCAGAATTTAATATTATACTTGAAAATTATGTTCGTGTAGAAAATCGTCACAAACTCCCCTGCCTGGCAAAAAATGAGAAGGACGCCCAAGGAGCACACAACCATTTACATTATTACTTATCACCAATAGTATCGCAAGAGCACCATTTAGAACTAACCCCTAGCAATTAAGGCATATATATATATATATATGAAATAACCCATATTGACCTTGTTGAAAAAATATATAAACCTGACAATAAATAAGTCGAAACACACTCAATTATGTTACAACAAATGACTGCCTAAAGGAATTATTACCTAATAAACTTGTTATTCTCTGAAAAGGCGAGTCACCAACATACAGATTAAGAAATGCAACAAATTGAAATACATTAGATAAATACCATCAATAAATACAATGAAGATGATGCAAAATGAAAATTAATGATCGATTGCAATCTAAAAAATGGGAACGAACAATAGTATAAAACATTTAACAATTTAAGAATGAGATAATACATAATATCAAATTTTTACAACACCTAATAACAATAGGCGCCAATAAAGTCTATAATTAGGCGCACAAAGTTGCACGCTGCAAAATAAGAATAGGGACATGTGATACGTAGCACTTAATTTTGAGGGGGGCTGACACTGGGAAAAAAACGATCGGATATGCACTAACAGGTCGAAATATTTGCGAAGTAGACGAGAATATATATATATATCTATTGTTGCACGGGGATAAGTAATCATCCATATGGTGCCTCAATTCCACTTATTCCGAGATGGTATATAATTGTGAATTTCCTCATAAACCATGAAAAGAGAAAAAAAAGGAATACATTAGAAGAGAAAAATAGAAGAAAAAACAAAAGGATAGGAAAGAGGAGAGGAAACCAAAAGGAGGAAGGGAATACAGCGAGGAATAAGAGCACCAATTACAAGATATTTGAAACAAACCATCCCAAAAATATACATATACTGTCAAACAGGTATAGAGATAGATATCCAAAATTACTAAATGAAGTTAAATTTGTAACTTAAGTAATGAATCATAGTTTGCTTTACTTTGATGAAAATCAATGAATAAATGTTTATAACATACCCCAAGTAATAATACCAAAACAGTAAATAAACACATGCAAATAAGCAAAGATATAAATAGTACAAATCCATTAGAAAACCTTAACATTCTAGTACATATAAACACTTTAATACCATACAATACATGTGAAAGTGAATGCGTCAGTTACCTTGGAACAGCCGGATTAGGAGAATGGTAATCATGCTGAGAGGGACGACGGCGGCAGTGAGACGTGGAATGTCCACTTCTGTGGCAAAAATTGCAGTATAGAGATTGAGGTTGATGCAGGGGGCGATTTAGGTTCCGCTCTCGGTTAGTAAGATTATAAGGAGGGGGGATCACATGCCGGTCAAGCTGACCTAATTGGCGTTGTGTGTATGCCTTTTGCATCTCTAAAGGAATGATAGAATGAGCTAAAGCTACTAACTCAGGCATAGATTGTGGACGGAACTGAAATAATAAACAGTTGGTGGAGGTATTGTTAAGATGTTGTAAAACAAAGGTGACCAAAATGGTAGGGTCCCAGCCCAATGCCAGAGCCTCGGCCGAATCACGGACGTCTGACACATAAATGTGAAGCGTCTCAAATTCACGTTGAGGACGAGTAACGTGGGCATTAACTAAGTCCGTATATAAAGACATCGGAACCGAATGTTGCCATATATAGAGTTTCATGTCGTGCCAAGGCATAAGAGAAGCGATAGCAGTCGTCCAGAGTGTTTGCAAGACTCCTGCGGTACGGCGAGTCGCGTTTTGCAAAAGCCACTGCAATGGATATTGGTGGGAAATTACCAGACGGTGTAGAGCCAACATGAATGTAAATAAGGCAGAATGACTTTGGCCGTCGCACATAGCCAGCGCATCTATATGGGTATCTAAATTCCTCAGAAGAATCTTATGAATAACAGAAGAGTCTCCGTTAAGATGAGACGACGTAACTGAACCAGGTGATATGGGGACCGTTACGGTCGCCGTAGTTGTTGCGGGCAAGGGTGACGAAAACATTGAGGGAGCTGTAGACGTGGTAGTTATGTTATTTGGTGCCGTAGGTACCTGAGAGATAACTTGAACCGGATGTGCAAGGTGGGGGCCCGTTAAGGGTGGCGGTGGTGGTAAAACGAATGGAGAAGACTCCTGTTGTATAGGTATCAATTCGCCAACATTGCTCGATTCCGGGGGAGGCATGGTGATAAAAGTTTCTACTATGTTCTACTAAATTCTTCAAATTTCCAATGGAAAAGGGGAAAAGATTTATATTATAAGAGAGGGAAAAAAAAATTTCTAGAGGAAGGTGGAGGGGAAAAAAAGTTTGTTTCGAAAAAAAAGGGGGGCCCAAATTTTTCTTACTTTTAACACGTAAAACGGAGAATATGTATATCTATAGAACCAGATCTGCTGCCAAAAACTTTGTAACCTGATTGTTGCGTACGTAACGAAATAGTCAAGATTTTGAAGGAAAGCGTTTTGGTCCGTGGAAATTTAATTACTCGCACGATAAACAAGAAAAAACAATCAGTTACAATAGTCAGGGATTTTGTTGAGGCTAATGACAGTATTTTGGACTGTCACCTCAGTCTCTACTGAGAACCAACTTGACAAAGGTAAACGTGGTCGAAACGATGCTCGTAAAAATACTAAATTCGAATTAACTCTTTTCTCACTCAATCAATGTAACCGCTCGTCCGTGTGAGCACGATTTCCAGTCTCGTTTTGTCAAAATTTAACCAACACTCTAGTTTCGTGTTATAAGGGATAATTACGTACACTTAGTTTAATTTTGCGACTCTAGTCAAAATTTATTATGCCAAAACCTCGAAACGGAGAATGGCTGGCGTTCCCAAGAACAACATGTACATAACATTATTCATAACAAATTATTTCATTCCACATATAATTATAAATGACTTGAAGGTGGGTCAACAATTCTTTGTTACCGGCAAATAACAAGATAATAAAACTAGAACACGTCCGGCAACTACAAATGACATAATATATGAAGTTAATTAAAAATACTTTAAGGTCAATCTACCATTGCATTTTGCCACCACCCAGAAAACCACCCATTTGACACATTGATTTATTTTGGTGCTCCTGCTAAACCCATCCGATACGTCTCACAAAAGTTATCTCAGCTCACAGGCTAATTTGCGGTATGTTAATCGTATTCTCAGCTTGTGTTCACGTGATTCTAATTGAGTGATTTGTTCTTTTTTTTTTACGCAAAAAGGAGGGGGAAGGGGGTGACCTAGCGTCGCTTTCTTTCTCCACTATATCGATCGCAACGTTACAATGTCCAATCATCCAAAACTGAATCGATGGTTGTTTTACGTACAATTCTTTCTTTTGCACGTCGTGCGTTACTTTCTTGATTCAATTATCATGTGGACGCAAAAGAGAAGAAAAACGGGGGTGAGTGACATTGTTGTCCAAAAAAAAAAAAAACACGCATTCGCACTTCACTTATAAAAAGGGAGCAGTAGAGTACATACCTCAGATCGTTGGAAAACTGTTCACCTCAGTTAACTTGGGCAAATCCTCGGCATCTAGAGAAATGGGGGAACGTCCTCCAATTGGTCGCTTTCAAGCACGTTGGACGGTATTGTCCTCGTTTTCCCTCGTATCCTTCCTTCTCAGCAAAGGATCCATCCTTCCTTCATATTTCGAGTCCCGCCAGGTGAATCAAGGAAAATTACGTTCGGTCAAAATGGTCAATGGTCAACTAAGTTCCAAATTACCATCCTTGTATTTTGACGTTTGTTTTCTCAAAGGATTCCAACACCTCTCAGACGTACTAGCACTATACGTGAACAATGCAACGTTTCCTCGTAATGTTCGAAGTACTTAGTTTCTGCATGTTACAAATTGCGATCGACACGAGAGAGAAGCACTGAGTTCCACGAGCCGCTACTTCTCTCGTAGTCCATGACGTCACACCAAGAAATCCCTCGCGACTCGCGAGCTGAAACGGAACTGCCGTTTTCGTCGATCGAGTTCGTGAAGCAGGGAAAGCCACTAGTGACCTCTATCGGTCCAACAATTAAGTAGAATTGAAAAACACTGACGCGAAGCGTACCGGAATGTATGAGGAGAGATGTGAGGATATTCGACGCGGAATTTAATATTATACTTGAAAATCATGTTCGCGTAGAAAATCGTCACACCTCCAAATGAATTCTCTAGTTGTGAATTTATCAACATCAGTAAAGTAACACAAAGTACGATTACTCTGAAAAGGAACACTGGTCTAGGTGTGTTTGCTTGTTTGTTCATTGTTCTTGTATTGCATTACTCTAGTGTATTGTTGATGATGCCTTCAGTGTATCCATTTTGTCTGAAAGCTGTGCACAGGTGTCTAATTTTATCTTGAAAGTGCTCTTCGTCGCTGATGGAGTTGGCCTGGTGAAACAATGTAGAGAGTACGATTGACCACTGCACTGGATGGACTTCTGTAGAAGGTACTCACAGTTGAAAAATACATACTTTCAAACCCTTTGTTCCTCTCGCTCTCTCTCTCAATGCTTTGCGGTGCTCTCGAGTTCTTCTGGATGGTCTAGCATCTATTCCAAACATGTGCTACAGTCTCTTGGACTTCATCATGCAAGAAGTCACACTATTTTTTCATACTTTTCACGGCCACACCTGCAGTCGGCAGTACTTTTTCACATTAGTGTCAAACAGCATTCTCTCTGCAGCTCCAATCCTGTTATCTTAACTTCTTTTGGCCAGAGCATCACACATCACCTCCAAAAACAGCCAACACCGTGAAAGTTGGGGAACCCTGTCTCCCATATCTCCCTGTTTATAATGTCTATATGTCATTTTTATAAATTAGCAATGGTATTTTTTTAAGTTTTATTTTTGCATAAGTATGTCAATTTCTTGCCTTTCCTGCTTCACGACAATGGTTGGTGTTTTAAGTTTACTTTATGCACAGTAAGGCTAACTGGGAATGGACCTACAGTTTAAAGTGGGATCCAAACCACTATGTCCCTCCACCAGGTATGGGACCTGGGACCCCTTGATTACAAGGCGACGATGCAACAACTATGCAATCGGGGACGCCTGGAAATTTTTGAGGTTGTGGTCATACATGGGTCTACATGCACACTTATATAAATTTTACCCATATTCCTATACATTCATCCAGTGGCATGTTCTGAGTGGCTGGTGTTGGATATAATCGTTCAATGACCCACATTTTGTAAAAAGAAATAGTAAAATATCATACACTGACATAGCCTGTGAAGAGTTATATACACAGTTAGAATTTACCATGCAATTTACAAAACATGGCAGTTTTTTTTTCCTGAGCAAGTGCACATTCATGTTGTCACCTCTCTCTGCTGTGACTAAAAATGCAATGTACATGTGGCATCAGTAAATGAAATTGGAATATTAAACACGGGCAGACATCTTCTAAAACTATATTTCAGGAGAGGTTCATATGAAGTGTGTCACATGAGTAGAAATGATTTCAGAACATGCCTATTGTTCTCTAGCATGTAACTGTTCACAAAAATTGTAAACAAGTGCAAGTGCATGCACACATGTTGGCAAATATTGTAAATAAGTTTTGACAAGTGTTGAAAAGAAATGGAGGGTGCATATTTTATGTTCTTTTGTGGTAAAGAAAGAGAACAAGTGTGAAATGTAAATGAAAATAATATTTTTTGTATATTTTTGTAATAGAAAAGATTATTTATGTTTTACATATTTCAAAGATCAATGTTGTGTTTTTCACAGTAGCACAACTGTTGGAGCACAGATGTTTTGAAAATATATGTAATAAAGAAGTAGTTGTTTTTTTAAATGTACAAAAGAAAATTTAATGAAAATATTTTTTTGTAATGCAAAAGGGGAACTGATGAGCTCTTGTATGTTAACAGAATTTTTCCGTTGAATTATTTTGATAGGGAAGATAAATAACATTTGCGATGAGATTATCACTTGATCCTTTTTATGTTGTATGTTTATTAATTAATTTAATTATACCAGACAGTTCTTAGTTTCATGTTTTTAGGTCATTTGTGCCATTTAAATTGGTTTTTTTTTTTTTTTTAAATGCTGCATATGTAACATTTGGCTGTGTATGTATATATTTACGAAATGGCTTTTTTTTAAATCTTGGCCATTGGGATAGGTAACCAGCAGAAGTTTCCAGTAATGGATGGATTTCAGGTCATTAGCGCAACCTCTAAATAGGAAGTGGAGCAGTGGCTCAGATGTTTGGTGGAATACTGTAATGTGAGGAGCAGTGGTGTGTGCTAGGTTCAAAACTTGGGCTCTCTCTTCATATCATAATGTTGGAATGGACACAAATTTGCTGGGTGGTGGGAGGCTCTTTTCATGACATTGTGATTAAAAATGCATAACTTACAATAATTATAAAAATGTCACAGTTAATATAGAAACCGTAAGGAAATAATTTCAAGTGTTTCATGGTTATATATAAAATATGGAGGCTTATCAAATTGTGAAATATTTATGTATGCCTATGTATGAGAATAAAATACATAATAAATTTCCTACCTTGAATATTTAATTTGAACAGGAAGTCCATTCTTCTCTTACCGACCTCCATGACAAAATGGTTATTAGCACAGCATGCTACAATACTAGGGGTCCCAGGTTCAAACCCCATTCTGGACATGGGTATTCTTTGTGAATGTTTCTTCATCTTTTTCATCGTATCGTCACTCATCCTAGTCACGATAGCTAAATGTAGCCAGTGGCATGTAAGAATGTCATTTCTGAAAGTCGATGAGTTTGCGACAACCGAGAAGTGTCCAACTTCCACCTGGTGACAGTGCTCACTGAAGTGAATGGAATGCAATAAATTCTTATGTGGGTACCTAAGTACATTTCATGTGTATTAATAATATGTGATGCTCTGTGAAACTTATACAGCCCCTCTATGTATTCACCAGAATTGTGTACAACCCATTGTCAGTGATGTGGAAGTCGTAATATACCTGTAGCAGAGAGCCTGTTCTCTTGATGGTTCGAATGGAGCGGTCTATTGCTTGAAGAATCTCTGGAACAGTCCGGAAGAGAGTGCCACGAAGTGGTTCCTTCCTCTTACGGATGAAATCAAAGTCGCAGAGGTTGGGAGAGCCACATGTTGTGCTATATGCACCCGAGCATTGTTCTGCAAAATGATCATAGGATTCAGCAGAAAGTGTCGCCTCTTCTTTTGCAATGCAGGTCACAGGTTATATTCCAAAAATGAACAGTAATACTGCACATTGATGGTCTGTCCTTGAGGTACGGTATGCGTTAGATAACACCATCAAAGTCAACCACGAAGTCAATGATACTCTATTCCTCTCGACACTGTGCATGCACCTAGTGTTGAAAGGAAGAGTCCACTTACAAACTACCTGTGGTACAGTCATAGACACTTCTGGGTTGTAACAGCCTCATATACCTTCAATGGGATTACCAAAACACACAAGTGTCTGTGACTGTACAAGTGAGAAGCACCGGTTCAGTTTCATAGTGTATATACAGCAGTGTTGCCAATATTTAATCTCCAACCCAGGTATTAGTACGAGGGTCACTATTTATATTTTGAGCCGTGGCAACATTGATTGAAGTTAGGCACGATTTGACGTTTGCACGGAATCGTCTGGCATTATTGACCATAACGTACTTTAAATGTTTTGTCAATATCTTCATTTGTGTTGTTTATCTTGCCTTGGAGATTGCGTGACAACAATAAAATGGAATTAACTCGTGAACATTTTCGTGCGATGATTTTTTACGATTTTCGATGTGGATTATCAAGACAAGAGTGCATCGATCAACTTACTTCCACATTTGGCGATGAAGCCCCATCCTTTGCCACTGTGGAACGCTGGTATAACGAATTTAATCGTGGCCGCCATTCGCTCACCGACGAGATTCGCGAAGGTCGTCCAAAATCAGTTGTTGTTCAAGAAAACATTGATGCTGTGCAAAACCTAATACTGCAAGATCGTCATGTGACATACTGTGAGATTGAGGCAACCATAGGCATTAGTTCCACCAGCATATATAAAATATTACATGATCATTTAGCTGTGAGAAAGGTATGTTCTCGTTGGATCCCACACAATTTGACAAAAACTCAAAAAGACGCTCGCGTCAATTGGTGCAAACAAATGCTCAATAAATACAATATGGTGCTTCAAAAGACGTATATAAGATTGTAACAGGTGACGAATCATGGATATATGCATATGAGCCGGAACGTAAACAGCAGTCGACTGTATGGGTGTTTCAAGATGAACCCAATCCAACAAAAGTTGTTCGCGCTCGAAGCACATCGAAACAAATGGTCGCCTGTTTTTTCGGGAAAACTGGTCATGTGGCAACTGTGCCTTTAGAGGAACGTAGAATGGTCAACTCTGAATGGTACACAACAATTTGTTTGCCAGAGGTCTTTGGTCAAATACAGAAAACAAACAAATGCCATCGGATCATTCTTCATCAAGACAATGCCAGCTGTCAAACATCTCGTCTAACAACCGACTTTATGAACAGTCAAAAAATCGAATTGACGGGTCATCTGCCGTACAGTCCTGATTTGGCACCCAATGACTTCTTCTTGTTCCCAAACGTCTAGAATAAATTGCGTGGACAACGATTTTCGTCGGCGGAAGATGCCGTTGATGCGTTCAAAAACCATATTATAGAGGTGTCTCAAGAAGATTGGAAAAACTGCTTTGACAAATGGTTCGAACGAATGCAAAAGTGTATTGACCATAAAGGAGAATACTTCGAAAAACAATAAAGCAGTTTTCAATGCCAAATTCCTGTTTTTTCATTGTTAGGCTCAAAATATAAATAGTGATCCTCGTAGATTATTAACACATTGAAAAACTATTGACTAACGAAAATTTGTTAAATTACTCACTTGTCTAATATCAGTCAAAATATGAATTTCAATATAACAATTTGGTGGATTGTTATTAATCTTGACTCGGCTACTTAGGAAACTGCAGTCAGAGTACGAAGATGATATTTTTTTGCCACAATTTTCTGCAATGACATCTCTTTATGAGTATTACCCCATGTTCCTTACACTTTGACTGCTGCTTCCTCCCCCCCCCCTGAGAAAAATTCTGCAGGCGACCTTTATAAGAATGAATGGAAACTTGCAAAGGAACGAACACCATGGATTTGAACTCGGGAGGTTGATGGGAACATCGTGAGTCCACAACTCAACAGGTTTGCTGCTGATTATGGGTTTTCTTACAGGATCAACTTATAAACAACTTACTATGTTTATTGAATTTAGTATCAGATCATAAGAATCAGCTCCATCTCATGGCGTTAGGGTAAACTCTAATGTTTATTCAATTTTTCGTATGACGGGATCATAAGCCCTACCCCAGATGTATGCTCCCAGTACACTAGTGCCATCTCTTGATGAAAAGGTGAACTATTACATTACAAAATTTACTTTTTGCTGATTTTCTAATGAATTCAACTTCTTTTACTGGGGATCATAAGTACCCCAAGACAGAAATATGCTCCCAGAACACTAGTGCCATTTCTTGACAACAATGTGAAATATGTTTAAAAATGATACTTTTCACTAATTTTCAACGTGAATTAGATTATTTTTTTTTTGTAACAGGAGAAAAAAAAAAGCAAGAGATATGGTCCCATTCAGCGATGGGTACCTGGTACTTTAAGAGTCCCATCCTTCCTGGCTGAACAATCAAGGATGAAACAGCAAAGTAGTTAGCTCAGTAACTTGGATTACTAGAACAATAATCTTACTCATTCTCTTTTTGCAACATGAGTTTTATTTTCATGCATCAAAGTTTTTACATTCCAAATATTGCATCATTAGTCCGGAAAGTGAAAGTGGACGGACATGTTTAAATCTGCTCCGTGGAACCGCGTGCCTAGCAAAGAGATGGGGGTGTCGACCGAGACCTGGCGCTGCCGTATAGGAATGTACATGGGAAAAGTGCCTTCGAAATGTCAAGCGACCGTGGGGTGCAGTTTTGGATTGAAACAGTGTTTCTTTGCTTACGGACTAGTTGTGCTAGTGTTATTAGTGATTGGAGGCGTGGAACCAAACCCTGGCCCAAGTGACGAAATGAAAGAAATCAAAGAAATGTTCCGTGATCTCAAAGCGTCTCACGAATCACTTGTTACCGAAGTTCGACAATTC
This sequence comes from Lepisma saccharinum, assembly GCF_977018435.1. Classification (NCBI taxonomy): domain Eukaryota; kingdom Metazoa; phylum Arthropoda; class Insecta; order Zygentoma; family Lepismatidae; genus Lepisma; species Lepisma saccharinum. Next base: position 15,656,052 of record NC_139244.1, on the reverse strand, counting down.
AACGACGCACTTAGAACTCTGGTCGGTAGAGTGGATGTCCTCCAAAGTGACGTAGGTTCGCTTACAAAACGCGTAGAAGAACTGTCGGAGAACAATAGATGGCTTCAACAAAGGCTGGATGATCAGGAAGATAGAAGTCGTCGGGATAACCTAGTGTTTTACGGTGTCGATGAGGATTCCCCGGGAGAAGACTGGGCAGAATCCGAGTCCAAAGTACGTCGAATTATACAAGACAAGCTGAGCATAATTCTGCAAGAGGATGACATTCAGCGAGCTCATAGGATAAACACGAACAGCACGCGAGGCCCACGCCCAATCGTTTGCCACTTTTTACGGTACAAAAAAAAGGAAGAAATTCTCAGGTGCCGCAACAAACTAAAAGGTACAAAAATATATGTTGAACATGACTTTTGCTATTCCACTCGGAAGGAGCGCCAGGGACTCCTGGAACATATGCACAGTGCCCGGAATGCTGGTCATAGAGCCTACATTAGTTACCGCCACCTCGTTGTTGACAATGTCAAGTATTCCTTGAGTGATCTCCAACCTGACCCAGCCACCTTATCTGAGCCCCAAACTGTTGGCGCCAACCCGTCTCGAAGTGAAAGTGCAGTTCAACATCCCCCAGCCCCTATCCACCCTGGAAGTTCAGGAATGCAGTACGATCGGCGAAGCAAGTGGTCCCGCGGAAATGGCCTCCGGCCTCTCTGAAGATGTCGACGTAGCCACGCCCATCGCAACCTGACAGGTAAGAAGGACATCCCCTCAGGACCCACTGGTGTATTAGTGAAAACAGCTGACAATCTCGAAACTAGCGGAACGAGTACAAACGCAACTAGTGCACACTCCGTTTCTGATAACTCGCCAGAGGATGTACATTCAGTCAAAACCGTTCACGAGAATCAAACAAATCGAGTCCCCATGAGCATTATTTATCAAAACCCAAGAGGTATACGCACGAAAACGAATCAGTTTCTTCTCAGCATTTTGGCGAATAACTACGACGTGGTCTTGTGCGCTGAAACTTGGCTCAACACTTCAATATCCGACTCGGAAATATTTTCAGAACAATACAGTGTTTTTAGATCGGACCGCAACCCACGAGAAAACGGGAAAACCCTAGGAGGTGGTGTTCTTATTGGTGTCCAGAAGGAACATTGCCCTGAACTGGTGGATTTACCGTTAACTGAACAAACCATAGACTGTGTAATTATAAAATTAAAACCGGAACATGCACATGCCATCTATATTTCTGTAATATACATCCAGCCGTCATCACCCCTATCGGTATATGAAACTTTGTTCTCCCACATAACCGCACATTGTCCTCTAGGGGCCCCATTGCTCATCGCTGGTGACTTTAACATCCCTGACATAACTCATCCTACTAACGACCTCCTCACGTTGGGTTCCCACTGTCGTGAATTGAAGTACTTTATTGATTTTAATGATCTCAAAAACTTAAATACTATACAAAATGCCAACGGTAAAACCCTAGATTTAGTCCTAACAAATATAGATAAGGTAACGATACTCCGGCAAGATGCACTGGTGCCGGAAGATACTCACCACCCTCCCCTAGGAATAAATGTACCACGCCCCAAACCTAAGCGTAAAACTTCAAAGTCGAGTATTAAGTGATACAATTTTAAGAAAGCTGATTTCGTCAGTATGTTTCACAAATTTAAATCGGCTAACTGGGAACAATTACATAAATACAAAGATATCGATCTTGCAGTGGACAAATTTTATGAAATAATTAAGTGTATATTTGATGAATGCGTCCCATTCTCCCGCTCAACTTATTCTAATCAGTACCCATGTTGGTTCACGCTAGATATTATAAAAGGTATAAAGATCAAGTCGCACCATCATAAAAAATGGAAACAAAAACAAGGGAATGTAGGGTATCATGAAGCTAACTTTAAAGCCCTAAGAACGAAATTAAAAGCGGAAATAAACAAAGCTTACCAAAACTACCTTAACAGCTGCGAAGCTAATCTGACTCGCGACCCAAATCTATTTTGGTCTTTAGTTAAGAATCAAAGGAAGAATCCACCAGCCCAACCAACCAAACTCAATGGTGAACCTATCGATAACAATAACATCCAGAATGTTTATGCTACATATTTCGAATCTGTCTTTTCCGCGGAACCGTCCTCTTACGAAACCACACGTACGAACGCGCTCCCGAAATCCCAACTTAGTCTCTTAAGCATCCCAGAAATCTCCCTAAAAGAAATCGAAAAAGCCATCAAGAAACTCAAACCAAAAAGAGCAGCTGGACCGGACCTAATCCCCCCCTACGTTATTAAAGGTTGCTCAGAGGCGCTCAAGTTCCCTCTCCACACCCTCTTTAATTTAATCTTGAAAACAGAAAAATTCCCCGCAAGTTGGAAAACGACGGAGATTTGTCCAATCCCCAAAGCAGCAGATAAGACAGACATAAGTAACTACAGACCAATCGCGAAACTGTCAGCTCCAGCTAAACTCTTTGAGCAAATAATTTATAATCATATTTACTCTCATGTCAAACCTATCCTTTCTCCACACCAGCATGGATTTGTACAAAACCGTTCAACTGTGACTAATCTCGTCGAATTAACAAATTACGTTGCGTCAACTATTGACGATAAAGGACAGGTCGATGTAATATACACAGACTTTTCAAAGGCCTTCGACACGGTACACCACGATACTTTAATTCAGAAACTAGCTTACATCTGCCTCTCCCCGCAACTTATAAAACTACTTGCTTCATATTTACAGAATAGACGACAATATGTCATGCACCAAGGACTAAGGTCCTCCTATTACGTAGCCAGCTCCGGTGTACCCCAAGGTTCGAACCTAGGCCCCCTGCTGTACTTGATTTTCATTAACGATTTGCCAGATGCACTAAAAAACTCCGAAAAATTAATCTTTGCTGACGATGTCAAAATTTTCAAACAAATTAAAAGTGATCACGACTGTACGAAATTACAAGACGAACTTAACGAAGTACTTGATTGGTGCAAGAACAACAAGGTTAATCTCAATCTGAAGTAATGCAAAGTAGTGTCATTCACACGTAACAAACATCCCATCCAATATTCATATAACATTTCCGACATACAAATCCTAAGAGAGAATACTGTAACTGATCTTGGAGTCACTTTTGACAAAGTTTTAAATTTCCAGACACACACTGCGCGCATCCTCAGTGAAGCGCACAGGAACCTAGGATTTGTGATGAGAATGTGTAGCCAGTTTAAGAAAAAAGAAACCTTTTTACTACTTTACTATACGTTTGTCAGATCAAAACTTGAATATGCCTCAGTCGTTTGGGACCCGTTATTTATAAAGGAAATCGAAAAAATAGAGAAACTCCAAAATAAATTCTTAAGGTATTTAGTATATAAATTAGATGGCATTTATCCAAAATTCACTTCGGATGACACCTTACGCAACATGCTAGGTGTCCCGTCCCTTGAAAAAAGAAGACAGATGCACCAGTTAACATTCCTTTCGAAACTTGTCAATGGAAAAACAGACTCCTCCGCACTTCTTGCAAAAATAAACTTTTACATTCCATGCTCAAAATTAAGACCCAGAAATGACCTCTTTAAAATTTCACGCGGTAGAACCAGGATGGCTGAAATGGATCCCATGAGGAGGATGTGCGCTTTGTACAATATAGTCTCCAATAATACCCCTGACATTGATCTATTTAGACCTATAAGCAATCTTATTATGTGAACCCTGTATATAATAGCATTGTAACCAAATATGTTGTATACTTTATGATATACCACCCTTGTATTATATATTGTTGTTATGTAATGATTATTCTGTTCCGTCTTATACGTAGTTATTTTCTACTTGTCTTTGTTGTTTTCTCTTACCAATTTTTAATTACTTGTTTTGTCAATATGTATGTAAACTGAACTCAGTTAACCTCAAAGCACTGTAACTGGGCATTTGCCTGTAGTGTTCAATAAATAAATAAATAAATAAATAAATAAATAAATAAATTACACCAAGGGCAGGATTATTTTTCATAACTTTCACACATTAACAGTTGGGCTGAAAAGTTCGTAGGCTAGCATAGTAAAAAATATTTTTTTGACAAAATTCGATTTTATTATTCAATATAGTTGCCTTTGAGGGCGATACAACGATTATAGCGGCCATACAATTTTTCGATGCCATTTTTATAGTACGATTTCTCTTTAGCCTCAAACTAGTCCTCAGTTTCGCCGATTACCTCTTCATCAGTGCTAAATTTCTTTCCAGCGAGCATTCTTTTAAGGTCTGCAAACAGGAAAAAGTCACTGGGGGCCAGATCTGGAGAATATGGTGGATGGGGAAGCAATTCGTAGTCTAATTCATATAATTTTGCCATCGTTTTCATTGATTTGTGACACGGTGCATTGTCTTGATGAAACAGCACTTTTTTCTTCTTCAAATGGGGCCGTTTTTTCGTGATTTCATCCTTTAAATGCTCCAACAACGCTATGTAATAATCGCTGTTGATGGTCTGGCCCTTTTTGAGGTAATCGATGAATATAATACCATGCGCATCCCAGAATACTGATGCCATAACCTTGCCAGCCGACTGTTGCATCTTTCCACGCTTTGGATTCGGTTCATCACGTGCAGTCCACTTGGCTGACTGTCGATTGGACTCTGGAGTGTAGTTATGGAGCCATGTTTCATCCATTGTAATATATCGACGGAAAAATTCGTGTTTATTACGGTTGAATATCGCTAAACATTGCTCCGAATCATCAAAACGTTGTTGCTTTTGATCGATTGTGAGCACACGCGGCACCCATTTTGCACACAGCTTTCGCATGTTCAAATATTCATGCACAATATGTCCAACACGTTCCTTTGATATTTTTAAAGTCTCAGCTATCTTGATCAACTTCACTTTACGATCATTTACAATAATTTTGTGGACTTTTTTGATGTTTTCGTCGGTAACAGCCTTTTTGGGGCGTCCACTGCGTGCATCGTCTTCGATGCTCATTTCGCCTCGTTTAAATTTAGCAAACCACTTCTCAACGGTTGATTTTCCTGGTGCAGAGTCCGAATAATGTTTATCAAGCCAAGCCTTGGCTTCAACAGTATTTTTTTTCGCCAAAAAGCAATGCTTTATTAACACACGAAATTCTTTTTTATCCATTTTTTCACAATAACAAAAGCTGCTTCAATCACAATGCTATATCTCACGAACTAATTATCCGGCAGCTGTGAAATTTATACACGTATCTTTTGAAGGTTAGTACTAAGTAAAAATCACATGGATTTAATTCTAGTAACGCCATCTATGAGTCAGCCTATGAACTTTTCAGCCCAACTGTTATAATGCACTAGCACATACCTTCATTTTTAATTACCAAGCTCCAATAGTTTATTTCAGGCATGACCATTTTACAGTCTGGTGCTACTCTTACACTCCACTGGAACTTTGGACGTGTCAACCATAATTCTAGCACTGAAACCAAAAGTTAAATACTTGTGTGAATGTACAGTATTCACCTTGAGAATGAACAATAAATGATGTCTATCTTATCACAATTTTTCGCTAAAATGTCTACATAATAAGTCTTGTATTTGTGTCCGTAACAGCAAATTCTTTTGCCGAGAAGTGAAACAGCGAGTCGGCCACCCTGGTGCAGTTCCTCAGTTGAACCCCACAGGACATCTCGTGTGTACTTCCCATGCTTCACATTCAAAATTTGCAAACACCGTTGCGCCGGTTCTTAGCCCCAGATGGAATCCCGACAATTTTTCTTCGTAAAACTGCTTACTCCTCGGCTCACCCTCTGTGCCTCTTACTTAATAAGTGTTTTTCTACAGGTGTGTTTCCCGACTTGTTCAAACGTGCCAATATTGTACCTACCTACAAATCTGGAGACAAAAATTCCACAAATTTGTATAGACCGATCTCTCTTTTGTCACCTCTCTCCATTATCTGTGAGAAAATTAAAGACAGGTTGCTAAAGTTTATATCTCCCCTTATAAATACTGCTCAGCTGGTTTCCTTCCAGGCAGCTCTTGCTTGACCAATCTATCCGTATTACTTTCACATGCTACTCAGTCTATCTCAAATAATTCCCAGCTTGAAGTTATATATTTGGACATTTCAAAAGCCTTTGATAGAATAAATCATAATCTCCTTCTTCATAAATTACAATCCAGATTGAACATCCATGGGAAATTTCTATCCTTACTACAAGACTATCCGAGTGCATGTGAGCATCGTGTTATCATTCCTGGCACCTCTTCCAGCTTTCTTCCTGTTTTGTCTGAAGTTCCTAAAGGGAGCATCTTAGGCCCACTTTTGTTTTTTCTTTACATGGATGATCTCCCCGACAGACTGACCTCTCCCTATAAATATACTTCTGTTTGCTGATGACTAAACTATTCACAGAAATCTCATCAGAACACGATGCTTTAATCTTACAGAACTACTTGTGTGGTGTCGCCAGTGGAAACTTCAATTGAATCCTAAGAAATGCTCCTGCCTCACAATTTCCCTAAAAAGGAACAAACTCGATTCTGCTTATTATCTTGAAAACAATTCCATCAAAAAATTTCCTCTCAAAAAGATCTCGCAAAATATCATAGACAAAAAACTAAACTTTAATGAGCACATTACGAACACTACTAAAAGAGCAATGCGTCTTCTCGGTCTTCTGTACAGATTCACTGAAATCCAAAACCAATCATCCATCAGCATATTTTACAAATCCCTTATCTCCCCCATTTTTGAATACTGCTCTCCTATCTGGACCATGGCTTCAAAAAAAAATCTTTCCTGGATTGATTCTGTCCTAAACTTTTTCCTCGCCATTGCTCGCCACAGAATACCTTCTCTGAGGCACCTTCACAAAACAGATATTGTGTCTGTCTTCAATATCCAACCACCACACTCTCGTCGCGAATTAGCAGACATGAAATGCACAATTTGTACAAAATCATGAATGGTAAAATTAAATGCGAATTTCTGCTCAACAAATTTCATCTACGCGTCCCTACAGAGCCAACCCGCAACGTTAAGGTCTTTCACAATCCCACCACGAGACTCTCCCTTCTACAGCGGTCTCTTTTCTACAGATCCTCACTCATATAACCTGCCTCCGAATGTGGACATATTCTTACCAGAACAAAGTTTTAGACAATTGTTAACGATGTATGTATAATTTTGATTTGTTTTCAGTGCCATCTTGTACTCTATTTTGTTGTTGTTATTGTCATTTTCCTGCTGTTACTGTTCCAGTGTAAAATGGTCATTCAGTACTGTATCTGAAACTTTAGGTAAAATAAAATAAATAAACACCATGAAATAGATGGCAGTGTATTTGGCAATCCAATCCATGCATTCATATCGTTGTCATAGTAACCAGTCCAACAAATTGCATCCCAGGGGGTGCTCGTTGCTATGTGCAGTACGTATGCATTACGTCATCTGGGAGGATCGGGTTGATGGTGCTCGTTGCTATGTGCAGAAGTTTGGTGCGGGGTACATTTAGCTACTAACACGTCGCAAAAATCGCCACAAGCAGGTTATTGATTTTATCGCATTAGATATATTTTTATTGTATTATTTCTTTTGAAATGAGATTGTTTTGTTCATTCCACCTATAATCATGCCTAATTGTGCAGTAACAAGCTGTGAGAATTATAACCAAAAAAGTAAAGGAAGTGATATAAAATATCATAGATTTCCAGCTGATAATCGTGTAAGTAAACAGTGGAATGGTGCTTGTGATCGAGAACATAATATTAATATTAAAAATGCGAGAGTGTGCAGTGCCCATTTTTGTAAAGAAGGCTATGTGCGAGATCTAAGAGCAGAACTTCTGTGTTTGCCAACAAAGAAAGTACTGAAGCCAACTGCAGTGCCATCGCTAAAATTACACCCAATTACTTTAGTACCAAATAATCGAGGAAATGGTGTAGTTCTCTTGAACACTTATCTTCACAATATGATTCGCTTGTAGGACGTGTTGATAAGGTTTGCAGAGATGTATGCTACGAAAGATATGCAATAAGGAGACGTGCCCTAAACAAGCTAAAGACTATGCTGCCAGAAAAGAGAAAAATATATAGACGAAGGTACATGCACAAACTGCAAGCAATGTTTCGTTGTTGGAAAACATATTCGATCGTTTACAAAGGAGAAACACACGTCTGCATAATGAAGCAAATAAATTAAAGATTACCAACAACCTCTATCAACCTGCTTTAACTGAATAAAGAAGTTCAAAATCTACAACGTAACCTAACCGACAGTACCACAAGAAAAGTCATCAATATCTTGATAATGTATTCAACTAGTGTGAAGTGCGTAGTGAGCCTAACTGATTTGTTATGTACATTTTATGTAAGTCGGATTTATAATTATTAACAAATTCATTTAACACAGACCGATGTTGACTGTGATTTGTATGTTCACATTATTGTGAAAAACGTTTTCGGAAATGGGCATTTCGAAGATCGCGTACTAACTTTCACGCTATTGGAAATGAAATTCACTTAGTACATCTTCAATTCGAGTTACATAGCGTTGTATGCACGATGGTAAATATTGCATGAGTGAATATTACATGCATCATTGAAATTTTTGCAACTTTGTTCAATTTTGGTATTTCACAAATACATTGTGAATAATTTTGTACCCTTGTAGTCAATATAAACCAATGGATGTTACATTATTTCTTTGTAGTACATTTCTGTCAAAAAGCGCAAGATCTAAGATTAGTGCAATGCAAGGTACTTCGTTAATGTACAAATGAGTGTCGCATATCAGCCTTGGAGTATATTTTCCAGTTATACAACTAAGACACACATGGAAATGGAAATGGAAAATCAGCGGACAAAGTCCTTTAACGAATAATAATTCATACACTTGAACGGTCAATCATTGTGAGTTCATGTAACTTTTCTCCTTTATTGTTTCATTAAACTAAGATATTTTCATCGATATTCTCAAAGCGTTTCATTTACCGTGTGATCATAAATCTATTTCTATAGGCTTGAATTAGTAGGTTAAGACATTTAAGTTTGATGTTCCTAGCACTCAATTAGTATTTCGAGTAGGTTAACTTAGTTAAATTAGTACTTGTACACTTTGGCTCGTCTTCTGCACGTGTGTGTGTGTGTGTGTGTGTGCAAAGTTCTTAATATGAAAAAATACTTTTTAGAACTATGACAACGATAACTTGCAGCCAAATTTGAACCAGAGAAATTAAAAATATCTACAACTTACAAACTGGAATTGCGTTTTCGAAGTCTGAAACTACATCTTACAAACTATTTCGTCATTCTTCCTCCACATAAAACTTTCCAAAAATTTTTGCATGTGGAACTTTGATCCGTACGTAATTTATTGTACAGTAAATAAATATATGAAGAAGGTTGGGAATTCTTTCGAATTTAGAGTAAAATTTTATCTAGATTGTATATTGCTTCTTTCACTTGATAATTTCAAAAATAAAGTTACATTATGGAGAATGGTAAAGATTGGATTTTAAGTATATCAGTATAATGTTAATACTTTCTGATGTTATGTAAAATTTGAAATGTTCTTGGAAATGATTGCAACGTTCTGAATGAATAAGAAGGAACTATTCAGTCAGAAAACTAAATATTAGGCTTTTGTACTGCGTTGTGTTAAATGTTGTAAATAGATTATACCGGACTACTATCGGATTAAAAATTACGGATATTCAAGTTTGGACTCCAATTAAAAGTTAATCAGTAGAACCACATAAAAACGAGTTACATCAAAATTCAGCTTATTCAATTCTGTGTCAATCTATAGTTACCAATTTATTTTTGATTATGCCTTCCATTTTTATCATCGTGAGAACAAAATAGGATTATTTTTTAGTTTGGCAAACTATCGCTCTCTTTGAGATTCTATAAATAAAGAACTGGTGTTTTTTATTTATAGATTATATATTATATAATTTATTTATTTATTATCCATTCTCTAATATCCATAATTTATAATTCGATAGTACTCCTGTGACGTTCTGTGAGGCCCGTAGTACCTCGGAGGCCTCTGTCGATCTCCTTGGCATAGTGGTTAGAACATCGCGCTTCGACGCCATGGGCCCCGGATTCAAATCCAATTGGGTAAGACATTGATTTGTCCTTAATGAGAAAATTGAGAATTTAGTAAATGTGATAGTATATGTGAAAACAAATATTGATTGATTGATTTGCTTCATTTTACTTCGCTTCTTGTGCCACTTTTGGCTAATTTGCGAAGATAGGGATGAGTGATGAAATGATGAATGAACACTCACAAACATCCATGCCCAGGCCAGGATTCGAACACAGACCTCTGGCGTTGAAGTGCGATGTGCTAACCACTATGCCAAGGAGGCCGGCTTGTGGAAACAAAGAAAGAGAATAACGGGGGGGGGGGGGGGGGACTACCTCTTATGGGTTTTCCTTTCATATTTTAAAAAAGACAGAAAAACAAAAATAAACCAAATCTGTCAATCAATTCTATCTTTGTAGCTCTCTCACTATGCAATTCTTCTTTAGCATGCAAGGTTTCTTATTAAAATCATAATACGATTTATGAAATGATGAAATCTGAAATTCTAATGAGAACACGGACAACTTTTTTTTTAATATATCGATGAGGTTTCAGAAACATGAATTTTTACAATACGTTTGCATGTGCAATTTTCCCTCTTTTAAAAGTAGCATCTTTTAATTATGTTACTAATCATTAAAGGAATACCTCAATACCATCCCGAAGTATGATAATTATTATTTACCCCTCAAAGTAATGAAACACTTTCCCTCTCTGGAACTCGCATAGAAATGATAGCGACCGTTTGCTTCGGCCAAGCCCCGAACGAACATAAACGAAGGGGCACCGAGCATAACCGATCCTCCCACATGACGTCACGCGCTCGTGCATGATCGGCAATTTTCGGATGGCGCTACCTTATATATTAAGTTACCTTGATTGCATCCTACTTCAATTGCGACAATTGAACAACCTGTCAATTCTCGTCCTACTCTCAATACTTTATAATAATAACTTAGACATTTCTCATAACTTTAACACAAGAGGAGTAAATTGAGCAATGATGATTTTTTAAGCATTTTTTTTTTTTTGGTACTTCCGATTTCACTAGATAACAAATTTCAACTTTTTTTTCTGTATCCTGGATTAAATAATGTGTTCTTTACTAATTCCGGTGCGAGGAATTCAGAGAAAGTCTCAAAACTTGTGTATCGTCACATACAGGGTGTCCCAAAAGTCATGCAACCGAGACTTTGAATGTACTTAACTTTTATACAAAAAACGATAGAGACATGAACCTTCTAATAGTTATTAGCTTTATCTATGTGGAAATTCTTTAAACATTAAATATGAAAATAATTCTCTGCATGAACGTTCAGTATAGAATAAAAGCTTGCAAGGTGTTAAAAATATATTATATGAAGAAAAGAAAAACATGGATAACATGTGGAGTTGCTTGCAATAATTTTCAATGTGTGACAATGGTCTCAATAGGTATTTATCGAATTGATAAAAGAACAATAATTTTTTTATGCATTCTATGCATTACAGATGATTTATGTTCATCATGCCATATTCATAAAAAAGTACATTTTCTTTTTAAATTACGAAGTGTACTGACAACAGTGGCCATGTCAAGAGTGCAGTGCCATGTGCGCCGACATCGGGCAATGTTATTCAATTAATTTCCATACGAAATAAAAGATTTTAACAACTCTGACGTGTACCATGTGAGGCCCATGGGCAGTCTTCATCTCTCAGCATCAACCAAAGTACAGTCGATACAGCACAGACCACTGTCACTGCACAAATAAAATGATGTACGCTGCATGCTTATTTATAACTATGTTCTAATATCCCTTATTGTAGCAAATGGCGTTACAATAAAACTGCACATCATCACATATGAGACAAACTGAAGTTATACATGATGATTTGGCATGCAAATGTGGTGTTGGCAGGTTACAAGAAAAGTGGAATTTAGTGGTGTATAAATTACCCACATTATACCATATATGATGTCGCGCGTTTCTCAAAAATGGTACATGGAGAAAAATTGAGTGGCAAATAAAAAATAAGCATGCCAAAATTAGTTAAGAACATATGAGGAGTTGCGGATACAAAGGGCAAACTGAACAAATGTACATGGTGAGGGAAATGCATTTCAAGTTGTCAGGCACAGTGCGAACTCCACAAAAACCTGGTAAGAGTAGATCGGTAAGTTTCCTGAATGATTTCCATAGTAGTAGTTTTTTTGTTTTTTTTTTTGTTTTTTTGCCCCACGCCTCACAACTTGAAACACACTTTCCTCAAAATGTACTTTTGTTGAGTACTACTCTAAATATTGTGGTATGTTCATAAATGATTGTGTGGGGTGTAAGGAGTGACCCCTTCTCAAGACACTCATATGTCAATCTCACTGGACTACGTTATTCAGGGGCATCTGAATCAGTGGCGTGGCGTGGATTTTTAAAAGTGTTACCGGTTATCAGTAGGACATTTAAGGGAGACTTGGGCGCCTCCCCACCTCATGCCCCCCCCCCCCCCCAATGTCTTCCAAGTAGTTCATATAATATTAATCTGGTACGTATGCAATTCAATACTAGATTTTGGTAAAGTTATTAATCAGAAAAAAAAATGTTGACATAAGGACTAAAGTGAAACCGCAAACATTGGTTGTTGACACAATAATACGTAATTTGATACTTACAGAAACATCGAAGGCTACTTATAGAGCAGATCAATCCGACTTTGAAAATAGTTATATGATGCTGGGATCCCGGGTTCGAAACCTAGCTTGGGCATGGGCGTTTGTGATGTCTATTCATCAATTTAATCATATCATCACTCATCCCCATCTTCGCAAATTAGCCAAAAGTGGCACAAGCGAAGCAAAATCAATCAAATCAAATCAAATCAAAAAACTTCTATGATGCTGTCATAAAGAGAAGTTTTTCATTTGAATTTGAATTTTTGGGTGCGTCATGGTCCATGTTATCCACATCTGAATTTGACAGGTTTTTTTTGTTTTTTTCACCCGAAAATAGAGTACATGGCCAACCAAAGAGTTTCGACAACTGCACACATCCACATAACCACGGATAGTGGTTATACCACGAAACATTGAAATGTCGGTCATATCCAGCAGACGACTTGGTTTTTAAATCGTTCAAAATAGGCTTTGGCCTCCCTTTCGCCACAATTTCGATGTTTTCTGCAAAATAACGAACCGAAAGATTGCTTCAAAATATCTTCTATCGCACGATTACACACACTGTCCAGATAGGATGAACCTGCCACCTCGGAACTCGGAGCAAGCTTCATAAATTAATTGACAATGCCCGAAAACAACATAAAGACGAGAGACACCAGTCACAAAACTCCCACTGCACAGTCCCTCCCACAAACCGTTGTTTACTTTTGTAACACGTGAAGCACCCTCCTTGCACCCTCCCCTCTCAGCATCGGCCCTTCCCCAATATTTCCTTCGGAACCTGCAAGATGTCCAGTTCTACTAATGTTGCCATCTTAGTTCATTTGAAACCAGATTTGCCCAAATCGCGAAACATTTTCGTTTCAAATAAGACGTATGTAGAGATGTAGAGTAGATGTAGTCTTCATCTGTTTCCTAACTACTCCCACTCCCATGTTTCGCTAAATCCACTGAAATCTCATTTCTGACACTACTATTTCGTATATTTTACGTCCTTTGCTACCTTTAAGGCTTTCGCTTTATAGGATAATCGTGACGATGACGATGCGTGGTGAATTATTGAAATAAAATTATTATTTCTTTGTGTATGTAATTATTAATTTTTATAATTATGTGAGCAAAATAATAACAACGAACATTGAAATAACCATTTCTTGCTGAGGATTCGAACCTGCGACACCTGACACTTCAGAGCGTGCTAAGATAACAATCGGGAAATTATGCTTGTAAGTATTGTTTTCACCCAAAAACAGTTCTACCACCTCAAAAACATTGCTTCAATCCGAAATTATTGCATTCCTGCGACAACGTATGTCAATGTCAATCTGTATTATCAACAATTATCACAAATTCCTGTAACCGAAATAATATTGTGTGTGTGAAATATAGAATTTTAGGTTGACATTTTTAGAAGGACAGCGGACCCCTTGACCATACCCATCCCTCTCCTCTCCTTCTCGCCCATGATGTCGAAGAAGGACAAAGAGGACTTTCATAATCGCTGATATTTAGTGTAAATACAAAATATCACTTGGTAGTTTGCTTTTGCCCCAGTGTGATTTGATTTTTTTGAATTTTGATTTGGCGATTTAAGTCCACTTCATGAACAGTAATGCTAATCGGGACAGTTTAAAGTTGGATCCGAACCACTTGTGCCTCCACCGGGTATCGAACCCGGAATCCCTTGATTATAAGGCGGCGACGCTACTAACACTGCGCCATTGTTCCCCAGTGTGACTGGACAACTTCAGAGTAAGATAGACCCGATTACGCGACTTAGCTCTTTTCTGTCAATTGAATATGGCAACACTGGTATGTTTCCTGTAAGGATCACCTCCTCTCGCCATAACAGTCTTTACCGCTACGCCAAGTCTTCCTTTGGTGGGCTCAGGGCCCTTCCCTCATGTTGCCTGTGGAGCGTACCGGATCAGTCCTCCTCTTCGCTTTTGCGGTGTCAGAAAAAATGTCAGTCTGCAATGTTTACTTTACGACAATATTACCAGTTTATGTACGTAATAATATTTTAAGACAGGTTCTTCAATTCTTTATATTTTAGTGTTACCTGCGGTAACAGCGGCTACATGCACGCCACACCTCTGATCTGAATCCATGGCCAGTATATTTCTCTATTGGGCTTGTGTTGTGAGCTGTCAATATGTATTTGTGATTGTCCCTCATCTATATATATCTTACCACCATTTTTCCTCTTCTTCACAATTAGCCAAAAGTGGTAAAAAGTGCCAAGTTAAATAAAACAATTCGTCATTCATAATTGATCATGCAAGAGAAAAATAGAGTTCTTATTATTATTTCATCCAAAGTAAATATATAAACACGAGATCTATCACGTCTGTCATTTCAGGGAATTAGTTTCTCAATTACAACTTAAACAAATTGCACTGACTGAAATGTATATTTTTTTCTAAATTTTGGACCACCCACTGACAAGAGAGAAATTTAGTTATCTTTCTTCTTTACCTATTGTTTACAAGGTGTAACAAAGGGTGGACTTTCGTGTATTATGTCGCAGCAGGAACTAAGTTCCACCAACAAACGGGAGTTCCGGCTCACTTTAAACCCTGCATACTGTAATCAAGTATTTTGGTTATTTAATTTTAGTACTTGTTAACTTTTCCTGGGGAGTTGTCCCCCCCAGACCCTCCCTCTAAATACGACGTTGCATACAAAAACTCCAACAACAATTGCATACACATATGTCTGTATACTAATTGGAAACATTCGTGCCTCCAATGAGCTTTCTTGTAAAAAGACTGGCGAAGGAAGGCAAGTGCTTACACGACGAGGTCACAGAATTCTCGACCGTGGGGGTTTTTAAAAAGCCCAGTTATGGCAGGGAGGAAGACAGATTTCAACATGTCTACTAGTCTGGAAAAGTCAGTAAATTTACTGTCTGGAAAAATGCAACATTTTTGTAGTACAGGGTGGCTCAATAAGTCCCTTAACACCCCCGGTACAAGACCACTGCAGCGTGCAACGTGGAAATCATTATGACCAATCATTGCCAAGCCAAGGGGGAAATGCATTGACGCCACCTGCGTGGTTGGTGGCCATCTTGGAATTACATCCAGATTTTAAAATGGTAAGGTGGTCATGTAGAATATCATTTTACATGTGCATTTTCTCAGAAATAAGAATATGCAGTTATTTTCCCCTAACTTTATTTGGTGAGGACATTTTCACAGTTGAAGTTCACATTTGGCGTAATGTAATGGGTTGGTATTTATTTGTTCCAGGTGATCTAACATGGCTCTAACCCTCCAAGAAGGGATCGAAATTGTTGTTATAAGTGGGGGAGCGCAGTGCCAGGGTCATTGCAGAATATTTCAATGCCCGGCATCCAGAGAGAGATGACAGCTCACATAACACAGTGTTGTGTGTAATGCAGACGTTTAAGGAGACTGGATCCGTGTACGACAGAGAACGTAGTGGACTGCAGAGAACAGCAACCAACGAAGAAACAGGAATGGCAATCATGGCATCCTTGGTCAAGAGCCCAAAACGCAGTACCTGGTGTTTGGCTTCAGTGTCAGGAGTCAGTCAGAGATCCATACTCCGTGTGTTGCATACTAACAAGTGACATCCCTACAAAATTCAAATGCAGCAGTTCTTAACTGAGGATTACCCAGACAGGCAGTTACAGTTTGCAGACTGGACTTTGGCTCATTGCAATGAGGATCCCCGGTTCCCCAAAAAGTGTTCTGTTTAGCAAGGAGGCCATATTCTTCGTGAACGGTGAGGTAAATAAGCAGAATCATCGTTATGGTCAGATACCAACCCATCATGGACAGATCCTCGTAAGGAAGTCTATGCGGCATAAGACTTTGTGATTAAATAAGTCTATTAAACTATTGATAATATCTAGACAACAATGAAAGAAAACTATATGAAAATTCACGTTAATGCTCTAGAAGGAATTCTAAGCTGATGTAATGTTTTATATTTTGAAATATCCAAGAAGTTATTCGAATGGAGAGGAAAATTTGAAAAAATTCGCCCATTTGCATGCCAAATGTCCAGCCGAGCCTTAACAAATTTGGGACTCACTAAAAAAAGGGGGACTGTCCTGGTTAATATGGGACATCTGGTCACCTTACCCTAGATATATACAACACTGATTTGTTATATGTATATTTATTTACATTATAACATACATACAAACAACAAACTATGTAGAATTTTCAGCGAAAAATGCATTCTCGACCAGGACTCGAACCCGGATCTCTGGCATACCATACCGGCTGACTTGGTAGCTTAGTAGTAGAGCAATAGCACAGTATGCCAGGACCCAGGTTCAAGTCATGGTCGAGCCTGCATTCTTCGCTGAAAATTCTATGTGTACATCTCCCGTATGTGTGTAATTTAATGAATAAACTATGTATCCAGTGTATCTCTGTATACTCACTAGCGGCTTCTCAACAATGTAACTATCTGCTGACCACTCACATCAGCCATGTTCCAACAACCGACATGAATTCAGGTGAATGTTCCACGTCAGAGCAGGGATGCCAACCAGGAAAACTTAATCATTTGCAAGCAACCAACTAACTAACTCCCTAGCCTTCTTAAACCCGAAGGTTCATGGCTGCAGCAACACAGGCCTTCCATCTTTCCCTATCTTGAGCAAGTTCTATATACTCTTTTCCATCCCTACCGATTTCCCTTAGGTCCATCTCAACGTTGTCCCTCCATCTTCTTCTTGGCCTTCCTACAGGTCTCTTACCATCAGGTTTCCCAACAAGAATCCTGTAAACTCCTCTTTCCTCTCCCATTCGTGCCACATGGCCGGCCTACCTAAGTCTTCTTGATTTAATTATTCTAATAATATCTGGACATGAATACAAATTACGTAGTTCTAAATTATGTAACCTTCTCCACTCACCTGTCTCCTCATCCCTTTTAGGTCCAAAGATTTTCCTAAGGATCTTATTTTCAAATACTCTCAATTTATGTTCCTCTTTCAATGTAAGGGACCAAGTTTCACACCCATATAATACTACAGGCAAAATTACTGTTTTGTATATTTTAACTTTTAGTTTCTTAGATATTAAACGAGAAAACAAAAGTTTATGAAGAGAGATGTAACATGCATTCCTGAATTAAGCCTACTTTTTATTTCCTCTTTAATATAATTTTCATTTGTTAATATTACTCCTAAGTATTTGAATTTGGAAACTGGTTCAAACGAGTTGTTATCAATAATTAGATTTTGATTATTACCTAACACTTGGATTCGGCCTGTAAGCATATATTTAGTTTTATCTTTGTTAACTTCCAAACATATCAATTTAGCAGTTTTGAAAAATATTTTAGCATTATTCTTAATTGTATTCACATCATCCCCCAGTAAATCTACATCATCTGCAGATGCTAACAACTGAGTCACACCATTTAATTTTAGTCCTTCTTTAGTTTCTTTTACCTTCCTAACAGCATATTCTAAGGCAAAATTAAAGAGCAATGGAGATAATGCATCTCCTTGTTTTAACCCATCATGAATTGTAAATTTGTCAGACATATTAATACCCACACGAATTTTACTTTCTATTTCACTGGTGCATATTTTTATCATACTAACAAGCTTCTTAGGTATTCCAAACTCTACTAATATATTATATAATTTATCTCTTTTGACCAAATCATATGCTTTTTTGAAATCAATGAATAGCTGATGGACATTTTGATTATATTCCCACTTTTTTCAAGTGTCTGTCTGATGTGAAAAATTTGATCTATAGTTGATCTGTTACGTTTAAATCCACATTGATAATCACCTATAATTTCATTAGCATATGGTGTTAGTCTTGTTAAAAGAATGTTAGATAATATTTTATATGTTGTTGAGAGTAGAGAAATTCCACGGTAATTATTGCAGTTCATTTTATCACCTTTTTTAAACACAGGAACAATTATGGATTCTTTCCACTGTTGAGGGATTTCTTCTTTATTCCATATTAAACAAATTAATTTATGAATTTGACATATTAATGAATTTCCACCATATTTAATTAACTCAGCTGGTATTAAATCAATGCCAGGTGCTTTGTTATTCTTTAGCCTTTTAATAGCATCTTTAACTTCAGTCAAGTTAGGTTCTGGAACTAAAGGTTCTGCTGTGCGTACTTCATTTACTTCTGATTTATCTCCTACATGGACATTTAAAAGGTCATTAAAGTAGTTCTTCCATCTATTTAGAATATCACTTGGGTCAGCTAGAAAATCACCGTCTTTATCTTTTATCAAGTTTACTTTAGGTTGCACCCCTTTCTAAACTCATTTACACCTTTATATAAATCTCTGATATTTTTATTTTTGCTGTTTGTTTCAATTTTGTTAAAATACCAAATACCGGCCAATTTTCAACACTATTGCAACAGGATACATGCATAAAATATTATTCTATTTTAAAATAATTTGTAACAAGTGGAATGTATTTATGGGACTGTTTCTTTGTAAACTTGTGAAGTTTCAAATTTCCATAACTGCAATTGTTTCAATTTATGTTAGATTGCAGTGATATGATAGAGTCAGCCATATACAGGGTGGGCCAAAAGTCACAAAGGGGTTATAACTGTGAATAACTTTTTTATTGATCATTAGTTTCCAATGAGATTTCACAGACTGGAAGACCAAGGATGGGAGATTGTTTACACTTATGTGTGGAATAGAAGCTCAGGTAGGTGTTCACCATTATGGGCCTAGTGATCAATAAAAAGTTATTCACAGTTGTAACACCTTTGTGACTTTTGGCCCACCCTGTACTAGACATGCTGTTACCAGTTCAGCCTTTTTTGTATACTTTGCTGCAGAACCATGACACGTCAACACTAATTTTCTTAACGCAATCTTAAGAGATATTGTAAATATTTAGACAATACGAATAGGAACTTACGTTACATCTTCCCAGATGAAAAATTCTGGAAAACCCATCACTTGTCACTTCAGACCAAGGCAACAAGCACCAGTGGGGGTTCACACCAAAGAGACAAGCAACATAGACCCCCCTTACTCTACAAGCAAGCATTCACTACACATGGCAACATCCCCTCATTCTCTCTCTCAATGGAGGATTTGATGTCAAAGTGGAAGGTAGCGCTTCTCACCTGATAAAAGTATATACTGCCTATGTCACAGTTAGTCAAGAGTGACAGGCAACATGTCCAGTGTAAATGTTGTGCACGGGTATAACTGACAGCACACTTCTCAACCACCTTTCTTGGTCAAGCCCCACCCTTTATCTTCTGAAGTCACGCTAAATTCTTTTGTTGCTAGGTTAGGCATATTAGGTTTAGTGCTCTTAGCATACATTTTTGTGACATCACAAGTTGAAGGGTAGGATTGTCCAAGAAGGTGATTCAGAAGTGTGCTATAAGTGAGACCCTTTACACGCACATACAAATAGATTTTACCAGTCTGTCCACAGTTTGAATATGAAGAATTGAATTATTAGCTAAAAAGACAGAAAAGATGATCAACACAAAACAAACTTTATTAGAGATTGTGATATCGACCACAAATATTTATTACAACGAATGCCGAAAGTACAGCAGATTCAAAAGATCTAAATTCAGCTTGCAGCCTACTTGGCTTTATACACACACCTACTACTAGAAAAACACATGGGGAAAATTTACAGTTTCCAAATCATCTTAATTGCCTGTATAATACCAACATCTGAATACGTGAAGTAAAATAAGCCACAGAGATTTAATACTGAGAGTAAGTACACGAGTCCTAGGGCAACTTTTGGGACGAGCGGTCCAAATATTATTGGCCTCACATAGTCGATTGCGGCAGCCTCCCACCCCCTGCAACGAGAACAACATTAGTGCAAGCAAATCAACACTCCAAACTTTGTCTCATTACACATTAAGTACTTAAACATTGAACCTTAAAAAAAATTTACTAGGCATGAGCCAATGCAGAATTGTTGCAGACAGTGGCAAAGTTTACCAATACTCTATAAATCCAATACAAAGCTGCAAATGTCGAACGAAAAACAAGCACTCCCAAACTGGGAGTGAACTAGTAATCAAATCTCAAAGAATTTTATGAGGGATCAAAACCACACTACTGGACCTCCATAGGAATCAAACCCAGGACTTTTCATTTACTAAGTAGCAGTCACAGTCACTACGTCAGAGAGATCCTCATATTATTATTATTATTATTATTAACAGGGGTTGAAAAATACAGGGCACCCAGTCGCCATGCAGCTTGAATGTTCAATTTCAGTGCTACACAAAGTATGGATATTTAATATTCTGAGTTTGCTTATAGAAATTCCATACCTTTTTATAAAACAGCAAAGCATGTTTTTTTTAGTTGTTTTTTTTAAGGTTTCTGTCTCGCATGTATAATTAAATCAGAATAATAAACATGACTTTGTATAATTGGGAAAAGAGAGATGCGGTAGTAGATAAATACGGAGAAACTAGTACTCACTTTTATCCGTGAAGCTGTTCTTCTTCATTGTTCTATTAATTGATAGAACAAAGAAGAAAAAACAGTTTCTCGGATAAAGTGAGCACGTACTAATTTCTCTGGATTTATTTAATAAACATGACATTATAAATTTTTTCACTGTTGACAGTCAAATTTGAAATCTGTGGCGATATGATACAGTCCACCATAATGAATGTATTGTATAGTTACCGTATTTACGCGTGTATATAATGCACACACTAGTTTTTGATGGGTAAAAGTTATAAAAAATCATAT
The DNA here is from genome assembly GCF_977018435.1 of Lepisma saccharinum. Lineage (NCBI taxonomy): Eukaryota > Metazoa > Arthropoda > Insecta > Zygentoma > Lepismatidae > Lepisma > Lepisma saccharinum. Next base: position 15,634,555 of record NC_139244.1, on the reverse strand, counting down.
CTCGTATGTAATGCACACTACAATTCAGTTCCAAGAAATGGCTTCCTTAGTTGTAGGTCGTAAAGCTGTTGCTATGCCGATCAAGAGCTAGTGACATCATACCTATGCAATGAGTCACCTGTTGCTATGTGGACCAAGAGGAGAATATTCTCGTGTAAACAATAAGTCTCCAACCCATGCCACCTCCCCCTTCTCCCTCCACTGTGTTGAGCATCCCAAAGCTTTCACTTTTTAACCACCTTATTTATTCTGTAATAGTAGAAAGCAAGATCAAAATTACGTTATAGATTTGCAGTGCTCAGGAAGTTCTTTTCTATTTTCTCATCCAACAAATACCACTGATATGCATCCCATGTGACAGAAGGTGCGTGCTTGAATTCTGCCAGAGTTGCACTGCTTTTCTTGGTGTCACAGAACATTACATTACAAAGTGAAAAATAGTGTGAAATGGCCTTCAAACTTTTATACGTGGTTTTTCTCATTCCTTCTTTACTTTTTCTAAAAGAACTTCAAAATATATACTTTTTCCGTGACTAATGTATCATTCATACAAGGCACATTCAGGACCTTCAATCTAGCAGTTAGCAGCACAAGATTTCTTCCATTAAGGAATTTGCACACTCCATATATATAATAATATTTGGCCAGTAATACATTTTAATTATTATTTTCTTTTTCCTTATGTTTTCTTTCATCCAAAGCACCATAGATATCAGAAAGTTCCTTCGTTTTGTGATGAGCTTATTTCAATCGCATTGACATTAGCGTCGCCATTTTGAATGGAATACTGTTGCCATATTCAGAAACTGCAAGATTTAAGCTTTACAACGATATATAACATGATAGGGTTCCGTAAACAGGAAAAATCAATGCAAGTGTCCCAAAATCATGGAATGATCCTGTACGGTTTCATGTTGGCCGTCTGAATTATTCCGTGCATAATATGCACCACAGTTTTTGGGACCAAAAATTTTGGAAAAAAAGTGTGTATTATACATGAGTAAATACGGTATTCATGCTGTTACCAGGGTTCAAGAGGTGCTCCTATCTAACTCAAATGTCAACCTCTCTTTCACGTAGTACCTCTCAACTGCACTTTGCTGACTAGTGAGGCTCTGGCATCTGATCTCTCAGCCAGTATAATCCTCCATGGGACTTGTGTTGCAGTCCATGTGTGTTTCTGATTGTCCCTTCTTCCCTGTCATCTTATCACCATTAATACTCATCTTCATGAATACCAAAACTGGCAAAAAAGTGAAGTAAAATAAAACATATCAATCAATCAATTCATGCTGTTTACCAGTTGAGCCATCTTGAGGAATGCCACTCCAGAGTAAGAATCAATTACTTATAATCCCGCCTTGTATTAATAAATAAATTAAATGTTTTAAGATCATATTTCAAAATGTGTAACTTATTTCAGTTGACTTTCTTAGACCATATTTGACCCCCCCAAAAAAGCTGGCTACTGAATTAATTTTAGTTTTTTCTATCCCTGATTATAACTATTTTTAACATTAACATTACTGCAAAGCTACAAATTTTATTAACATTAATAAAACATTATTTATTAAAAAACTAATAAAAGCAGCCAAAATCTTGGTATTCTCTCTCTACAGACCTGTAAAACATACTCAAAGGTTTACTTCACGAATGACATCCATATGGTATAACTCCCCTACCCGAAGATGTTTTGAAAATAGGCATTTAACAAATAAAATTATTCATGTCTGCAGATTATTTTTAATTTAAAAAATGAACTGTATCTTAATAAGTACTGACGTTATAATTATTCCCAGTGTGTGTGCATTTTATTGGGACACCCAGTATTTTTTTCTGGTAGAGCATGCACTAAAGATGGTGCACATGATATGGCAACCTTGACCTCTCTACTCCCTCTAGAAATTGAAAAATGTTGCATGGTTTGAAGAGTATCTTGTTCATGAATGCTTCCTGTTGTTTTATCTCGTGGAGATGTGCTATGATGAAGTACTATATCACTGTTATCTTAGCCTGAAGGTTTCACACAGGTGAATATAGCACCCAAAACAAGATGAGCCAACAAAAAGCCTACCACTTCATGGACAATATATTAATGATAAAAGTCAATAAATTTACAATATTTTAAAATAATGTAAATCAAACACTTGACTGACAAGTTAAAAAAAAGCAAAATGGAAGCAAAACCATTGTTAGGAGTGTTAGACTAATTGGTGTTAATAATTTTACATTGTTAGGCTAGGAGTGCTACGTTTAGTGGCATTATTACTGCTTTTTATTTTTCTGAGTGTGCACAGAACAGATTTTTACAAATACAAAAAAGGTGAAAGTACTCTGAGAAGGGCTTTTACTTATGCAGGACATACTTTGGAATCAAATATTTCAGTTATTTGAGACTTCTGCCCACAGAAACACAATTTATACCACATACAACTACAAAATCTGTCCATGTACAGTTGAGGGGGTACATAGTTGGTCAAATCCTCCCCTCCCCTCCTCTATATTTCATCAACTGTGAAGCCAACAAAAGAAATTTTACATATATGTTAACAGCCATGTTGTAGCATCCAGTGTTCAGATGGGTGTAATACCTATGAACCACAGCACATTTCGCCAACAGCCGTCAGTACATGCACGGACAGCATGGACAGCGATCAGCAGGAACAGATATTGCTGGATGACGTGGTTTCTGTGGAACGAGGGTGAAACCACAGCAGATATTCACAGGCGATTGGTATCAGTGTGTGGAGAGCATGCACTGTCACAAAAAACTGTGTACAACTGGGTGGATGGCTGGAAACTGGGTGGATGGCTGGATACAGGGCAACAGAGAAGGGGACCGGTTCCAGAAGGAAAGTGGCAGTGACGGTGCCAGTCACCATCTCACGAGTGGAGCTGCTTATTCAGGAGAACAGGAGCATAACGTTCTCGGACATAGAGGCAGCCACGGGACTCACCCTGCATCGCATCATGCATGAACACCTTAAATTGGAGAAGGTGTCTGCCAGGTGGGTTCCAAAAGCTCTGAATGCAGACAGAGACAACAGCATGAATAACACTACGCTAAACACACTAAGAAACGGAGCTGCTTTGGGGTTCGAGGTGCTACCACACCCACTGCATTCTCACGACTTGGTCCCTTCTGATTACAACCTGTTCGGTGTTTGAAGAAACCTAGGACCTGCAAGCAGCTGTCCGGACGTTGGTGGGACACACTCCAACGAAGTGGTTCCAGGAGGGCCTGGAGAAGTTACCACACTGCTGGAGCAACTGGATAGAGCTGAAGGGAGACTACATTGAGAAGGTGGACATAACTACTGTGTGAGTGCAAAAAAAAAAAAGTGTAAATCAATATGAAACGCCCCCCCGTACAAGTGAACAATTTTGTATAGCAGGTGGGATAGATGAAACACTGCGGTCTTCACTTAATAAGAAATCTATTTTAATTTCTGTGAACTGCCAAATTATGAAAAATAAATTATTAAGGGCAAAGAGAGAAGGTAATTGAATTTTTAATATTCTAGTGGAGTTGAGCAGGAAATGTAACAGGTAAATGACAAATTAATTGCTTTTTTGGTGTCACAGGTGGGACACAATACAAAACACAAGTAAATTAAAAGAAACTAACAATATGAACAAATATATTCTAGCTTCTACTTTAATTATATATAACAATTGAATATTTACGCAAATGACAATTTTAGATTGTTCATTCACAAGATAGGATGAAGTTACAGCATTGCACTTCATTTTAAAAATTCTCAAAACACTTTTGAAGCATACATACCAATGATTGTGCATTACTAGGATGATATTCAAAACATATTCCAAGGCCGGCGATTGAACCAGAAAGCAGGCGGGTATGACACCATACATAGAGGCAGCGACCACTTTTTCTATTGCCCACATCTTCGAGTGATCATGTCCGGCTGCGGCAGCCAATTGTGGACTCACAGAGAACGGCTTGGCTGCCATCAACGACACTGCGATAGGTACTGTATGCTGAGTTGGGTATCTGGTGCATGCTATCTCATTCCGGAAAAGCTTGTTCTTCAATGTGAACTGCAAGGGGCAGACTGCAAGAGAAAAAATAAACTGCTCACAAAAAGTTTTGCATCACCAACAAAAACTGTATTTCTCGGAAGAAAATAAACATACAATCAGTACAAGAAAGAAGAAAACGTGGAAAACATGGGAATTGCGTGAAAAAGAACGTTCACACTAATCCAAAAAAAGATAAAAATGACACACTGCTGAAGTAGCAAAGGGAAACAAATGGCACAACAATTCTATCTGCCAATTTTTATGTCAGACAGGATCTTTACCAACTGGTATGTCCCCCTCGAGCTGCAATGAGGTCTTCAACATGCCGGGGCATGCTCGCAATGAAATGATCAAGGTCATCCTGTGGTAAACGATCCCATTCCTCCTGAGCTGCAAAAAAAAAAGAAGCTCACGTGGAGAGTCTGGGAGCACAGTACGGTGTGCCATTCATTCCTCAACATGGCCCAAGCATGCTCGATACAATTCATGTTTGGGCTTCCTGGCGGCCAGAGCATTCTGTTAATTTGCACCTGCTGCAGATAATCTTGCACCACCCCTGCAGGATGTGGCTGGGCATTATCATCCATGAACACAAGAGTTGGACCAATGTTCCGACGGTATGGTTCCACAGTTGTTTGTAGGATGTCTCTGATGTAACGCGGTCCTGTCAGTGTCCTTTGAATTGCAATTAGGGGCGTTCGCCGGCCGTGCATAATCCCTGCCCAAACCATAATGTCACCTCCTTGGAATGGATGAACAGGTTGCACATGACGAAGTCTTTCCCGCGGTCCTACGCCTCTCCACACGTCTCGAATCAGGCCTCAGACAAAGCCTACATTCATCTGTAAAGAGTACACACGACCAATCTGCAGGTCGCCAATGCACATGTTCGCGTGCCCACACCAAACGATCACGCTGTTGGTTTGCACTTAGAGGTTGCCGACGCATGGGTATTCGGCAACGTAAGCCTCTTGCTCGCAGTCTATTGCGAACAGTCTGGGTCGAAACACGTTGGAGGTCATTTCGCAACTCATTTGCGGTCCTGGTATTGTGCCGCAGGGCTGTGATTCCTAGCAAACGGTCCTAGGCTGGTGTTGTTACCCGTGGTCGACTTTAACGGTGGCGATCTGCTACTGTCCCACTGTCTGTGTACCTTCTCCATGTTCTGCTGACATCGCTCTGTGCGATTCCCATCTTCGCGGCTACCGCCCGTTGTGACATCCCACTCTGCACGAAGGCGATAACCCTTGCCCGATCGAACTGAGATATTGTACGCCTGGGCATGTCTACAACGCACCTTCACTACTTGAGTTTCTCTACGTAAGTGGGAGATATAGCCTTGACCATTACCACCCACAATACTGAGATGTTCGAACACACAAATATGCTCAGCTGGTCGTGGCTGTCGTCTGAAGAGCAAGTTATGCGGGGTTGAATGGGTATCTTGCACAGCTCAGTGTACTTTCTCACAACTGGCCCAGTGGGACATGTTGCGATTGTTCTTTCTATCATTTCTTGTGTGATGCAAAACTTTTTGTGAGCAGTTTAGTTTCACCCAAGTTGCCGAACAACTGTGGTGCTCACTTAATACAAGTTCTATTTCACTACACTTAAATATCTTAATGTATGCATAGAAGCATCTTGCCTTACTATTTAACACACACAGGAGATGTACTATGTAGAAATTTTAATGAAAAACGCAGGCTCAACCAAGACTCGAACCCAGGCCTGGAATAACATATTATTGCTCTTCCAACTGAGTTGCTAAAACAGCCCTGGCTTCGCCTGATTTTTTGCTGTCGCTGTTCCACACATCAGTGGTGACTTAGGTGTAGGAAGTTATGATCAACAGACCAAAAGAGAGAACAAAAAAAAAACAACTTTGAAAATGTGTTAAATTTAACAGGCACACATATCACTTGTACTGTCCACTGCATTTATACAACTTTTCCGGAATGTCTGGAGTAGCGACATGCAGAGGGGAAAACTTGTGGGCGGGGCCAGACTAGGTGGGGAAAGGTGCGGGATGAAAGCAACAAAATGCTGCACGGTATAACGGCCGTAAAGCAAAATGCTTTCTGCTGCCAATTACTTCTTTTATTCTCAACAATGGCCAGTGTATTGTTTTACACAAATAACAAATAATATAATTATTTTCCTGTAGTTTACGGTTATTACAAGCATAAGAAAACAGTTTTTTTCTTTGTGACGTTTCAGGAGAACACACGCTCCTTTCATCAGACATTTATTTTCATTTTGACTAAAGATACAGTTATAACAATGGTTAGTAATTTTTAAACAAAAATAAACTGTTATATAATGGATGTTGTCAATGTTACATTGTTGTAATATAGCAACTTAACTGTGAAAAAAGCAGTCTATTTTTTATTATTTTTTTTTTTTTTTTTTTTTTTTAATCCCAAATATCATCAGGTAATTCAAATTCATCATTGTTTTCACAAAGTCTCTTGATGTTTTCTGTTACATTAAATTTTAAAGATGGTGGCTTACTCCATTTGTGAAAAAGAAAACTCCACACTGGATCTATGTTACCATTTTCATTATTTAATTTATTCCAGTGTTCTTCTGCAATGAACGAGGCTTCCCAGACATTCAACTCTGTGTTTCCCGTTAATCTTTTTAAAACCCTTCTCTTTTTAATCAAATGCTTCTCTTCGATGATATGGGTTGACAAACCTGTTCTTGGGTTTAGATTTATAATGTCCAAATCATGTTCGTGCCATCTTATTGCCATTTTCCTTGCTGTTTGTCCCACATAATCTTTTGAACATGAACAACTTATATTATATATTCCTGTGGTTTCCACATCTGGTAGCGAGTTTCTCATTTTGAATTCATTAAATGAATAAGTTGCTATATTACAACAATGTAACATTGACAACATCCATTATATAACAGTTTATTTTTGTTTAAAAATTACTAACCATTGTTATAACTGTATCTTTAGTCAAAATGAAAATAAATGTCTGATGAAAGGAGCGTGTGTTCTCCTGAAACGTCACAAAGAAAAAAACTGTTTTCTTATGCTTGTAATAACCGTAAACTACAGGAAAATAATTCTATCATGCAAGCAATGCGTACATACAAGAAAAACTAACAAATAATATCGCGCATTTATTGTCTTTTAAGAAAACAATGCAATGCAAGAACACCAGTAGTTGGCTTGTAAATGATACATAACTTATTTGTTTCCTCATGTATTTTTTTTTTTTTTTTTTTGCACAACTGCCACCCTAAAAACCCAAAATTCCCTGTGAATGAGTTTTTTTCTCTGACACCTCGAAAAGGAGGAAATGGGTACAACTGTGCACTCTTAACTTTTTACTGGTTAAAGATACGTTTCAAAAAACCTTCACCATTGCATTTCTCATGAAATTCTAGCATGATCTGACATATCACACCCCCGCCCCCATTTAAAATTTTTGAGTTGAATTCAATATGGCGACCAACAATATGGTGGACCTTGGCTGGACACACAACTATGGTCCCTCTAGGACCTAACCTGTTTCTATTATGACAAATTGTATGCAGCATAAATTCCTTACATTTTATAGAGGGTGTTAAGGGAGTCACCCTAGATTAAACAAAGCATTTTAATTTGAAACACTGGCATGAGAGCAGTGGCACTAGTGTTGCTAGCTAGTCACGGCGAAACCTGTAGTTCACTTATTTATCAAACTTTAAATATTTTGTGTAGAATAATATACAAAATACTAATCATGTTAAACTGTAGTTAAACTCATAGTATAATTTATCATTAAGGCCTAAACGAACATGGAAGCTGATAATATTTTGCAAAATATCATTGAAAAATCACCAAAATCCACCTACAAAAACTGTAAAAAATATGTTAAGTTATAATTATATAGTACATAAAAATGTTTTATTTTTACTGTAAGAATGTTACTGAAATTATTCTATAGTTTTATTAACACTCAACAATTTTTTGCAATGTAGGTTCATATATACAATATCAGAAAGGGAAAAGTGTATATTTACATTTATTTTTTTCTTAATTGTTTTAATCAAACAGTTCAAACATTTTACAGGGCAGTTCATCAAAACACCTTTCACATTAAAAAAAACATGTACTGTGCCACAAAACATACAAACAATTTTATGCATTTTTAAAAATCACAAACTGGTTTAATTTTAAAAAATAATGGAAATTTCCATAAGCGAACTTGAAATATTTTTCAAAAAATTTAGCACTGAATTAAAAATTCACGTGTGAGGTGAAAATTTTCACGTGCCATGGAAACCGGGGAACACTGCATTTATCTGCCCCTGCAGGTATGCGAGTATAGTCTTTTGTTCTGTATTAGGAGCTGTTATTTGTCCAACCCCTGTAAATAATATGAACACCCACCTAATATGATGTGGTACCACCTTTGGTTTGAGAACAGCCTCAATCCTCCTTGGAATGAATGCATACAAATCCTGGACAGTAGTCAGTGGGATGCTATACCATTCCTCAACAAGATACTGCTCCAATTCCTTGAGATTGGCTGGCGGGGGGAAATGGGACCATATTCTGGTTTCCAATACTGACCGCAATGGCTCAATAATATTCAAATCAGGCAATTGTGCAGGCCAGGGAAGATGTGCAAGTGCGTCATCGTGCTCATCAAACCAATCTTGGACAGTGGCAGCAGTATGAATGGGGACATTATCATCCTGGAAGATGGTATCCCCTGCTGGGAACAATGCCTGTGTCATTGGATGGACATGGTCACCTAAAATGCCTTCATACACCTTGGCAGTTACCCTTCCTTTCAGTGTGACAGTAGGGCCCAGTGAATGCTAACCACACCACACAATTACACTACTGCCACCATGCTTTACTGTTGGCACCATACAGTCTGGATTGTCTGCTTCGGCCAGTGTTCGCCATACGTAAACACGTCCCCTGGTTGGGAATATTGTGAAGGTTGATTGGTTGGACCACAAGACATGTTTCCATTGGTCGGTAGTCCAGGTTTTGTGCTCCTGACACCACTGACGTCTCTCTTTGGCATTGTCCTGCGTTACAAGAAGTTTGGCAATAGTGACTCTGCTATGATATTCTGTTTATGTATGCAGTTCTCTGCGCACTGTTTCGTTCACACTGCATTCTCGGCATGCATATTCAGCCCAGCAGTCACTTTGGTTGTGGTGGTCTTCCTCTCAGAGCCAACAATCCTCCTTATTGCCCTCGAGTCCCTCTCTGTCAGTTTAGTCTTTCTGCCACTATTCTGTTTTGCAGACGTAGTTTTCCCCTGCATTTTGTCCGCTGTCATGACGGTAGATACAGTAGCTCGCAATACTCCTACTAACTACTTTGCGGATGCACCAACTAATCGGGCACCAACAATTTGCCCTCATTGGAAGTCTGAAGGTCAGACATAATGGTAGCGTATCACAACACGAAGCCGTTCACAGTCTTACTGGTGGCTCATACCTCTAGCAGAGGGTCATAAGACATGGAGAAAACAAAAAACACATTCCGTGCGTGCCAGTGCAGTCAGCACACAACTCCGAAATTGGGGCTCATCTAAACGGGTGATTATGGATTGATTTGGTGTTTTAAGTCCACTTTATGCACAGAAAGGCTAATCCAGACTGGACCTACAGTTTAAAGTGGTATCCGAACCACTATGTGCCTCCACCGCTAATCGGGAGTTCATATTATTTTGTCCAACCCCTGTATATGAATAAGAAATTGACATTTGCTGAATATTTGAGATGTCCCACATAGCTGACTGGTTAGCACTCTTGTCATCGGTGTGAGTGGTCCCAGGTTCAATCCCTGTGGGGACTCCAAAGTTTCAGTGTTGATCGTGATGCACACAATTTGGGAGCAACTTGAAAAAAAAAAGTTCTGGGCTTTGGTATGAAAACCACATAATAGGTGCAATGAGATTTGATGCACTGACAACTCACTGAGATTTGATACACTGACTTCCATGGTGAGTGGTCAGCATGACACTACGAAGCCAGAGGTCCCAGGTTCGAACCCTGGATAAGGCACATGTGTATCTTTGTTTGCTTCATCATGTAGGTTAACTTTCATTCTTACCCTTGTGATTAATTCAAGAGCTAGAAAAGTGACATGTGGGCCTTGATGCTCAAAGGTTTGTTGCATTGTGGAATTTAGTTCACAGAGAATCTATAGAAATAATGGATTGGTAAATTTACTTTTATACAAGAACACCAACACGGAAAATCAAGATGGATAAAAATCATGATTTTATTTCTATTTTTTTTATTGTTTAAATTTAAATCACAGCATGTGATATTTTTTACAAAAGAACATGCATAAAATTGTTTGTATGTTTTACAGGACAGTAATAACAATCATTTGGAGTTCCAATTTATTTGTGAAAAAAAAAAACAACATAAAAAGTACCTTATGCAAGCATCTGAGCTTCCCATTGACAAGGCATTTTTCATTCATAGAAGAAAGAGAAAGTATCGCAGAATAGGGGAAATGATTGTGAAAATAAATTTGAAGCTTCCTGGAAGTAATTAGCCTCTCTTTGCAGTTCCAAAAATAAGATGTGAAAGGTACCTAATGCAGATATCCCAGCGATAAGGCATTCCAGACTACTGCCGACACAAGGCTTGAAGAGGGTGCCCTGCTTTAGTCCTGCACCAACACCATGAGATGTTGAAAGCATTTATGGAAAAAATATTGTAATGAACAACTCTAAACCTGACTCACCTAACCTAACAACAAAACTGCTTTGCACCACACACATGACCTAGATGGCAGAAGCAGTCCATAACCAGGACAACCGTAAACAAATGACTGGTTGCAAGAGATGAATCATATAGGAGTATACGGAAGTGTAAACCCACTCCCAAGGAAGCATGCAGTAGGTAATCACTATAACTCCGAAGTACGTCCACAGACATAAATAGAAATCAAACCATGGGAAAAATGCCTGTGTACAATTATGAAGTTGGAATTAAACAATCGGGATTTGGGCCCTAAAAACGAAAGCATTTACATACATAGTACCCCTTTGCACACCACACACATGAAATAGATGGCAGCACCAGCAGTATATCCAAGATGACAGTAAACGAATGGCTGCTTGTAAACAAGAAGTCATACAAGAGTATGTGGAAGGGAAAAATCGACCTCCAGAAATCAGAGCATGTAAAAAATGCATGTGCACAATGATTTGTTTGGAATCAAACAATCAGGACTTGTTTGCTGCACTTCTTGATTTTCTCTGCACTCGTGTGCTTAGTTGGTTACATGCTGCAACACTGACTCGCCTACTTCGTTGATTTGGTGTCACGTAGTGTATTTGGCACTATTTGCACCACGTTCTGGAGCAGTGTAATGCATGGTGTATAGTGACGTGGTGCATGCTAACAAGCAAATGAACATTTAAAGCAGCAGACAGGCATTTGTTGAATCTTCTGAACTTGAACACTGCTATTCTACTGGGATGCACCTGCACTACATCTAGTGTCAACAAGTGCAGCCATGATCTAAAATACGTACTGGTATGTTAGAATTAATATAAGTATATTCAAAAACTGAGGTATACAGCAATGATTTCTATTACAGTTTTGATTCTTATAGTTTCACATGCAGAATGGCTAAGCGACAATTTGAAAATCACATTTAGTTTCTAACTAAATTCAAGAATATTTAAATATAAATATTCGGCAACAATATTGTGGAGAATTGTGTTTTTTTGTGTTACGTAGGAAGTACTTTAATGTTCTGATTCAACTGTTGAATATTTTGAAGGAAATCTCTGATAAATCCAAGCTACTAATTGGGCTGGAATACTCACCCAAAAATATTAATCAGTATTTTGAACAATTTTTAAGCATTGGTATCAGTACCGGTTGGAACACAACTTAACAACACTATACAAAATATTGCAACTATTACAATAGTTAGTCCAGCGCCCACGTCACAACATCAGGGAAAATAACTAGCAATCCATTTATATAGGATAAGTTATATTTTAAACTGATTTTGGATTAGTGATTGGTGGTAAGGTTATTAAATTAGGTTAAAATTCTCCCCAAAGGAAAATATTTATCTTTGCCTAATGTGGACATTTTGTCTGTTGCTGTAACACATGGGACAGTAATACTTTGCCTATTGTTCGCACGCTGTTGCTCTCTAATGGCATAAAAAAGAATCAGCATCCCAGACTTTCCTGTCGGACCGTCGTGAAGTCTTAATCCCTGCCTGTGTGCCCTGGTGGGTGACCTTGGTTAGTTACAGAGTCTCTGCAACGACGAGTCGGCTTAGGAAGAGGATAGGAACAACGGCGTTGAACCTCGCTGTAAAGATCAGGCCGTTGCTTCAGTGCTGCAACATCAACTTGTACGTCTACTCATATACTGTGAAATCTTGCAGGCTGCTTCCTTCTTTTTAAACGGATCATAATGGAATTAGCTTTTTTGAAGCACTCAAGGGTACAATTATTTGTGTATGTTCAATATATTTAATAGAAACCAATGAAAAAAATACTAACAAAAAGCAATAAATTTCATGGTAAAATATCCGGTCGTTGTGCAACACTGCAACAATATCAGTAACCGCCCATGTCTTCAGAAAGTAAAATTGCTCACTGTAGTACAGTATTTTACACTGCATCTAGAATAAATGTGAATTTGGTGTGGTAGCAATGCCACATCCAACATATAGCCATAAAATTCGATTGAAAAGCGACAACAGCATCTTTTTTAAAACACAATAATAAGTTGTTTATATTGAGGCATTTAGTACTATATAGACACTGATGCCAACCGTAGGGACATGTTCCTACGCATAGAGACTTTTCACTATATTTTGCCCACGTAGGGACAGATTTTGCCAAATGAGGGAAAACATAGGGACTTTTTTCAATCTTGGAAAATAACATTTTATTGTGCAAAGCTTACTCGCCAGTAAGTTGAACTTCCTTCGCGCTCAGTTTGGAATGAATGGATTAGATTAGCTGGATACTTTAACGAGGAGGAGGAAAAACAACTTACTAACAAATCTCCATCAGAATTTTGGAACATGTTATCGGCAACCAAAAACTTTGAAGGCAAGTTCTATTTTGAAAACATTTCCACTCTCGCGAAAATAGTGCTAACATTACCGGAGCGATTTTACAATACCGGGAATTTCTCCATTTTGTTTGCAATTCGGCATACTCACTAAATTAGGGCTCCTAATCACGAATCTGAAGTTAAAATTTGGCGCTCACGTGTCAAACTTGCAAAATAAGAGGGTCGGTCATCGCAACCGACAATGCACAATTGCTCATTATTTATCGCAAGATTTTCAGTTTCGAATACTTAAAGAACGAAATATATATATTCCTGATATTACTACGACCCTAAAATTTAACTATGTTTCCTAACCTAACCTAACCACGCGCCAATGGTTCGTGGGGCTAGTGCCAATGGTCCGTGGGGCTAGCCATAATTCATAATTCTATACGTGAGTGCCAAATTTTAAGTGCAGATTTGTGATTAGGAGACCCAAATTAGTAAGTATCCGAAATTTCAAACAAATTGGAGAAATTCCCTGTATTGTTAAATTATACCTGGGACCAGAATTGTTAAATTCTTTGCCAGTGATAAAATGATTCCCTTAAGGCACGTGAAGAAGACTGCAAGAAATACATCATCACCAACCAACATCTATCTCTTCACAGCAGCATGTATGACTTCAAATAACATAACAACCAGTAAACGACTCAACGTTATTCATAAAGTGTGGAAGCATCAAGCAGAAAGATTTGGTAAGTAAATGTGTATATTTTATCTTCTGTTTTGCATGCTCATGAGGTGTTGTTTTATTTAGTTGCTTTACTTGGCGTAGAGACATTTTGACTACGTCGGTACGGACATTGCCGAAAAATGGTTGGCAACACTGTATAGACAGGCTATTTGGCACTTTCCTTGTACGTTTTACATGGAATCCATTTGCGATTCAATACTAAAAGATTTTTTGATTGATATTACACAGCAAGCATATTTGGTAAGAGTTCAAACAATTTTTCACATACAGAGATTTTTTTGATTCCTCTCTTCACTTCTGTAACACACAATATGGCGAGCACATTTTGACTCAAGTTGTGGGTATGTAGTGTTTCCAACCTTCTTCACCGAAAAATACCTCGGGTAGCTGATGGATAGCCCCACAAACCATTCACGGATAAGGTTAGGTTTGGTTAGGCAAGCATAGTTAAAAAAAGAAGGTTAGGTTTGGTTAGGCAAGCATAGTTAAAAAAAAGGGGTTGGAAACACTGACAGGGGCTTGTGTCATCAAACGTATGCAGTTCACGTAGCGAAAGCAATGGCAACTGTGCGTCGGTGAGATATTTATCTTGAAAAATACATGATTTCCCAGTGAAATATATTCCACGATGAAAGAAAATACCTCGACGAACGTTGGAAAGCTTGGAGAAATTCATTTCCGTAAGTAGTTTCTTACCACGTATACGATGAGGAAGGAAAATTACTACCTAGTTTTCTACATTTACTATGTTTGATTAATGTTCAATATCATATTGTTTCGGTAACAGTTTCATACATCGGAGACAAATTTCTTCAATTTTACACAAGGAACTACTTACGGAAATGAGTTTGTCCAAGGTTTACAATGTTCGTCGAAGTTTTTTTTTTTTCAACGTGGAATATATTTGACCGGGAAATCATGTATTTTTCAAGAGAAAATATGACTTGAGATGACCGGACCCCTCTCCGATTTTCTTCATATTTGACATACTCACTAATTGAGGCCTCCTAATCACGAATCTGAAGTTAAAATTTGTCGGTCACATCTAGAAATTGCGAACCATTGACACTAGCCCCACGAACCATTGGCACGTGGTTAGGTTAGGCAAACAGTTAAAATTTGGTGTCGTGGTAGTATCAGGAATATATATATATATATTTGGTTGTGAAACAAAAAAATTCGCGAAAATCGACAGTTTCCATTCCGAAAACTAACGCCTTATTTTAGCTTATTTTGCAATTTCTAGACGTTTCCAACAAATTTTAACTTCAGATTCGTGATTAGGAGGCCTCAATTAGTGACTATGCCAAATATGAAGAAAATCGGAGAGGGGTCCGGTCATCTCAAGTCGTTCCCAAGAGAAATATCTCACAGACTCACATTTGATGCCCCTGTCAGTGTTTCAATACCTTCTTTTTTACTATGCTTGCCTAACATTATCAAACCTAACCTTACCGGAAATGGTTCGTGGGGCCATCGATCAGCTACCGTGCATAATGGTTCGTGGGGCTATCCATGTATAGTATGTGGGGTTATATGTCAGCTACCCAGGCTAGCCGTCAGATACCCATGCATAATGTATAATTTCCACCAGTGACGAACACGATAGTAGGTATTTTTCGGTGAAGAAGGTTGAAACACTGCATACCCCCAACGTGAGTCAAGATGTGCCCACCATATTGTGTGTTCCGGAAGCGAAGAAAGGAATAAAATAAAAAGCACTCAGAATGTGAAAAATTGTGTTTCCTTTCGTTTAACAAGCATAATGGCACCTTGAACTATGTTCCGCAATACACAATTGGTAAGTACGAACCATGCGAAACACAAAATATGAGATATTAACGTGTCTCCGGTCTATGAAACTGTTACCTATTGGTTCTTCCTACCGGCATTTTTGAAGGGCTATTACGTAACACTAATTGAACAGTCTAAAAATGAACATGACCCACCAGATTTAATCTATTCTCCGCGAAGAATTCATCCGACTCTACAACCTACCTTTTATGGTCCTTGAACTTCCACACAAAGCACGAACAAGAGCCATTTCTGTGCTGAGTGTTATAGTCTACAAGAAAATATTCCTAAGGTCACTGATACATAACTTGCCGCATAGAACAAAATAATTTATTTCCTGATAGGGAACAGAAGCAAAGCTATGTCTCTGGAAATAACTAGTACTGTTAAAATTAACTTCGACCGATTTCTACAACAGAAATCTACGAAATAGAAACGGCTCTTGAAGAAGTTATTAGATAAGTGCACAACCAAGTTGCCAACACGGTTCCTTATGTAACAGAGAAAAGTCAAAAACAAGCTATAAAATAGTGGTATTTTTGGGGATTTTTTTTCTGTGTACAACGTTATCAGCCTGCCAGTTCTGCACCCAATCACAGAGCACTACATTTTATGCCTTGTCTAGGGCCCAAAACAACAGCACTTCTGTCGACACTAAAGTAAAAAAAGGTCTGGTGGCTAGTCTGAGAACTAACTGCACTCCTGTGCAGAACATCAACAGGCATCAAACTATGGCACGTGACAGCTTGGAGATACAGTATATCCCACCGAAGACGGTCGGTGTTACAGCGCCTTGAATAACGTAGTGTGGAAAACGGTTCTGCGCTCTCTGGCTGGTTCCACTCGAAAATGATCCGCTAGAGGCGCTGGTGTTGGACCCGGTGATTGGTATTCGTCTGCTTATAATGGAAGTAAATGGAGTTTTCGCTGCAACGTCTGATTCTTTTACATGAAGCATTTCTATGAATGTGATAATTACTATGATATTTGGTACAGTGGTCGCGAAGATATTAACGAACATTCTAGACAGTCGACCACGCCCTGTTATCGTCATACTTTCGTTAATAATACGGGAGAAAAATACGCTTGGAATGCTCTTGGCAACTACATTTTTGTGTATGAATTAGGTTCATTATTATTAGGTAGTGTCTGCTGCCACGTTCTTTTTCTGCTGTAACCTCAGAAAAGATGCGCGTGGCAGAAGACTCGGTCTTTGTTTTATCGTGATTTCATCATGCTATGTATGCAATTACGTCTGTAACACATACTGTGACGTTGTAGCGATTACTTTCACAAAATGTTTTAAGATTAGGTCCCTTAGCATTCTTCTAATAATAAATCTAAATGCTCTCGTAGTTAGGTTAAGTTCTGTTAGCATTAAAATAATATCGCTAAATGCTTTCTAAAGAAAAAGGTTCTAAATTACCTGTACATTCATTCCCACTAATCATAAACTTGCATTTCTCTCGTCTCCATCTGTTCTTAAGATTTGTAACGTCTTCTTAGCAGACGAATTACGTGGCAGCAGCAAATTTGACGCTTATTCTTACTGCTGACACGTGCGTGGCAGCAGACTCGGCCTTATTATCATCATCATCATTTCTTTTAAAGATATACACACTGAAGCATTTGTATTTTGGATATTTACTGTCTATTTTCTTCCGCTTTAAACTAATCACGGCGATGGTGATAATGATGATACCATGAAACGACAAGGGGAACCCCACAAAACTTTCTTAGTGCCATCGACATGAGTGTAAGGCAACTTTCGAACCAATGGGACAAGCGACACGGGATGTTCACACTGTCACACTAGTGACACACACTTCCAGACTGTAAAATAGCATTCATTGCCCATGAGGGTCCAAACAGCAAACGACACGTTCATATGACGTATTCGCGTGCTACTTGTTACTTCGGTCGGAAAGCTCCTTAAAGGAAGGGTGCTCAGACCGAAGCGACGCGCTACAGGGGGAGTTCCCAACTAAGTGACAAGCTACATGTTGCCGTGGTTTGTTGTTCGCGCATGCGCGATGCAATGAGTGTCTTGCTTTAGGGAGATTGCGCACCAAAGCGACAAGGGGCACGCGACACTTATCGCTTGAGGATTTCACAAACCGAACGCTGGCCTGTGCTTTCCGTCATGCCGCTACGATGTGAAATGTTGCTCTTGATTGGCTCGTTTCTAAGCAACATGTGTCGCGTCTCGCTTCGGTATGAAAGTTGCCTTGGACCGAAGGACCCGTGTCGCTTTGGTGTGAAATCCACGTATCGTTTGTCGCGTGTCGCTTTCGTGTAAAATATCCTTGAGGAAACGGTGCAGTCAGAACTTGTGTCCCTACGGTTCGAAAGGCTGCATTGATTACGGACTGCTCGCTTCCAAGCGACACTTGTGGTTTGTCGCCTAGGTATGAAATATCTCTAAGGATACTATTTATATTCTAATAACATAGAAAAATAAAACTCTAGTACACAATCCAACACCTGACGTCCGGAATCAGTTTGCGATGTTTCTTCTTATGTTACGCATGCTATTTATTTATTATTTTTATTTTACTTTTCTTTCCAAATTAATGTCATTTCGTGACTGCAAATCACTCCACAAATATAACTGTTTCCATCAATTGACTTACCGCCTTTCTAGATAAACAAATCTACACAATATATTCCAAAAACTAACTATAGCCCCTATCACACGGAACTGGATTTCTAGTTGGAATGCCCTAGTTGGGGCCGTATTCATAGTTAAATCTCAAGACACTGTGTAAGAGATTCTTAGCCAAGACGATCTTGGGAAGGTAATCTCGTCTTGAGACAGTGTCGTTTCATAGTCGTATCTTGAGAAACTCTTGGCTAAGAGCCTCACTTCCCAAGGAAAGAAACTTTCTCTTCGCCAAGACGACGATCCTGAGATACGATTGCCTGAAGTGATACCAACTTAAAAGAACTGCAAGAAAAATTGTCAAAAGAAACAACAAAACACATTTTGAAATACATTAATAAATTACGTGAAGTTATGAACAGAGTCGTAAAAGTACATTTATTTCGATAAGTGATGATTTTGTTACAGAAGATGAATTACTTTCCTGGCTTTGTATGTTTTTCTTGGGTTAGCGATAGGGTTGTATGTTGGTAGTAAAACAAAAGAAAATCACGCAGCGGTGTGCAGTCAAGACGTAAATTCACAGCAGGCGCTGTGCTGTAGCTTCATGTTTTGTTGTTCATATACGTTGATGAAAGAGAAACAAGAACAACAAAATAATTATCTACTCACGGATTAAAACTTATAGATACTCGAGTTTGGATTCAAATTAAAAATTAACCAGTAATTAGTCTACATAGAAACGAGTTACATCAAAACTCAGCGTACTCAATTCTGCGTTAATCTATGCTACGCAATTTTTTTTGTCTTGAGAAAAAAGTGTCCCCTCTTTTTTTTTTTTTTTGCATACGATCGCTCTCTTTGAAATTCTATAAAAAAGAAATGGGTGGTCGATTCTAATGAAATTTTATTATGGTGCAACCAGGAAGGTTTTAAACAATTCTTAATTTTCAGATTTTTAAAATTTGTCAAAAAACTATTCTTATCAATTTTTGCGAAACTACTTCTCTTATAGTATTGTAGTCCTACAAATACAATTTTGGTCTTGCTTTGAAGGTCTTTACATCTGTTTTTCAAATCCATTATCATTGTCAATTCACGTTGCAAAACAGATTTTTAATCAACCGAGTACAGGGTGTCTACCAAAATAACAAATCCAAAATTCTTGATCTTTCTTCCCTTTTTCATAACCTTATTTAATCGTTCACTACTTAGGCATAGTTGCAAATTTAGATATTTTTATTCAGTGAAAAACCCTTACCAGAAGGCCAGTGAAGATGAAAACTGAAGCTGTGCTTGACTTGCTTTAATTATTAATGCATGTAAAAATTAATGCTCCAGATATCATCTTAGATTGGGAATGGCCACATTACGTTATGTAATATTTTTACAAAACTTTATGCATACAAAAATGTAATTCTTAAGAACCAAAGTAAACAAATTTTAAACACAACTCAATATAATTTAAATTTTCAAATATTCAATATTATTAAATCCCAGGACAGGTATATAACATTTTAACTCGCTACACTGTAAAAAAAAATAGCAAACATTCTTGACCACAAGCATGATTTCTTGACTATCTTGACTGGTAGACAGCCTGGAGTAAATATGTACATGGAACGTGTCCAACACTGTTAGGTTCTATGGTTCAACGGACATCGCTGCATTGATATGTGCGAGAACCATTTCAATTCAACTTTTTTGGGACACAAATTTGATCCATTATATATTAGAAACATCAATTCATTTGTGAATATATATCCATAAGCATAAGATAAAAAAAGCTTTAGTTGAGCAAAATGGGCATTTACAGCTGCAGGCATGCATTTGAGGAATCTTATGAACTTGAAGGTTACCAA
The DNA here is from genome assembly GCF_977018435.1 of Lepisma saccharinum. NCBI lineage: Eukaryota > Metazoa > Arthropoda > Insecta > Zygentoma > Lepismatidae > Lepisma > Lepisma saccharinum. The sequence goes on along the minus strand of NC_139244.1, from coordinate 15,614,481 downwards.
CCTTACCACTCTTTCACTGTAGCATCAATCTGTTTGAACATAATTTCCTTACATCAGTCTAATACTGGGATGCTTCTCCATTTTCTACCCAAGTATCAATTTGCAACAAATGAGAAAGGGCTATCTAGTCCAAACTTACCTGCACATTGTCATGTTCTTTTCAGAAAACCATAGAACAGATGTTGTTCACTTTGTTAATATTTACAATTTTTTTCCTGAAATCTACTTGATGTCCTCTTTCCACATACATAAAATAGAAGAAATCATGAAAGAAACTAAAAACCAGTAAATATCTAATATTCCCCGGACACCTATAACTTCTTCGTTTTGTCAATTTTTGACATTTGTATTTACCTATCTGCTTCGCGGAACATACTTTAATTCATTCACGTTTTTTTGATCAAAGTAATTGTATTTTTTTTAATAAAAGCGTTTTTGTAACTGAAGAACGTACGTTTCCGCAAATGGTTTGTGGGGCTATGTGTCGATGGTTCGTGGGGCTAACCATATTTCTTTCGAAACCAATTTTTAACTATTGTAACCTAAACGTGACCCTACCTAACCTAACCTTACCGGGAATCGTTCATGGGGCTATGTGTCAATTGTTGAATTTCCGCTATGAAACATTCCCACATCACACAAAACACCTTCCAGATGTTAAACAATGCTACAGGAGCTTATTACCGTTAAGTAGTTTCTTCTGTAAAAATGAAAAAATCTGTCCGGGGAATATCAGATTAGTACCAAAACTACTTCTATGGATTCGAAATCCCAAGCGGAATACTCATAATGAATTTCCACAATGTGCATATAAATTGTTCACTCCTCTCAAGAGTATAAGCGAAATGCAATGACATAATTCGACACAAGTACAAGTAAAATTCATCAACGAAGAAAGCGTAACATTGAGAAGTTGGAATTTCAAATGGGTGGTTACAATACACGTGAACAAGATATGCGGAGCGATTATAGCCTGGCATTTATGCACAAAATGAGTGTATAGCAAAGGACATCAAATATTCAGAATATGTTAAGAGCTAAACTTTTGACAGAAGACAAAATAAATCTACTGTCATTTAATGAATATCTGAGATGTATCAAAGTTTAATGCAAAAGTGTATAACAATACACTGGGTGTGTTTTTTATTCCATCATAAAACAGAAGGTACAAGATTATGGGATTCTCACATATGAGGAGATGCACAAACATTACCAAACTAATTTATCCCACTCCCTAATCACAGCCTCTCTGCCTTTGCTCATTTACGCTGTACCATAGGCTATAGAAACAAAGTGAGAGTCCATGGTCACAATAAAATGTTCCAGCGAGCTATGATCAATTGAAGGGCTTGGGTGAAAAACATGGTAAGTGACATTTTGGTATTTTTGAGTTACAAAGTAAAATGTGCCATCCTTCAATTTTCGAGTGAAATTGCCATGTCATACAATTTGCATTGGACTCGGTGAAGCCTTCTGAAATTGGTAAACACAACACAAAACAATTTATCTACAGTATAGCTTCTAATAATATTTTTTGACCAAGGTGTCACTTAGCATGTTTTACACACAGATACCTTCAATTGCTTCTTATGAACATTTCTCTTGCATAAGTTACTCATTATTTTTCAAATAGTATAAGGAGTATATATTTTTTTACCCAGTCAATTAGAGTAACATTAGCTTGATGGTACACTATCATCAGGCCTTTTCCCATTAATGAATGATATCAAGATAATTTGATGCACTTACTTACCTCAGTAACTCTCAACTGTACCAGGCTATACTGAATAGTTGAAAGCATATAATTCCTGTTGTAAATAATTTTTGGTGTGATACCACAGATTTTTATGTTCCTTTTTTATCGATTGTCTGTGCATGTGTGCACATGGTGCATACATACTCCCTCCCATGGCTTCCAAGAATATCCACATGATACAAATTCATAAAATTGATTGATTGATTTAGTTTACTTGACTTCGCGTTTTGTGCCTCTTGGCTAATTTGCGAAGATGGGGATGAGTGATGAAATTGATGAATGGACATTCACAAACAACCGAGCCCGAGCGGGATTCGAACCCGGGACCCTTGGCGTCGCAGTGCAATGTGCTAACCACTCAGCCACAGGGTCCGGCACAAATTCATAAAAGAACCAAAGGAATTAAGATAGTTAATTTTCCTAGACACATGTACATCACTGAGAAGTTAATTTTACTAGACACATGGACATCACTGAGAAAAATTAAACTGTGTAATAAATAAAAATCAAAACTAATTTACAGGTAAAGCACTAATTTATTTTGAGAATAATCTTGTTCACTGGTCATACATAAAGGAAGGTCACATTTCATTATTTTCTTTGACTAAAAAAAAGGGGAAAGAACATAAGTTAAATGAAATTATGTTGTCCACATATACAAAATACACATGTTTTTGGTGACATTAAAACCATGTAGTAAAATGCATGGTTTTAAGGAAAATACAGTTTTGCAGCATAACTTTTTGATATTCTTAGTATCAATCAATAGTATCAATGCACACAGCACTTGGATGAATACGAATTTAACGTCATGGAAAATGCTAAAACAGCGTTCACAATAAAAATCAAACGAATCTCATAAAACTAGGATTCCTACCACTATAATTCACAGTCACACACACATGCTGATGCAGAAAATTGTGTGCGAGAGAAAAAGAGAACCATTGAAAACTGAGTGAATAGTCTTTGACAAAGTATAAGCTGACCACATTGTTATATTCATATGAACAGTCTATTCACAAGAAGCTCCTTTGCAGCTCACCATTGTTACGATGCACACGTGTAGGCTCTATTTCTACAGACATGATATCTGAGGTTCCTTGAAAATTTCAACATCGCCACTGTATATGATACCCATATTGTGGAAAACTGCACACGCGATAACAATGTCTCGAACTGTTTCCAAGTCTTCTGGACAAACGTGGAAAACGTCGCTTCCATATCCCAAAGGTACTCTCCACAACATTCCTCTGCTGAGCATGGGCATAGTTGTACCTCTTTCAGGATCAGTTGGTGGGTCTTGGAATGGACTGTAGAGGTATGGTCGAGCTGAGCTGAATATCCCTTGCCATGAAGAATTGCATCTTGTCCTTTGGAATATCGAATTATCATAAATACTTCCTGCCCATCTAGCCACGAAGTCAAGAACTCACTTTTTGGACCTGCACTACCTGAAAAAATAACAACAAAATATCCTTAAGACTGATCTCACAATTTAAAATAAGAACATGGAAAGTTGTAACGAAAATTCATTCCACATAAATTAATGCCTGACCACAAATTAACCCAATACACATACCTCATTATTAAAATGTCCATATCTTGTGCATTTTGAAATGCAGAAAATACTCATTTCTGAAGTTAATAACATGAAAATAACTGTGTTTGTAAAAGTTTTTCAGTATTATTCAAATCTAAACAATTTCTACATACCTGCCTAAACTACTTGCATAAGTGCACACGAGCAGGATGGTAAAATTATTCTCATCAGAAAACCTGTTCAGTATTTGCTTATAGGCACATGTAGAATATGATTTATGTAAATGCATGTGTGTACTATGAGAATATAGAAATTACAAAAGCAGAGTTTGGACCTATATTAATTTATGTCAAATAAAAATTATCTGAAGGGATACAGCCTCTTCTGTGTACACCTTTGGAATGGAAAATAGAAGAGAAATATTCATGATTTCACAATTATGCTTGTTCAAATATGTTCATGTTAAATCATATATTTTTGTGTAATCATATATACTGTAGTAATAAAATAAAATCAGCGACTACCTTCATTCACCAGGTGATGAACCAAGCTTTGGGGCTATTTTCACCAGGTCTCGTGATTTGTCACTGTGGAAATTTATTTTTAAGACACAAATATTTTCTTGTATTCTATCTTTTGCACTGCATGTTAGGGAGGGCAGTTAGGTATTCCATTTGTGTGTCTAAAAATAATCAGAAACTTCTATAGTGCACAGGTTAGGTAGTTTGATTAACTGTTATTGTCTTGTTTATTTTCCCAAGTTAGTGTGAGTAATTTGACATACATACATTGAAAATGTGTGAAAGATATATCTGGTCTCACCACATTGTGCCAGTAGTTGCCCAAAATAGAAATACTAGGTACCCTTAACAATCTGTACTCCCTCAAGAAAGTAAATGCCTTGCATGGTTTATGTTAAATGTTGAGGTTTTTCACTATTTCTAGCTCGCACAGATGTGTCATTGTGAAATAAAGTACGTCTGTTACCTTACTGTGAAACAGCCTGAGGGCTTCTTGCAAGTGAATATAGCACCCAGCACGACATTCCACAACAGGAGCTAAAATTTTTCGTCGTTAAGTTAGGAGTGTTAGGTTTGGAGTTGACGTGTTCTTTCGCTCTTTTTGTGTGCACATAAACGGTTTTTTTACTAATAAAAGGCGGCGAAAGTAACCGTAGATGGAAGGTTTTAACTTACGCCGGTCATACTTTGGAATCAAATACATCCGTTATTTGTGTTTTCCGCGAGTTGGAACCAATTTAATATTACGTAAAACATCGAAATCTGTCCATTAAAAAGAAAACAAAACAATTCTCGAGGGAGTACATTGGATTAACGGCACCGAAATCCTATTGTATTCCATTATTTGCTACACAACTGAGTAACAAATCGATGCACTACTTCAGAATCAAATAATGTTCATGCAGAAGCAATATTATTATAATACAGGATTACACTTTTCTTTATGAATCAATAAACCGAAGAAAGAGAGGCAGTACAACCAATTAACAAGGTTTATGTTTCCTCAAACTAAGATAATTACGTAGAGAGTAGTTCAATTTACATACCTGATGCAAAACTGAGGCATAAAAACTGGACAAAACAGCTGTTGCAATGAGAAAATCTTCAAAATATGCATCCTCTTTATCATAACTGCAACGTCCATTTTTATTTTCTCAAGAGAACATTCGTTATCTCAAGAGACCTGTTTCGTTCTCTTGGCGAATACAGGATCTTAAGAGACCGAATATCGCTCTTACGCTGCCAAGAAGTGTCTATGAAACAGCGAATCTTAAGATGGATCTTGAGAGAGAACTATGAAACGCCAAAAGTGTCTCTTGGCACAGACTGTTCTTATCCAAGATGGTGAAGCAAACCGTCTCTTGGCTAGTATCTTGAGATACGTTTATGAAACAGCATGGCGTCTTAAGGGCCAGTTTTTCAATGTCCTGTTAATCTTTCTGTTAACTAACTGCCAGTTGGAGATAACAGCCAGTCCTAACCAGCACCGGGTTTTTCAATGTGAAAGTAACTACCAGTTAACTAAACCATGGTTCGTTCTCCGAAACAGTGTGTTGGCAATTCCGAAGCACGGAAATTACAGGAAATCGACTTGCGCGCCATCTGTTAGTATAGTTTCAAATTGTGTCGACTGGCACACAGCCTGGCGTTTAAATGTAGAACTACAAGCACGGCGCGCTCGAAAGCACGTTATTCAATTGTGAAACGATATGAACAATGGCAGCGCATCCATTTTGTATGCTTACGAAATAAATTAACGAAAGACAGCACTACAAATTTGGTTTTCTTCTAATAAAGGCCAATTCCACATGGGGGAAATGATGTTATGAGGCGCAAGCGCAGATACTTTCTTGTAGAAGAAACGTGAAGAATTCGAAAGTCGAGACATTAATAATAACTGTTTGTTGATATAAACACTATTATTATTAATAATATGTAAATATTGTACATTTGACTGCATGCTTTGTACCTCTCTATGCATGTTGTTGAGCGAAAAAACAATATGTTAATAGTAAGCATGCTTTCTAAACTTCTAAAAATATGAAGGTACGAGTAAAAATAATTTAAAATTTACTGTAATATTTATCCGAGAAGATCATTCATTCAACAATAAAGCGTGAATTTAATGCAACACACGTAATAAATAATTGACAAGAAAAAAAATACCCGTGACCAGGACTCGAACTCGTATTACAAAACACAACACGCTCCGAAAGCTGGTGCCGCTAACAACTAGACCAAATTTCTGATTGGAGATTATCACGCCTAGTAGACCGGATATCCTAGCCACAAATTCTGTAACACAACCTTGCCTGCGAATTCTAGCAACTACGCTGCTTAATTTCCATATTTGCATGGACGCTTGTAAGCTCTGCCAAACAAAACAAGTCTTTTTCTGTACCAATTTGAAAGTTTTATGAATCATATCTTGTTCAATCTGACATTGAAGTTGCGAGTGTGGAACTTGGATAGCTGCACGAGGCATCCATGTTGCTTCGCAACTTCCAGTTAGGCTGGTAACCGCAAGAAGAAGTACCAGTAAAGATAATCGCCACCAGAGTTCCAGTTACGAGCTAACTGTACATTGAAAAACCGAAATTTTCACTAACTTCCAGTTACGTGCTAACATGAACCTTAACTGGACATTGAAAAATCGGCCCTAAGAGAGGTCTCAAGACGCTTTCCTTTCTTGAGAAACGACTATGAATACGGGCCTCAACTGTACGCCTCGGCTACGGCTACTTATTTAACGTGCCTGACGTCAGTCTGGATCTACATTACATTGGTAATGTCAAACCCACAAAAAACAATTAAACAAATAAACAAAAGGCCATCATTAAGAACCTATTTACCTTTTGTCCCAGGGTAAGTGCCATCAGTTGGAGCCCAAGAGATTACATAGGGTAGAACGAATCACACTACAGGGTTAGTTCTATATATATACTGTAATTTCTATAAAAGAGCACATGCATAAACATTACATCATTGCCCCTTTCACTCATACTTTCACTCTCGCATTCATTTCTCGGCAATCCAAAATACATTAGTAATTAATACAATAATAGTTCGGCGGCATGTTTACAGTTAGCTACATTAATTTAAACAGTTCTTAATTTGACATTTACTTTTGCATTTACGAAAGAAAAAAAAAACTGTTCCGGTAGGAGCTTAACCTGCACTGTAAAAACACTACTCCTTTTATGTTGTTGTTGTTGAATGAATGTTAATCTATATATTGTTAATTTTGAGGTTAACGAGGATCACTGATATATAATTATGTTGACAATTTATAGCGTCGTACAATCTGAATATTAAATACTTTGGATGAATGGATAATTGAACGCTGTACGGTTTTACATGTTAAAATTATAGTTGATGCAATTTAATCACCGTAATAAGCAATGTCTGTTCGAGATTTTTTATGTAATTAAAGCGAGTTCATTGGATGTCACGACGGGGCGAATGAAGCTTATCCATTTTCACGTCCATTCCGGCTTACCTTTGTCGGCTCTGACTGAAGTCCTCGTGGTGAAGTCGTGGATGTTTGCGGCGTGGTCAATAGATGGCTTCCGGGCGATAAGATAGGATCTCCGCATCTTCAAGGTGGCAACTGGGTCGGACGCCCCCCAGCAGGGCCTTTCTCTGTCTCTACTCCATATTGATAGTACACAGACACGTGCGAAATAACACAACACGGAACGGTGCGACACAAAGCGGATACTTTCGCGGGTGGTTCTCGAAAGATTGACGATGATAACACGTCGAAGAAAATCTGAGTAAAACTGGTGGTTTCCCTTCTCTGCGCGTCTATTTATTTGCTATTCAAAAGGTCTGTTACGGTACCCTCTCTGTCCAAGCGTTGCTAAATTGTCATCAAATCGTAGGCTCTTGTCCTGCTATCTTCGCCCGTATATTTGGAGTTCTTTGACCCTTCTCGAGCAGCACCTCGAGTAGAGGTTAGCCAAAGACCAGGCCCATTGTAACCTGCACGTTCGTTCCGAAGACAGTGCCAGGGAGTCTGTAGCTATTGTTATCCAGTCTAGCTGTTTAACCTTTAATATCGGGCTTAATTTATCTCCTATCAAATTCTGCTTTGGGGATTTCGTCGATGATAATCTGCTGCTGGGCTGTCTTTAATTTCAGTTGAATCTGACCATTGGTAACAAAGTTGTATTTTTATATTTCTTTACCCGAGGCTCGGCCTCTTCTCTCGGGAAACAGGCTAGTCCTTCGCACTCTGCCGTCCAAGTCCCGGTGAACAGCAACAATCCAATGCATATTATTGCTTATTACGATGATTAATTCATTTACCTGATAATTAGCAAGATTTTATCGTTATAAAGTTAGTGATTAACGGAACGGGTACTGTTCAATACAAGAATACAAATCCTTTCGCCATGATTTGATGGGAAGCTGTTCTTTCATGCGGCTGTGGTACAGAGTAATGACGGTCCATGGAGGGAGATTTGCAAATAACTGTTCCCGAATATACTTGTCATACGTCTTGCTGTCCATTTCATCGTGTACGTTGGCCGTGTTTTTTCCCTTTAAGTCCACTTTTTGCACAGAAAGGCTAATCGGGACTGGACCTACAGTTTAAACTGGGATCCGAACCACTATATGCCTCCAAAGGGTATCAAAACAGGACGTTACCACTGTGCCATCGGGGAGGCCTGTTTCACATTTATCGGCACACTGTCTTGTTTGAGACAAAACCGTGTTCATTACCGGCATGCACCAAAGCAAATCTCTCCCCCCCCGACCTGTAAGTGCTCGCAAACAACTCGTAAGACCGCACAGAAAGTCTTGTTGTGTCTTTATTGTTTTGTCCCTCTATTCGTTTTGCACAGCACCAGCTCGACAGTCATAGGCGGGTCTAGATTATTTTTTTCTGGGACGTGCACAGAATATGCTGTAAGCATTACGTAATATTGGAAATATAATGTGCAGATTTGCAACTTATTCGACACATCAAAGAGTGCCCTTATATCAGTGTTGTGCCCAGTGTTTTCGAAGGGGAGGGAGGTAGTACGTATACTTTTTAGTAGCTGGTCCTCATATGCCATCTTCTCCTGCTGTTGACCCTCTTCTTTTAGGAATACTTATCCAAGGGGGCTTATGACCAGCATATACGCCCATTGGACACGTCACGTCATTCACATCAATATAATTGCAAGGGTTCGTTCTAGGTGTAATTTGTGGTCAGATGAACTAATCGGAACTGAGCCTTCAATGTGTAATTCATCCTACAATGTACCTCCGCCAGGAAACGAACCCAGGGCCCTTCGATTATAAGGGGATAGCATTAGCAGAATTTCCGTCGTCGCATTAAAATCAAATGATCCAGGGTTCGATACCTGCTGGAGGCACATAGTACTTCGTATCTCACATAAAACTGTAGGTCCAGTCCCAAGTAACCTATCTCCGCATAAAATTGGGCTTAAAACTCAATCAATCAATTATTAGTAGAGTTGTGAAATAAAAGGAGTTCTATTGTATTTTTACTCATATGAAGGATAATTACAGAAAGGAGACTGACATTCTTTTAATTATCTAGGAAAAATGGCTCGATCATTTTTTTTTTTATCTTTTAATATAACGCTCTCAATACTTTTCATAATACTTAGTCATCATATTGGGAGGGGCAAGTGAACCTCCTCCCGAAAAATCCGGCAATGTATTATATACAATGTGCCTGCGAAGTTTCGCCGCACATCGCCTCGTATTAAAGTTATATTCGAAGTCGTTACCTCTTGACGTTTTTTCTGCAAGAGGATCTTTAATCGCTTCGCTATTAATTTTGTAAACAGTTTTGAACGAAATTCCAGTCGTTTCAGCATTTTCGCTTGCAGTCCAACTAACACTTTTACCGGGATTTTCCTGCTTGAAGTATATTTATATTTATTACAATTTGTCTCTCTTTACTTGTAAGACTCTGGACACTTTTATGCTTGATAATACCACCCCTTGCCATTTTGCTGTTGCAGAATAATTATAATAATAAATTCCTTCAAGAAATACCCAAAAAGAGAAAGCGCGTACGGAAACAACAAACCACTTGACCCCCGACAGGAGCCTATTCACGAACTTTTGCCTGGCCATTCCCCGCCCCCTTCCCTCTTCCCAACACGTGTTTGCAGCAAGTGGCAACCGTCGGACGGCTGTTAGTTTTAACTCCCCAAATCACGGTAAACACAAGAAAGGAAAACGTCTTGTTTTGATGGTCCGAATTGCAAAAGAAGGTGTAAACCATCAAAGCCTTACATTTCCTCTGTTTTTTTCTTATTTATTATTTTCTCTCCGAATGATAACGACTTTTGTTTCTGACAGAAACACACTTGTTTAGGGGTGGTGATCTTGAAAGTAAAAGCCCATAAGGGCCCATACTGAACTCTTAACTTGGGCTCCACTATAGATTCTGTGAAACAGCCAATCAGAGCAAAGTTTGGCCATATGAAGATAATCTGTGAGTTTGCAAAGTAGCCTTTTTTGTCTGTGGTTTCCGAGTGCATACAGCACGAAAGGCATGTTTACAATTGAAAAAGCTAAAATATTCTTCCATACGTGTATAGTAAACGTTGTAAAGTATGTATTTTATCAGCGCCATTCTTCTCTACCTAAAACCATTTAATACGAAGCGATATTCCTCTCGGTTGAATAGTTATCGTATTTTAAAAGTGTGAAGTGATACGTTGTTTACATCTCGCGCGGCCGCCATTATGGGAACGAAAGACTATCGACAAGTACGGTGTAACAAGTACCGTGTGAGGCGAAAACTAGCAAATGGGTAGCCAGTCCAGCGTCAACTAGAGCGTTCCTACTAGAAATCCAGTTCCGTGTTATAGCATCACCTTCTCAAACTGGAGAAAGCCGAATGGCTTGTTCTAGTCACGTGAGCGACGTCATCATCTGTAGGCGAGACAGCCGCCATGTTTGATTTATTTGGTGGAAGTAATGTTGGATCTTTATTAGCGAATGTGGAATTGCAATGCAATTTTAAGAACTGCAACGAAGTATAAGTGTAGTGGGAGCGTATAAGGAATATGGTCTATAAGTGTTGTGTTCCCAATTGTAGAGGAAATTATGATGAGAACAGTAAGACTAATGTATTTAGATTTCCTCAAGACTTTACTGAAAAAGATAGATGGATTAGAGCAATTCCGCGTAATTTTGTCCCTAAAATCAACTCCAGGGTAAGTAACACAGACTTTATACTTATAAATAAACGAGAGAAATAGTTTAGTTCATAATGTAAATATTTAATGTGCACGAAATAGGCATTTAACATACTTTTAGATTTGGTCAAGTTTTACTTGTTTCTTGAAAATCATTTTTGATCACCAGTATCGAATTGGTAAATGTAACCAAGTTAATTTCTTTAGAAATGATAAATAATTTAACTTGGATTACCATATTTGGTTAACGTTACATAGTTGTTTATCGTTCCAAATGAATTGTTCAACGTTATAAAATATTGTCATATCTGCCAAAGCAGTCTACTGTTTCGATAACATGTTCTTCATCGAAACTTCTATATAATTTATACAAATGTTCAGTTTCAAAGCATGCTTGAGGGAAGAAAACTATAGAAGTGAGCAAGATTGAAAAATATGAACATTTATATTATTATTTTTAGCTCAGTTTAGTGCCTCTTTAGGTTAATCGGAGATAATGGAAGGCAAGTTGGAATTTAGGTTATGCATTGAGATACAAAGTACATTGTGTAACAACATGCACTTTGATGGAATGTTTCCTTGTATAATTATACAAGAATATATTGTTTATGTTTCAAATAAACGTTTTCACACAAAAATCTTACATTTTTACCGAGCTATGTGAATAAGCGAACATAGTCATTTTGTTTAAATTGTTTTTTCTTGAGTATATTTAATCAAATTCTTTACTTACATGTGTATCAATTATTTTGGCTCTACAAACGTTTATGTGACAGATTTTTTTGTATTTTTGTATTTAGACATTTTTACTGATGTTTAGTTATTGGAAACAAATAAATCGCCAAACTGCTTAACGCCAAACTCTCAACCTAACCTTTTTCGTTAGTCTAAGCAAATACTTTTTCTCTGTACCAATCGTAACCTCAATCCTTATACCGTTTTGTAAAATGTATTGGTTCAAAATTTAAAAAATATATAGTATAGCTACTAGTATTGAGACTTGCTGATGTCATGTTTGATTTTTGTTATTTAGCGTCGCTTTTCTACCATTTCTGGTTAATGGCGACGATGAGAACGAATGACGATATGATAAAATTGATGTAGCACTCACAAAGAACATCCGTGCCCCGGCCGGATTCAAACCCCGGATCCCCTGTCGTTGTAGCGCGCTGTGCTAACCTTTCAGCCACCGAGGTCGCCTCTGATGTCAGGTGACCTCCAGGAGAGAATATTATTTTGCTTTCAACAAAAGTATTACATGTCTGCTTGAGGACAGGATAAGTAACTAAATACTGTAGATGTGTATTGTTAATAAATTGTAGAGCTTTCCCAGTTTGTTCATTCTATGCTGGTGAAAATGAATGTCATACTCGCCTATGGTCTTTTTACTGCCAATTCCTGGCATTTTTAATTCTCCACACTTTAAACTTTTTTGCTGTTTGCCTTATTTAATTGTTGAAAAAATAATTGAGTGTTGGTACTACAAAGTGCTATCTGTCGTCGTCTTTCATGAACGGAAAGACAATAAAACAATAATAATGAAAGTGCTAGCGATGCTTCTGTGAGTTTATTATTTGGTTAGGCAACTTGACGAATTTCCTCTGAACGTAGCACGCGAGGTTAAAATTCTTCTATTTGTTCTTACTTTTTTTTTGCAAAAACTGTAACGAGTTTTATGTAAAACTTAAAAGTATTACGGATAATATTTCACAAATACACGCATTTCTTTAAAAAAAAAAATTCCACCAGAAAGTTCGTAAAGATTTTCAACATGAATTTGTGTGATATTAGGGATCTTTTTGTGGTGGCCATAGTGGCTTATTGAACAAAAAATGTTGGTGTAAATATTCAATATTTTCTTCTATCTCTCCTAACTATATTTTCTCAGAGTAAATGTTAAAAACTAACTTCCTCTGAGCTTCCAGTTCTTCCTAAAAGAAACAAACGAACTTAAATTCTCTACGATAAAATATTGTCTTCCTTGCACAGCGTTAAGATGATCGCCTCCAGATGATGACGTCACAACTGAGCGCTGCGGCCTGAGTCTCTAAGATGGTCTTGGTTATAGGGGCTTAAGCCGCATTACTTTCATAACAAAATTACCACCTGGTTCGATCGCACTGCCATCTATATTTGTCATCCGTCTGGGGAACTAGTTTCTTGGGTCATTTTCCACACTACGTTATTCAAGGCGCTGTAACGGTGTTAAAGGCGGAGCTACTGCGGAGCATGCGCACTCGTCTGGTCCCCCTCGAACATCCGGTTACGCTTACGGTGCTATGGACGTTAATATGAAAGGGCAAAGTGGAGATTCTTTTACAAGGAAATAGGGTGTGAGCTGTGTAGCATATGGTTGCACAGTTCAATCGGGAACAAATTTATTGAGTCAGGTATCACTTCGTAGGTTTCCGAAGGACGTAGAAAGACGAAACCTTTTGATACAAGCAGAACGAAGAAAGGTATTGTACCCGGTAGTATACGGAATTTTCCTTGCACTTAATTGAGTAACCTACGTTGTGAAATGTAACATGTGTTTGCGTTTTCCCGAATGGAAAGAAATATTGAAACAACAATGCCGTTTGTCCTCTCGGATGTAAATTATGCCCAAAAAAAATAATGTTCGAAATAAAATATGTGTTATTTATATATCGGGAGGAGAGAAAGCTTTACCAACTACTAAAATGCGACGTGTTCGGTTCATATAGCAGTAGATATATACACTACAGCCAAAGTTATATGCTCTGTTCCATTCTGCGGACAAAATGGAATTGCAATAACACTTGGCTGGATGCAGTAAAGCGAAATGGTAATATTTTTATACTCCCTCTTCATACCAACGCAAGTTTTGCAATGATATCAACAAGAAAACGTAAGCGGGTCATATTTTCGGTTTGTATCAACACTCGATTGTTCTGAAATTACTTTTCTCTGATCGTGCAATTAAACAATGTTACAATATGCTCTTGCAGTCATTTAAAGCAAATTACAAGAAAAAATACATGGTATTTCAAACAGTAAATAACAATGACACACGATATATGGAAAAAAAGAAAAATGGAAGAAATATTTATCATTGTTCACCTCGTTGTGCATATTTCTTCTTTATTATTATGGAAACATGATTTGATGAATTGATTCTCCCGTCCTGCCGCATACGTTTGCTTGCAACACATTTACAAGCAAATATTCCTTAGTACAGCCATGTTACAACAGCTGAACTACGGTCAATGTCTGCTGATCGGAGAAAATCGCGGATCAACTTTGATCGCAGATCGCAGAGACTGGATTTCAGTTCAACTTTTACAACATAAAATCAGAGTTCAGCGTGACTGCAGATCAATTTTACTAGCTAATCCAGGATCAACTGTTTTATACAATCGGGCCGGAAAGGATTTGTACGACTTGCATTTTGTTACAAACATGTTGATCGTTTATCTGCGTACTGTGTTGTGGTGAAAAACACACGCCTCTTAGTAAGGTTTGAAACCGAAGCGACACGCGACAGCAGTGGTTCGTACCGAAGTGACATGCGACACAGGCCCATTTAGTCTATAAATAAGCATTTACCGCTCGTGGAAAATCAAGTCTCAGGCGGCACAATACACGCCATTGGAAATCTGAGCGACACGTGCAGCTTGTCGTGTCGCTTCGGTTCGAAAAATTTCATTGATCACTGAGGATTCAATTTTAAGTGGCACGGAGATTACACACCGAAGAAACAAGCAACAGTCCCTTTACTCTAAAGGAAACAATTCACCTTGCATACGAGTACAACAGATCGAGGCGACACGATGCATGGTACTGAGAAAACAACAGTCCAGTCCAAGCGACATGTGCATTTTCTCGTGGTGAATTGATTCGAAAGGAAGCTTTCAGACTGCAGCGATACGTGTCTCTTGGAAACCAACATTCAAAAATAAACAACACCTTCCGAATTAAAGAGAAACGACAAATTGCAGGTGTCGCTCGGAATGGGCTGTTTTATCAATACCGTGCATTGTGTTGCCCCGGCCTGTTATTTGCGCAAGCGTGAATTGTGAATGGTTTGCTTTAGATCCAATGCTTCTGTGCTAAATCCCGATATCGCTTGTCGTTTCAGTCTGTAAACTCCGTTGTTGTTTGAAGTAAATTCGTGCAAGTGAAAGTGGCATGCCATATCATAGGTTTTCCCTAAATTTCTCAGGCGGAAAGGCGACGTTGAAAGCACATATATTTAATAACATTTGTTATGTGTCATTTCATTACTTCTGCAAATTTGTTGCAAAGATTCACTTAAGCATACTTTATAATATCACTAGTTTTATAGAATCATCTTTCCCTCACTTTTCGATTTACAAAATAATTGAATATATCTAAACTTTCGTACGTTTGGAGATCGTCGTGAGTGTACATGATATACTTGTATGTAGTATGCTATACAACTGGTGGCCACAAAGACACGTCATATTTTAATAATCTGCTCTGCAGTTGATCATCTGACGGATTCTAGACGTCCACTCCTTCATAGTAGAACTTGAACCTTTCTTGACTATCGTCGCACAACTGATGAAAACAAGCGCCCATTTCTTACTTCGTATGCCGGTGAATCTGCACTGGCAACAACGGGGACTGGCCTAAACCGGAAGTTCCGGGGGGGACCGGGCAAAACCTCACCAATGTTTATGTTTACATTTTTAACACGGTCTATAGTTGTCGTCCGCTTTTGGCGACCACTTTACTTCAAAGAAAGTTCCGAAAGATCAGTTTTCCCTCTAACAACCACATGTCAGGTCCGCGGTTGCGTTATCTTTGCTAGGTTGTAGGGGTGTGCGGGATCCCGAAAAGTCGGGACCGGGATCGGAAAATAAATTTCCCGTCCCGATTTCGGGAAATTACTTCCCAACTTTTCGGGATGTATCACGTATCATTTCGGGATGTATCATGTATCCTTTCCCAACACTTTCACTTTTGGAACTTACAACGTTTACCACTTTTAGTCCTCAATTTAAGTTCTACACAACCAAGAAAGATCGAAAATAGAAAAATCAAGCAAATTGTATTTCGTTCCAGACATGTCCCCCTGCTTGGCTCCAGGTTTGATGCTGTTAGCATGTATTTCCCAAGGTGCACTGCCGGCTTCACTCGTCCGCGGCGTTGAACAAACCCAAAAAGCCTAACCCAATGGCGCCTAACCTAACCAGCACACATTATTTACTACCACAAAAAGCTTCCAGCCAATGGGAATGCTTGAAACAGTTGTAGCAACAATCACTACCTATCTTACTAAGCGAAAATAAACTGTCCTGCCCAGTGATGTGCGTCTACGCGTAAACAACGATTATCTACATCTACGTGTAGACAATGTAGACTATGTGAACTATGTAATCAACGTAGACAACATGGCTCTCGGCGTTCTCCGTGCAAGGCAGGAACATCGTTCTAGAAGCAGCAACCAGCATCAGCAGGTAGACATAGAGAGCGTGAAGTATTCCACTGTCCAGAAATAAGTGTTTTAGTATTTATTTACGTTCAACCAATTCACTAAGTACTAATTGAACTGCAAAATGAAGTTGTCGCGACATACCAAAAAAAAAGCGATGTCCGTAGAATGACAATATTTGTTTTACTTCTATTCCACCATTTCACACGTGGAGACTTCTACTTTAGAGACACATACACTTTCCCATGCAGTAACAAGACAAGAAAATATTTTTAGCCTTCCCTTTTGTCAGTGTAAAAAATAATGTGTTTTCACTACGGCTGTCATTTGTATTTCTTCCGGTAGTCCCTTTTCCCCTCGTTAGTAAAAATTTGATAACTTTGATTACGTCAGATGGTATTAAGTTTGTTATAGGCCCAGACTATCGACATGTTTGAAGAAAACAATACTTTATCTTTGAAAGACCACTGTAATTTATTTCTTCCCTGTTGTTTGCATTGTCTACAGTAGACTATGTAAATTATAAGCCAATGTAATTTTCGTGTAGATTACGCGTAGACAATGCATGTGTAGACGTAAACTTATAGTCTACGGCATATCACTGGTCCTGCCCCCCCAGTTTTGGAACCCAATCGCAGTCACTAGCAGTGATTGTTCGCTAGCAGCACAAATCTAACCTATTCACATATTTATATACTGTTATTAGATTCATGGATGAGTACAGTGGAGGTGATTGGGGGGGGGGGCAGTTGCCCCAATCGCCGCTACTGGATGAGTAGGTTAGGCCACTGGTGCTATTAGCATGCCATATATCTTCTCCTAGTAGAGGTGCCCACTGAGGGGAGGAGAAAATGGCACGTGACCAGGCAATCAAAATTTGGGGAGGGATCCTTTAAATAATATGGGATTCAATGTGAATATATTTTTTTCTAAATTATTATATATGTAAAGAAAAAGTTTACAACTTGGCACCATGTTGCAATATGAATCACAATATTAGTTCATTAACTTTAGTTGGTTCCAAATGCTGTTGCTATGCATGTTTCTGTAAAATATTGAAAGCACTTTGTAGCACTTTGAAGCAAAAATTTCTTGAAGAACCTGAGATACGGAACTGACTTCGCCTCGTGCTGCCATCTATGAAGCACTGGCGGAACTAACTTCATCTCCGCGTCCGCAGCAAGGCTCAATCTAGAACAGCTGCTGCGTCGAGCAGACGGACGCGACGAACATCAGAAACAGAAGTGTCGCGAGAATTCGGTGCGTCAAACAAGATCAGTATGTTCGTCTCTGTCCAGTGCGGGATGTGAAGGTTGTGATTGATGGAGTTGCGTGACGGAGGAAGGGATCGCTATGGCAAACGTCAAGGTAGCGGTACGGGCCAGGCCTTTGTCGAAAAGGTAAGACGAATTTGATTAATAAAACTTTTTATGAGCGTGCGGCTTATTTACAGACCAGCGCGCGTTTCCTGGCAAAACAAAAAGAGTTGCGTGTCCCGCAACTCTGCTCTCGTTTCGCTTCCGAAACGCATATGAATACTACCAGCGAAGGCACCAGAAACAAAGGAATAGTGAAGTAACAGAGGGGCGGCAAAATTTTCTGGACGGGGAGGGGCAAGCACATTGTAAACACACCTAAATACTGTACTGAAAAGAAAAGAAAAATGCATATTTACGGAAAAGATAATTTATTGATCTAATTTTGCTTGTTTGTTGGGTGCGTTGCCCCCTGTACCCCTCGCGGCGTAACTGGTGGTGAAGTAGACGGGGGGGGGGGGGTAGTTTAATATGCCACTGAAAAGCGTTCATCGTCTAATATTTTTTTGTTTCCTGAGGGGGAGAGTTTATATGTCGACGCGACCAGGGACATCGCCCTCCTAGCCCCCTTCCGGCGTCGCAACTGAATATATATTACCCTAAAACATACGTGCCGACTTTGGGAAGGAAAGCCGCAAGACTCAGTGGTGACGTCAGAATATTTATATGGGAGGGGGCGGGCAAAGGGGTTGGTGATAGGTAGAGGCACATGTTTTTGGTAAATAAAAAAGCAAAATTTCGGTACAAAAACAGAGTCGATTTCGGGTTCAAAAGCGGTAAATAAAATAAAATTTTGGTGTTATAGCGGTGAATAATCACATGAAAAGTGATATATAAAATGACATTTTGGTTTTTAAATTGTGAATATAATCCTAAATTTGATTTAAAAACTGCACTTATTACACAAAATAAACTTATCCCTTCTAATAGCACATTTATGTAGTTACCAGAGTATTAAGTTTATTCCTGTGTAAAGGGGTCGATCTTTGCTTCTCAAATATTTACAGCAGAATTAATCAATTTTCCGTGAATTGTATACCTCACAGGATATTACAGACTTCAGAAACTGTCACGTCGGTATACGTATAAACGGTAAATTTCGTGTTCAAGAGTATATTTCGCATTTTGCAGTTCATTTCGCATTATTTCGTGACAAAACAGGGTAGGAAAATGCACATCACACCTTTCAGAAACATGAAAAATGAACATTACAGCATGTTATTTCATATTTCGTGTTTTCGTCAGAAACGAAATTTGCATGCCTCTAGTGATAGGTTCATAAAAATCGTTTAAAACGCACACACACACACACCTATCTACTGCCCATCACATAAGCTGAATTCTCCTGTTCTCCTTACACAAGTAGCGATGCTAAGACGAGCCAGGGGGGAAAGGGGGCGAGTTCCCCGCAAAAGATTCTGCTATCCTTTCGCTTCCTGCTTGATTAACAAAATAATTTTGCTATCAATATAGAATGTCATCCATTAAAAATATATTCCCATGCAAATGTCCTGGGAAAACTTTGCAACTAAACTTCGAATTGATACAATGAAATTTCACAAGGTAGCGACATTTTTCGATCACTTGAGGGGTACCCAAGGGAGGGTTTGCGGACGCAAGTTGCGTCTATCCAAATTTTGTGGGGGGGGGCATTTTTCATTTACTTTCTTTTTTTTGTGATGGAAATTTGACTTAATAAAAATTTCAGCATTGAACAGAAGATGTAACATGTAATAATCACTTCATATACTGCTGAGCGACGGTAATGAGTATTATTTGGGGAGGAGAGGACAGTGCCAAGTTCTCATTAAGTTTTAAATTGTCAGGTGAATTCTTGTGGGGAGATTAAGCATTTTGTTGGGGGGGGGGGGGGGAACTATAAAACTCTTGACTATCAACGTTAAGTCTTAGATTAACACGGGAATTCTACTAGGGGAGGGGAGAATTGAGCATTACTTGAATCTTGAAGGGGGAATATCCAAATGTGGATATCATTGTTAGGTATTACATTGACATCGAATTTCCATAGTAAAGGGGGAATCGAACTTTGAAGTTAAGGCGGTGGGGGGGGGGGGGTGATATTTAGCGCATTGGTATAAAACTCGTACGATCGGCTGTCATTTTTCTGTATCATTTGGAAATCGTATGGTATCAAGTGGATTTTACTCTTGCTTATTCGGCAAAGTGGGGGTGGGGTGGGGTGATACCCATCCCCCTTTGTTCCTTCACTCCTAAAACTTAACATCAGATACATGAAAAAGTAGTGAAGAAAAATATAGCATCGATTACTAAACAAGAAGTCCACGTGTAACTTGTTATTTTACGTCGCTTTTCCGCCACTTCAGGATAATGAGGATGAGTGATGGTTAGACACAGCGTAAGCTACGGGGGAAGTTAAGGGGCGCCAGCCACAAGCGCCGAGGCAAAGTGATTGCTGAACGAGGAGTAAATATTGCGGGCCCTTGTGATAATATTTAGTCCTTATTAAATTGTATTATTGCCAGTTTCGTAACAAATACCCTAAAAATGTTCTTGCTCGCTTCGCTTACAGGGCCCTGATTTTGATAACCTAAAAATCTTTGAAAAATGACCTTTAAAATGACAACAAAAATCCTGTAAAATGACTTAACATCTTTGAAAAATTACCCAAAAATTCGTACAAAACTCAATCTGCTTATTGAAAACAGTATATATATTCCAAGAGAAACAATTTAACAATTGCTTCTTCACCTTGGTGTTTTGTACGGACTGTGAATAAGAAACTCGACAATGTTGCATTTCGCGATTTTCAGACAGGCTTTGTTGCTCTGGTAGTTAAAACAGAGTAAGTACCGCAAGATAACATTCAGACAAAACAGAAATTGTTGAACTTCTTATGTTTCAGCATCAGTGATGTGCCGTAGACTATACGTTTACGTCTACATGCGTTGTCTACACGTAATCTACGCGTAGATTACATTGGGTTGTAGTTTACATAGACTACGTAGAAAATCTAAAGTGCATTAAAATTAATTTTCAAGGGTCTCATGAAAGGAAAGTGAAATTTTCAACTATACTGGTTCCTAACGAAATGAAAAGAATCCTATTTACAACAAAATTTCTCTTCTATTATATTATCAACTATGGAAGAAGATAAATAGTATGCAAAAAAACAACACTAGATGGCAGTCGTGAGGCAAGAGTGGTCTTTTCCCCATAAAACGCTAGAATATTTCCTATATTAGGTTTCTTCCTAGGTGAGAAATTGTTCGTATTTGGAAGGAAGAGTATGAAAAGTTCTCCTCACACATCAGCAACTGATACGCAGTCTAATTTTGTTCTACTTCCACGGCGCCCTTTGCTAAGTTATCACCTTTCGCCATGTTGTTTACATAGATTACGTAATCTACGCGTATAAAGTAGGCTTCGTGTAGAATGTAGACTATCGTTGTTTACGCGTAGACGCACATCACTGTTCAGCATGCAATGACTCAAATTTTTTTATAAAAAAACCGACCTAAAATGACGCAAAATTTTAAAAAAATGGCCGAAAAATAAAGTGGTAAAAATGACCAAAAATGACAGAAAAAAATTACATTTCTTCAACCTGAGAAGGGTGTTCAGGATTTCTGTACTAGTTAGCAATGTCTACGTTGCACCTGTTAAAAGATGAAATGTCATCAAAATCCGGGGCCTCACAATGTAGTACTACGGCAGATTGAAGGTAGGGGCATAGAGCTCTGGAAGTGACCTTCCCTCAAAACCTGTATAATTTTCATGGTTGAATCATTCATTTTGAATAATCTCCTACACATATAAATTCGCAGAAAAATCAGCGGAAAGATATATCTGAAATCCACCAATATCTTCCTATGCAAAGTCCCTGAATATTGACTGATTTGGCTTATTTTACTTCGCTTTTCTTCCACTTTTGGCTAATCGCGAAAATGAAGATGAGTGATAATATGATGAAACTGAGGAAGGGACACTCACAAAGAACACACATGCACAGGCCGGGATTCGAACTCGGGACTCCTGGCATCGTACCGCGCTGTACTAACCACTCCGCCACGCAGGTCGGCTATCCCTGATAATGTTGAAAGAAAATTCAATAACTCAAAAGCGGGGAAAATGAAATAGAGTCAACTTAAAGAGCATAATAGATTTTATTGTTTCTTCAGTCAAAATGTTTACAATGGAATGTAGTAGGGGGGTCTACTGCGATCTGACCGTCCTAGAAACGAGGGGAGGGGTTTCACAAAAGCCAAACAATTTACCAGAGTGACGTCATTTCGCGTGCTCGAAGTCTGCTTCATTCATCCCAAGTTCGAGACATGCAACTACAACTCCTGCCTCGCTGATTGGGTTGCGCAAAATTCCCGCAGGAAAGTGGCCTGCCTGCCTTCCCGGCTGAAGTAAGTAGGCCAAGATCGACGAAGGACCTGCTCGTGTTTGAACTGAATTGACTGAAGGAATTGCTGGTCTGTGTGTCAAATCAACTTTCGGTATCGTATTCAACATTTGCTTCCGAATAGCTGTAACGCATTTTAAAAACATCAAGGGTTGAAATTATTTTTTTATTATTAATTGAAGGGTTAGATGGAAGAAGGGGGTAAAACCCAGAAAACAGTTTGGAGGAAATCACCTAAACCTATCTGCACATTTCATCTCTTGGTGGAATATAATTATAATCCTACACAGGGTGTACCAGAAGTGATAGTGAAACCTGAAACAGTGAAAAGTACACGATCGTAGAAGCAAAGAAAGTCTTAATTGCAAATGTATGGTTATGATCATAGGCGGAGTTCTGGAGGGGCCAGGGGGGGCCGCTCCCAACTTAAAGAGATTAAAAAAAACACATGATTAAGTTCAGTTACTACATTTTTGTTATGAAGCCATACCGCAAATCTTGACGTTTGGTATGATGGCACGTGCGGTAATTGCGCCGCAATAGCGGGTCTTGGACGATTTGATTGATGTGTACAGTTTGAAGAAAGAAAAACGTAAAATGACTTTGTGTTGAGTCAACAGTTGCTGCTGAGGCATCAAAAGAACTTTTCTATTTAATTTTTCTAAAGCTTACTATTGTACCGTAACTTTTTTTTAAAGTAATACGAGTATTGTGTCAATAAAAAATTAATGAAATGCAAAATGCAATAATCGTACTGTTTTGCTTCTTTTAAAACTGACAACCAATATACTAATTAATATTTGTTTACTTCAGCGAGGAAATTTAACATTTTCAAATCTAAAAGGCCTAGAACTCAGTGTTTTTAAGTTGTTGTTTTTTTTTTAATTTCCGGGGGAAGGTCTCCGGACCCCTTGTAAGCTAGGGGATATTCAACAACCCTCAGGTACATAATATGCTTCTCCCAGAGTCTGCCCCCCCCCCCAAAGCAAAAGCTCAAAACTCCGCCCATGGTTATGATCCACCACTGACTTGATTCTTTGTACAGTCATGGACACTTCTGGGTTGTGGCAATACCATTGAAAGTATATGGGGCTGTTACAATCCAGAAGTGTCCGTGACTGTACACATCGTACGCTAGTCTTCTTGCGCACTCCTGCGAACGCGTAAGACACTGCACAGTACAATATACCTTGGTAATACAAGCAACAGTAATATCTAGCGATGTGAACCTTTTAATTGCCTTATTTGTTAATAAGAAGGACTGTGGCTCCTCACACGTGAAAAGCATACCGTGAGAGGCAGTGGGATCGATACCCAACATCTTCACAACGTAACGAACTCTCAGGTTCGTGGGATCGAACCAAGAACCTTTAACCATTGATGTGGATTGGTGTAGCTCATTTAATCATTCATCCTCAACGGTGAGCACTCGCCCCTGGCAGATAACTCAATGGTAATGGGCGAGGGGTTACTTTTCACACTCGGAAATGGCAAAACAGAAGCTATTGGATATATATCTTCAAGTCTAGATCAACATGGTTGGAAAGGACTATACCTGTCTGTCTCTGATGATAAGTTCCGCTGATTGCTGATCAAATCGAATTCTGATCGAGCGCTCAATCTCCTCAGTTGCTACTTGTTCTACGACTCCAGGCAAAAGACCCCACACTGCCCGTTCCTCTCACTTTCGTTCTCTTCCCTGTAACCCTGGTCATTGTCCTGCAAATGCCAGTTGCTCAGCACTTCAACTATAGTAAACCAGAAAGATTTGTTAATACCTGACATGGTATTCTTTGAATGCCTGATAGAGCAGCGGCCGATGACTGAGGTTCAGAATCCTGGCTTGATATGAATCTATATTTAGAGGAGATTGGTACGATACGATGAATGAAACCCCAAAAGTAAAAATCGAGGGGTGGCAGATCAGGTGAACGAGACCTTGAATAGAATTGGAATCCACTACAATGTTACGGCGAAGCAAGTCGAGGCTGATATTCCACACCGTCGAGGTTGCCATGCAATTGGCCCACCTCGACCTATCCATCGACCTGGAAATCGGTTATTGAGGATATCCCGGGCTTCGATGAGGTAGTGCTCCATCTTGTTGGAAGTGGATGCGGCCAAAACACACAGGGAGCTGCCGGCGTTTGCGGTGACGGAATGCAGTATTATTCCACAACGCTATTGAAATTTGATATATTTCCTTACAAAATGACACCACAACCAGTTCTGTAACGTTTCAGAATAAATTTATAAATTTGTATATACTTACAAAGTTGTAAAGTCCTTTTTTGGACCACCCTGTATAGTTTCTACATGAATATGTGCCCACCAATGGTGATTTCAAGGGAGATGAGAGAGAATTCCTCCTGTGGTTGCTAATTTTTGACACTGGCGGAGCTGTATTTATAATTTATGTACTATCCAGAAGCTTCAAGAACCCTCCCTCCTGCCACTGGAAATTCTTCTGTGCCACCGTACTTGATCAGTATCTACACCCCCCCCCCCCACCCGCCCCGCACTTCTCTGTCGCAGACTCTGGTTTCAGTCGCCAGTGCCTACTTAGCTTGCGTTTCCGGCGTGTTATTTACTTAGGCTTTTTGTAGGTGCCCGAGGAACGAAGTCCTGTAAGTCACTTTGGGCAATATCGCATCGCATCGCCCGCGTCCCACGCGAGCAACAGAAATAGTCTCGCAGCCATTTTGTGCTTTTTGTGAGCAATTATCTCTCAGGTGACGGGAGCAGAGTTTGGCACGGGAAAGGAACAGCTGACATTTCTACGCTTCAGAAGTTCCCACCGTTTCCGCTAGGGGGGAGGGGGGGTTCGCCCTTTCTTAAACCATTCATCTGTAGAAATGGGGAAGGTAAAAATAGAGGTCATAATCTTCTCGGTTTTGCACTTTCTTGTCCCCCCTTTTTTTCTTTATTTTAACTTCCCGTGTTGATAAATAGAACTATGTGAAGGTGAACACTTTTTTTCCCTTTACAAGTAATCCACATGTTTACATGGATGCATACTGCATACTGGGTTTTCACTAAGGGTGGTACCAGAACAGTACTAAAGAGGGAAAGGGGAAGGCGCCGAACGAGCAAAATGAGAAAAATACTGGAAACAAATACAAGTCACGGCACCCTGAAATATGTTCTTAGTTAGTCAATAATGTCAGTGTTAGTAAGTATAAGGCTATATTTAAAGCAGATGTAGTTAACAATGTTGTTGTATTAGAAAGGCTATTGGTGTTAACGACTCTCTGTGTGCTATAATAATTGCACTTAAACTTAACGGACACTAAAGCCCGCATCACACGGAACTGGATATCTAGTAGGTATGCCCTAGTTGGCGCTGGACTGGCTACCAATTTGCTAGTTTTCGTCTCACACGATACTTATCAGCATACTTGTCGATAGACTTTTGTTTCCATACGAGGGAAGTTGTAATGGCGGCCGCGTGAGATGTAAACAATGTATCACTTCACATTTTTAAAAGCCGATAACTATAGACGGTGTTAAAGGCGGAGCTACTGCGGAGCATGCGCACTCGTCTGGTCCCCCTCGAACATCCGGTTACGCTTAAGGTGCTATGGACGTTAATATGAAAGAGCAAGGTGGAGATTCTTTTACAACGACATAGGGTGTCAACTGTGTAGGATATGGTTTCACAGTTCGATCGGGAACAAATTTATTGAGTCAAGTATCTCTTCGTAGGTTTCCGAAGGACGTAGAGAGACGAAACCTGTTGATACAAGCAGAACGAAGAAAGGATTGGTACCCGGAAAGGATTTGTACGACTTGCATTTTGTTACAAACATGTTGATCGTTTATCTGCGTATTGTGTTGTAGTGAAAAGCACGCCTCTTAGTGAGGTTTCAAATCGAAGCGACACGCCACAGCAGTGGTTCGTACCGAAGTGATAAACGACACAGGCCCATTTAGTGTATAAATAAGCATTTACCGCTCATGGGAAATCAAGTCTCAGGCGGCACAATACACGCCATTGGGAATCTGAGCGACACGTGCAGCTTGTCCTGTCGCTTCTCTTCGAAAAATTTCATTGATCACTGAGGATTCACTTTTACGTGGTACGGAGATTACACCCCGAAGCCCCTAAAGAACACAATTCACCTTGCATACGAGTACAACAGACCGAGCCGACACGATGCATGGTGCTGAGAAAACAACAGTCCAGTCCAAGCGACACGTGCATTTTCTCGTGGTGAATTGATTCGAAAGGAAGCTTTCAGACTGCAGCGATACGTGTTTCTTGAGAAAAAAAAAAAAAACCTTCCGAATTAAAGCGACACGACAAATTGCAGGTGTCGCTTGTCGGTCGGACTGGGCTGTTTTATCAATACCGTGCATTGTGTTGCCCCGGCCTGTTATTTGCGCAAGCGTGGCTGGTGAATGGTTTGCTTTAGATCCAATGCTTCTGTGCGAAATCCCGATATCGCTTGTCGCTTCAGTCTGAAAACTCCCTTGTTGTTTGAAGTATATTCGTGCAAGTGAAAGTGGCATGCCATATCATAGGTTTTCCCTAAATTTCTCAGGCGGAAAGGCGACGTTGAAAGCACATATATTTACTTTAGCATTTGTTATGTGTCATTACTTCTGCAGATTTGTTGGCAAAGATTCACTTAAGCTTTACTTTATACTACTTTACTTTATAATATAATAATATCACTAGTTTTATACAATTATCTTTCCCTCATTTTTCCATTTACAAAATAATTGAATATATCTAAACTTTTGTACGTTTTGAGTTCGTCGTGCGTGTACATGAAACACTTGTGCTATGCAACTGGCGGCCATCAAGACACGTCATATTTTAATAATCTGCTCTGCAGTTGATCATCAGACGGATTCTAGACGCCCACTCCTTCATAGTAGAACTTTAACAAATACCTTTCTTGACTATCGTCGCACAACTGATGAAAACAAGCGCCCATTTCTTACTTCGTATGCCGGTGAATATGAACTGGCAACAACGGGGACTGGCCTAAACCGGAAGTTCCGGAGGGACCGGGCAAGACCTCACCAATGTTTATGTTTACATTTTAAACACGGTCTATTCAACCGAGAGGAATAACGTTTCGCATAAAACGTTATTAGGTACAAAACAATGGCGCTGCTTAAATACATACTTTACAACGTTTACTGTACATGTATGGAAGAATATTTTAGTTGTTTCAAATGTAAACACCGTGCACTCAGCATAGATGGTGTAACTCAACGCGCCTTTCATGCTGTATACGTTATACATTGCTGGAGTAACACTCGGAAACCACAGACAAAAACGCTCCTTTGCACACTCACAGATTATCTTCACATGGCGAAACATTGCTCTGATTGGCTGTTCCACAGAATCCAGTCAAGGAAAGCAAGTAGCAATTAGAACATGTCCTATTCCTCCAAACCAGTCAAGCAGTCAGCCAGGCGGCCATGATTGCTACCTAGAAGTTAGTTCAGCGCCAACTAGGGCATTCCTATTAGAAATTCAGTTCCGCGTGATAGGGGCTTTACTACATGGTAATACATTATAAAATTACCCCATAGTGAAAGAAATAAGGAATATTCGTTACGAACTTTTTTGCTGCAGGACTATTTGTCTGAGTAAGAGCTTCTTTCTGCAGTTAAGGATTTTGGATGAAAAACGGTAGAGATCCAGAGAAGTCGGGAAAGGCATCGGGAAAAATATTTCCCGTTCCGATCCCGACTTCGGGAAATGACTTCCCGACTTTTCGGGATCCCGAGCAGTCGGGAAATGCCGAAAGGACATTTTAAAATGTTGTTAATTCTCGACGTTTTCTACAATGCAAGTGTCTTGAACTTATCGGAAATTGTTCGTTTGTATTCCAGAAATGCAAAGACAATCACTTAAGTTGAAAATGACGTGTAGAATTCGAGATTTTAAGAGCTTCGGGAAATTTCGAACATTTCCCGTCCCGAAAATTTCCCGAATGTCGGGTTTAAAAGAAATTCCCGTCTCGACCAAAAAAATTCTGTCCCGCACACCCCTAAAAAACAGCAGCGAGTCAAAAATGATACAATTTCTGCTATTGATTCCATAGTTTTCGAGTGTTGTCTGCTGTTTGCGCGTAGATATTAAATAACAGTGTTATATGGAAGAGTAGCATAATTGCCTTGAGGGGAACAAAGAGAATAAACATAATGGTGGACAATTTGGTTGTCCCAGTCAGTGGCGTACCCAGGATTTTGGAAAGGGAGGGGATACGTACATTTTTTTAGTAGTCAGCCTTAATTTTTCCATTTTTTGTGCCTTTGACGTTCTTTAATACTGGGCCAAAGGGGAGAGGGGGTTATGACCTCCACCAACTCCCTTCTAGGCACGCCACTGGTCCCACTACACGAGACGACATGAATGACGAAATCTGTCTGATCTTGTATTGTCCCGAAATAATATATACAAAAAATGTTGAAATATTTCTATTGAAACAAGCTAAGAAAAACAATTTTTGCACAGTAAACGATGAATATATATAACAAAATACAGACAACCATATGTTTTATTCTTGTTCGGCTTAGAAAACATTCTGGCTCGAGGAAAAAAAAAACATTGCATTAGGAGTGCACCGTTACAAGTTTTATTGTAACCTGCTCTTTTATCATGACGTGTGGGTAATTTATTGCATTGCATGTACGCGAAAAGTTGCTTTCGGACGCAGCAAAGAATTGCAATGAATATATATATATATATATTTTATTTACATGGGAATTGCCATAAACCTGCCTTCGGTTTAAAATGCAGTTTTCTCCAAGCATGCGTCTCATAAACAGGAGAGCAGTTCTGAAGACATGCGGTGCAATGAGTGACGTAGAGTGTGTGAAACGTGCGAAGGGTTTCCACGGGGATTATACGCAACTATTAGGCCACACATGCTGTCTGTGTGCTAATTTACATTTCTTGCTTTGGGAGGTGGAGAGTGGAGAATTCATTCAGTTCTAATATGGAGGAGAGATAGAATTTTGTTCGGATGTGTTGAAAGGTATGGGCGTCCGGAAGGAGGGGCAAGGGAAGCCGTGCCCCTCCTGGAAAATGAAAGTCAACCAAAAAATATGTATTTCACACATATAATTTCATTTTAGCCACAATAATATGTGTTATTGCATGAACACCATAAATTCAAATTTAATCAATGTTTTTTAGGGAACAACACTATTTTTGGGAAAAATTTGTCTTCGTTTGCCCCCCCTGGAAAAAATACCTTCCTTGCCCCTCCCTGGAAAACATCCTGCGGACGTCCATGTTGAAAGGTGAACGAAATATATTATCAGGTGTGCCCTGCTTCTGTCATGGCGACGAAGCATTATTATTATTATTATTATTATTACTACTACTACAACTACTACTACATGAACAGGCAAAAAGATGGCAAAATAATAGGAATATAACAGGTCGTATTCCTTATCTAAGTCTAGTTAAGGTCATTAAAATTACCATAAAAGAAGCTGTCCTACCAAAGAAATTAATGTCAGGTTTACAAAATGTTTTTTTTATTGAATACCAAAAAGGTTGCTAGGTCCAGCCGATGAAGAGTAAAGTCCTTGGTCATTGTTTTTATGCACATTGTTATTATTACTGGTACGCATGAATTTTCGCAGGCACTGTCAAAGCCGTATAATCACAATCTAATCTTTATGTAAATTCTAGCGGAAATATATCAACTCAGAATATACAACAGTAAACGGGTATTTTGCTTATTTAATTCTGAACTTGGTAAGTCTTTCGGGAAGTCTGAACCCCCTGACTCTCCTAAATACGTCCTGCTACTAATATTCTGTCCTTCTCTTTCTTTCTATCTTCTTCCCTTTGTTCTCCAATGTTTCCTTTTCTCTGTCAATGTCTTTCCATCTTCATCCTCGTTTCCTTCTTTCTCTTTACCTTCGTTTTATAAGTTCCTTTCTTTCCTTCTCTGTATTTTTCTTTCTTTCTCCCTCCCTCCCTTTCCTTATCTCTCAATTTATGTTTCTCATAAATTCTTGCTGTATGTGAGTCATGACAGCCAACCCATTCCTGATTCTTATCTAAGATTTGCTACCAAACACAATCTAGTATTAGCTATCTCATTTCCGTATCTAGTATTTGCTACTCGGTGTTCTGAATCCATAATTCAATACAGATTCCCGAATCTGGGATTCTCTATTCGGTTTCCCAAATCTAGGAATGGTACCTAAAGCCCGCGTCACACGGAACTGGATATCTAGTAGGTATGGCCTAGTTGGCGCTGGACTGGCTACCAATTTGCTAGTTTTCGCCTAGTAGTGTAAAAGGTGATATTATAAACCCAAGAAAGTATGAACCCCCCTCAAGCAGATTTGGCTATACTTAAAACAAGCTCAACATGCCCATACGAGCTTTTTGCTCAAGTGTGGAACCCCGTCTAATCCTAGATTTTTGTAAAAAAGCCCTCATGGATTCCATGAGAAAGTATGACCCCCCTCAGATTGATTTGGCTATACTTACAAAAGGCACTTCTGTAAGATTGTTGTCCATAAACCTGTCAAAAATATGCCCCTCTTGATATTTTTTTTGCCCACACTTAAAATTAAGCCAAGATGCTTATAAAACCTACACCCACACACACCCACACACACCCACACCAACCCACACACACCCACACCCACCCACGCATATTCACTTCCGGTCCACTTCCGGTCCACTTCCGGTCCACTTCCGGTTTACTTCCGGTCCACTTCCGGTTTGCCTACTTCCGGTCCACTTGTGGCCAAGTTGTGGCCTATTTCTGCTTTTTTTATCCAGCATAGAGTTTTGATTTGAACCCCAAGAAATTGTATATAATTACCAAAGCCAAAAATATTAAGTGTATACACACATACACACATACACACACACAAAGCACAGTGCTGAACCCAGCTGATATTTTTTTATTAAGCATAGAATTTTGATTTGAACCCCAAGAAATTTTATATAATAAACCAACAACAAAAATGCCAAGTCAAAAATATTGCAATCAATGCAATAAAAATATATCCAGCCCCAATTGGGTTAAGCACCAAAAGAATTGTAGTCCAGATAAAAGCAGAATAGTCACAAAAATATGCCCCAAATGCCATAGAGAATATAGCATGCAATACTTCACATATACACATAAAGATACTTGTTCTGCACAGTCATCAACATTTCCAAACAAAATTGATTGGAAATATTTGTGTGATTGCCCTGTATAACTTAGATTGCAAGGCCATATTTTGTAATTTTCTAGACCAGGAGCTAGACCCTGTGCACCAGAAACAGGCTCTCCACAAATTATGTGAGCATCATGGAGCACACAATATATTTTACAATTTTGAGAATCTCAATTTAAATTCAGGAACAAGAGATTTGGATTTGATGTATCTGGAAATATTTTTGCATCTTGAATCAACCTGCAAACAATATTACATGTTAGGCTGGGCTATTTCAACAGCAGTAAATATTTACCAAATGTTTCAATGTTAAAAAACAATCAAAATAATATCTTCCAGGAAATATAGATACCTGAACATGCAAACATATTTTGAAAGAAGAAACATTGCAAGATATATAAAATCAGACCACCTGTTGGATTGTTTTAGGGAAAAATCTATCAGAGTATGATTTTTTTAAAGTGCAAAATGAAACAGAGGCAAGATGGGTACTTGACAGTGATATTGGGTTTGGGTATGTGAGCATAGAATTGGGTTCTGAATATGATGATTTTGAATCCAATACATACTGGCATAGAATTGATGCATACCTGTTGCATTGTTATTGGGGAAAATATGTTGCTTTTTTTACAAAAAGTACTTCAAGTTTAGAAAAATTTAGGTTTTACAAATTTTTCCATGATCATAGAATTTATACAAACAGCAGGTGGCCTGTTGATGACATAACATGGGACACAACAATTTCCATACTTGATGAGGCAGGAAAATTGGATGTAAATTCTGGTTTATATTTTAATGAGTTGATTATGTACCTGCTTAAAAACAATATCAATTCTGGCTTATTCAATACAAGATGGACTTAAATAATTAGAGTTTTTACACAAAATATTTTTTTTGCTAACAATTTCAAGTTCCTTGAGTGGGAATATGTTGTTTTTAAGATCAGCATTGATTCTGTAGTATAGTATTGCTGTGGAACATGTCAAGTCCTTGGATTCTGTCACACCTATTCTAATACAATTAATATCACAAGTACCATTACAAGGCACGCACTGCATAAAATCATAATTCCAAGCGATGGAATGGAGTAATTATTTTTCCACGATTCCATATCATACAAAAAAATTATACTGCAATTGGAGCTTCAGCAGTTCGGGACTGTGCAATATATTGTCTACAAATGTAGGAAAAATAATATTGTACGGGTTGCAAACAAAACTCCCAAAGCTTATGTATTTCAGGTTTCTTAAATTTGAAACAGAATCCAAACTGTCTGGAAGTTCATAAAAGTGAAGCCATTCTACAAGCGGGTCTATCTCAGCTTTTGCATGATATATTTGAGCAAGAGGTGATGTGTTTATAATATTTGTTGGTATAGAGGTTTGTTCTGAGTACAATTATATCTTATTAATTATGAACAGCTCTGCTGCATGTTGTGATGATGAATATCTAGTCCCTAAACCTAACAGAGCTGTGCAGTGATGTTGTTATTGGGAACAGGATTCAAATCCTACACAGATTTATGGATAGGAGTGAAGAATTAATTTTTGCCATGAAATTATATCTAGATCCCTGTGCAATAATGCTGTTATTGGGAACAGGATTCAAATCCTACACAGATACAGATTCTTGCTGAGCTTAATAGGTGATTGTCATGAAAGATACTCAATATTTCTGCTGTTATTAGGTACAAAATTCAATTACACAGACACAGATATAAATAATAATGCATACAGAACTGTGGTTTCTATAAATTTATACTCAATATCCCTATACCTGACAGCTGTGCGGTGATGCTGTTATTGGGAACAAGATTCAAATATCACACAGAAACAGATTTTTGCTGGGCTTAGAACTATTATGGATAGGTGATTGCCATGAAATAATATCCCTATACCTGACAGAGCTGTGCAGTGATGCTGTTATTGGGAACAATTTTAACAGAGCTGTGTTTTCCATAAATCTATACTCAATATCCCTATACCTGACAGAGCTGTGCAGTGATGCTGTTATTGGAACAGGATTCAAATATACAGATCCTTGCTAAACTTAGAACTATGCCATGAACAAAACTGTGCGGTGATATAATTATTGGGAACAAGCTTCAAATCCCCGCACAAATACAGATTCTTGCTGAGCTTAGAGTGAAGATACCAGTGATATAATTATTGGGAACAGGATTCAAATTTTGGAACTATTATGGATAGGTGATTACCATGAATATACTCAATATTTTTGTTATTAGGTACAAGATTCAATTATACAGATACAAAAATATTCATTAACAGAGCTGTGCGGTGATGTTGTTATTGGGAACAGGATTCAAATCCTACACAGATACAGAGCCTTGGAATTATTATGGATAGGTGATTGCCATGAAGATAGATACTCAATATCCCTATACATGACAGAGCTGTGCAATAATGTTATTATTGGGAATTGGAACTTAGGTACAAGATTCAATTACACAGATACAGACACGGAAATAATATCTAGTTAACAGAGCTGTAGTTTCCATAAATTTATACTCAATATCCTATACCGTGCAGTGATGCTGTTATTAGGAACAAGCTTCAAATCTCACACAGATATAGAGCTTTGGAATTATTATAGATAAGTGATTGCCATGAAGATAGATATTCAATATCCTATTAGACACAAACACAGTATCAATAAATTTATAATATTTTTATATTTAATAGAACTGTGCTGTGATGCTGTTATTGGGAACAGGATCCAAATCATAGATAGGTGATTGCCATGAGGATAGATATTAGACACAGACACAGAAATAATATTTATCATTAAATTTATAATATCCCTATACCTGACAAAACTATGCAGTGATGCTATTATTGGGAACAAGCTTCAAATCATGGATAGGTGATTGTCATGAGGATAGATATTAGACACAGACACAGAAATAATATTTTCCATACATCTATACTCAATATTCTTATACCTGACAGAGTTGTGCGGTGATGTTGTTATTGGGAACAGGATTCAAATCATGGATAGGTGATTGTCATGAGGATAGATATTAGATACAGACACAGAAATAATATTTTCCATCAATCTATACTCAATATCCTTATACCTGACAGAACTGTGTGGTTAATATTATTAGGAACAAGTTTTAAATCTTACACAGATATAGAGCGGAATTATTATGGATAGGTGATTGCCATGAGGATAGATACTCAATATCTCTGCTGTTATTGGACACAAACACAGAGAATGAAATAATATTTAATAACATAAATCTATACTCAATATCCCTATACCTAACAGAGCTGTGTAGTGATGTTGTTATTGGGAACAGGATTCAAATCATGGATAGGTGATTGCCATGAGGATAGATATTAGATATAGATATAGAAATAATATTTATCCATAAATCTATACTCAATATCCCTATATTTAATAGAGCTGTGTAGTGATGCTGTTATTGGGAACAGGATTCAAATCATGGATAGGTGATTGCCCTATACCTAACAAAGCTGTGCGGTGATATAATTATTGGGAACAGGATTCAAATCTTACACAGATACAGAGCGGAATTATTATGGATAGGTGATTGTCATGAAGATAGATATTAGACACAAATACAAACAGATACAGAGCCTTGCTGAGCTTGGAATTATTATAGATAGGTAATTGTCATAAAGAACACAGAGAATGAAATAATATCTAGTAAATAAATTTTTGTAAATCTATACTCAATATTCTTTTGACAGAGCTGTGCGGTCATAATGTTATTGGGAACAGGATTCAAATCATGGATAAGTGATTGCCATGAAGAGGTAAATAATATTTATCCATAAATCTATACTCAATATCCCTATACCTGACAGAGCTGTGCGGTGAAGCTGTTATTGAGAGGATTCAAATCCTACACAGATACAAATCCTTGCTGAGCTTAGAATTATTATAGATAGGTGTGTTATTGAGAACAGCATTCAAATCCTACACAGATACAAATCCTTGCTGAGCTTGGAATTATTATGGATAAGTGATTGCCATGAAGATAGATATTAGACACAAATTTTATAAATCTATACTCAATATCCCTATACCTTACAGAGCTGTGCGGTGATGCTGTTATTGGGAACAAGCTTTAATACTGAGCTTGGAATTATTATAGATAGGCATGAAGATAGATATTAGATACAGACACAGAAAATAAAATAATATTTAGTATTAATTCTATACTTAATATCCCTATCTCTAACAATTACAAATTCCACACAGATACAGAGCCTTGCTGAGCTTGGAATTATTATGGACAGGTGATTACTATGGAAATAACATCTAATAGAGCCTTGCTGATATTTCTACAGCATGGAATTGTTATGAATCCCTAACAGAGCTGTGTTGTGTAGGTACAAATCTCACACATAGATATAGAGCCTTGTTGATATTGTTATTGTCGTAATCCCTATCTCTAACAGAGCTGTGTTGTGTAGGTTGCTTTGAAAATATTATTTACCCTTGCTGATATGTTATGGATAAGATGTGAATAATACATACCCTAATAATCTGATTCTGATATTTTCCACCATTGTTTTTTTATAAACGTTTCAACATACGTTCCAGTTTTGTAGCTACAAAGCTGGAACGTATGTTGAAACGTTTATAAAAAAACAATGGTGGAAAATATCAGAAACAGATTATTAGGGTATGTATTATTCACATCTTATCCATAACATATCAGCAAGGGTAAATAATATTTTCAAAGCAACCTACACAACACAGCTCTGTTAGAGATAGGGATTACGACAATAACAATATCAACAAGGCTCTATATCTATGTGTGAGATTTGTACCTACACAACACAGCTCTGTTAGGGATTCATAGCAATTCCATGCTGTAGAAATATCAGCAAGGCTCTATTAGATGTTATTTCCATAGTAATCACCTGTCCATAATAATTCCAAGCTCAGCAAGGCTCTGTATCTGTGTGGAATTTGTAATTGTTAGAGATAGGGATATTAAGTATAGAATTAATACTAAATATTATTTTATTTTCTGTGTCTGTATCTAATATCTATCTTCATGCCTATCTATAATAATTCCAAGCTCAGTATTAAAGCTTGTTCCCAATAACAGCATCACCGCACAGCTCTGTAAGGTATAGGGATATTGAGTATAGATTTATAAAATTTGTGTCTAATATCTATCTTCATGGCAATCACTTATCCATAATAATTCCAAGCTCAGCAAGGATTTGTATCTGTGTAGGATTTGAATGCTGTTCTCAATAACACACCTATCTATAATAATTCTAAGCTCAGCAAGGATTTGTATCTGTGTAGGATTTGAATCCTCTCAATAACAGCTTCACCGCACAGCTCTGTCAGGTATAGGGATATTGAGTATAGATTTATGGATAAATATTATTTACCTCTTCATGGCAATCACTTATCCATGATTTGAATCCTGTTCCCAATAACATTATGACCGCACAGCTCTGTCAAAAGAATATTGAGTATAGATTTACAAAAATTTATTTACTAGATATTATTTCATTCTCTGTGTTCTTTATGACAATTACCTATCTATAATAATTCCAAGCTCAGCAAGGCTCTGTATCTGTTTGTATTTGTGTCTAATATCTATCTTCATGACAATCACCTATCCATAATAATTCCGCTCTGTATCTGTGTAAGATTTGAATCCTGTTCCCAATAATTATATCACCGCACAGCTTTGTTAGGTATAGGGCAATCACCTATCCATGATTTGAATCCTGTTCCCAATAACAGCATCACTACACAGCTCTATTAAATATAGGGATATTGAGTATAGATTTATGGATAAATATTATTTCTATATCTATATCTAATATCTATCCTCATGGCAATCACCTATCCATGATTTGAATCCTGTTCCCAATAACAACATCACTACACAGCTCTGTTAGGTATAGGGATATTGAGTATAGATTTATGTTATTAAATATTATTTCATTCTCTGTGTTTGTGTCCAATAACAGCAGAGATATTGAGTATCTATCCTCTTGGCAATCACCTATCCATAATAATTCCGCTCTATATCTGTGTAAGATTTAAAACTTGTTCCTAATAATATTAACCACACAGTTCTGTCAGGTATAAGGATATTGAGTATAGATTGATGGAAAATATTATTTCTGTGTCTGTATCTAATATCTATCCTCATGACAATCACCTATCCATGATTTGAATCCTGTTCCCAATAACAACATCACCGCACAACTCTGTCAGGTATAAGAATATTGAGTATAGATTTATGGAAAATATTATTTCTGTGACTGTGTCTAATATCTATCCTCATGACAATCACCTATCCATGATTTGAAGCTTGTTCCCAATAATAGCATCACTGCATAGTTTTGTCAGGTATAGGGATATTATAAATTTAATGATAAATATTATTTCTGTGTCTGTGTCTAATATCTATCCTCATGGCAATCACCTATCTATGATTTGGATCCTGTTCCCAATAACAGCATCACAGCACAGTTCTATTAAATATAAAAATATTATAAATTTATTGATACTGTGTTTGTGTCTAATAGGATATTGAATATCTATCTTCATGGCAATCACTTATCTATAATAATTCCAAAGCTCTATATCTGTGTGAGATTTGAAGCTTGTTCCTAATAACAGCATCACTGCACGGTATAGGATATTGAGTATAAATTTATGGAAACTACAGCTCTGTTAACTAGATATTATTTCCGTGTCTGTATCTGTGTAATTGAATCTTGTACCTAAGTTCCAATTCCAAATAATAACATTATTGCACAGCTCTGTCATGTATAGGGATATTGAGTATCTATCTTCATGGCAATCACCTATCCATAATAATTCCAAGGCTCTGTATCTGTGTAGGATTTGAATCCTGTTCCCAATAACAACATCACCGCACAGCTCTGTTAATGAATATTTTTGTATCTGTATAATTGAATCTTGTACCTAATAACAAAAATATTGAGTATATTCATGGTAATCACCTATCCATAATAGTTCCAAAATTTGAATCCTGTTCCCAATAATTATATCACTGGTATCTTCACTCTAAGCTCAGCAAGAATCTGTATTTGTGCGGGGATTTGAAGCTTGTTCCCAATAATTATATCACCGCACAGTTTTGTTCATGGCATAGTTCTAAGTTTAGCAAGGATCTGTATATTTGAATCCTGTTCCAATAACAGCATCACTGCACAGCTCTGTCAGGTATAGGGATATTGAGTATAGATTTATGGAAAACACAGCTCTGTTAAAATTGTTCCCAATAACAGCATCACTGCACAGCTCTGTCAGGTATAGGGATATTATTTCATGGCAATCACCTATCCATAATAGTTCTAAGCCCAGCAAAAATCTGTTTCTGTGTGATATTTGAATCTTGTTCCCAATAACAGCATCACCGCACAGCTGTCAGGTATAGGGATATTGAGTATAAATTTATAGAAACCACAGTTCTGTATGCATTATTATTTATATCTGTGTCTGTGTAATTGAATTTTGTACCTAATAACAGCAGAAATATTGAGTATCTTTCATGACAATCACCTATTAAGCTCAGCAAGAATCTGTATCTGTGTAGGATTTGAATCCTGTTCCCAATAACAGCATTATTGCACAGGGATCTAGATATAATTTCATGGCAAAAATTAATTCTTCACTCCTATCCATAAATCTGTGTAGGATTTGAATCCTGTTCCCAATAACAACATCACTGCACAGCTCTGTTAGGTTTAGGGACTAGATATTCATCATCACAACATGCAGCAGAGCTGTTCATAATTAATAAGATATAATTGTACTCAGAACAAACCTCTATACCAACAAATATTATAAACACATCACCTCTTGCTCAAATATATCATGCAAAAGCTGAGATAGACCCGCTTGTAGAATGGCTTCACTTTTATGAACTTCCAGACAGTTTGGATTCTGTTTCAAATTTAAGAAACCTGAAATACATAAGCTTTGGGAGTTTTGTTTGCAACCCGTACAATATTATTTTTCCTACATTTGTAGACAATATATTGCACAGTCCCGAACTGCTGAAGCTCCAATTGCAGTATAATTTTTTTGTATGATATGGAATCGTGGAAAAATAATTACTCCATTCCATCGCTTGGAATTATGATTTTATGCAGTGCGTGCCTTGTAATGGTACTTGTGATATTAATTGTATTAGAATAGGTGTGACAGAATCCAAGGACTTGACATGTTCCACAGCAATACTATACTACAGAATCAATGCTGATCTTAAAAACAACATATTCCCACTCAAGGAACTTGAAATTGTTAGCAAAAAAAATATTTTGTGTAAAAACTCTAATTATTTAAGTCCATCTTGTATTGAATAAGCCAGAATTGATATTGTTTTTAAGCAGGTACATAATCAACTCATTAAAATATAAACCAGAATTTACATCCAATTTTCCTGCCTCATCAAGTATGGAAATTGTTGTGTCCCATGTTATGTCATCAACAGGCCACCTGCTGTTTGTATAAATTCTATGATCATGGAAAAATTTGTAAAACCTAAATTTTTCTAAACTTGAAGTACTTTTTGTAAAAAAAGCAACATATTTTCCCCAATAACAATGCAACAGGTATGCATCAATTCTATGCCAGTATGTATTGGATTCAAAATCATCATATTCAGAACCCAATTCTATGCTCACATACCCAAACCCAATATCACTGTCAAGTACCCATCTTGCCTCTGTTTCATTTTGCACTTTAAAAAAATCATACTCTGATAGATTTTTCCCTAAAACAATCCAACAGGTGGTCTGATTTTATATATCTTGCAATGTTTCTTCTTTCAAAATATGTTTGCATGTTCAGGTATCTATATTTCCTGGAAGATATTATTTTGATTGTTTTTTAACATTGAAACATTTGGTAAATATTTACTGCTGTTGAAATAGCCCAGCCTAACATGTAATATTGTTTGCAGGTTGATTCAAGATGCAAAAATATTTCCAGATACATCAAATCCAAATCTCTTGTTCCTGAATTTAAATTGAGATTCTCAAAATTGTAAAATATATTGTGTGCTCCATGATGCTCACATAATTTGTGGAGAGCCTGTTTCTGGTGCACAGGGTCTAGCTCCTGGTCTAGAAAATTACAAAATATGGCCTTGCAATCTAAGTTATACAGGGCAATCACACAAATATTTCCAATCAATTTTGTTTGGAAATATTGATGACTGTGCAGAACAAGTATCTTTATGTGTATATGTGAAGTATTGCATGCTATATTCTCTATGGCATTTGGGGCATATTTTTGTGACTATTCTGCTTTTATCTGGACTACAATTCTTTTAGTACTTAACCCAATTGGGGCTGGATATATTTTTATTGCATTGATTGCAATATTTTTGACTTGGCATTTTTGTTGTTGGTTTATTATATAAAATTTCTTGGGGTTCAAATCAAAATTCTATGCTTAATAAAAAAATATCAGCTGGGTTCAGCACTGTGCTTTGTGTGTGTGTATGTGTGTATGTGTGTATACACTTAATATTTTTGGCTTTGGTAATTATATACAATTTCTTGGGGTTCAAATCAAAACTCTATGCTGGATAAAAAAAGCAGAAATAGGCCACAACTTGGCCACAAGTGGACCGGAAGTAGGCAAACCGGAAGTGGACCGGAAGTAAACCGGAAGTGGACCGGAAGTGGACCGGAAGTAGACCGGAAGTGGACCGGAAGTGGACCGGAAGTGGACCGGAAGTGGACCGGAAGTGAATATGCGTGGGTGGGTGTAGGTGTGGGTGGGTGGGTGTGGGTGTGTATAGGTGTGGGTGTGTGTGGGTGTGTGTGGGTGTAGGTTTTATAAGCATCTTGGCTTAATTTTAAGTGTGGGCAAAAAAAATATCAAGAGGGGCATATTTTTGACAGGTTTATGGACAACAATCTTACAGAAGTGCCTTTTGTAAGTATAGCCAAATCAATCTGAGGGGGGTCATACTTTCTCATGGAATCCATGAGGGCTTTTTTACAAAAATCTAGGATTAGACGGGGTTCCACACTTGAGCAAAAAGCTCGTATGGGCATGTTGAGCTTGTTTTAAGTATAGCCAAATCTGCTTGAGGGGGGTTCATACTTTCTTGGGTTTATAATATCACCTTTTACACTACTTCGCCTCACACGATACTTATCAGCGTACTTGTCGATAGACTTTTGTTCTCATACGAGGGAAGTTGTAATGGCGGCCGCGTGAGATGTAAACAATGTATCACTTCACATTTTTAAAAGCCGATAACTATTCAACAGAGAGGAATAACGTTTCGTATACAACGTTATTAGGTACAAAACAATGGCGCTGCTTAAATACATACTTTACAACGTTTACTGTACACGTATGGAATAAAATTTTAGTTGTTTCAAATGTAAACACCGTGCACTCAGCATAGATGGTGTAAATCAACGCGCCTTTCATGCTGTATACGTTATACATTGCTGAAGTAACACTCGGAAACCACAGACAAAAACGCTCCTTTGCACACTCAGATTATCTTCACATGCCGAAACTTAGGCGGCCATGATTGCTACCTAGAAAGTTAGTTCAGCGCCAACCAGGACATTCATTCCTACTAGAAATCCAGTTCCGTGTGATAGGGGCTTTATTCTCGAATCCAGAATTATTTCTCTATTCCGTAACCACACTTTTCACTCCAGTCAGTTATTTATCCACACATACTCGAACACCCACTAACATTCCCATAAAATTTTTCATGAAAGTCTAATGCTTCTAAATTTAGCCTTACACCCATGGACGTCCGAAAGGGGGGCAAGGAGGCATGCCCCCCCCTGGAAAATAAATGCCAGCCGAATAGTATATATATCTCACACATATAATTTCGTTTCAGTCACATTAAATTACTTAAAATATTATAAGGTCATTTCTAGGGCTAGGAAGTTGAGGAAAAATCATTTTTTTTCCTAGTGTGCGAAGACGAGGCCCAACATAATATATGTTCATTTTGGGTCATTGTAGGCCAGAAAAAGATGGGTTTTATTTGTCCTTTTTTGCCTTTTCGGTGTTTTTTGCCTTATTGGTCCTTTTTTTAGCCTTTTTTAGGTCTTAACGGCTTCTTTTTGCAACTTCACCTTCTTTCGACTACATTTTTACTGCCCATTCTCAATTCGAATCATCATCAGTTCATCATCTCTTAAACATCCTTTCTGTAGTAAAAAATAAATAAATAAATATATTTGAACGATCCCTGAAACGAGAGAAAAACATTTTTGGACTGAAAGAAGATGCATTTCATTCATATAGTTTTTCGCGCTGTGTTCCATACCACCAGAATTTTGTATTTTTTTATTCATTAAATATGTAATTAAAACTGAAGTTATTAATTAATTTGGATCACATTTATAAGTCATTTTTTCCGCTTTTAGGTCCTTTTTTTTATATTTTTAGGTATTTTTATAGGTCTTCAACTTCCGAGACCTAGTCATTACAGAAACGTAACTTCAAGTTGAAAGCTTTTTTTTTTTTTAGTGCAACACTATTATGAGTGCTTTGCTTGCCCCACCCTCGAAAAAAAAATCCTGTGGATGTCCATACACACCCCCTCCCCTAAATACGAACTTACATTTCCCCCAGATTGAAAATTCTGGATAAATACCTGACTCCAGTCTTCAGAATTCGGACCGACTCATCCGTGCTTTGAACTTAGTCACGCATTGAACATTTCTTTCTCGTAACGGTTTTGTAAGTACGCACAGCATATTCCAAGAGGACGGGTTTCCGATGTCGCGTGACAGATTTTTTTCGAGGAAGGAGCCGGTTATTGAAAGGGACCGAAGCAAAATGGATGATCCTGGGTTCTCACGTTTCGCTTCCACATGTATGGTCTTCCCGTTCCTCACGCCATCGCTGGAATGTCTCCAGTTCAGTTCGTGCGTCTACAAGTCCTTGTTTTCATAAACCCCTTGTGGAAAAAAATAAGTGAGGATTTCATCCATTTATCTTTGTGACACACCTCGAGGGGCACAAGAGAAGAAGCAAGAAAAAGTAAAGAATGAAGAAAATTTAATTATAGAGGAAAGCCTTATACGATGTGTGTCGGTTTCCTTCTGTAGCGCAATCCAAAAATGAAACTCGCAATGGAGCTGTTTTCAGAAAAAGATGGGGTGATGGTGTAACACACATTACCATATGTAAGGGGAAGGTTTAACGGGGCCAAACCCCTCTTATTGTTTTAGTAACCACTTTGCATTAATTGTCTAATCTAACAAACAAGTCTCAAAATTGATCATAAAACACTACATTGGTTGAAAAAGTTTTGGAAGTTATTAATGTCACACATAAAATAAGTGTTTCAACAAGAATAGCCCAATTCTAATTAAGTTAAATGAAAATATGATATTATTAGAGTACAGAGTGATCACAAAGTCCCATTACCCCCTATCGCGTGTCCACATCGTCATACATGGTCGCATTGTATTAATGTGAGATCATGGCAGAGGACAACTTAGAGGTAGTGTGACTATTCGTTA
Organism: Lepisma saccharinum; assembly: GCF_977018435.1. Lineage (NCBI taxonomy): Eukaryota > Metazoa > Arthropoda > Insecta > Zygentoma > Lepismatidae > Lepisma > Lepisma saccharinum. The sequence goes on along the minus strand of NC_139244.1, from coordinate 15,570,675 downwards.
TGATTTAGTCCAGAGTGTCTGTGTGTACACCATCGTTTTCGTAACAGAGTATGGTTCTCCGCTATGTACGATGGCGATCATCATGATCATCATCATCAGCTATGATTTAGATGTAGATCCTGCAACAATAAGAAACAACAATTCATTAACATCTATGTAATACATAGGGGGTAATGGGACTTTGTGATCACTCTCATCAAGTCAATAGCTATTTCCATCCAAAATGTGTATCGAAAATCCAATTGGTTATAATTTATATAATTCATAATAAATAAATAGTACCAATCAAATTTGTACCATCCTTGGGCTGCTGTACTTTGAACCTCATCCGTTATTTCTGTGTGTGTGTGTATGTATGTATGTATGTAGTCATGGTTAAGCATTGTTTTTTTTTTATCATTATTTCATCATTTATCCCCATACGTATCCAACTCTGGTATTCTTAAATCTGAAGACTTGTTGACCATCCTTCAGGTCCATCTTAATATTGTCATTCCATATTCGCCTTGGTCTGTTACAATCAGGTCTCCCAACAAGAGCCTTGTAAACTTTTCTATCTTCTCCCATGCGTGCTATGGCCGGCCCTCCAAAGTTTTCTTGATTTAATTATTTTAATAATATCCTAACATAAGATTTTCAAAAGTTCTTTATTTATTTTTCTCTTCTAGTGCAAGGGACAACGTTTCGCATTCATAAAAACCACAAGCATAATTACTGTCTTGCATATCTAACCTTTAGATTCTTTGATATTAGTCAAGTTTATGGAAGTTTAAGAACAGAAAAGTAACATGCCTTAAATTTTCTCTTTGATGTTGTTTTCATTTGTTAATACTACTACCGAGTATTTGAAATGAGAAACTAATTCAAATATTTTTAAGCAAAAACAACTTAGAAAGGCTACAAACAAACAACTTTTCCTTTGCTTTGAGATAAACAATACGATATCACATGTCATATGAAAATACACGGAAAGTGATAATGATAATAAATGTAATAACAGTAAAACGGACATATTAAATTTACATGAACTTTCACATATTATCTTTCAAGGGTGACTAATTATTTGCTTAATATTTAAATTAATCTAACTATCATTTATAACTTTTTTTTACTACTTTGGCGACGCCAAATGACAAACATACAAATATTTTTATATATAATTAAAGTAGCTTGTAATAGTAATAGAAATATTCAATTTTAAAAAAACAACATTCAATTGCGTAAGGTATTTACTACATCGTATTTCTCAGGCGGGAATGACTCCAGAAAAAAAAAAAGGGATTTTAACTGATATCTTTGCTGTTTTTTTCCTTGCGCACACGAATTACGAGAGTAAAGGAATTTTATTGGCAATCAGTGTGCTGTTATCTGCTTTCACTTTTTTACTCAAGCGCTCCCAGCAAGATACAAGAAATGAGATTTAGCACCTTGTAAATGACATAATACGCTCACGCATTTCTTACTTTTATTCCCAGTTCTTCACGCAACGTGCTAAGCGAGCGTAACTTCATTAAATCATTGGACGTCCAGCACAATATTTCATTTTTGTCGCATCCAGTCCGTGCAAATTGCTGTTACCTCGTTGAAGCTCTAGACAAAGCCCAACAACATAATGTGTGCCAACAAGAATGACTTCAAGACTTGTCTCGTCTCGAATTTCAAATGCTTGTTTTTCTCTGTTTGCTTTCAAGTCTTCAAATTATAGCAGATATTAATTCGAAACTTTAAAAAAGCAGTTAAATTTATGCCAGTAAATACACACAAGTAGGGATTTTACGGAGAGACGAGACAAACTTCTATAAAATCGAGACAAGATCAAGACTTTCTGCCCAAGATTCTCGGTCTCGCCCGAGAGTATGGTGGAGGCACATAGTGGTTCGGATCCTACTTTAAACTGTAGGTCCAGTCCCGATTAGCCTTACTGTGCATAAAGTGGACCAAAACACCAAATCAATCAATCAGTCACGAGTATGGTATAATGTTGGAAGATGTATCTAAATCACATTTACTTTAGTATGAGCCTTCTTCAGGCATACCAAACCAAATGGATAAGTTGTATATTTTGTTCATAGTAATTGCAAAGACAGTTTGTCCATCAGTGGTGATTATGAGCCTGCGCTGAGTGGTTGCATACATAGGATAAAATTTCGTTTTGCGAGGGATTGTAGCGCCGAAATAAAGTTGTTTAGATTATTCATAATTATGAATATTGAATATTGTACGCACGTTGCTCAGTACAGTAGATATTGAACTTGCACTTTAAAGAAATGGTCAAGTGTCTTCTACTTCAAGACGTTGCATCATTTCCACTCATACACCTACTGTCTGAGCACTTATCGGAAGAAAACTCCGATTATCGATACTTAATTTATGTATATAGACAATATGGTAGAAATTGAGACTTCGGCAGATATGAGGGGGAAAGATATATTGTCTGGACGAGAAAGGAAAGCAAAAATCAGAACAATAAGGCATCTGGCTTCCAATGACGCAAGCTACTCCACCACGGAGTCTGGCAGTTCTTACATTTTGCGATTGTCACTTGTCAGTTGAGGGGTTGCACTGATGCGATTTTAAATCCTGTTACGCAATATCGTCTTAAGATTTTTTTTTCCCCCCACGATGAATCAGCTTTCGTCGGAGGAAGTGATTTTCTTCCACGTTTGTGACCTTCAAGCAACAAGCATTAGTTTCCTTCTTAATGTTGTTAGAGAGCTGAAGCGAGCGTTCGGTTCCAGGGTAGACAGCGTCGTACAAAAGTACAAACTTTCCGAACCGCTGATTACCTAAGTGAAACTGAAAGAATTCGAAAATTAGAGCTACTTCAAATTCTAAGTTTACACAATTTTCTCCTTGAGAAGTATAGATGCACCAAAATCGAGAAATGAGCACGATAGAGACGATGGACGACATATGCATAGGTGTATCTTACTATTGTTTACATTGATGCAACAAGACCTTCGTAGTGGTAATGTCATTGCCATGAAATCAAGGTATCCTGGGGTTCGATCCCCTATGTAGATGAGAGCTGTCGTTTTGGATCGTATTTCAACTCACGTGTATGCCAATATTAATGGATTTTATTGGGTTCCGTAACAAGACACAATTCTCGCACAATTTACAGTAAATTCGGTCCAAGTTCGGAAACTTGGACCGTATTCAACCCTTAAGTGGGCGCGTGGAATTGTGTAACATAAGTAGGCGCGTGGTGAACGTAGTTCACCATTGCGCCTACTTGTAATTCATGGAATTTATATACAGCGTGTCCATAAAGTCATGGTGCACTTTTGACCGGTCACAGGAAAGCAACAAAACAAGATAGAAATGTGAAATATTCACCAAATAAAAGAAAAACTCTCCAAGTTTCCGTAGTATGATGCGCAAGCGTGCGCAACACCACGAACTGCGCAGCAGCGGATCAGCCCTCGCCCATGCCAGTCGAGATGTGGACGGTACAGAGGAAAGTCCAGTGTGTTCTGTGTGGGGTTATGTGAAGCAACATGTGTACAGTGAACATATCAACGATAATCACAGACGTTATTCACTCTGTTACATCAGACGTCCTTGACCGTGTGTGGGAAGAACTTGAGTATCGTTTAGATGTGTGTCGGGCAACAAATGGAGGCCACATCGAACTGCACTGAATAGGTAAGAAACATGGAGAGTTTTCCTTTTATTTAGTGAAGGTTTCACATTTCTATCTTGTTTTGTTGCTTTCCTGTGACCGATCAAAAGTGCACCATGACTTTACGGACACGCTGTATATTATTATACTACTGTGGGATATTTATTTATTACTGCACATCATCAGAGATGTATAGGTGAAAGAATAAAGTCGTACTATTTTCTTATGGACGTAGAACATGTTTATTACATTTGCAATAAATTTTCCAACTTTTAATCCTGAAGGTTTATTACAATATTACGTCTTGGGGTTCTTTCTGGCTTTTGGTGGAGGATCTTTCAGCCACTTGTTTTTTTCCATCTTTTGCAACGTAATAAGGTAGATCCTTTTCATGTTCATTTGATTGAACAGTGTTACCTGATGAGCCAAAGTCAGATATCTCACTACCTGATTTATTGAGAGTATCAGAATCGGCACTGTTATCTTCACTGTCATCATGCCTTCAATTTCACTAGATGTGTCATGTTCACTCACAGACAAGTGATCGCTGACATTGTCATCACTTTGTATTTTCACATCATCACTATCGATTTCATTACTTTCATCTAACGGAGCACCAATTTCAGCATCGGAAACAGCTTTATTCTTTGCAGCCATTATTGAAGCAAATGAAGTTGCAAAGTTTAAATTACAAATCAGCTTGTACCGCAGACACGTCTTTGGTCTTCTGAAAGCAGCACTACATGACTCCAATGCAGCAAAACTCCACTAGATGTCTGACACATACCAAACACCAGCAAACATTTGAAAATAAAAAAAATGTAGTTTAAAATAAATTTACACAAGTAGACGCGTGGTGAACGTAGTTCACTAATACACATTCATAAAAATTCATATCAAGATGTTAAAAAACTATTTTATCATTTATATTTGATTGCAAACATGTTGTTGGCGACAATATGCTTAGTCAGATGAGCTGTGGTGAACTAGGTTCACTGCGCGCCCACTTAAGGGTTAAATTAATGCGGAATAACGTTCCGGAACTGAAATGAAATTCTTTAAAAATAAAAAGGTACTTTACGGTCCAGAACCCATTTACTCTTGCTGATTTTCTCTCCCAGACCGGAATTTCCTGAATCTTGAACAGCCCTGCAAAGAACACCCATGCCCAGGACAGGATTCGAACCCGCACACCCCCCTCTCCGGCGTCGTAGCGCGCCGTGCTAATCACTAAAACACCACGTGTTATTATTCATACCCATCCTAATTTGGCAGAGTTTGCTAACACAGTCACTGTAGGGAACATGAGCGATAAATGTCTTTCAACACAACATGTCGCTTGTGAGAGCTCACGTCCGGACCGCACGTGCAGACGACCAGCGTTGACAATCGGAAGTGTAATAATTACGCGTAGGTCAAGACGCGTCTGCTGAATGCTACGCACGTCCTGCACGGTCGGGTCGACTCATGTCTCTCGCTAGTAACCCCCCTTCCCGCCTGCAAGCGATACACTGCATCCGTTTGCAGACCAGCACGCTTTGCATATCTTCACGTCCCTTGCTATTTAAACATTGGGCGTGCTGTGGTTGAATGATCTAGCAGCTAACGCCCTGCTTTGAACCTATTGCTAGCAGTAAACAGGAAGTGTAGCGTCGCCGTCGAGGTATCATGCCAGTATACATGAAATTTCGAGATGCCCAACTTCCTTGGTGGAGTGGTTAGTACAGCGGGCTACTACGCCAGAGGTTCCGTTCGAATCCTGGCATGGCGCCGGTGTCCTTTGTGTACCTTCATCAATTTCATTAAATTATCACTCATCCTCATCTTCATAATTAGCCAAAAGTGCCGGAAAAGCGAAGTAAAATAAACCAAATGAAAACATTTATGTAGAAAACCTTTTTCCCACTTTCACTGACAACACGAGCAAATTTAATTCCATCTAGAAGTGGCTGAGTGTAATAGAAGGTTGTTTATACTTTGAAAAACGTGAAAATGTACTAAATATGACCAAAATATGCTCTCTAGTGCGTAGAAAGTTATCAAATATGCACACAACGAACAGGCCTAGAAATATGTTTCGGGGGAGGTACGAATCAAGTATCTCAGGAATAATAATAATAATAATGTTTAAATTAAAATAATTATATTAAATCAAATTAATATTATATTAGTATTACACGAATAGGTAAAAAGACTGTATAAGAATATAGATATAACAGCGCATATTCATTACGTAGCTTACCTGTAGTTAAGATCGGAATAATTTACATAAAAACAAGTGCCCTGGCAATGAAATTAATGTCAAATAGATGAGTAATTGAATATTTATCGAATAATAAAAATTATGTTACATGTATTTGGAGAAAAGTAAGTTTCTGATTAAAATTTTATGCATATTATTTTGAGTAGTAGTCTACACAAATCTTCTTTGTAATGTCATTCACAGCCGTATGATCCCAATATAATCCTTGCCTTCTAAAAAGTTCAGAGGAAATTAATAACCATCGATTATGCAACAAATGTTAATGTTTTCATTACTTAATTTTAGTACTTTGTAAGTCTTTCGGGAGGTCCGGACCCCTGGACCTCCCCTAAATATGTTCTTCCTGTCCTTCAAAGCCGTAAGATCCCAATATAATCCTTACCTTGCAATAAGTTCAGAGGAAATTATACAACAAAAGCTAAACGAGTATTTTTACATTATTTAATTTTAGTACTTGATAAGTCTTTCGGGTGGGGGGGGTCCGGGCCCCCTGGACCCCCTAAATACGTCCTTGACAACGAAGTGTCTTAACTTAATTAGTTTTACATGCCTTTGTCATGTTTTCATGAATGTCCTCCCAGATGGAGTAGTTTTTTGATTGATTGATTGATTTAGTTTATTTTACTTCGCGTTTTGTGCCTCTTGGCTAATTTGCGAAGATGGGGATGAGTGATGAAATGATGAAATTGACTTTCACAAACAACCAAGCCCGACTGGGATTCGAACCCGGGACCCTTGGCGTCGCAGCGCGATGTGCTAACCACTCGGCCACAGGGTCGGGCAGATGGAGTAGTTGTAACGTCGTCGGACTTAATCAAGGAGTCCTGGGTTCGATACCCGGTGGAGGCACATAATGGTTCGGATCCCACTTTAAGGAATATCTATAGACAGGGACATATCATCCTTACCAAACAAATGAGCCGTTGCGGATACGAAGGGCGAACTCAACAAACGTACATTGTGAGGGAAATGCGTTTCAAGTTGCCAGGCGCAGTGCGAACTCCACAAAAACTTGGTATAACTCCTCGTTCTGATTCCAACCTCACTTCACATGAAAGAAAGTTCCGAAAGATCAGTTTTCCCCATAACAACCACATGCCAGGTCCACGTGGAGTCCAATAAATCGTCCCCTGAAACCTTTCCCACCAATAGCGTTTGTACAAGAAATGACAGCTCTCGTCAAGTCCACGTGGAGTAAATGAGATGTTGCTAATTCGGTTTCCTTAGAGATTTTTGAACGCGAGGTTGAAATTCTTTATCTTTGCTAGGTTGTGTTATTGTGGTGTGCTATTTATATATATATATATATATATATAAATAATATAAAAACCATGGGAGTAAAACGTCGCAGTGAATGAAAGGATGTCTAAACACTGCAGGCAAAAGCGACAACAGCGCTTTGCCGAAAAACAGGTGGTGGCTCGAAACCAGATATGGGTTGGGTCAAAGATAGGCTTACCAAACGTCCGGGATTAGCCCGGACAGTCCTGTTTTTTTTATCGCTGTCCGGGGTGCTGTCCGGGATTGCAAAATGTCCGGGATTTTGAGAATCTGAACATGAAAATAGCTACCGGTAGAGAATATTCACGACTAGAATTTATGACCGGCAAGGATTGATCGATGACAAAGGATCGATTATACCTTTTCCTTTCTTCGAGATATTGACTTCCGAGCGGTTCCGTTTCCGTTCTTCCGTGAGCGTCTTGGCAATTTTTAAGGTGTTTCAAAAGACTGATATTTCATGTGCCAACATTTCTAAAATGGTTGAGTTTGGTTATTTGTTATGTCTTTACCTTTTTTTACCTTTATTAAAACAAAAAGCCATTTCTGAAGAAAGTCATGTCTAGTGAAAAGTACAACTGAGTATACTAACAGACAGGTTTCCTAAACATCAGAAAATGTATTATTCAAATAAACATTTGAAAATTAATTGATTGATTTTAGAAAATAATGTTAATATTTTTTCTTGTACAATTTATAGTTTAATGTTCCAATAAAATGTTAAGGCCTTTAAGTAATTTCAATTTTGTAAGAAAAAAAAACAAAAAAAAAACAAATTCAGCAGTAACGAGTTGATCGCGAATATGTCCTGGGTTGGACCCAAAAAATATGGTAAGCCTAGTCAAAGATGCCGAACTGGCGCTACGTTCAAGATTTAAGCTTTTAACAGTAGATCGGAATGTTTCATGCGTGATTTCATGCGTTTTTTTGTGGAGTTCGCACTGCACCTGACAACTTGAAATGCATTTCCCTCACAATGTACGTTTGTTGAGTTCGCCTTTCGTATCAGCAACGCCTCAAATGTAAAGTGATGAAAGTCAATTTTCAACACGGTTGGTAATTCCTTTTGGGAGGGCCACGTACCCCTATCCCTTCGCTGGTGTGCTGGGGTTTTAAAAACCCCACTGACGTTTTGTGTCGTAGTTTCTCCGTCAGGGTGCAGCACCTACCTTTGTAGCTCTGTGGTGCCAGTTTACGGTTAGTGTGTGTGCTTGGAACTGGATGTAACCTGTTTGTTCCTGTTTGGGGTCCCTAAAACCCCACCCCACCATTCGTGTAACATAAAACTCGAAGGTAATTTTACACTTTCTATTTATTTTTTTATAATAAAATGTAATATTCAATGTGCGAAGATCATTTTAGTGTTTCTTAGTAAATTTGTATGAAATAAGTAGTTCAAAAGAAGCATAAAAATTGTAATTATGCTGTTCACTTTATCTTCTTGAAAATGTTTGTAACAATTTTTGGTTCATGTGTAATTTTCGGTTACTGTAGTATCAATATTCTGAAATAAATGTATCAGTTATATTCCTTTTTCTGTGTTTCACCCAAAAAACGAAAACGAACGAACAACAATTCATCTACTGCTACTACTGCGCACAGGGTTTAAAAAAAACCATCACACCACTGGTGTAAAAATATCAGCACACCAGCGAAGGGCTATGCTCCTCCGTTATATCCACCCAGTGCACCAGAGCACGGACACCGACATTGTGTACACAGCGATTGAGCACTGCAAATCCCAATGGCATTCCTTTCCCACAATCCCCATAATTTTCCGGCAGCAATTAAGCTAATGGCCTAGAATTCCTGCCGAAAGATTGTCTTTGAAAACCTACACCAGGAACTAGTACAGCGTATAGGACACACACCAGAAGATAACAAGATCCATTTGAAGAGGAAGCCTCGGTAGAGAGTCTGCAAGACCCGTTCCTCGAGTGGCGTGTTTCTGGTTCTTGTCTTCGCCGAACGGTCCGAAGGAATGGGGACTTTTTTGGCGGAGGTTTCCTCCCAAATCGAGTTTCTGGTCCGGAAAGTGCCTGGACTGAAGAATGCTGCGTGACCCACTCGGTCCTAACGAAAGAAACGTGATCCACCTCTTTTACCTGGTGGTTCTGATGGATCTCAGACTCTCAAATGTTCTAAACCATCTACACATAAGCGGTTCCATTAGGTTTTAATTATTATTATTATTTTCAAATGGATTAAGTAATTTGATCGGCGTTGCTTGTTTGCAGAGTTGCTCGACCGCTGGGGCAAAAGGAAGCTAAACGAACCAATAGGAAAATAGTTACCTCTCCTTCGTGAAAATTTGTTATTGTATTGACTTCGCTTATTTTACTTCTCCTTTCTGCCACTTTTCGCTAATCGCAAAGTTGAGGATATGATGAAACGATACTCACAAAGAACACCCATGCCAAAGCTGGGATTCGAACCTGGAACTCCTGGTATCGTAGCGAGGAGTACTAACGACTCCACCACGGAGGTCGGCTATTGGATGCCAAAGTTTTGCTCACGAGATTAGACAAACGAATAACATCGATTTGATTTCATTTTTGTTATTTATAGGCTTACCAGTGTCCGGGATTAGCCCGGACAGTCCTGGTTTTTTAGTGCTGACCGGGATTGCAAAATATCCGGGGTTTTGAGAATCTGAACATGAAAATAGCTATCGGTATTGAATATTCACGACCAATTTTTAAGGTGTTTCAAAAGACTGATATTTCATGGACCAACATTTCTAAAATGGTTGGTATGTCTTTGCCTGGAACATCTGCTCCAGTTGAGAGAGCATTTTCAATTATGGCGAATATTTGGTCTGCAGAAAGAGGTAGACTTCTAGTATCCACTGTTAAACATCTGCTGAATGTTCAAATTAATTCAGAACTTTCATGTTGTGAATTTTATGATGTTATTAAAAAAAACAAGCCATTTCTGAAAAAGTCATGTCTAGTGAAAAGTGCAACTGAGTCAACTAACAGATAATGCTTCCTAGAACAGAGAGACTTCCTAAACATCAGAAAATGTATTATTCAGTTAAACATTTGAAAATTAATTGATTGATTTTTAGAAAATAATGTTAATATTTTTTTCTTGTACAATTTATAGTTTAATGTTCCAATAAAATGTTTTAAGTAATTTCATTTTTTTTTTGTAAAAAAAAACTGAAATTCAACAGTAACGAGTTCATCGCAAATATGTCCTGGGTTGGACCCCAAAAAATATGGTAAGCCTAGTTATTTAGCGTAGATTTTCTGCAACTTCTGGCTAATCGCGACGATGAGGATGAGTGATGATATGATTATGTTGATGAAAAAACGCTCATAAAGTGCACCCATGGCCAGGCCGGGATTCGAACCCGGAGTCCCTGGCATCGTAGGGCCGAGTGATAATCACTACGCCACAGAGGTAGGCGAATATTTCCGAGAACAGACGAGACAGGCCAAAGTCTCGTGGGCAACATTACCAAGTAGATATCCACAGTTGTACCAAAATCTCGAACCAAATCGAAAGTCTCGTCTCGTTTCAATGTTACACAGATCTCTCTCCGTCGCCGCCAAGTCTCGAAGGACCTTGTCTCCCTATGGACGAATAAAAAATCACAAAATAAGTATTACTCTTGTCTGCCATTCCTGTTGCCTCCAATCTTACGGAAGGGTGACTCATGGCACGAGATAGTAAGGTCAATGGGGATGGGTAGCGGCATTCCCTTTGTTTAAAGCGCGTTGCGGAAGCGTTACGTCATCAAAGGATATTGTAGCTGTTGCACCTGACCTTCAGAACGGTGGCTGCAGTTAAAAACTCCAAGAAGGTTCCCACATCGAGCCTGAATTCAGAAGATAACAAATTAAAAATATGGGCATCACCAGACGTTTTTGTAATAGTCAAGCTATTTATAAAACTTGAATAGCAGAAATAATAACATTAATAATTATTATTACGGTCATGATTATTACACAATAATAACTATATGAACCTTCAAAAATAAAACATTTCGTTCAAAGTCATTGTTATTATATCCTTGGGGAGACTTTCACATTTGATCCACCAGACGAGCGAATATGCAGTCTGTTTTTCATTACCTTTTTACATTTCATTTCATTACTGAATTATTCTAAAATTTCGTTATTAATTTCAACACATCTCATTCGAGAACAAGCTTTATAAGTCAGGGTGAAATTTTACTAATGCTTTTGACCTTTCGCATAAAACTCTATTTTTTGGAAATTTGAAAACTGTGGAACCATTTATCAGTGGCGTGTCCAAGGGAGAGTTGGTGGGGCCAATATGGCCTAAACGTTACTTTTAATAAAACCTTCTCTGCTTCTATGTTATTATTTGGTACCGGTTCCAATTTTCAGTTAATTTTCAGAAACGTTCCCTCTTTTGAATCTTGCCACTAGTTTTAACTTTTTTACTTTGTACGCCATTAGTTACAATCGCAAACCCTAGGTAGGCATAACTTGGGTTCAGGTACCTTACCTGATATTACATTCACACACACGTTTAGGCAATTCCTACTCTTTGACCTTTGCGGCGCATGAAAATCCTTGCTGATCCCATGATCATGACGAAACGATGACAGAACGTATTACAGCTCCCGCAGGAGAGCGTGTCCTTGGGGGAGGAAGAAGTCTTAGGATCGCCATGAGGTAATCCTGTTTCACAATTCGCCGTTAATTGCCACGAACGATGTGCGTAGCTGAGGGCGAAGGTTCGGACCGTGCCTCGTGAGAGTTTCACTGACTAGATTTCGGTGGTGTTCGTGAACGCCCGCGGGTAGAGCTAACTGGGGGTCACTTTATCACCCCAATAGGACTGAGCAAAAAGTGCTTACCTGGCATAGTCATAATATTCGCCTCCGCTCTCTCTCTTCGTTCTTCACTTCTTTCCTCTTTGTTTCAACTCTGCATTTTCAATCGATCAGTTGAGTTAATTAGGTTTTTAAAGTAGCTTTTCTGCCACTTTTGGCTAATCGCGGCGATGAGGATGAGTGATCATATGATGAAGAGGCCGAAAGGACCGTCCATATGCAGGCCGGAATTTGAACTCTGTCGTCGAAGTGCGCGCTATGCTGACCACTCAGCCCCGGAGGTTGGCTGCTGCATTTTCGATTTCTTTTCTAACTCTCTCTTACTTCTTTATCACATATTTCGGAAAATCACTTTTAAAAACGTGAGTGAGTTACATTTACTCTATCGTCGTCGCCTTGTAATCAAGGGGTCCATGGTTCGATACCCGGTGGAGGCACTTTAAACTGTAGGTCCAGTCCCGATGAGTCTAGTGCATAAAGTGGACTTAAAACACCAAATCAATCAACATTTACTCATTTTAAAACGCCACTGGGTGCCGAAAATACTCCCTTGAAATTCTGCTTGGAGGAATTTTTAGGATAAGTTCGTTAGTGATGGGGAAATCAAGGAATTTTAAATAATTTCAATTTCGGTCCAGGAGAGAAAATCAGCAAGGGTAAATGGGTATTTTATCACCAACAATATTTTTGATGGTAATTGATAAAGTAATGAAGACGGTAACGGAAAGAAAAAGGACAGGTATAAATTGGAGTCTCACCCAATAGCTAGAAGACTTGTGTTTTGCAGATGATGTTTGTCTGCTGTCTCACACATACTGTAATATGGAAAAGAAATTAGGAGATTTGGATAAGGAAGGGAAGTTGGTTTAAAGATAAATAGTACAAAGACGAAATCATTAAGAACAAATATAAAAAAGATGGAAAATTTCCACTTGAATGAGGAAAATATTGAAGAGGTTAAGGTGTTTACATGTCTGGGGAGTTTGGTGACAAATACAGGGGGAACAGAAGATGATGTTAGATCAAGAATTAGGAAAGCAAATGTGTCATTTATTCAGCTATATAAAGTTTGGAAAGCCAGAGAAATTTCAATAAGAATTAAGCTGCGAATTTTTAGAACTAATGTGAAGTCAGTTCTCCTTTATGGATGTGAAACTTGGAAAGTAACAAAGAAAATTACTAAAGACCTACAGAGATTCATAAACAGATGCCTAAGGAAACTTCTGGGAATATATTGGCCAGGTATTATCTCAAATGAAGATCTATGGAAACGTACGAAAGAGGAACCGGTGGCAATACAGACCAAAAGAAGAAAGTGGAAGTGGATTGGCCACACATTGAGGAAAGATCCATCGGCAATAGAGAGACAAGCATTGAGCTGGAATCCACAAGGACAACATAGGAGAGGAAGGCCAAGAATGAGTTGGAGAAGGACAATAGAGCAAGGCATATGGGAAGCAGGAAAGACCTGGAACGAGATAAGGAAGATGGCTGGAAATAGAGTCCATTGGCGATGCTTCATTGTGGCCCTATGCTCCGTAGCGGAGTACCAGGAAATAAGTCAAAGTAAGTCAAGTAAGTCAAATGGGTTCTGAACCGTACAGATTTTCCCCCCCTGTAAAGTATTTCAATTTTAGTCCAGGAACCATTCTCCGGATCAATTTAAATACGGCCCAAGTTCCGTATTTAAATGAAACAATACGCAACTGGGCCGAATGTAATTTTATGAATTAGAATTTATGGTTTCTTGGACCTTTAACAACTCTGGCGGAAATCCTTCCTGCCCCCCGGGGATTTCTCACCCTGATGCAGTGGGTAGCTTTACCTATACTAAATAACATAAAGAAAGTGGAAAGAAAGTGAACAAGGAAAGATTGTGCTCTACCAATATTTCTGGCGATGCCGATGTCACTGTATACGTGCAATCTTACAGCCAACGGCGCACCAAGAGCTAGGGACGCATGCCCACGATTGAGTTAATGTTTATGGCCAGAATGGCTGCCAAAAGCATCGAACCCAGAAGCCTGATTCCTTTGCATGTTGAGAGGACCCTGCTTAGCATGCTGTTCACGTGCGGCTCTTCTCTTTCGAGTTTCCACCGAACATCTCACTAACGACCTCTCGTCACGACAGTTGAAGAAATGTCGGAGGCAACCTTGTCAAAAGGGCACAGGACAGTACGGCTCTCGCAAAACCTGTGTGACCTCATACGAATGAGATATGGGTAGACAATGACGTCAGCTTCGCAATAGACAAACGACTGTATGTGTGGCCTTGCAATCGGAATGTCCGGTATTCGATTCCTCCTCATGGCCGTTACGTTGCACGCACAAAGTGCCATGTCAAACCTGTCTATATTAATAACATTATTATTATTATTATTTACGTTTTCCACCTGTTCGGGGGGTAAAAAAGGCTGCTAGGGCCGTGGTGCTGATCACATCACCCCCACCTTCGGCCGTGATCAAGAAAGTGTGGGGCCCTAACTCCACACCCTCTGTACGCCTTCATGGCGTAGTGCAAAGCACAGGGGAGGACTTTAATTTTACTTTTTTTTTATGTACAATGCTTTTACTCAGCATGCATGTTGGCGTTTTCGCTACAACTCGGTACATAGTATAAGAAATATTGAATTGATGAGATCTCTCCTTTTCTGAGCACATTTCCGCAGTTAGTGAGGGTAGTACAATTCGTATGCTGAGTCTACTCTATCGTTTTACTGAAATAGCATACGCACGGGGGAACAAGGGGGAGGGGTAATTGCCTCCCCTAATCATGGACGTCCGTATTTTTTTTCCGGGGAGGGTAAACGAGACATATTGTCCCCAGTGCCGGATCTGCAAATCTTGGGTCCCCCGGCAAAATATTATCAAAGGCCCCCCTCTACCTCTACCTACCGTTACACACACACACTCTTGATCTCATGTCGACAAAGTCAAATATAAAGGCCTAGAGGGTGATTCAAAAGTCCCTTAACACCCCTATAAAAAGTAAAGGAGTTAGACTGGGTATAATTGGTCATGATAGAAACAGGTTAGGCTTAGGGGAACCACATTCATGTGTTCCAAGCGGACGTCCTCCATATTGAATTCAACTCAAAAATTTTAAATGGGAAGGGGGTGATGCGATATGACACTGTTTTCTCACACCTGGAAAATGATACATTTGTTAAAATCATGCAGTCGTAACTTTTTCCTAATTAAAGATAAGTTGAAGAAACCTTCACCACTGCATTCCTAGTGATATTCTAGCCTGATTTGATTTTAGTCACACTGCCACGCGGGAAACTCGGAATGGGAGATCTAAGGCCGGAAATTTTCCGGCTTTGTACCCGCGTAGAGCGGCTCTAGGACCCACCCTGGGGGATAAAGGCAGCCGCAGCATGGTGCTGATCACATCACCTCCAAGATGGCCGACATCGATAATATGTGGAGCCCAGATACCCTAAATGTGACTTCATAGCACTGTGCTATATGCACAGGGAACTTTACCTTTACACGTATATTGTATTTGTTTCTGTACCCCTGAGTACCTACGTTTATTTTTTACATTCGCATATACAAATCCTATACTATGTCAATGGCTAACGACCCCCTAAAGACTTGCTTGTCTCCGGGACCCTCCCCCCCCCGCATTGAGGGGTTTTGCGGCTTGTAGATCCGGCACTGATCCGGCACGGCCCTTTATAGTATTGCCGTCTCAAAAAACACCACTTGAGTTTGAAATTATCACTTTCCCCATTATAATAATTAAAGTAAATTACTGTGACTAAAATCAAGTTATATATGTGAAATATGTACTTTTAGGTTGGCATTCATTTTCCACGGGGGAGGCGTAGCCATCCTTGCCCCAATCCTTTCCGGATGTCCATGGCCCTATACAGGGTGTTTCCGGGCTGATGACACAAACTTTCAGGGATGATGGAGAAGGGCACATGCATCCTGGTCCGGAAACGACTTAGTCGAAAGTTATAAGCGAGAATCGGTGTATGAAAATGTAATACTTTTATTACCTGCACAAGTTTCACAAGCTGCTACATTCACAACAGTTGTTCAAAGTGGCGTCCCCCAGCTTCGCTGCAGGCATGACATCCTCGCACAAAGTTCTGGCGTTCCCTTTGGAGTAGACTGAAGAGGGTCTCCTGGCAAGAATTCTCGCTGCCTGTGACTTTGTTCAAACGACCCCGGGGTTGTTCCAACGGGTACGCCAGGACTTTGTGCGAGGATGTCATGCCTGCAGCGAAGCTGGGGGACGCCACTTTGAACAACTGTTGTGAATGTAGCAGCTTGTGAAACTTGTGCAGGTAATAAAAGTATTACATCTTCATACACCGATTTTCGCTTATAACTTTCGACTAAGTCGTTTCCGGACCAGGATGCATGTGCCCTTCTCCATCATCCCTGAAAGTTTGTATCATCAGCCCGGAAACACCCTGTATACTTTCCCCTAGAAATTTAGTGTAAAGGAATCTTATCGCCCTTATTGAATATTATTATACTCTCAAAGAAAATGATGTATTTTGAAGCCGATGAAAATTTGACGGTATGCATTATTTTTTATGTAGTTAGACCACCCCGCTTCGTTCTGTAACAAATTTCATGCTATTAGCACTCCCATATGCGTTATTCTTCAGTTATGCTGCAGCGCGTATGTGAAATAGGTAACCTGTCTGCCCTCAGCACTTTTTACAAATCTTTCGTTTCGCCTAAAATTGAATACTGCTCTCCGATCTGGTCCATGGCATGCCTCTCAAATTAAGATAGATTAAATTAAGTTCTAAATTTCTGTTTGGCTATTGTTCGTCGCTCCATTACATCTACAAAGCACCTAAGAAGCCCATCCTTCTGAAAATGTTAAATATTCACACTGATCACGAAGGACACAAATTGCTAGACCATATATTCCCGCATAAATAGACAATGGGAACATTAGAAGTGGCCGGCTTCTGCAGGAAATTCACTTTCGAGTGTAGTCTCGCACAACAAGAAGCAATCGTCTTTTCGCTTGTCAGAAACCAAGATTATTTCTCATCCATCGTTCCCTGTTCCACAGAGAACAGTAATTTAGCAAACCAAGTTGTATTGTCATTTCTTGAAATCCCGCACATTTGTGTGTAAATGTTTGTCACTTAATGACATGTAAATGTTAGTTTGATTTTTTCTCTTTTTAGTACATTCCAATTTCAAATGGCTAATGGTGTATTTGGAATACTAAGTTAAATAAATAAATAGAACCCCAATTGCATTATATAAATTGAAGTAAAACAAAATACACTTTACAGTTTTCAGAAAATTTCAACTTGTTGCACAAATGTGTCTTTGCGATGGTGTTGCAGCGTCCTCGTGGAATCCATGAGTATTACCGTGCAAATTGTCCATGACTATTTTCATTAATTTTTCTCTTACATCCTATGTGTTTTTAAGATATGTATTTTTATGTATGCTGGTGCAGAAGTTGTCAACAGCTTGTTTTGAGTTTCCCCTTAATTCTTGAAGCTCTTATTGGGTGAAATAAAGTGCACAAACATGGTGATGGACAATTTGCACGGTAATGCTCATGGATCCCACTGTACAGATATAATAAACTTATAACGATAAAATCTTGCTAATTATCAGGTAAATGAATTAATCATCGTAATAAGCAATAATACGCATTGGATTGTGGCTGTTCACCGGGACTTGGACGGCAGAGTGCGAAGGACTAGCCTGTTTCCCGAGAGAAGAGGCCGAGCCTCGGGTAAAGAAATATAAAAATACAACTTTGTTACCAATGGTCAGATTCAACTGAAATTAAAGACAGCCCAGCAGCAGATTATCATCGACGAAATCCCCAAAGCAGAATTTGATAGGAGATAAATTAAGCCCGATATTAAAGGTTAAACAGCTAGACTGGATAACAATAGCTACAGACTCCCTGGCACTGTCTTCGGAACGAACGTGCCGGTTACAATAGGCCCGATCTTTGGCTAACCTCTACTCGAGGTGCTGCTCGAGAAGGGTCAAAGAACTCCAAATATACGGGCGAAGATAGCAGGACAAGAGCCTACGATTTGATGACAATTTAGCAACGCTTGGACAGAGAGGGTACCGTAACAGACCTTTTGAATAACAAATAAATAGACGCGCAGAGAAGGGAAACCACCAGTTTTATTCAGATTTTCTTCGACGTGTTATCATCGTCAATCTTTCGCGAACCACCCGCGTAAAGTATCCGCTTTGTGTGTCGCTCCGTTCCGTGTTGTGTTATTTCGCACGTGTCTGTGTACTATCAATATGGAGTAGAGACAGAGAAAGGCCCTGCTGGGGGGCGTCCGACCCAGTTGCCACCTTGAAGATGCGGAGATCCTATCTTATCGCCCGGAAGCCATCTATTGACCACGCCGCAAACATCCACGACTTCACCACGAGGACTTCAGTCAGAGCCGACAAAGGTAAGCCGGAATGGACGTGAAAATGGATAAGCTTCGTTCGC
The DNA here is from genome assembly GCF_977018435.1 of Lepisma saccharinum. Lineage (NCBI taxonomy): Eukaryota > Metazoa > Arthropoda > Insecta > Zygentoma > Lepismatidae > Lepisma > Lepisma saccharinum. Next base: position 15,552,222 of record NC_139244.1, on the reverse strand, counting down.
CCCGTCGTGACATCCAATGAACTCGCTAATTACGTAATCATTACCAAGACATTACTTATTACGGTGATTAAATTGCATCAACTATCATTTAACATGTAAAACCGTACAGCGTTCAATTATCCATTCATCCAAAGTATTTAACATTCAGATTGTACGACGCTATAAATTGTCAATATAATTATATATCAGTGATCCGTGTTAACCTCAAAATTAACAATATATAGATTAACATTCATTCAACAACAACAACTTAAAAGGAGTAGTGTTTTGTCGTACAGGTAAAGCTCCGACCGGAACATGTTTTTTCCGTAAATGCAAAAGTAAAATGTCAAATTAAGAACAGTTTAAATTAATGTAGCTAACTTTAAACATGCCGCCGAACTATTATTGTATTAATTACTCATGTATTTTGGATTGCCGAGAAATGAATGCGAGTGTGACTGTGAGAATGAAAGGGGCAATGATGTAATGTTTATGCATGTGCTCTTTTATAGAAATTACAGTGTATATATATAGAACTAACCCTGTGGTGTAATTTGTTCTACCCTATGTAATCTCTTGGGCTCCAACTGATGGCACTTACCCTGTGACAAAAGGTAAATAGGTTGTTAATGATTGCCTTTTGTTTGTTTGTTTAATTGTTGTGGGTTTGACATTACCATCGTAATGTAGATCCAGACTGACGTCAGGCACGTTAAATAAATAAGTAGCCGTAGCCGAGGCGTCAGTTAAAAACTCATACAAATGTAAAGCACTTTAGAGTTCTAATCCCACAATTGTGTTCAGGGCGATTGCTTGCTGGAGTTCTATGAAGGAGTTTATATACCTTTTCGAGCAGGCCTCATCTCCAGGAAGGTATCAACTTGGGGGAAAGCCCCGGCACATACCTGTTGAGTGAAAATTAGTAAAGGCATGGACTTTAAGAACCTTTTCCTGCTCCCCCAAAATAGGCAATAGCGTATCAATCCATAGGATTATTCTTTATTTTATTTCAACTTTCTCTAGAAGCTTCAATTCACCAAGGTTCATTCCCTTGTTTACTCTTAACTGTCCACTCCTCTCAGGTATTTGAATTATGCACAGTCGAGTGTTAAGCAGACTTCCACTTCCTGATATATTGAGGCTACAAGGTTTACAACAGGTAAACAAGTAGTAAGCTGTTCACAATAATAGGAAGGTAAAAACTCACGTATCAGCGTATAGGAAGTCTCCGCGGACAGGGGTTTAGAGGAGCGGACAGACTGGCAGGGGGACTGACTTTTCGATTTGATTAGAGAAAGTCAAGAGCATTTTGGGGAGTAGAGAAGGACAGCAGTGTGCCTGACTTAGGTGAACTACCTACCAAACCTGGAGAAAGGATAGTTTTATTTTACTCCTCGATACTTAATCATCATTCTTCTAAGTGTAGACAGGTATTTATCCTAATCCTTACTATGTATGATTCGGGTTCAAGGTTCTAAAATCCAACGAGTGACTATTTGCCATTTCTAGTTGTTTAACCCTAGAACACTGCCGTACGTAAAATTTACGTATGCTTCGTGCTCAATTCCCTCCCCTACCTCCCACATCGCACCCACCTACCCCTCCACCTATGGTATTCTTCGGGCATTCTGTCAGGTGCGTGGCAGCACTGTGGTAAGGAGGGCGGAAGCAGTGAACGTCTTTAATTTGTGCGTTAAGTGAGACTCTGTACGTCAATAATACGTAGCGATAGTAACAGAAGAAAAATCTTGCACGTAATTTTGACGTGCATGTAGTAATAACGCCACTTGTATTCACGTAAGATTTGTGTGAATTTTTCTAAAATATCCCATTTTTCTATAATATGATCAACATCGCAGCCATCAATCGATACATTATTCACACTCACAACTTCTACATCAGGGCAACTCAGAAAAGAGACCATTCTCACGAATTAAGTTCATGCTTCACCTCCATGAGAACTTGACCAAGAACTGGCAGTAGCAAAGGCTAATAAATCCGGGACTGTCACAGGGGTTAAGAAAGTCCATTTTGAAGGTATTGGGGAAGAAAGGGGCAAGTACAGTAGCAGCCACGTCACAAGGGAACTGAAAGTATTGCAGTTTCTGCAACTACAAGAAAATGAGGATGACAACTACGTACTGCTCCTGTGGGAAGCCAATTTGTGGAACACTACCTTACGTAAAATTTACGTATGCTTTGCGCTCAAATCCCTCCCCTACCTCCCACCTCGCACCCACTCATCCCTCTGCACAGCAGTGCCTCAAGTTGTCTGTCAGACATAAGGCAGCACTGTGGTAGGGAGGGTGCAAGCGCTGATCGTCTTGATTTGGTTTGTTATGTTGTGCACTGTACGTCAATTTTATGTAGCTGTGTAAAACGAGGAATATCTTTCACGTAATTTTGCCATTTGTAAATTCGATTTGGATACTTAGATTTTGAAAACGAATGTTTAGAAGCATGCACTATTTTCTTGTAAGACTTTAAAATTACATTTGTTTCTTATTTACAGCGTTATGTATATTATTATTGTTTGCTTCTCATTGTTCGAACTTTTCGCCTTCATTCTTAATGTACGAAATGGGCTTGTCAAGCAAGACCTTCTCTTAAAATATTCTATGTTTAATAAAACCATGTTTATACATTTTAAATGAAGAATAAAATTCCAGGATAAGGAAAAATAAACAAAATAATGTTCACAATGAATATAAATTTGTTTTCATGACGTAGAGGTTGTTTTAAAAATAGATTCCTTCATGTACGTAAAATTTACGTAGCGGTAGTTACACTGTAATATTGGAACACGGTAGTGTTCTAGGGTTAAGGTATTTTATTTCAGTTGTGCCTTTTGCTGCCAAGCATTTAACTTGTCCTTATGACAAGTGCTCTCATCATTAATGAGGATGAATGATGATTCGTTACATCACTCATTGGGAGTGGCTGTTTCGATCCCATCATTCAGTAGAATGATAGGCTGGAGAGTTCACATGAACTAACAACAGTGAAGGTCTAATCAGTTTTTAGGAGTTCTAAATAGTTCAATGGCATAGCAATATATTCCTTCGCGGAAGATTCCTGTGGAATAGATACCAACGGAATTGACCAATAGCATTTCCTCACGTGACGTAGAGGAATCGCGCTAGTGCACTGATTATTATTATAATTATTATTATAATAACTACCAAGCAGGACATAAGATATTTACTTCCTCCAGAAATACTTTTCCACATCTTACTCTGAAAATCTAACTTCGTTTCACACCTGTGAATACTGTGCTATCCATGTAAATTTATCAGGGCGTGGTCTGAATTGGGGAACTGTTGACGTCACTGCGCAAGAATGTTTATTGTGGAAATTGAATAACTGAATCGGATCATCTGAATTCAAGAACTCCGTGTGTGGATTGGGAATATGTAGCGTTTCAGATGCCACAGGAATGATTTAGAACCGCTCCATTCCTCCATTGTTTTCCATGAGTCATTAAATCGAAACAATCCCTTTTCGAATGGTAATGTGCCACGGAGTAAAAACATTTGGTGACGTCATCGACTGTTTACGACCAACAGCATCTCAGACTGATTGAAAGTGTCGCATGGTCGACTTTCATGACCAAGGAAATGCAAATGTCTACGATACAACATTTTTCTTGTTTATTTTGCATTACTTCTACAAGAATCTGCTAAATCGCTGGCACGAATCTCACCACCTCTTCATAATCATTTAGAATGGACATAATAAGCATCCTACAGTGTCCAAAAGTCACGCAACGAGATTTTGCACGTACGTAACTTCTGTACAAAAAGCGATGGAAATATGAATCTTACACTGGATATTAACTTTGTCTAAGTGGATCATTAAACAAGAAAATGATGTTCTGCATGAAAGTACATTATACGGAAAAGTTACTAAGGTGTAAAAAAGTTTTTGTACGAAGTTAAATTTTCGATGTGTATCTATAGTCTCTATGGGTAATTATTGAATTGATAAAAGAACGATATTTTTTTACGTATTTTATGCGACTTAAGGGGTTAATTATGACATTCATAAAAAGTATGTTTTTCTAATTACGAGGAGTACTGGCAACATACGTCGTATCAGAAATGAAATGATTATAAAGGAGTTGAAATTTATCGTACAAAAACTAACTTACCGATCATAAGGACACAATGCCAAGCCTTGTGACTCCAAGTTAGGGTCACAAGAGTCCCGCAAAGTAATTTTACAAATGCCAAAAGTAATGTACAAATAATGTAGTGTAATTTACATTACTAACGTTAATATCAGATTAAGTTACAATAGTATTAAGCACAGCTTGTAAGAAAGCAATAAGAAAAAAGGTAAAGTGCTCCCCTGTGCATAGCACCACGCCATGAAGGCGTATAGGGGGTGTGGGGGTAACGCCCCCCACTTTCTTGATCCGGTCGTGAGTGGGAGTGATGTGATCAGCATCACGCCCCTGACCGCCTTTACCCCCCAGGTATCCATGTTATTCGACGCTGGGTGGGCGCCGGGGCCGCTTCCATCGTTTTTTATTTTGATTTGAACCGGCCGGGGATCGAACCCGGGACCTTTAGCATGGTAGTCAGACACGTTACCGACTGAGCCACCGCGGCCACCTAAGAAAGCAATAAGAAGCCTCCATATTTGCAAAACACTTTTGTCTTCTAATAGCTACATGTTCCATGAGCAGTAATGTGTGATATCCAGGATTCTTGTTCTTCTAGTCTTCTACTCTCGCACACGTAGGCCTAAACATAATTTTAAGACGATAAGTTTAATGTGTGCACATTTCCTAAAATTCCTAATATACCTACAGCTTTCCTTAGGTTGTTAGTTCCAAGGGTAGACAGAAGGATTTTGCTCGACATCTTCAACATTTTAATGCTGCTAATTAAGTAAAATTAATTACCACTATACTCGATTTAAATTAGATATTTGAAGGCTCCAGCTTCTCGAACCCTCCTCTTGGCTACGTGCCTGCCTGGGGCTTATTGGATCCTTATTAATCTGATATTATTCTAGGTTTTACTTCTTTTGCGCATGTGCAAGAGCCTACTGCGCAACCTGCACGTGATATCACAGAGAAGGCTCCTCCCAGACGCATCTTTATGTTATTCTGCGCCTGCGCAAAGACTCGACTGAGGAGCTTCCACATCCAAGTCCGTGAAGAGTTTCTCCCATCCCGAAAGAAGACTGATTCGACGGACCTTGCTTCCACATGACATCAAGGAGAAGGCTCCTCCCAATCGGAGCTTTATTTTATTCTACGCATGTCCAAGAGTATACTGAGAAGCCTTTGCATGGATTCACAGAGAAGCCACCGTCGTTATTTTGTTGGCTCACAACGCGATTTCTAGCCAAAGGTGCAGAGATCTAATAATACTAGATGTGTATATGTTCCAACACATTGATGCCGTTTGCTTGCTTCAAGAAGTTATGCCCTTCATTGCCAAGCGCTGATGCAACAGGTACAGTGGGATCCATGAGTATTACCGTGCAAATTGTCCATCACCATGTTCGTGCACTTTATTTGACCCAATAAGAGCTTCAAGAATTAAAAGAAAACTCAAAACAAGCTGTTGACAACTTCTTCACCAGCATACATAAAAATCCATCGCTTAAAAACACATAGGATGTAAGAGAGAAATTAATGAAAATAGTCATGGACAATTTGCAGGGTAATACTCAAGGATCCCACTGTACAAGGGGAGGAAATGAGAACATGGGCGAAAGAGATCAGAGGTAAACTATACGAAATTGGACTGGGATGGATCTGGGAGGGGGAGCACGTCGACCAGGGGACATTGCAATTAGTGAAACAAAGATTAGAGGATATAGATAGGCAGGAAATAATAGCGGAATGTGAAACTAAGAGATCGCTCGAACTCCAAAGAAGGGGACCGCGGGAATGGGGACAAGTAGCGTACATCAGGAAGGTGAGCATGGTGGCAAGAAAGGGGTTGGTCTAGTTGAGGCTAGGGGGGTGGAGACATAACACAGTAAAAAATGAGGAAGGGAGATATAAATGCATATTATGCAATGGTGATGATGGGACAGAACATTTATTCTCATGTCAGGACACGCGCGTTCTGCAGGAGGAGAAGCTGCGCAACATAAGCTGGGAAAGAGTGCTCGAATAAATCGTAGTGCAAAGGAACATGGAACTATTGGAAAAAGTGGGGGTATATTTACAAACAGTTAGGGGGAAAAGAAGTGTTGCACAGAGACGGGATAAGGAAGAAGAATAGTGTTAGTTTAAGTGAGAACAGTTAAAACTACCAGAACTGCTATTTAACACCTATACGGAATGTAATAGAAAGTGTAGTCTGTAAGGAAAATCGTAGTTGTGTAATACGAATAGATGTAGTGTGTACAGCCGATGGCTCGCACATGAGATGAGCATGGCCGTATTTAGAGGGGGGGTTTCTAGGGTTCAAACCCCCCCCGAAACTTCTGACATGTTGGATTAATGGAAGTTCAGAAACCAAAATCTGTTACAAATTTTCAATTTTTTTTTTTTTCGAAGCATCACAAAAATACAAGGAGACAATGTTGAAACGATCGAGCTAGAATTTTCATACATTTGGAATTCTGAAAGTTGAGTGAAACAGGATTTATTCTCAGAATCGTAACCAACCCGCAACCCCTCCATTTTCACTTCTGCTGTCATCTTGCCAGTGTTGTTCCTGCGTCACAAGGAATATAGACTGAAGATTCCCTTATGATTGTCCCAAAATTCCCTTTCCAGCTTTTAAATTTCCTGTCCGATAAAATTGAAAATCCCCCCTTGATAGGAGTTCAAACCTAGGATCTCCAGTTTCGTAGCGCATTACGTTCGCGATTGAGGTTACAATCCATGCACCAGGCTAAGTTTTTAAAAATAATAACTGCTTCCACACTTTTCAAAATTCCAAAAATGTAATTTTAAAGTTAAACAACAAAAACTTTATGACTAAAATTTCCATCTAACTTTTAAAGCTTTTTCTTGAAGGTGTCTAAAGTTTAATGACGAAGTATAATAATTGTGCATTTCAGTACACACTGTATGAAACGTAAAAAAACAAAAAGAAACTTGTGCTGGATATTCACTCATCTGCTGGATTGAGTGAGCCCCCCTCAAGGATATAACAATAATATAATAATAATTATTATTAGTATTATTATGGAATAAAATTGTTTTATTATTGTGAAATTTTAATAATTATTGTACAATTATTGTTATTATTTATATTATTCAAATTTCTGGCGACGCCCATGGGAACAATTATGAATGAACCCCCCCCGAAACTTTTTCCTGCCTACGGCCGTGGAGATGAGCAATAAATACTTACTTCCTTACTCACTTATTGAACGCGCTGTTTCACAGAGAAGCCTACTCACAACCGCAGCTTTATTTTATTCTGCTCGTGCGCAAAGGGTCTACTGCGCAGCCACTTACACCTTTCCTTACTCTAAGTATGCGCAAGGGATAGTTTGTCAGCCTAGCGTCCGATCTGATTTTCATTCGTCCACAGAGAAAAAGGGCACCGAACCGTCATTTAATTGTTCACGCAGCAAGAACAGAATGGCAAAGGGGAATAGGAAAACCACGTGCGCAACACAGAATGCTGCAGTCAAAACAAAGAGTGGAGAAGCGCAAGTGATGCATGGAGGTTCCCAGCCTGGTGGGGTCCGGAAAGGCAGCTTCCGGTGCTCTGCTTTGCTCACGTCCTGGAAATTGCGGATGTTGCGATGCGTGACAGGTCCCCAGAGGGAGATGCTGGCCGTTTCATCTGCCACATCTGCTGATGCGTCAACACCCGCGGCCAATTTTCATCTGGCATCTTCGACGGCGGGTGCAGGCAGCAAGCACTGGGTTAGAGGAGAAAGTGTCAACATCAGCTGCTGAAGGTGAATCCGTGGGATGAGGAGGATGGCTAGGGTTTTCTGCTATCTGCTATTATTGAAAATAATGAAACGACCGCGTGTAGCCATTGATATGATAAGGACTATATGCTAATATGAAAAAGTCCCGTTTTGTTGTTTTAAAAATCTGGTCACTTTATCTAATCCATATCGTCACGACTAGCAGTGGCAGAAACGCGACGCCAAATAACGAAAATGCAAACACGACACCGTCCCTATCTCGCCCGGTAAATTTCATTGAGGTATTGAGTGGGATTTCATATCCTACTGAGAATTAATTTCCCATTGAAATTTACAAAGGAACAAAGTGCTTGTGTGAATTGGACCCAATCTATACAGTCTGGTGGAAGGCTTCCATACAAATCCCCGAAATGCTCTTCGTGGGAGAAGCAATTTATGTTTTCTTCGCTGTTAGAAGGGTTGAGGGTGGAAGCGGGAGGGTTAACAAGGAGGGGAACCTTCTTCACATCTGCCACCACCATAAAGCCATATGTGTTTCTTCGAAGAGAGCTTTCCCGCCCCTGTTGCGGTCGGAAGCTGCCTTGTTCTCTGCATATAGCTCTTGCAGGTTGTATGTATTGTGAATGTGAAATATGAAGAAAAAAAAAAACTTCTCTGAAAATAGTATGCGAGAGACGGCAGGAATTTGCGAGGTTTAATTCTTAATTGTAAGAACGGTTTTTATTTTTTATTTTTTGTGAAACCTAACAATACTCTTTTGTGGCTTCTTGTCATTACTGTATGACACGGGTATGTGGTGAAGCAGTTTCTGAGCTACAGGGTGTCCAAAAAATCACGCAACCGAGACTTGAATGTACATAACGTTTGTACAAAGAGCGATAGAGGCATGAATCTTACACTGGGCATTAACTTTGTCTATGTAGATATTTTTAAAATATAGAAGATAATCATACTCTACACGAACGTTGCGGGAAAAGTGACTAAAGTGTGAAAATGTTTTTGTACAGATCAAAAACAACCGTGGGTAAAAGACAGATGTGGAGTCGCTTGCAAACCTATGCCTTATGTATCGATGGTCTCTGTGGATATTTATCGAATTGAAAAAAGAACGATAAATCCTTATGCATTTTGTGCATTACAGACGGTTTATGGGGTTATATATTCCATATTCATTAACATTTGTTTTAAATTAGGAGGTGTACTGACAACACTGGTCATGTCTGTACCAGATGCGACAGACATCTGGCTATCTTATTCAAGCAATGCCCCAAGGATCCCGGTTTCGAATCCCGCTCGGGCTTGGTTGTTTGTGAATGTCCATTCATCAATTTCATTATTTCATCACTCATCCCCATCTTCGCCAAGAGGCACAAAACAGGAAGTAAAATAAGCTAAATCAATCAATCAATCAAACAATGTCCAGATGAAATAAATTGTTTGAAATTTATCGTACAAAAATTAATCTACCTAACCTACTTAAAACACAAATTAGCAACACTGCAACAAAAAGAAATGAACGAAAATAGGGGTGTAGAAGAACAGGAAACTAAATTGAAGAAAAGAGAGCATTTTCATTATCTATGAACAATACATGGGAGGAGTTGTTACGAATTATATTTTCAGTAATCTTCATGCCAGTAATTGTAGTGTAAATTTGATGTCGTATTTTGCAAAAAGATCAGTCATAGTTATGAAAATTCACTTTTAGACTCATCCCACGGAAAGTGAAAGAGAACGGAAAACGATTGTTTGGGATCACTTTGGGTCAACAGCGGAAGAGTTCACTGTTCGGCAGTAATCAACGAACCGAAACTCAATTTGGAGTTTGGCTAGTTGGTCCATTCCACGCGACGTAGCTATATCAATCACCACCGAAAGGGGGAGGGGGCGAGAGAGGAACAATGATTCTGAGCAACAAACGTGGGAACGAGGCAAAACTTCACGCAGTCATTTCAAGGGAATTGTTCTTCGAAAGTCTCTTCCATTTCCGGTTTGCTTTCAATTGAGCTTCAAATATCTACGTCGCATATTGTATAGAGTTTACCAGTTTCAATACTTAATATCTAAAATGTGATTGTTCCTTGCATTTATTTATCAAGATTCCAAATGTAATTTCAAAGTATTTTATATTCTTTTTCCTTATCCAATGATGACGTCGTCGCCTTGTAATCAAGAGGTCCCGGGTTCGATACCCGGTGGTGGTTCGGATCCCACTTTAAACTGTAGGTCCATTCCAGATTAGCCTTCCTGTGCATAAAGTGGGCTTAAAACAACAAATCAATCATTATCCAATGATGATTTTGAAAACAGATATTAAGTGTGTCCATAAAGTCATGGTGGAGTTTCAAAACTATTTATTGAACGAATCATAAACGGTAAGCATTTCAAATACATGCAAAATGAAAGATCCACAACTATCCTCCCCGATGGCGTAGTGGTTACATCGTGGCCTTGTAATCGAGGAGTCCAGGATTCGATACCCGATGTAGGCACATATTGGTTCGGATCCCACTTTTCAAATTTAGATCCTGTCCCAATTAGCCTATCTGTGCATAAAGTGGACCTGGTGGTAAGAGACCTGTGGGAAGGCCGAGACTAAGATGAAATGATAATATGAGGATGTACACTCACCGTCAATAAAATGGGACACCTGGATCCTTAAATACGGGTTTCCCTGCAATGCGTTGTGTGTGTTGCCTAACTCTGAAGGGATAGCAGGACTTCCTATTGAAAAGTTGCTATTGAAGTTGGCTCTTCGCCGTAGAGGTAGGCAACACGCATAACACATTGCAGGGAAACTAGTATTTCAGGATCTAGGTGTCCAATTTTTATTGCCGGGGACTGTACCTGAAAGAAATTAGTAGGGCCGGGCAAGAGTGGATTGAGCTTGTCAAGGATAGGGACAGATGAAAGGTTTATGTTGTTGCCGTAATGAATCTTCGGATTTAAGAATGCAAGAGAGCTAGTTATTTCTATTGAGTCCAAAATCAACCTTTGCGGGGGAGTAAACTAACTAACTCTCTAGTCTTCTAAACCCGAAGGTTTATGGCTGCAGCAACACAAGCCTTCAATCTGTCCCTATCCTAGGCAAGATAAATCCAATCTATTGCATCCTTAACCGATTTCCTTTAGGTCCATCTCAACGTCATCCCTCCATCTTCGTATTGGCTTTCCGTTCCTGCAGGTCTCTTACCATCAGGTTTCCCGACAAGATCCTGTTTTAAACTCTTTCCTCTCCCATTCGTGCCACATGGCCTGTCCCTTGAGGACGACCTTTCAAAACAATTGCCCAGTGGTCAGTTGCTAAGGAAAACACCACGCCCCTACAAGAGAGAAGGTTGTTAATGCGCCACTGAGTCAATCTACGGTTCTGTTCGAAGCAAACTATTCGTACATTTTCAAAACTTACAGTGGAATGCGAATGCTATACTAATTCTCTCAGCAGCCGACGAGGCATATCTGAAAGCACAACGAACCATCTGATTAGGCGAGACATTCGGTGGGACACTGGCCCCTCGTTGGCCCCCCAGTTTGGCTTTCTAAATATAACCCCGACGGGGGGCTGCGAAACACCTTGGCCTCGTAAACCAGGCCACGCATTCGGAAACACGCATGCTTCGGCCTCGCAGTTGAGCGGGGGAGGGGGGGATTTTTCGCCTTATGTGTTCGTATGCTTCGCCATCACGATAGAGACTGGTGAATAGGAAATTGTCTATCTTGCTTTTTCTTGGCTGAAAGGTCCAGTCCATGGTCTCACGACAGAGTAAGACTTTCGAGCAGCGAGACGAGATCGAACCTAGACTCTTCGAGATTAGTCGGGACTCTGTAAGGTGTTTGAAAAGTTTACCCAATCTAAATTTCTTTTACTATACGACCTACTCAAGTACACGAAGCAGATATTTACCTCGATACCTACAGATGTCATATATTTTCCTTTTAGTAATTTGATATTAAAGTTTTTAAGTCCACTTTATGCACAGAAAAGCTAATCGGGACTGGCTCTACGGTTTAAAGTGGGATCTGAACCCCTATGTTAGTTGGAAATGTAACGCATTGTGATCACTAATATGCTATGCCACGTGGTTGTTGTATCACAGGACAGAATTCCGTTTTTCGAAAGTTCGTAGCGTCGGAACGATGTACGTATCATAAGCTCGTAATTAAGAGCTTATAGTGGTCAATGAGGGTTCTATAGCCTATGCGCTGTGAACATTTTTCGGTTGGACGCTATATATATGTTGTTTATACAGGGTGGCGCAAAAAGAACGCATGTTTTTGGAATAAGTGTAGCGTCGTTGATTATCAAGATACAAACGTTTTATTAACACCAGAACCATCGGTAAGAAATGCAGTTTTGGATGGGTATACAGTGATGATTTAAGTATGGAAGATGATGTCGGAAAGATGACGTCATTGTTGCTGTCCCCACCACGTAATCGCACGTTTCGAGCGATGTCTCTTGGCCCCAACGCTCCCCAGATTTGTGAAGGAATGACAGCTGTGCCAGACGAAATGTTGGCAAGAGCAATGCGAAACTTTGAGGATAGGCTCCGGATGTGTGCAGCAACATTGACGTCATCTTTCCATACTTAAATCATCACTGTATACCAATCCAAACTGCATTTCATAACGATAGTTTTGGAGTTTTGTATCTTGAATATCAACGACGTTACACTTATTCCAGAAACATGCGTTCTTTTTGCGCCACCCTCGCGCATTTCGAGACAAGAGCGAGAGAGACATTTACAACTTCAGACCAAGAGCTTTGGGGGGGGGGGGGGGATCCATGCCCCATTGTACTTGAGAATTAATTTATCACCTGGTGAGGAAGAGTCATTTCTTAATATCCTTTCTAAGGGTGTGATAATGTTTCTAGTAGGGTGGAAAGATTCCTTTGGGGTCGAAGTGACAAGAAATACTTCTGTTGCGAAAAACATTAGGGGTGTCGTGAAAAATTTGAAGGGTGGTTAGAAGGAGTATTGATCAGTAACTGAAATAGTCGGAAAAATTTAGGGGTCTGTTTGGAGGGTGTAGTATATCACACATTTACACAAGTAAAACTCGCATACTATTGCAATTTGTTCAGTCCTGAGTGCTCCCTTGAATAGGTCAGATTAATTGATTAAATGGATTTACTCGGAAGTTATCTGTAAATTTGTCATTTGTAAAATGGACTTAAATCAAGCAAAGCATGTGTTGAGTGAGGAATTTGATTTGTGACGCCCAAAGAGGTTTGGGGCGCAACCCTCTGGCCCAAAATTTCCTTTCTTTTAAAAAAAATAATATTAAATGCAGTAAAAATGGCAAAATGTAGGACTGACTAACTGTTAGACAAAAATGTTTTAACATCCCTTACGAAAATCCTGAGCACGCTACTATTTGTGACGTAACCCCATTTTGTAGCATTGTTAATCTGATTTCCTACGCTTCTTACGTCGCACTGAAAAGTCAAGGGAATATGTTCCCTTCAATCTAAAAGCTTCCCTCCATGAAGCAGAAGAGGGCGTGACAACCAAAGAAAGAGCAAAAAACATGTAAAGGAAGACGCCGACTGTTTTTGACGGCGTTCCGTGCCCCATTCTATGGAGGGCGCAGACAAGATTCAGGAGTTGTTGCCGCGTGCACATTCATTCGACCTTCCCATATAATTGCTACGCTGTTCATCAGCTGGGCTGGGAATTTTGGCAGCCTGCCACCGACGTCGCCACTGTCGGCACACAGGAAGAGTCGTTTCATGCATGGCCCATTCTCAACACTCATGCGCACTTTGAAGGGGGAAACGAACGCAGACACAGGGGTGAAGAAAATGCAAACTAACCTCCAGTCATAGTTTCTTCGTCTCTTCCCTGTTTTTAAAGTGTTTGGGACATTTTTTCTCGCTTTCGTTCTAGTCAAGCCGGATGCATAAATACTATCAGGCAAATTGTCCATAGTCATACATATTCGCCTTTTTCACACAATGAAACAAAATAAACAACGAAGCAGTTGTCAGCATGCAGCATGTTTAACACCAGCATCAGTAGAGTGAGATGCAAAAGTATTGACAGTCAAGTTGTCCATCATTAATTTTATTCACTTTGTTTTACGTAATGTAAAATTGAAGAAGTGGAACAAAACACTGACGAAGTAGTGCACAACTTCAACACGTGCACACTAGTTGAATTCCAACCTTAAAAAACGCGTAGGAGGAGAAAAATTAATAAAAATTGCGATGGGCAATTTGCCTGGTAATACTGATGCAACCCAAAGTACAATTTCATTCCTTAGAAACATGTAGGAGTAGGCTTGTAAGGGGAAAATTAATGAAATATACCAATGGGCAAGTTGCCGGTAATATATATGTATTCCACTGTATACTTTTTGCGGTAACTACCTAAATATTCCCAAAACATTTCGCCAAAAGTAAGTAAGAGGGACACTATTCGTAAGGTTAAAATTAATTAATTATCAAACTGACAATTTTCGTTTTGTTACAATCGGAATATCTAGCTACTATTGCTCGTAGCAAACTTATAGATGTGATTTTATTTGACGATGTAATTCAGATGAACAGATGATACACTGCAATGAAAATATATATAATTTGATAGCAAAGCTAAATTAAATATCACTTTCAATATTAGTTAACAGTTAACACATTAAAGAAAGTTGCTAATTGAAAATAAACACTCTCTGGAAGTGAAATATTTCAAGTATAACATAATTGCCATCGTTTCCGAACAGATGTAATGTACCTTTTTTATTTCAACTGTTTGATTCACATGAAATATCAGTAATTATTCAGTGGCGAATTAACGACTTTCTCTCGGGGGGAGGGATGAATCTTGTTACCTTCACCGTTATGTTTATTGAAGGTATATTATTAATTTTAGCCACTTCTATTTTCTTTATTTTATCCTCCCAGGAACATATTACTACTATAAAAGCAGCGCCGTTTCGAACACAAAGTATGCCCACATTTCCATAAAGTTAAGAAGAAAAATTCTGGCGTAAAAACTAGAACGAAACTTCGAATGTAGGTGAAGTCGTCTTGTGAGCAGTTTCCCCACATCACAGAGTAGAAGTCGGAAAGAAGTTTGCCTTATTATTTTCTTCAGAGTTTCGAAACGAGAACTAAAGTTTGTTGCTGTCTTCTTAAAGATAATACAATCTATGAATGCTGAGAAAAAGAAAACT
Source organism: Lepisma saccharinum (assembly GCF_977018435.1). NCBI lineage: Eukaryota > Metazoa > Arthropoda > Insecta > Zygentoma > Lepismatidae > Lepisma > Lepisma saccharinum. The sequence goes on along the minus strand of NC_139244.1, from coordinate 15,537,198 downwards.
TAACAGCAGGGAAGGGGGAATAATAAATGGACGGGAATAGGAATGTCAGTTTCTTCAAGGACATTCTCTATTTTGTCGCATGCTTCGATAGACAAGCGTACGCAGACCTTTTTTTTTTTTTTTCAGAGAGAGCTGGAATTGCAAAAGTGGATATCCTACGTAAAGGCGGGATAAATACTATAAAATATTTCGTAACTACTATTTTTCCACCTTCGTTTTAAAAAGTCTTTCAAAGACATTCACCACTTTAGTTTTATCGAGTTCTATACTTCTTTCATTCGAAATTTTTGACTGTTTCAAAATTTCGGACGAAGCTATAGCCCCATCAGCTCATGTCCTGCGTACGCCAGTGTATAACAGTGCTGTGTAAATAGAAAACCAAATAACACCACCATAGAACAGTGGTTTTCAAGCAGAGTGTTGTTGCTCAAGTCAAGGCGTTCTCAAAAAACGGAGAAAAATTTGGAGAAGAAAGAAAATGAAAGAAAGAGGGTTTGCTAGAGGAAGAGAAACAACAATTGAAGAAAGAAAGAGAGGGGGAAGAAAAGAGAGAATAAGAGATAAAGAAAGAAGGGTGGAGAAAGAAAGAGAGACAAATGAAGGGTTGAGAGAAAAATGGAGGGTTGAGAAATAAAGAGAGGAATAGAGAGAGAATGGAGAAAGACAAAAAAAATGTATATGTAGAGAATGAGAAACAAAGAGACGTTCGAAAGAGGAGAGTGACACATAGAAGTGCCTCCGTAATTTCCGCTTCCTAGAGTACAATGTAAGATAAGACTGCATGTCGCCCAAGAAATAGCGATTGGTAAAAGCTGCTATAGAATTATAATGCGACTGATCCCTTTCCAGAGAGCAGACAAATTTCATTATGTTCCATTGACGCCATTTAGCCCCTATTCCCATGATGTATTTTTGAGGCACACTCCTAGGGTGGCGCGAATATTTGACTCTTCCCATGCTTTTTCATTGATGACATAGAAGGTTTTCAATTTGATCACCTTTTTAAAATATTGGCCCATAACGAGGCTTGATACTCATTGAAACAGTATCATAATTCTGGATGTCCATTCGAAAACCCTATGATATATATATATATATAATATATATATATATATTATAGATTCCAGATACAACCTCTCGACCTGTCTGTGTCCGCTGACTACATAGATATTTATCTTCATTTGTCTGCTCTGAAACATCTGAAAAGCATGTATTTTTATCAAGCCTATTCCCTTGTAACCTCTGATGAGCCCTCATTGAGGTCTATTCTTTGGTCTCTATAAAATATAGAAAAAAATCGGCAATGTCTGCATCTACTTCTACTCTATCCGCAATACCAAGGGCGGACCTAGAGTGGTTTATAGTAGAACTGAACCGATCCCCTTACCGGTGAATGAAATTTGTAATAAGTAGAAGGTGTTCAAATATTGATTAATATTAGTTTATTCCACTCCAATAACCTTGAAATAGCAATACTAATCATAAAGCTTGAAGAAATTAGCAAAATTTAAATATCAAAGCTGTGGAATCCTTGAGAAATTCATCACGTCAATTTTATTTACCGGGTCGTTCCGTTAAAACATTTTCGTCTTTCAAGGCATAGAACATGTGTTTGCACGTGCACCCCCCATTCCGCACACGCCTAAAACCAGCCAGAGGAAGGCGGGAAAGTATGATGCATCGGGAGAAGCCGTCTGCTGTCGGCTGAACATAATATTTTTAGAAAAGGAACAGAAAAAGCGGGAGAGAAAACATGGCGCCAAGCAGGGTTTGATGCGAGAGATCAGCGAGGGAGAACTAACGAAGCAGAGAGAGAGAAGACTGAAAGGAAAACATCGTCAGAGGGAAAGGTTTGTAGGGAAGGTGGCATGTCTTGTAAAACTCGCAGCTTTTTTCTCCTTTCGGGAAGCCCCCTTGAGTTCTCGGGTCGGATTGATGAAGTGTTGCTGAAGTTTTGTGGAAATAACGCGTCGAAAGACACCAAATGTCATTTCCGCGCATGCGTTGTAGGAGGAACTCATATTTATCATCCAGACGCATCTGAAATTAAACCATTTAATTGCGGCCATAACCTTCTACCTCTTTGTGAATGAATTATGCACGTTGTTTCCTGAGAACATAAGCTGGGAATTTCCGTCATGGCGTGTGTAGCTATCACGTTCGACTGTTGGGGCGCTGTTGAAGCTAATTAAAATGGAAGTCTGTGAGAGATAGGCGCAAGGCAATTTTATAATTTGCACAAACAAAATTCCCTCCACGCCATTGTTTGTGTGTAATCTTCATGCAGTTTAACCATTAATCTGTGGTTTAACCTCATGCCAGTGCTGTTATAGTATTATTTTTAATACTTTGGTCTGAAGTTGATATTTCAGCAGACCAAGGTGGGTGGCTACAGGTGAGTCAATAAAGGATTGAGCATGGATACTGGTGACAAGGAATTCCGTCATTTAAAGCACGCATGTATTTGATAAAGAGGCCCTTAGCAATATAATGAATACCAATATCCAGACGAACTAAGACGTTGATTACAAGAAACATACACCCTTTTAGATGCTATAATGAAGTGTTCAACTGTGGAATGGTATGATTACCTCTGAACTAGTGTTATAAATAGTGCTATTTATTCCACGACGAAAAGCTAAATTAAATAGAACAGGTCGATTTTTTTTTTTTTAAAAAAGCAATCTACTGTACAGATGTGCCGTAATATTGTATTATTCTATGTACATGCGAACAGTGTGTAGCGATTCAAAAACGTTTGAGCATCGCTGCACTAGACACAGGCAGGGCAGTTGATTGGTTACGATAATGGAAATAAATAAAAAACTGCTAACATTAGTTTGCAGAACTTTTCAACAACTTTACGTATAAAATACACTTTATTATTACTTTATTATTATAAGAAATACATTCTTAACACTTTCCTATTTTGTAGAACTTTGTCTATCATTTTGAAGTTGCAAATATTTCCCAGAAGCTTAAAAGTTAATGCAGAACACGTATATGGTAATACTATTTTTCAATTGTAATTGTGGCATTCCAAGCCCCTGAACCTCAATTTTTAAAATTAAATGCAATGCTGTAACTTTATCCTATCTTGTCAGTGGACAATCTAAGATTGTCATTTGGATAAAAATTTAAGTATTATACATAATTAAGTTATAAGATAGAAGGTAATTTACATATTGTTCGTTTATTTTAACGTTTTGATTTACTTCTGTTTTCTATTATGTCCCACTCGTGACACCAAAAAACAATTAATTTCTCTTTAACTGCTACATTTTCCCTTCAACTCTACTAGAATATTCAGAGGTCAATTACCTTCTCTCTTTGTGTTAAAAACATTATTTTTCATCATTTGAAAATTCCCAGAAATTTAAATTAATATCTTATTAAGTGGAAGTGCTTTATCTGTCCTACCCGTAACACAACATTGTATTTTAAGCGTAGTAATGTTTAATAAACAATGTTAAGTTTCATGTTTCATTGCACGGAAACTGCAAGAAAAATGTTGCTCAACTATCAGTGGAATAGTTTCTGTAGTCTGTGTGTCCCACCCGTGACAATGGAATGCTCCAATTACATATTGATAGCAAAAATATTTTGTTTCTGAAACTAGTTTGCCACAAGGAGGTCGAAATTTTCCCTTTGCAATCTTGACATCACGAACAGGAACCTCCAAAATGCAATTTACATCCCTTGCACCGTGTGAAAGAAAAAATCCACGAATTCTGAATGTACTTTTTTTTTTTTTTTTTTTTGGCTTCCCACAGAATGGATCCTCAGCATGCTTTGGGCTTAAGCAGAAGACAAGCAGTGTCTCTCCAATTCGTTTGTTTCCCGTCTCCTCCAGTTCTTGGGGTTGACTGGAATGCGTAGACTTGTCAGTGCATGGAACGTGAAGGATAAAACTCTGAAGTATGGTTTGCTCTCTTGTGCATCCCCTTCATTTGTGGATGGCACCGAAAAGAGCCAGAAGGAGATTGGCACAGTCTCGATTCGGCACGTGAATGAATGGTTTGTTTATCTTACATCGCTTTTCTGCAACTTTTGAGTAATCGCAAAGATAAGGATGAGTGATGATATGATGAAATTGATGAAGGGACACTCACAAAGAACACCCATGCCCAGGCTGGAATACGTATCCGGGACCCCAGGCACGCTGTGCTTACCTCACGGTCGCCCTCCGTGGCAGAGTGATTAGTACAGCTCCCTACGACGCGATTACTCAAAAGTGGCAGAAAAGTGAAGTACCAAATCAATGAATAAAAACCACTCTTTCCCGGAGGTCGACTTTCCGGAATTCATGCTTTTGTCTATATAGGTAAATCGTGACGATGAAGAGATAAGCGTAATTGAATGAAAAAGCACCAATAAATACGCATTCACCAGGGACTCGAACCCAGAGAGTCTGCCTCAAAACACGTTCGGTCATATTAACCAAGATGGTAGATCTGGCATCATTGCGAGTTGAAGACGCCACTGAAGATCGATGTTGTGGAACCCAACAACCTATTTCTCCCTTGCATTTTCCTGTCCTTGATATTCCATGTTATTAGCGGTCAATTGAGTAATTACTGCATCTGAGGGGCGGAGTTTATTCTCGTGCGCAGTCGGCGGTACTGGTAGAAGTTCGCGCTCCTGCCGCTAGATGTCAGGAGACGTAAAGTTGCCTTGGGAGTGAGGGAAAAGACGAGTGTAGATATTCATTTCTAGTCTGTGAGTGTAGGGATCTTCCTTCGACCTGCGTTGCAAATAAATTTATACAGAAATGTTCTAGAACTGATGTGAAGGAGAAAAGCGTTGGTGTCATCAGCGAATCTCGTTAGGGCAATATTTAATTTAATCATTATTAATAATATTTATAATTAATATTTTTACGCGGACTCTGCTCCGCTGGTGAAGATATTCTCGTTCCCTCGTTTACTTTCTTTGTTTCACTTTCCCTCTTCTTTCTTTCATTATTTCTTTCTCTTCTCATCCATGTCAACTTCCTTCCACGTAGTATACCGTGGACTACATTGTTGGACTAACGACAGTGGCGTTCCCAAGGAGGGGTTGGTAGGGGTTATAACCACCCCTTTGACCCAGTATTCCTAAACAGAAGAACGTGAAAGGTAGGAAAAGATGTCAAAAATGAGGGCCGACTACCAGAAAAACCCCTCCCTTTCAAGCATCCTGGGCACGCCACTGACTAACGAGGCTCTGGCGCCTGGACTCACACAGCCAGTATAATCCTCTGTGGAGCTTGTGTTACGTGTTTGCGATTGTCCCTTCATCCATTTCATCTTTACGCCTTTCATCCTCATCTTCGCGATCAGTCAACAGTGGCGGAAAAGCAAAGTAAAATAAATCAATCAATCTCCTATAGAATGCTTCGCCTCTCCCATTTCTTGTTTCTCTCTCTCCCTTTCTTACTTTATCAGTCTTTCTTCGTTTTACTTGTACCCATGTCGAATTAAGTTGCGCTTTTGTTTATACTCTGGAGAACAGCACTGAAGAATGCACATAAACATTGTGGAAATTCTTTACAAGGATTCAGCTATGGATTTAGCAGTGACAGACGATTTCGATTCCAAGAAGAAGTTTTAGGTTATTTTTAATTAATTATGTTTATATTGTGCATTGAAAATATGTTTTCAGTAACTTTTATTACGGTTATTATTATTATTATTATTTTTTTTTTACTGTCAAAAAATTATTGCAGAAAAACGTCCATAAATCGTCGTATGAGAACCAGAGGAACGTAACTCCAAAAATACGGTTTTCACTTTTCTTTAAGTAAACTCCTTTGAAGAGCTCTATTGGAATCAGATCAACGTTTCTCCACTTCCAATCCTTAGAAGCAAGATGGAGTCACGTATTTCCAATTTACTGACTCTTTAAGAGTCAGATATATTCGTAAGAATACATTGTTTCCTCTCTCCTGTAAATTTTGATAAATTGGAGTTACGTCCCTCTGGTTCTGGTTCTCTCGATTTCAACCCCTAAGTGCAGCACACACCTTTGCCACCCGTTCGAGAGACAACTCTCTGCTGGCCATTCCCTCCCACAAGACAACGTTTTATGGAAATTCCTTAACGGCCACTGCTACCAGAGCGTGGAACGACCTCTCCAATGACATAAGAAACTCTTCTTCCTTCGGCCAATTCAATTCAAAATTGAAAAATCATCTTCTGGAGTCAACTTACCAGTACTGAAAACAGGGAAATAAAATTAAACCTTCGTGTAAACTTGTAGGACCAACATCCACTGACTTTTTCTGAAATTTGAGTATGTTTGTTCTGTGTGTGTTTATGTTTTACGTGTATTTTTTTTCACTTTTCTTAGTGTGTATGTACTTTTCTGTTGTTTTTTTTTGCGTGTTTTTCTTTTATTTTTCTTGTGTTTTTTTTTTCTTTTTTGGGAATCTTAATGTTCTTAGTTCTTATATATTTTATTATTTGGTATCTTAAGGTTTTTGGGTTTTATATATTTCACAAACAGTTAGCTATAAAAACAATTTATAAAATACGGTTAAGTGGAAGAAAAGGCTTGTGCCTTAACTTCGCCATCCAAAACAAGGAATAAATTAATAAATAAATAAGATATAACACATTAGGCTATATATCTGTAGTAAGAGGATGTCTTGTTTCGTAAAAAAAAGTTGGTAAATAAGACACGAAAAAAGAACTACGGTATTTTCATGCCAGTCCGCAAGTGCTGGACAGGTTTGAAAAAATGGCAAAAATGGATAATTACAATGCGTCTGGCAACGCTGATTGGATTATCCTGGTTTAATACACTGCAATCACAAATGCAATTAAACTGTTGCTCTCCGCAGCGTCGCGTGTGCGAGCGACGCTGAATCTCTCTTTCCGCGTCGGGAAACTCGTTTTTTATCTTCCCAAATGAGATGGTCCCGTGTGGTGACTTATTGCCCACCTCGACGAAATGTTAAGCTCGACAATCACTCCTTCCGTGTCTACCTAATTGCCCAATGCAGTCGTGAATCACATTTTTCCCTTTCGGTTCGATTAACCTGGCTTTTGCAGGTCTTTTGCAAAAGCGCAAATTGAGATTGCATTTGTTCTTTAAAACACAATTTCTTTGATGAATCCTGTGCGTTTATTCCTCGCGCTGCTATAACATGCTACGTGTTGTTTATTTCCTCACGATTACGTCTTATTTGAAAACATTCTCTGGGGCTATCGACCAGTTGAGATGAGTCAGCTGGTCAAAAGGCCGAGAGAAGCTTTTCATCATTCGTTGCCAGGAAAGCTTCAAGACCTCATCTTTAAATCTTGTTTGTTTGTTATTTTGTCACTAATACGTTTTATTTATTGTTTTCATGTTATTGTTCGTGTTGTTGAATTTATTGTTAATTTGTATGTTTCAAGGAAAGTACTAAACAATCATTATATAGCCTAATGTAAAAAAAAGGTAAAGTGCTCCCCTGTGCATTGCACCACGCCATGAAGGCGTGTAAAGGGTATGCAATGGCAACACAGAATTTCGTATTTTTCTTTATTAAAGGCTATTTTCTTTCGGTATGCTTTCAAAAGCATTCGAAAATTCTTAAAAAACCTTCCCTCGTTGTCCACTAGGCCGACGCTCTCGCGGTAAACGACTGAAATAACCTCCCTAGCTGAGAGATCACGTTGCTCGCTGAGCGCTCAGATACTCGACACGCCCCTGAGCGTAGATGTGAATCAAGCCTAAAAGAGTTTGTTCTCAGTCAATGACTCATCAGCACACAGCTCAAACCCCATGCACCTGGAAACCTGACACCTTGACGTTAGCTTATGACATAAGCACCCACTAAGAAGCTTTTTTCCGAAATTCAACTCCAAAGCGAGGACATGTAAATACATTATAGGCAAAAATCCTCAACAGATTCTGTGTTTAAATACCTCGGCGGACGAAGCCAAGGGCTTCCAAGTATATTTGGAAAATACAGTTGAAGCTGTTGATATTCGGAAGTTAAACTTCTGAGAAATAAATTTCTTAGAAGTCTATTTTCTTGTTCTAGACGTTTTTACTTGTAGTTACTTCCTGGCAACATTGCTTCTGACAAAGGGTAAAAATCGAAGACAGTGTAGCAAATTGTTGCGTTTTGATTGTCGTGGGTGAGAGAAGGAGGCCAGGTGCTTTTATTCTTTATCCATGCATGACTCCCTGCAGGAAACGTTTATTCCCGACCTTGGTACTACTGTCTTAGTCACGTGACCTTGATGCGAGCGTGCAATGGTTGACGGAATCGTGTCAGGGAGAATGATTTTAAAAGTAATATCGTTTCTTATTGAAACCGGAGTAAACTTGCCTGTTTGCGTTTGTAACACCAGTTTACAGTTACTTTGTCCAAAAAGTAACTCGGTTGCAGACACTGTTACTCTTTTTTGAAATGTAACGTTACAAAGCTTGAGGTCCCAGCTTGGAGGTGTCATTTTGTTTGTCTCTCATCACCAATGTCATAATCTTTTTCGTCGCGATTGTCCCAAGTGGTAGAAGCGTGACTAATACAACCAAACTAGAAATGTAATACTGTTAAGTTAATATTATTTTAAAAAGTAACTGGAAGTTACTTTTACAGTGACTTTACATTATCTGCTACTCACAGAACGCCTTGCATGCATAAACTGTAAGTTGGCTGCCCCTTTCTCTCCTGACCACCAAGAAAAATTGACATTATTTTAAATTAAATTACAATAAACTTCACATGATTACATATGGTGCATATCGCATAAACATATTGGTAGAAGAAGAGTACTTGTTCTCAGAACAAGCACACAACAAGAGTACTTACTTTCGGAACATTTCCAGTCGACTGCGCGAGTCAATCTAGCGAGCCTACCAACAGCGTAGAACTTGGGCGGGAGGGTTAGCGATTGATGCTGCGTTGAGATGACGTCATCGGATCGCTTGCTGATTGGATGCTTCAGAAGTTACTACTCGCTCTCAAGCTGAAAAAGCAGAGCAGCCAAATATATATTATTACAGAGATGGTCTCACTGTAAGGAAACTCAAAGTAAATCCTTATACTTACAAGAATTACCTAACACAAAACATTTATTGCTAACAAACGTATACATAAAGATATTTTATTTCTATTTTTGTAGCAAATCATAATTTTGTTCATTAGTGTTTGAGCATAGTAAATGTAGAAATAATTATTACTTCAAATAGTTGTTATCATGGCCATATATATGTATAGAAATAATGTTTGGAGTTCAACAGTAGCTAACGAGTTCAACGTATTGTAGCCAAATGATGGTATACGTTTTAATAGTTATAATTTAACCTTTAGTATTTATTATTAATAACCAATTTTAAATTATGACCAATAACATTTTCTCTCTAAACAAATTTAATATAAATATTAGCTTCATGCACATGATGCAGATTCTTGAACAATTGTGAGTTGCTGTTTATTTGATTACACAATTAGTGCAAAATGTTTACTAAACCAATGGGCGAGGCTTGGACCCGTTAAACCCTCCCCTTATATGCGGCCATGTTACCCGAAAAAGTAATTGAAGTATTATTATTATTTCAAAACGTAACCAATAACAGTTACCGATAGTCGGAAAAATTAACTAGCACTTGCAATGGTACAATTCTAAACACTGCTTTTTAGAAATCGTTTCTTATATGATCCAAATTCCCAAATATAGTGTCAACATGGAGACTCGCAATTACAATATTTTGAATCAGTGTGTTTATACTGATGAAGAAATGATAAAGTGTGTTTGTTTTTATTAACGATTTTTAATTGACTCTAGGAATGGCAGAGAGACAGACCACTCTAAAAAAACAAAATTGAGGGAAATCCCTGGTTTTGTGAGCAAATATGTAAATACACAGTTTTTATTCCAAATACAAAGCCATTAGTCACCTGTTTATATACATTAAGGAGGTGGAATTAGTCATTTTATTTCATGGAACATATGTAAATATGGTATCCGTACCGTTCCATCTTTACACGGAATAATATTAATGAGGTGTATAGAGACAATAATAATATTTGTGTTAAATTTCTGAGTTCTAATTCTCTCATCTTTTTTTCACAGAGAAGCTGACGAGGATGACGCAATCATTATAGACATCAAAGACGACACCGTCAGTATCACTAACCTCAAGGTGAGTGAGTAGATTGGAAGCTTTGTATTTGATTTTGATATTTAGCGTCGCTTTTCTTCCACTTTTGGCTAATCGCGACGATGAGGGTGAGTGATGATATGATGAAATTGATGAAGGGACACTCACTTAGTGAAGAAGGCTACATAAATTGTATTGCACTTATTTTAAACTAACCCCTCTAGCCTTCTTACACCCGAAGGTTTATGGCTGCAGCAACACAAGCTTTCCATCTCTCCCTGTCCTGGGCAAGATCAATCCAATCTTCTCCATCCTTACCGATTTTCTTTAGGTCCATCTCAATGTTATCCCTACATCTTCGTCTTGGCCTTCCTACTGGTCTCTTACCATCAGGTTTCCCAACAAGAATCCTCTAAACTGTTCCTTCCTCTCCCATTCAAGCCACATGGTCTGCCTATCTAAGTCTTTTTGATTTAATTATTATTTTCTTTTCTTTATCATTAGTTGTTATATGAACATTTACACTGGTCATCAGCCTGTTGTTTTCAGTATAACTTAAATATTTAATGATAAAAACTTTTCACCATCAACTTTCCTCATTAAATGTTGCCTGTTGGCACACCAAATAGAAAGTTTTTATCCACTCTTGTATGCATGTTAACTGTCTTATGCATAAAATAGTGCTTTCGTTGCAAGTAGTTCTATCTGCTCGTGTTTATTTTGTAGGTTCCCGAACAACAAGAAGGAGACAGCCGTGATAGAGTCCGCCATTTTGTTTTCGACTTCTGCTACAACTCCATGTACCCAGAGAATGAAAACTACGTGTCGCAAGCGATGGTAAGTATCATAATGAAAGCCAAAGGTTGTGCAGATAATTTCAAACTCGAATTATGCGCAGTGCTGATTGTGATTGGACGTACAGTTTATCCCCATAACCAATAAAAAGTCTAGTTCATTTGTCAGATCAAACGAGTTCTCGAAATTCAACTGGAATTAAATGCAGTTAATAAACTTAGCCCATTCTAAATGACACACTGTAGTTCCAAAGATCGGGGCATGAAACATATGTATAGTCCCGGGCTCAGACCTCGTCAGATTTTCGTAAACAGTGTATGTTTTGTTTGGTTTATTGGAATTTGCTTCAAGTCCACTTTATGCACAGAGAGACTATGCGGGACTGGACCTACAGTTTAAAGTTGGATCCGTAGAATTACTTTTCGGGTATACGGGGCCTCCCCAATGGCATAGTGGTAACGTCGGTTTGTAATCGAGGGTTCCGTGTTCGTTACCCTGTAGTGTCACAAAAGCCCCGTCTAGTTCGCTGCACTTTTTGACACTAGGTGTAGTGCAGTTGAATCCTGATGTCAGGATGGTGCAAGGAAATGACGTTCAAATAGACGAAAAGCGGTGTTTAAGTTCAGAAGATTCAAGAAATGCCTGTCTGCTTTAAACGTTCATTTGATTGGTTAATAGGCCTACATACCACGTGACTATACACCACAGTGTACGCCGCTTCAGAACGTAGCACAAAGGTGCAGAGACTAACTACACTGCTTGACAACGAAGTAGACAAGTCGGTGTTGCACCGCGTAACCAGTGGCGTCGCGTGCGGTTCGCATACGAGTGTTCACAATAATGTTATTCTACTGAATGCAGATTTACTCCTCTCCCTTGTAACTTTATATTCAATTGAAAAAGTTAGAATAACAGTTCAATTTATTTTCAACAATTTCCCCCCAAAACCACGCTATATTTGAAGTAATACAAGAAGGACCTAGGGGAAATTGTCCCTCTCCTCCTTGAAATTCACCAGGTTTAGCGAATTGTCGCTAAAGTTTGCAACTATGTAGCACAGACCTTTTCGAGTCCCCCTAGACATGCCTTGTATATGCTGCACTCTGGTGCCGAATGTAAGAAGTATTGTCGCTTGCAGAGTTCGCACAGAGAAGTCGCTTGCAGAGTTCGCACAGAGAAGTGAACATCTTCGGGGTATAGTGGCCAGCAGCCCCTTAGCTGTCAGCTCTATGCAACACGCACAGCAATTGTGTTCAACGCCCTCCGTGGAACACCGTAGGAGTCAGTGTTACCAACTATCTAAAAAAGTTATCAGATGTGACAGAAGACGTGTCAGAGTAAATTGTGTGTATATACTGGTACATCAAACAGTATTTTTTCGAATTAATATACGTATGTGTGTGTGTGTGCATTTAATATGTACGTAATTTAAGACATATACATGAGTGTTCACGTGGACTTTAAAAAACTGAAAACAAATTTCTGGTGTATATACAATCTGCTGTTCGAAATCGGGTATTTCTATTCGAAGGTCTTTCGAATAAGGATTTTCTTGTGCGGTTTGCAGAGGAGGTCCATATCTGACTGCAGACACTTGTTCTAAGTGGAGGCGAAGTGGTTCCTTCCGAGATACCATCTTCTCCCAGGCCACTTGGAAGGGCTCCTTGTCCTGCTGACTGCGCCAAGTGCTGCTGCTTGCCGAAGGAGTAAGCGCAGGGTGCTGATGGAGACGTCGGCTGTCTTGGATCACGCGAACCGCGGAAATTGATTAAAGCAGAGGGGGAGGGGAGTAATTGGCGCTGCTTTTAATTCCCGCAGAAATAGAAGTTTTGGCACGGAATCGACCGTTGCTTTGAAGAGTTTCTATCGACACCAAGTACCGTACACTAGGGATGGGATCGAGAGGTCCCGGTCTTGTCTCGTCTCGTTTAGGAATGGCCACAAGATCCGGATAACGGATATCAAATTATCCGGTATCCGTTTCGGATGCAACGGATAATTCGGATAATCCAGATGTCCGGATATCATAATATTCGGAGAATTCAGATGTCCGGATATCAGAATATTCGGAGAATTCAGATATCAGAATATTCGGAGAATTCAGATGTCCGGATATCAGAATATTTGGAGAATTCAGATATCCGGATATGAGAATATTGGGATAATTCAGATGTCCGGATATCAGAATATTCTGAGAATTCAGATGTCCGGATATCAGAATATTTGGAGAATTCAGATATCCGGATATGAGAATATTGGGATAATTCAGATGTCCGGATATCATAATATTCGGAGAATTCAGATGTCCGGATATCATAATATTCGGAGAATTCAGATGTCCTTATATCAGAATATTCGGATAATTCAGATGTCCGGATATGATAATATTCGGAGAATTCAGATATCAGAATATTCGGAGAATTCTGATGTCCGGATATCAGAATATTCGGATAATTCAGATGTCTGGATATCAGAATATTCGGAGAATTCAGGTGTCCGGATATCAGAATATCCGGAGAATTCTGTTATCCGGATAGAACAGATTTGATGTAGGATTTGTAGAAAATCCGCACAGTGAAATACGGATATGACTAATAAAAGAGTATGTGGATAGCTCGTAAAACGAATAGACGATAACACTGTCCGGATAATGCACATCTTCGGATATCCGTATATTTGAAATCGGATAGAAAATTATCCGTTTATCCGGATTTGGCCATCTCTAGTCTCTATCTCGGTTACAACCTCAATGGTGAAGTAGTTAGCACAGCACGTTACAAAGCCTGAGGTCAATCTCGCACGATATGGCAACGTTCACCATGCAGTGTTGCCAATCAAAGCATCAACTCTTCCCTCCAAAAGGAAATGGACTGTTGTCACCACTTTCCAACATATATCGATGCCAATTTTGTATCACATACTATTACAAGGAGGAAGACGAGAACATTGTCATCATAACCTCCTAACAAATCCCGTTGGTTGAAGGACGATGTGGCAACAGCGCATTTCTACCCCCAGCGCCTTATTTCGTGGTCGCTGCTATAGTTATGTATTTATTTTTGCTCATGCATCCGTAAACATAGACATTGAAGAGAAAAGAGCAAGAAAGGCCAATGAACAACGTCATTGTTGTCTTTTCTTCTACTGTTATGGTATTCTTTCGGATGGATTATTTACGGCCAACTGACATCAGTAATGCTCTGTTCCTTTCCTTTATAGAATCGTAATGAATGATAATTCACTAATAATAATAAGAACTTGGAAATTTTAAATAGTCTTTGAGAATGAATCCTTCCATTCTACCAACGCTATTCTGGAAACAATGGGTTAGTTGTTAGGCTGCTAGTCTTCTCTGGTCGATGCCCTATTGTGGTTCAAAGGCCTGGGGATGTGTAAACAAGCACGTGGTCTCTCCACACGTGGCTGTCATTTTGTAGGAGGAACCTCTTTTGTTGACTCACTAATAATGACACTTTTGGATTTCGATAGACCTTTGTCCGGAGATTCTATTTTTGTTATCTAGCGTCACTTTTCTGTCATTTTTAGCTGATCGCGACGTTCATGATGCGTTAGAATGTTATGCTCACTTTATGCACAGATGGACTAATCGGGACTGGACCTATAGTTTAAAGTGGGATCCGAACCTCTATGTGTCTCCAACAGGTATCGAACCCGAGCATATAAGGCGACGACGTTTTCACTACGCCATCGGGGAAACCATGAATGAGTGAGGATATGATGGAATTGAGTAAGAGACACTCGCAAAGAACACATTTTCTGGACTGGAACCGCTGGAGTCGACTAAGTTTGCATCTTTTTGACAGACTTTTCGTTAATCAGTATCGTCGCCAGAATAAAATGACAAGGTAGGCAGAGAGAGGGATATTTTGTAAGGACAATCATATTTATTATATCTCCAAAGATTACATGAAAATGCATATTTGTTGTGGTAGTGGTCATTGGCGTAACTTAGTACTTAACTTTGGGGGTTAGAACCGAACTTAGAGCTCAACTCTGGGCAAACAGGATAAACTTTTGAAGCCTATCAAAATATCATCCAGGATTAGCTTACTAAATAACTGTTACATTTTCAAAATCATAAAAATTCCTTATTACTTTGCTCCTCAGGTTCTAGGAGGTTAACGAAAGTACCATTATCTTGTAAATTTTCACATACCTGAAATGATTTTTTTGGGGGGACAAGTGTCCTCTTGCCCCCATCAAGTTACGCCTATGGTGGTGGCAGCAGTCGAATTGTCTTCTCCGTTCTTATATCTACTATCTCTCGACTTCGAGAGACTGAGAAAAGGGAGAGGTGGGAGATCCTTGGGTTAAATCTGTGTTGCGATATTGTCCTCTTCCTCACCGTCGTTACTTCCTACAATTTCACAGTCAGGTAGCAACAAAGTTCGTAACTCATTTACATTGGCAACTTTGCTACCTCGTGACGGTTTTTACCATTTGCGATTAAAATTACCACCTGAGCGCTAGTGTCGCGTCCAATATGGCCGCTGTATGTAGGATACATACCTTGTTTACGTTAAGTTAGTAGCAGGTAGTACGTGGTCATGGCTGTTACAAGTTACGCGATATTTTTAAATATTGCGAATACAATGTGAATAACAGGAACTATAACGAAGGTGAAGCTGTGCTGAGAACGAAGCAAAAATATGTTTTATTTATAACGTACAATTTGAAACTATATGTGCATGGTAATATATAATCTTCTTTCGAAAAATGAAGTGAGTATGCATTCTTCGTAATTTTCTTGACGCATTATCATCCCCCATGGCAGTCTTCTGTCAATTAATTCTGTTTTCCCTGATTTATTTACAAATTTCATTTTGTTGATTCCGCGGGGTGAAACACATGAAAACATTTCACGTGTTCTGACCCATAAAACGATTTACAGCCAAAAGCTGAACAGTAGACGTTATCCTTTCGCACATTCCTCATGCTTTAAACGACTGCAACAGAGTGCAGTGTGCTACAAACAGTAGTTCCCAAAAAATCTCACCAGATGGCATATCGGATAATTTGAATCGCGAATAGCAACCGATAGTTTAACTCCTTCCCTTGCAAGCCCTCCTACGTCTTAACTTTAGTGTTAAGGTGAAATGGACCTTTATGCCACAAATCACAGTATGCATTTCAAACCCCAACAAAGGGGTCCCGGGTTCGATGCCCGGTGGAGGCACATAGTGGTTCGGATCCCACTTTGAACTGTAGGTCCAGTCCCGATTAGCCTTACAGTGCAAAAAGTGGACACCAAATCAATCAATCAAACCCCAACACTTACGAAAGTGTTCTCCTTATGAGAACATGCGTTATCCTGCCGCAGTTTACTGCAGCGCAGTTCGCTTGCCTTATACCAACTTTCGCATTCTTGGAGAAGCCCTTTGATTGGCTGTCGTGAGCTCCTGTGTCGTGCGTACGGGAAAATACATCTTGACATAGTCCGCAGGTCACGCCACATGCTCTCTTTTACCAACTTTTATTTTCATGAAAAAACGAGAGACGAAGAACAAAAGAAAATCAATTTCCAACGCTCTCGGATTCCTTGTTTGTGTGCGATCCTTATCTCCGTATGTGTACGATGCGCATGGAAGGAAATTGATGTTCTTTGCTAAATTTAGGAAGAAAGGTTTGTATTGATCTTCCGATTCTCTTTTGTTTTCAATAAAGCGCCAAGAGTTTTTGAAACGTTACTCTCTCTTTCTCCTGTGTCTATTGGCTACTGATGTTGCGAGAATGAAGGAACATTGTAGTTTTTTACCAAAATATTCACATTCAACGTCAGTAGCGAGTGCAAAATATGGCAGGTTTGTCTCGTTCTCGTTCTCGTCTGTATTCATAAACGTCTCGTTCTCGTTTCGAGCCTTGAGAGTACAGTATAGGCAACATATGCTGCGTATCACCAAACCTGGATTTACATATGTGGAGGCCCGGGGATAAGAATATCGTGAGGGCCCTGTAGGCATACAATTTTTAGTTATGACGTCTAGGCTAAGTTATACCAGGTGATTTGTTATACGAGGGGAAGCCAGTAAATAGGTCACAAACTGATGTGGAATAGCCGAAAATAGTAGTTTCTAAAGATCTCATTAGGTGGCAGCACATCCAGCTTGATGATATTCAGTTAGCAGTCGCTAGATAGCAGACGCATGCATGGGCAGCTCAGTTTGAAAATGGCGACCATATTCGAGAACTGTACGTGGAGACAGAGGCGTCTCGTGAACGCATGCGTCAATTGTGGGAAAAAGCACAGCTTATTCTGCGACGACATACATGAGCATTTCTACATTCTAATTTCTTCATATAGGAGAAGTATTTATTTTACACGAGAGCGCTGAACTAAGCTTATATTACATTTCTTGGATCTGAAGTGACGCATGCATCAATTGTGGGAAAATAATTATTAATTTCTTTCACTTCAGATCCAAGAAATGTAATATAAGCTTACTTCAGCGCTCTCGTGTAAAATAAATACTTCTCCTATATGAAGAAATTAGAATGTAGAAATGCTCATGAATGTCGTCGCAGAGCAAGCTGTCCTTTTTCCCCACAATTGACGCATGCGCAGCATGCACCGCATGCGTTCACGAGACGCCTCTGCGTGGAGATGGTACGGCTGGAGATGATTCGAGCTGACTGGCGAGTGACGATAGACAACATAGCAACTGCAATAGTAGGCTGTTTAGTCTAGAGCATAATTCATATCGTTTGAATTTCCGAAAAGTGTGCGCATTACGTTGAAAAATAAAAAAAAAAACTGTTTTCAAGCCAGTATCTCACATAGTATCTTTTATTTTAATAAACGTTTGTGACCTACTTACTGACTTACCTATGAATTTTCACCACATTATACAAATATCTCATTTTCGCCCTATTTTGTGGTCCTTTTCAAAGCAATTATCTCACAGTCGAAGTTCCCTTGCAAATTATGGTCCGGGGTTGTAGTCCCCAAGCCCCCTCTAAATCATCGCACAAGCATTCACAGTGTATAGATATCACTAATGCAAAAAACTTTCCTTCATAATATTTTCCCTGTTTGACGCTTCGTGTTGACGCTATGGACCTTCGAAAAACAACCTTATCCTGCATATACGTATACAACCGCTTAGTTAAAGATGACAATTTTTAGTACTGAGTTGACTTAGTAATTAAAAAATCATGCATAATGCTTATTTCAGATCTACCAGGACGTTGGGACGGAAGTTCTAGAGGCTGTGTTCGATGGTTACAACGCATGCGTACTAGCCTACGGACAGAGTGGATCTGGGAAGACACACTCAATGATGGGCACTGAGGTGAGTGGTTAATATTTTCGGACTCTTTCATTTTCTTGGCTTTATTGCATTCTTATTTGTCATTTCCTGTGATATTTGTTGTTGGCTCTTTTGGGTCAATCGCGATACAGTTAATGTTGAATGATGTTTAGATGGAATGCACGAAAGAACAAACGCAATTAATCAACCATATCCCTTGGTAGCAAGGAAATATTATGAGGGGGTGTCCAGGGGGTCTGGACCCCCTCCAGAGACTTACCAAGTCCAAAATTAAATAGACAAAGTACTTGTTTATTGTTGTATAATATGAAGCTGATATATATCCGTAGAACTTACGCTGCAATGACAGTGCCTGCGAAAATTTATGCATGCTCCTACTAATAATAATACGCATAAAAATAATAATCAAGGATTTTACTTTTCATCAGCTGGACCTAACAACTTTTCTGGTAATAATTTTTTAAAATTCATTTTTGAAACAAATTGCTATTAAATCTTCGGTAGAACAGCTGTTCTTGTGCAAATTTTAGTAATCTTAAGTAATATTAAACTAAATAATGTTAGATTGTTCCAATTGGGTTATTCAACGTCGTTTTTCTGCCTCTTTTGCCCAATCGCGACGATTTATGATGAGTGATGATACGATGAAATTGATGAAGGGACACTCACAAAGAACACCCATGCGCATGCCGGGATTCGAACCCGGAACCCCTGGCGCTGTTTTTAAACCGCTTCACCACGAAGGCCGGCTGTGCTCGTATCATCCTTTTGCCAGTTCATGTAATAATACATGTAATAATAACCACATTATCATTGTTAACTGACCTATTTTATTATATTATTGGACATAATAATCTTGTTAAACTACTAAACATTACATAAAACGTTCTTACTATGTATTATTATTAGTAGTAGCACTATTATGACATGTGAGACACTTCGTTCGAACTTCTCTCGAAGTATACTTGTAGAGAGTACCAAGGTAGATACGTGCCTCCTTCGTAGCTATGGTATCAAAACATTGTGCGAAAGGAGTACGTACATATATTTTATCGTAGCTGAACGAACAAGGGAAATCATTGGCACAGGAACAAATCTAAATAAGATAAACACAACGTGCGTTTGGGAAATTTCCAAGT
The DNA here is from genome assembly GCF_977018435.1 of Lepisma saccharinum. NCBI lineage: Eukaryota > Metazoa > Arthropoda > Insecta > Zygentoma > Lepismatidae > Lepisma > Lepisma saccharinum. The sequence goes on along the minus strand of NC_139244.1, from coordinate 15,517,898 downwards.
GCTATAGGCTATGTCACATGAAAGGACATACAAATCGCATACCTGGTTCAAATTTTGTCGCTTTTCCACTGGCTTGTATTTAATAATTTGAAATGTAATCATATATTTATTGATAGCAATTACAACGAAGTAACCGTGATCATAATTTTCGAATTTGTTTTTATCAAATTATGCTCATTATATTGTGTTCAATTCAATTTTTGAGAATTGATATTTTTCAGTTTTTAAATACACGTGCAAATTTTTCTTGTTTGCTTGCTTCAGTTTGTCTTTTAAGTTCAGTTTATGCACAGATAGTCTAATCGCGACTGGACCTACTGTTTAAAGTAGAATCCGAAACACTGTGGAATGTGCCTCCACCGGGTATCGAACCCCGGACCCCTTGATTACAAAGCGACGGCGGTATTCTTTTCATCTTGCAACATTATCCGCTTATATCAATCTTACAAATGTAATTATTCAAAATAAACTAAGGTTGTATATTAATTTCATTAGCGCACAATTATCTACATTCTAAGATTTTCATAAAATTTAAAGGGTGTTTGTTGATATTTTATTGTAAGAAATCACACATCCATACCTATTTGTATGTTATTGCTTTTGCGTCGCTTTTCTGTCACCGATGGCTAATCGCGACGATGTGGATGATTGATAATAGATCAAATTGATGACTTAGTATCATAAAAGTACGTGCACCCATCTCAAGGTATGCATTTTTAGTTAGTATTGTTTACGTGTGTGTAGCAACATGAAGTCACTCTTAGTAGATAAGTGGATTTTTAAGCATATACTTTTGACTTCAGTACAGATATTTCTGCTTTGAAATTTCAGGAGGAGCCGGGTTTGACTCCAAGGATATGTGAGGGTCTCTTCTCAAGAATCGACGATGTCCTTGCCGAGGAACAGGTGTCCTTTCGAACAAACGTCAGGTAAGGCGCATTAAATTTTATTTGTATACATAACGGGGGAAGGAACAATGGAGTTTAATGGTGAAAAATCACGAGTAGGTATCGTGAAAGACACTTCTGTGGCGAAGTGGCTAAAGTCCGCCCGGCCAAAGAATGGACTTGAGGAAACCCAGATTTTCCGCCTCCAGTTCAAGGGGGAAAAGCGATGTTGCTACCGGTTGCTACACGCCTGATTTTTTTCCAGTCGTACACGGCACCTCTTCCTGTCAACAAGCCGCCTTCGCTCGTATTTCAGGGAGAGGCAGGGAACCAGAGACCCATTCGCTTGCTACGCGGCGGCAACCATTAGGCACAGCCGTGCTGGCTTTGATGAGGGCGCCACCTGTTTCGAAAACGACCCAAATCGAAAAAATTGTCAACGCAGAATACCACGAGAATTCCCCCTCACCACGGCAACTGGACAAAGCCTATTGGTTCAGCTGTTCATGTGACCCTCCATGGCTTTCGACAGAAAAGACAAAAATAGAATTTCCAAGTCCGTTCTTTCACCGGAACCACTGTAGCATCTCGCGCTACGACGCCGAGAGTACCGGTTTCGAATCCTAGCCTAGGCATGGTTGTTCTCTGTGAGAACATCATCATTCATCCTCATCGTTGCAATTCGACAAAAGTGGAAGAAAAACCAGAATTTTACCAACATAATTGATCGAATTATTCCTCATGAAGTAATTTAATCTTGGTACAGTCAGCGGCAATAAAAAAGGTACACCTAGATCCTGAAGTACTACCTTTCCCGGCAAAGCGTTATGTGTGTTGCCTAACTCTACGGCGATAAGTGGATTTTAATAGCAAACTTTCGCTTGCAGCTAAGCGAATATTTCAGGATCTAGGTGTCCCATTTTTCTTGCCGGTGAGTGTACATTTCATCACTTTGCATTTACTAAGATTAATTTATATTCTTCAGTGTTACTTTGAATGCACAATCGTACATCATTCTTGCTTACCGAGAATGTGAATAGTAGACTCGCTACCGAAGGTGCGAATTCTAGTTCTGGCTTGGGTGTGGATGTTTGTGAACATGCCATCGATTTGCATCTAATTTACCATATATCCTCATCGTCGCGATTGGTCTCATGAGGTAGAAGAGTGACATTTTGTCAGAGAATATCTGAAGTTGAAAAATCTAAATCGAGTTTTGACACAATGATTCTCCCTCGTTTTTGGTGTCCATGGTCAGTCACGTGATCGTCTTTCCTTCCTTTTTTAATTGCTGTAAGGTCACGTTAAGCGAGCAGCTTACCTTTGAGTCAGAGAAAAGTCACGTGATCTGCGGTGACAGCACGCGAAAGTATCGTCGTACTGGACGCATCACGTGTTACCTCGCGATACCCTTGTATGTCTTCCTTGCACCTGCCTTGAACTCTGTGAATACTAATATCTGCCCACGTTCACAATGACGTTACTGCACGAAAATAGTTCCCAAAAAAAGTATTTTTGCACTTGCTCTCCCCTCCCCCTTCGTGTCAGGTCGAAAACTCAAGCAAGGTTGGATTAGGGCGGCGGTAGGACTGATTAATACCCCCCTCCGCCACCGCAGGCGTCTTAAATGGAGGTCACGCCCCGTTAAAAAATAATCGATCATCCCCCACCTCAACGTAAAAAAATAACTTACAATACATGGCTCTTCTGCTGCTTATTTCGCTAGTCGCGATGACAAGGATAAAAAATTATGATTAGATAGAATTGATGACAGGAAACTCACAAAGGATGTTGGGAGAGGGTGGGCTCAACTCAAAAGTACTAGATGAAAATGTCATAGGTCAATCTTCTGATAGTCTCTATGATACATTTTCAAACAGTATTAATGAAATAAACGGAGTTCAGAGAAGGAAAGGGAAGGATATATTAGGAGACAGAGACGGAGGAGAGAAGGGAAATATAAAAACAGAAAGAGGTGGTAGAGAAACAAAGAGAACGAAAGAAAGACAGGGTAAGGAGAAATATAGAAAGATTTGGAAGAAAGAGATTAAGAGGAGAATGGAAGGGGAAGAGGGGAAAACGAAAATAACGTGGCCATGGGACAAAGAACGGAAGAGAGAGAAGGATAGAGAGGTGAGGAGAAGAGAGAAAGAGTGAGTTCAGAGAGACGAAGAGGAAGAGAAGTAGGGAGAGAGACGTAAGGAGAAAAATATAATTTGAAAGTAATAGCGAGGGCAAAGAGGACAAAAAACATACAGAGAGAGGGGTATATAGGGGTAAGGAGAAAACAGAAAGAGTGGGAAGAAAAAGAGAAAGATAAAAAAGAGGGAGATGAACGAGAGGGAAAGAAGGGAGAAAAGGAATAAAGAGAATAGGAGAGAGAGGTAAGGACAAAGAGAAATAGAAATACAGAATGGAATGAAGGAAATAGAGAAGAAAAGAGCAAGTGGTGGAAGAGGAAGAGAAGGAAAATGAGTAGGGCTTGGAAGTTGAGGAAAAATCTTTTTTCTCCTGGTGTCCGAAGACGAGGCCCAACATAATATATGTTCATTTTGGGTCATTGTAGGCCAGAAAAAGATGGGTTTTATTTGTCCTTTTTTTTCGGCGTTTTTTGGCTTATTGGTCCTTTTTTAGCCTTTTTTTTAGGTCTTAACGGCTTTTTTTTGCAACTTCACCTTCTTTCGACTACGTTTTTACTCCCCATTCTCACTTCGAATCGACACAAGTTCATCACCTCATAAACATCCTTTCATTTATAGGTCTCTTTTTTTGGCAATTTATAGCTCTTCAACTTCCGAGCTCTCATAATGAGTTAAAAGAAGGAGAGATCGAATAGAACGGAAGAAGAGGAGGGAGAGAAGGAAATTGAAAGAGAACGAGACGACCACCGATTCAGAACCCACTTGAAAATATCTCCTTCACCCATGATCCAACACAAACAAAATTCCCAGGCGACGAAATATTGATAGCTACCTATAAACGAGACATATGGCGATTGTATACCGTTTGGCTCCACTCCAAAACTGTTTACAACAACGACGTTTCTTTCTGCCAGCGTTTTCCCCTTAAAGCCTGTCACGAGACACTTACAAGGAAGCAAAATAAGTTTGCCGCGAAAGAAGTGTGTCAGAAAGTTGTTGATTGGTGCTCAATCCTGGACAAGGGCCGGCACGACCAAGCGACGTAATTGCACGTCATCGCGTTTTGATATGGAGCGCTTTTTTAGAAGATGAAAGGGTGCGGCGCCTGGCTTAGGAGGGCTTCAGGGAGGGGAGGAAATAAGGGGGAGAGAACCGTCACGACATCTTTTTATTATGTGCTGCTTCTTTAAGGCTTCTCTCGTCCTCGTCGCTAATGTTCAGTCTGGTCTCACTTATCGCACCAAACTCAAACACCTTCTTGGTCAAAGCGCCGTATTTAGTCTTCTGATGTCAGGCTAAATACTTTCCTAATAGCCTAAATGAATTTATGCTAGGACATTTAAACCTAGAAAGCCTAACCTAACCACGAAAGCATTCCGCGCTTACGTCAGAAGATGAAATACGGCGCTTGAACAAGAAGGTGTTTGAGTTTGGTGCGATGAGGCATGCCCTATTCGGTCACGCCCCTTCTAGCTTCTTTTGGGAAAAAAAAGAGAATCGTCCAGTTCTTCTTCACGCTAATGTTGCAACATAACAACATTTCGAAGCTGTATGAGTGGTTGCAGTGTGACGGGCAAGCTGCTCTAATTTTTGGGAGATCCATCTTTTTTAAAAACCACAGTAAGTATCTTCATTGAAACTTAAATCTATCATACGGTCACATAGGACCCGGGTTCGGCATAACTTAAAGGGAGAATTCATAACGAAGCGACATATGACACGTGTCGCTTGAGCATTTCACAAATCGAATGAAGGCTTGTTGCATAGGCGGAGTTCTGGAGGGGCCAGGGGGGGGGCCTGGCCCCCAACTTAAAAAAAGATTTAAAAAATAACACATGATTAAGTTAAGTTACTACATTTTTGTTATGAAGCCATACCGCAAATCTTGACGTTTGGCATGTGCGGTAATTGCGCCGCAATAGCGGGTCTTTGACGATTTGATTGATGTGTACAGTTTGAAGAAAGAAAAACGTAAAATGACTTTGTGTTGAGTCAACACTTACTGCTGGGGCATCAAAAGAACTTTTCAATTTAAATTTTCTAAAATTTCTGAATCTTACTATTGTACCGTAACTTTTTAAAGTAATACGAGTATTGTGTCAATATAAATTTAATGAAATGCAAAATGCAATAATCGTTCTGTTTTGCTTATTTTAAAACTGACAACCAATTAATTAATATTTGTTTACTTAAGCGAGGAAATTTAACATTTTCAAATCTAAAAGGCTTAAAATTCAGTGTTTTTAAGTTGTTGTTTTTAATTTCCGGGGGACGACCTCCGAACCCCTTAGAAACTAGGGGATAGTCAATAACCCTCAGGTACATCATATGCTTCTCCCAAAGTCTGACCCCCCCCCCCCCAAAGCAAAAGCTCAAACTCCACCCATGGCTTGTTGCCGTGCCGATACACTGTGAAACGTAGCTGCTGATTGGCTCATTAGCAAGCGACAATCTCGCTCAGAGAGAATTCACACCGAAGCATCAGTAATCAAGACAACCTGTCGAACCGAAGAGATACGAAAAGCTGCAGGTGTCGCTGTCGGTCGCTCGCACTGGGTCGTTTTCTCAACACCCTGCTTCTTGTCGGTTCTGTCCGTTGTTCGCGCATGCGCGGTGAATGTTTTGCTTTAGTCTGACGGGGCTCGTGTTGCTTCTCGCTTGAAGCTTCGGTATGAAATCTCCCTTAGGGACGAGCCGGCCGGAGGGACACGCGACACATTTCGCTAATCAGAAAAGGGCCTATAGTTTAAATTGGAACCTGAACCTTTACGTGCCTGTTTAAAGTCCACTTTATGTACAGATATTCTAATTGAGACTGGGCCCACCGCAATGTGCGGCAATACGTGAAGTTGTAAGATTTCACCTATGTATCAGCTCTGCGAACGTAGGAGAAATTTTGTCCTGCAATTTGGACAAATTTTCTGTAATTTCCGTAATTTGAGAGGGAGTTCCGCATTCTCGAAGCGCCCGTTGAGACTGATTTCCTTTTTCTTGGCGACTCAGTTTCCGAGCAGCCATGTTTCCCACGGCTTGTCGTGATTCCGTGCATTTCATTAGGTTCCGGTCGCTTACGCGTGGGATCAGCCATTGAAGGAGAGAGAATCCGATTCTTCTTTCTGACGAGTGGGGAGAATGAGGACCGGGCCAGTTCAAACACACCGCAAACTTAATGCCGCTGCAGTGTTGCCATACGGAAGAATATGTTGCAATTTTATCCTACAAAGTATATTTTTGTAAAGTCAGCAGGAGCATTGATCACATCACATTCGATGAGCAGAGTGTAATTATCCTGGAAGTTATGCAAAATTCGAAGTTTCTATTGATTTCCTATTATATTACATGGTAAAGAACTATATTTTTCGATTACGTAACAGGTATTCTTATATTCTGACGTAATTTTTTAATACAGTAAAACCTCGTTAATCCGGACTAATGGGGGGGATAAGTTGACCGGTTTAACGAAAGTCCGGATTAACTGAAATAACCTAAAGGAACAGTAGAAAGTGCATTAAAACTCCGTTTATAGCAACAAAACAAGTTTATTATGATATATTTAAAGGGCATAGGCCTAAATACACTATACAGTACAGTACAAAGTCTGCAGGAAACAGAATTTCATCAGTGGTTGACTGCCTTTTTTTGGGAAGTTCTCTTGTTGACTTCTAGCCACCCTTGCATTCTGCTTTTTTTTTTTGGCCTGTCCGGATTATGCGGTGTGAAACTTGGTCCCTTACATTGAAAGAGGAACATAAATTGAGAGTATTTGAAAATAAAATCCTTAGGAAAATCTTTGGACCTAAAAGGGATGAGGAGACAGGTGAGTGGAGAAGGTTACATAATTTAGAACTACATAATTTGTACTCATGTCCAGATATTATTAGAATAATTAAATCAAGAAGACTTAGGTGGGCAGGACATGTGACACGAATGGGAGAGGAAAGAGGAGTTTACAGGATTCTTGTTGGGAAACCAGATGGTAAGAGACCTGTAGGAAGGCCAAGACGAAGATGGAGGGACAACGTTGAGATGGACCTAAAGGAAATCGGTAGGGATGGAAAAGAGTATATAGAACTTGCTCATGATAGGAACAGATGGAAGGCCTGTGTTGCTGCAGCCATGAACCTTCGGGTTTAAGAAGGCTAGAGAGTTAGTTTTAGTTAGTTGTCCGGATTATGCGTAGTCCGGCTTATCCAGGTCCGGGGTCCGAATTAGCGAGGTTTTACTGTATTTTAAAACAAAAGTCGCGTAAATTGATAGTTATAATTTTGAGTCAAATGCTCGCCCACTCATATTAATCAATATTTTGAACAACTTTTATTTGTTAGAACTCTCAAACATCGGCTGATGGGGCTACGGCCCGCTCCGAAATTTTAGAAAACAACATTTAAAATTAAATGCAGTGAAGAGCTCGGGAAAATCTACAGCAGTAGACATTTCTGGAAATACGAAATATCTTCATCTATACATACACGCGTATGTTTGTGTGGGTGTGTATGTATATATAACCAAAAGGCTCAGTGTACAATTTGCAATCCTCGGCGGGGGCAAGAGAGGTCGCATGTGTGGGAAGCGGCGCAGGTGGTCGCAGGGGATGGCAACACTGGCGATGAGGCAGACTCCGCGGCCCCTCGCTGGATCAGTGTAGCAGAGATCGCGATGTTGTGAGCGTTCGTTGAGTTTTGCCGGGCGACCCGCGTCACAGCCTCGGATCTCCAGATTACAAGGTAAGGGGAAGCATTCACAAACCGTGGCCAAAACACGGAGGCATCGGTCGACGCTGGCAATAGGAATAAATGCACCCAGTGTTATTGGGGGGGGTTAGGATGAGCATTGATCGAGTGTAAACAGGAAATTTGCATTTCCACTCGTTTTTGCGGAGAAGAAAGTGCATTATTATTATTATTATTATTATTATTATTATTATTATTATTATTATTATTATTATTATTATTATTATTATATCCTTTATTGTAGAACCGATGTATCGGTATCGCTGATACCCGTGGTATCGGAAAGTATAGGTTGGAATTTATTTACCGTTACAGGCCGATACTTTTCGGATATTTTGGTCTCTCAGACTCCGGAAAAATGTACCGCAACACTTTCATGATTTTTATTCACCCTGCTTCTAATTATTACAATTTTCAAGTATCGGTGAGAAACGGCGAGAGTATCTGTTCAAAGTTGTATCGGCTCAGCCGAACTTTATTGACATCTTGACTACATTTCGGTTGCTGCTACACGGATATTATAATCGCTATTACATGATATGAAATACAACTTTGTATACATTATTTTTTTTAAAAAAATGAAAGCTACTCCCCCCTCTGCACATTGTAAAATGTCGTGAAGTCTTGCATGATGATTGTGGCGGTATTGTCCCACTCATTCGCAGCCTCCGTCATTTGTAAAGTTGATGTAATTGATAGATTGATTTGGTTTATTTTACTTCGCTTTTCTGCAACTTTTGGCTAATCGCGAAGATGAGGTTGAGTAAGGTGATCAGATTTTGAAAACAACAGAGTGCACATTTTTCATATTTTTCAGATGAAAACAGGGACAAAACGGGACGGCAAAATGTATACATTTTAATGAAAACTGTTTCAAACAAATACTTGTTTGAAAACTATTTTAATAAATAAATACTGTGTAAATAACTTACATAATATGGTGATATGCACTGCACTCCAACCAAGCCGTCCTTTAGAATTAGAAGTCATTCTATTGATATTTTGCCAATGAATGCATCTTCTTCAGTAATTCTTTTCAAATAACATTTTGTAAAAGTTTACCCACGTGTGATTAAATTTTACCTTACTAATCGACATAGCTTTCAAATTTTATACTGAAAGAGTATTTTTGTCACGTGTCAACAAAACATTCACGTACGTAAACACTCGTTCAGTGGCGGCATTAGATTCAGGTAAACAGAGATGGAACTCCAATATTTTAAGATCATTTGAATATGGCACATTGTTAACATTGAAATGTGAAGTGATTCTATCCAACAATGCTATAGTAATAGTAGATAAGGTGTATTGTTGCAGGAATTATAAAATCTGGACCGACACTCAAAAAAGATACTGTTTCGGCTAATACTGCACGTCTGGTCACCTTAGGATGAGTGATGATATGATGGAACTGATGAAGGGACACTTACAAAGAACTCCCTTGGCCAGGCCAAGAGTCGAACCCGGACCTCTGGCAACCTCTACCAGCCCCTAGTGTTATGCGACACACACACAAGCGAGTATTTCAGAACTGTATATGGCAATATTAAAATTAAAAAATGACGACACTTTTCATTTTGTAGTAAGGAGGAAAATACTAATTCCATAATTGTAATTCTTATTGAAAGTGGAGGTGGGAATAGTTTTTTTAAAAAAATTGCTTTTCTGTTCATTTTATGAAGGTAGAAGTTGTAAATTGTGGCCTTCCATGAGGAGGCACATTTTATTTTGATACCCTGATCATACCAAAATTTGATCCCCCACTTACGTGACCTATATGTACGCCCATGAATGAGTGTTTTTTTAAATACACGTTATGCCCAAAAAGGTTAATCGGTACTGGACCTACAGTTTAAAGTGTTATTCGAACCACTCAGTATAAAACTGTATAACGAGTCACTTGTTTTTTACATAACTATCATCCCGAGTAATATATCGTTGGTTGTGCTGCATTTACATGTTTACACTAAATTACTCAATTTCTCATTCTACATCAAATATATGTTTTTAAAAGTATAACGGATATATAGAAATTAAATTAACATATGTTGAATACTCACACATGAATGTCAACGTCATGGGTGTTCATTATGGGTGTCCCTTCATCAATTTCATCATATCATCACTCATTATCATCTTCGCGATTCTCTTAAAGAAAAGTTAAGTAAGATAATCAAAATCAACCAACCAATCAATTTTATTGTAAATACTGATCCATCTAACACATTTTATGAAGGAAGAGAAAACAACATTGTGTTGGTAAATAGGATACCAATGTACGAAAACTTAAAATTCAATATATCATTGGGACATTGAAGCGAAAGATGCATGTTCGAGGAAATGAATGTGTATTGTTTATATTATTTTAAAATCGCCGAACTAATAACAAGAAAATAATAATACGTATAAACAAGTTCATAGGGAACTAATAAAAAAAACTACTAGAACAGAATAGGATGGCATCCCGCCCAAAGCAAAAGCTTTATTTACACGCTTATTTCATGGGGGCAAAGTTTTTTGTTGACATCAGCTCCAGAGGCTGTGCTACCGCACGACAGGACTGTATACAATCTATTGTTTTCCTCTCGCGAGGCTATTTGTACATGCATTTATAATATATGGTGGCCATTAAACCTGGAAGAAATCGATCGAGGCTCTTTACTGCTCTTCTTTGCATGTTGAGGTCGAAGGACTTGGAACGTTGCGAAACTCTTGGAACCATCCAAGACAACGCTGGACATCCTCGGCAGTTTGAGGAATCGGCTCGTTCCGTGAAATGGTTTACAATGAGTAATTTCGCGGAGAAGCTAATTGGTTACGGAACTGGGCACCGGGAAATTGCGAGAATCATGATTCGACTTGTACAGTGGGATCCATGAGTATTACCGTGCAAATTGTCCATCACCATGTTCGTGCACTTTATTTGACCCAATAAGAGCTTCAAGAATTAAAAGAAAACTCAAAACAAGCTGTTGACAACTTCTACACCAACATAAATAAAAATCCATAGCTTAAAAACACATAGGATGTAAGAAAAAAATTAATGAAAATAGTCATGGACAATTTGCACGGTAATACTCATGGATCCCACTGTACAGCCATAAAAATCGGCACCTAGATTCTCAAATACTCGCTTCCTTACAAGACCTTTATGTGTGTTGCCTAACTCCATAGCAATAAGTTGATTTTATTAACAAATTTTCAATGGCAAATTCTACCACCACTGTAGAGTTAGGCAACACACCTTGCAGGGAAGCGAGAAATTCAGGATCTAGGTGTCCCATTGTTATTGCCGGTGACTGTACATCGCAAAAGGTGCTCTGGGAACTATAAAGGGGGAGGCGGGGGAATGGGTGCCCACCGAATTCGTTAAAAAAAATCCTTGTAAAAATAAAGTAGCCCATTTGCGATAAACTGTCGAGTTAAGTTGGCACTGGTGCTGTTTTCCAGTCCACCACATTTCACATCTACAGGGTGTCCCACGAACGGCGCAACTGGGAATTTAGAGTGGCGTTACCTTGTAACCGAAACCTGTACATACATAAGTCATACACCAAATATTAGCCCTGTCCAAGTAGATATTTTTAAACATAGAAACAACAAACGGGGTGCAGTGTTGTTCATGCAGTGTTGCCAAATGTAAGTGAAAGTGTAAATTTATTTTTCCACAAAGCATGGAAAATTGCATGTCAAACATTCGTACGGAAATTTGGACGTCAATTTCCACCTTGGGTAGGTGGACTATTTCGCCATCTATAGTTCAGAGAAGAAAACCGATCGTTTTCGCGTATAGCCAATCCTGAAATGCCTCGTAAAGGCGTACCGGTCCAAATGGGTGTTTTAAAAAAATTATGAGGTACAGGGGCAACACTGTTGATGTTTGAAGGCAACAAAAGGTGTGTTTAGTGATGGTCTATGACATGGAAATACTGGAAACAGGAAAAAAAGAAAATGAAAATTATGGTGACAAAAGTGTTACTTACCTACTCTAACACTTTTGTCACCATAATTTTCATTTTCTTTTTTTCCTGTTTCCAGTATTTCCATGTCATAGACCATCACTAAACACACCTTTTGTTGCCTTCAAACATCAACAGTGTTGCCCCTGTACCTCATAATTTTTTTAAAACACCCATTTGGACCGGTACGCCTTTACGAGGCATTTCAGGATTGGCTATACGCGAAAACGATCGGTTTTCTTCTCTGAACTATAGATGGCGAAATAGTCCACCTACCCAAGGTGGAAATTGACGTCCAAATTTCCGTACGAATGTTTGACATGCAATTTTCCATGCTTTGTGGAAAAATAAATTTACACTTTCACTTACATTTGGCAACACTGCATGAACAACACTGCACCCCGTTTGTTGTTTCTATGTTTAAAAATATCTACTTGGACAGGGCTAATATTTGGTGTATGACTTATGTATGTACAGGTTTCGGTTACAAAGTAACGCCACTCTTAATTCCCAGTTGCGCCGTTCGTGGGACACACTGTAGAATTTGATTATCTGTTAACATTTCGATGAGCTAACTGGATATCGCGAATGTTCGAATATACGAATGGTAGGTTAAGGTAAATTCACCGTGCACCGTGCCTCGGTCTAGGCCATTTTGGAGGTGATGTTATCAGTATCACGCTCAGGCCGCCTTTACCCTCCCCGGTACCCATTTGTTTGAGGCTGGGTAACCCCAGAGCCGTTTTTATACAGGGGCAAGGCCGTAAAAATTCCGACCTTAGAACCAGGGTCTCCCGCGTGACAGTCAAGTGCCGTACCAGCTAGACCACCGCAGCTCCTATAGACGGAGGAAACAAATAAAATATGAAAAATGCAGATCTGTAGCCAGTGATGCAAACTTAAGGTACTTTTAGTGGGGGAAGATTGACATAAACTCTCTCTGTGTGATTGCATGCATGTGTGTGTGTGTGTGTGGTGATAAATAAATAAAATATCACTGAGTACAGAACTGTAGGTCCAGTCCCTTACCAAGCGCTGAAGTGAAGATAGCCGTCAGTATAGTTTTCGCGAGGCTAAACCCATGATTACACTGAGAAAAAAAAACTAAAATTGTTAACTATTTTTTAAAAAGTTCTTCCGAATACCACAAAAATGTATGTTTGGCCTAAAAGAGAATTTATTGAGGTTCTCTTGCTTTTTTGGGGGGAGCGCCCACTCCTGCCCCCCTCTTACACCGTTTCTGGATGGGGACGTGCAGTGGCGGCGATTGGGGGAGCAAGGGGGGCAGTTGCCTCCCCCACTTTTCGCCACTTTTGCCCCCGCACTATGCTACACCTTATCTACAAAGGGAAATATACTGTCTTTGCCTGGGGAGGTGTGTATTGAAGAATTTTGAGGTGGAAATTATAACATATACTAGTGCACTATTTTTTATGCATGTGGATGAGCGCGTTCAGTGGTCGACTCAAAGTTTTAATATAAGCCTGGGCATGCGTGTTTTTTATGATTGCCCGTAATCTATTTCTCATTCATCGCCGCGATAACCCTGAGGAGACAGAAAACAGATGCGAAATAAAGATATGTCGCTGCTTGCTGTCATCCCCAGGAAACTTAAAAACAAGAAAAAAAAACCTATCCCCAGAAAGCCACTTGGAAGTTGCCAAATATGCAAACACAACAATTGAAAGCGGCGATAAACACGTCAAAGCCCTTAGCCAACAACGGGAGCGCAAAAAAGTCGCAAAAACAGCGGAGTTATCGTTACAGGCCCCGCCCCCCGTTCCCTTCCGTTCTTCAATTGAACTGGAATCGTACGTTGCGTGCAAATCCGCCATCAGACGCCGTCGAAGCGGTTGCCGCGAGGCATTGGCGATCGCCCACACGGTACGGGTTGACACAGACTCATTCACCGATGGGAAGTGCGCAAAACGATCGCCCCACAGGATACACAGCGAAGTAAGAGAGAGAAAGCGAAAGGAATGGGTGGAAGGAAGACAGAATTCTTGATGTAACCTGTACACTCTGTAATTAACCTGTTCGTTCTTGAGTGCTCGAAACACTCCATGTCATGTTTCGTGTCCATCATCTGAGAGATTACCATTATTCAAAGAAAGTAGGCTCGTTGTGGTTAATGGACAATAGATGGCACTGAACATTTGGTAGCGTTAATTTTTGTTTTTGTGCAGCGATTTTTATCAATCTGGCAATATGCGAATGAAATAAATCCACAATAATAAGATGATTAGAAAAGAGTACTGAAGATAAAGGCTTTCATAAGCCTTGGACAAGATTAGAATAAATATTCCTAGCTTTTGCAGTACATTACTTTATGACTGGTAATAATTATACACCGTGAGACTGCAAATGGTGAAACTAGCGTGAAAGACAGTGAAGTACATGTGCAAAGTATCTTGGTGCTGGAAATGTTTAATGAGAATTTTTTACTGGGGAAAGCACACTCCGCGTTCCCCCTACATTGAGCACTGCTGCCTCCCCCTCCCCGAGAAAAATCCTGCAAAATTATACTGTTTTAGTAATCACATCATTCTGACCACATCTCTGCCATAGTTATGAGTACAACATTTACTGTCAGATTAAAAATTATGGATACTCCAGTTTGGACTCCAATTAAAAACTAACCAGTAGACCTACACTAAAACGAGTTACGTCAAAATTTAGCTTATTCAATTCTGCGTTAAGCTATGGTAACAAATTTTTTTTCGAGTATGCTTTCGATTTTTTATCGTCCTGAGAACAAAAAAGTGCCGGTGTTTTGGTATTTTCCTAACTACCGTTTTCTTTGAAATTCTATAAATACTGAACTTGTGGTCGGATCATGATGAAATGTAAATACGGTTCAGATACAAAGGTTTTAAATACAATTCTTAATTTTGAGATTTCTTTTAAAAGGCCAAAAAACAGTTCTTATCAATTTTGTGAAACAACTTTTTCTTAGTATTGATACGATCTTGGTCTTGTTTTGAAGCTCTATGCAGCTGTTTTTAAAACCTATTTCTCAGTTCACATTGCGAAACCGATTTTGTGCAGATTTTTATTCAACGGAGCAAATATATTCGTTGAACGTTCCAACATCGCACTAGTGGCAGCCCACGGTTTCACGGACATCGTTGTAGTGACAGAACGAGTGGTGATTGATTGATTGTGATATGGGCACAACAGCATATAGGCTATTATGGCGTTGTCCTAATTGCGAACAGTCCTAATTGCGAACACTTGCTTCCTGAACAGGAATAACATCATATTACCTGGAAAAGCTGTGTCCTAATTGCTAACACATTTTTTTCTGCCTATATGGACCTACAACTTCTTTTAACTAATTTTGAAAAGGGGCTCAGTTCCACGCTTGAGACTGATCAGTGCCTTGTCGGTCACAGTTGAAACATAGAAAATTTAACATGATTAAAATTTAATAATAAAAGTGTAGGCTATTCTTTACATGACTAAATGTTGAAAAAGATTATTAAGCTTGGCAGAAACAATTTTTGATGTAGACCCTATGTAAATATGTATATGTCACTCTACGTGAATGTTGGGGGCAGAAATTGCCTTGTGTGAGTTGCGTTACATGTTTTTCAATACAATTAAGAAGAAAAAATTAAACGTTAGTTTTTGTTAAATATCCTTCTATGCTGCAGGGGTGTAAAAGTCAACCTCACTTCCACGTAGTGTTGCAGGCCAACGATGTTCTGGCGTTTGGACCTACGGCCAGTACAAACTTTTGTTGGGCTGCGTTGGCCTGTTTTTGTCCTTGTATGTTCTGAGTGCCCCTTTACAGCCTCAGCTTCTAATTAGGTTAGGAGATTTGAGCTCTCGGAGACAGATTTTGATTGTAGTTTCGATAAGAGGTTGGAAAAACTCAATATGCTGACCAAGGCAGTAATTTATTTTATTAAAAACATAAACTAAACGTAACGTTTCAACCTTCTAGCAAGGTCTTCTTCAGACTCTGTATCAAGTACAAAAGTAACAAGATACAAAAACAGGGCATTATATATACACAAACATTACTCCCTCCAGACTATTAGAAAGTTGTAGTGGAACTTTCTAGCAGGTGGCTTTCCCTTGTCAACTTACTTTCACATAAAAGGCTAAATATATTTACTTCCATATAGAATGTGGGTGGACTTTTTATCTCGCGCTTTTTCTTTCATTTTTCTTCCTTCTCTGGGGGACTGAAATTAAACAAAGAATGGAAGAAGGTGTTAGAAAGAGTGGAAAGGACAAGAGAGAAAGAGGAGAGGAGAAGGAAGAAAAATGAAGGAAAAAGAGCGTGAGATAAAAAGTCCAACCACATTCTATATGGAAGTAAATATATTTAGCCTTTTATGTGAAAGTAAGTTGACAAGGGAAAGCCACCTGCTAGAAAGTTCCAGAACAACTTTCTAATAGTCTGAAGGGGAGTAATGTTTGTGTATATATAATGCCCTGTTTTTGTATCTTGTTACTTTTGTACTTGAGACAGAGTCTGAAGAAGACCTTGCTAGAAGGTTGAAACGTTCCGTTTAGTTTATGTTTTTAATAAAATAAATTACTGCCTTGGTCAACATATTTAGTTTCATGGAAACAAGGCTTAATGGTGTTATAAGAGGTTGGGCCCGTACAATGTGACGAGTGCGAAATAGCTTAAGTACTGAAAGCGCTGACGCACCCATTTTCAATTCAATCCTCCCAATCTCCTATACTGCAGTGTTCAACATAAAAAATATATGTATTCTGTATCAGTAAGAGGAAATATCTGTATATTTAAACTGAATTAAACATATATTTTTCATTATGATTGAATTACTAAATTTTTCTTTAATTATAAACACGAAAGAGGAAAATTCTCATCTTATTTTTTAAAATTATGTTTCCAATCAATGTATTCAACTGAATAAAATACAAATTGCATGTCACTATTGGGTGAATATTTTGCAATTTGAAAGAAATTAAATGTCTAGGAGACACCGCATTTGGGCATAACATTGGAGAAGAAAAATGTATAGCTATTCAAAATACAGCAAGTAATAGAATATTAATTACTTAACCATAATAATGTGTTTTTTTTCTCTATGTTGTTGAAGATAGAATTGACGTCAGTGTTACACCTATATACTGAAGTACTCGCTTCCTTGCAAGACGTTATGTGTGTTGCCTAACTCTACGGCGGTGGTAGTAGTTGTCATTGAAAATTTCCTATTAAGATATACTAATCGCTGTAGAGTTATGCAACACACATAACGTCTTGCAGGAAAGTAAGTACAGTAAAACCTCGTTAATCCGGACTAATGGGGGATAAGTTGATCGGTTTAACGCAAGTCCGGATTAACTGAAATAACCTAAAAGAACAGTAGAAAGTACATTAAAATTCCGTTTATAGTAACAAAACACGTTTATTATGGTGCATTTAAAGGGCATAGGCCTAAATACACTATACAGTAGCCTACAATACAAAGTCTGCTGGAAACAGGATTTCATCAGTGGTTGACTACCATTTCTTTGGGAAGTTCTCTTGTTGACTTCTAGCCATATTTAAAACCTTGCATTCTGCTTTTTCCCCCTTTTGCCTGTCCGAATTAAGCCAAGTTCGGCTTGTCGGGGTCCGGATTAACGAGGTTTTACTGTATTTCAGGATCTAAGTGTCGCATTTTTATTGCAGGTGACTGTGCGTGAAAATTATGACAATCGTATCCTTCACTTCCTTTCAAACTACAAACTTTAAGGTCGAGCACAAATACGCTAAGAAATCTCCACAAATACACATGGCACACTACGCAAACTTTCTTTCCCGCCAATTCAGGGACGGCGCTACGGGTGGGCGAGGGTGGGCAAGCGCCCACCCAAAAATTTCTCTGCCCACCCGATTGCCCACCCAAAATATTCAAAGAGTATTAATATGTATTTAGAAAAAAACAAATGTTTCAATAAAAATGTATTCTTGTCATGACTCCGTGCATATTTTTCTTACGAATATTATCTATAGGAGAGAGGCTCACAATATCATCCTGTACGAAGTTTCGCTGCCTTTGGATTTACATTAGTTTACCGAATAAGATAGTGAAAATCGTAGCAAAATATGGTGAGAAATAATACCTATTACTTTTGAATTAATTATAAGTATTCCATTTTTAAAACTTGAAGCATAAGAGAAGTAGTGGTACCGTCACCGCTTTGTAATCAAGGGGACCCAGGGTTGATACCCGGTGGAGGCACATAGTGAATCGGATCCCACTTTAAACTGTAGGTCCAGCCTTACTGTGCATAAAATGGACTTAAAACACCAAAACATTCATTCATTGAAGCATAAGACTTGTGATCGAGTTAAGACTTCTGTGACTACTATGTATTACAATAATATCTACAGCCTAAGTACACTTTTCCCGAGGTGGGAATATAAAATCATACAGGAAGAATAGCCTGTCTATAAAAACAAAACAAAAAATAGAAACAGCGTCACGTTACTTCCATGTAGTATGCAAAAGAACTTCGATTCATGACTAGGCTTCTTTCACCAAGCATTTTGGATAATGGTTGACTTTTTTCGCTCCCATGTAAATTGTCAGTAAATTAAACTATATCAAAGAGTTTCAAAGCGCAATGAACAAGAAAAACTCCATTTGTATGAAGGTAAGGTGTGAACAGGAGAATAATTGCCACATACGGTATAGCTACAATGATCAAATTTCACTTTTTTTTAACTAACTTACTGAAACGTGTCTGTTTTCTCAATCTCTAGGCATATTTTTATTGAACCACATGAAGTATTTCTTTTTCCTGCATAAGTCAGGTCACGATTTACTTCAGCAAGTGTTGGCATCGATTTTTCGATGTTCATTTTGCACATATTTCTTTATTTTTACAATTTTTATTTTGTGTGAAAATTCCCGTTTTTATGCGAGGAAAGTTTAATGCAGAATGAACAAAAGTACTTAAAAACTTTTCTAACAGGCATTAATTAAATTCAAAGATTCACATAGGCGGCTACATGTATCAATTTGGAACACCCCTTTGGGCCAAGGAAAAGGATCGTCCATTAAGCTTCAACAAAGACGTAGTGATCTTTCCAGTTAAAAACTCATTCTTAAAATTGTATATTTAAAAATAATTCCTTTGAATGGACAAAAGCCAAAAAACATTTCTTCACTATTGTCGGGGTTTATCGTACTTTCTTAAAGTGGACTTAAAACACCAACTAAATGAATCAATTACCAACTTTCTGTCATCATCCTTGAATATTTAATGTATGGATCATACAACATTGCATTGCAAGAAAAAACAAGTTATTTAGTTTTGGAAATCACGTCAGTAGTAGCTAATAAAGGCGGACAGTTGAAACTTGTAAATGTCGAATCTTTGGTATAACTTGATACGCACCCACTTATTGTATCATTTTAAGTGTCTGATATGTTTAATATGTTAATTGTCTATTATGACGTAATTTGTTTTGTTCAATTGGGTAGTCTGTTATGGTTATGGACTAACCTTAAAACATTTGATTGTGGGTTGTGAGGTGAGATAGATTATTGTGAATGTTGCTGGATAATGGAAGTGATATAATATAAAGTGATTTTTAAGAAACAGCAAAATGGACAAAAAAAAGTGAATTATTTATAATAATTGTTATATATTTGTGATTCCGATTAATTTGTTAATTTGTGAGACTAACTGCCAACTTCAGAAGAAAACATTAAAATAAATTTAAAAAAAAACAATAACGATGTCCAAAGTCGACAAGATAATGCTGACAGGGCCAAAAAAAAGAAGAAGAAGAAGAAGAAGAATGGAAGTGATTTTGGAAATGTGAATGTGTTAATTTGTGTAGTGAAGAAGTATTATGATCTTAATACAATTTTGTTTGTAATAAGAAGTATAATTGTGAGTGCAAGTGTTATATATTAACATTAACTGACATCTAAATATATTTTTGATGTGCGAGAGTTAGCAAGGTTTACGTTAACATATCCTTATCTGATTTCCCACTACCTGAGGGCTTCAAAGTAGGCTGATAAGTCTCATGATCGCCGTTGAGGAATAAACGTAAGTTGATCCTTTGAGAATATTCATGGGAACGTAACAGTGGTAAACTTTTTGGCGCCGCAACGCGGGACTCGATAAATGTGTTTGAGTAGGGTATGCAGAAGCGTAATTTAAGAAGTGATCGTCGTAAATTAAAAATGGATACTTTAAGTTGCTGTTCCGATAAAGGGAAAGCTGATGATGAAGAGGTCGAGTGCAACGATTGTAAAAGAAGCTTCCACTTACGTTGTGCTGGTTATCCTTTGCCAAAATCTCAGTATAAGGGGGAAGAATTGAAATGTCTTATTTGTAAAGAGAAGGGTAACAAAGGAAGTCCTTGTTTGGAACAGTTGTTTCAAACCCTGATGGAGAAAGTGGAAATGGGAAGAAAAGAAGATAAAGAGGAACAGGAAAGGATAAGAAATGAACAAGAAAGAATCAGAAGAGAAGATAAAGAGGAACAGGAAAGGATAAGAAAAGAGGTAAAGGGGAACAGGAAAGGATAAGAAAAGAAGATAAAGAGGAACAGGAAAGGATAAGAAAAGAAGATAAAGAGGAACAGGAAAGGATAAGAAATGAACAAGAAAGAATAAGAAGAGAAGATAAAGAAGAACAGGAAAGGATAAGAAACGAAGATAAAGAGGAACAGGAAAGGATAAGAAATGAACAAGAAAGAATAAGAAGAGAAGATAAAGAGGAATAGGAAAGGATAAGAAATGAAGATAAAGAGGAACAGGAAAGGATAAGAAATGAACAAGAAATAATCAGAAGAGAAGATAAAGAGGAACAGGAAAGGATAAGAAATGAACAAGAAAGAATCAGAAGAGAAGATAAAGAGGAACAGGAAAGGATAAGAAATGAACAAGAAAGAAAAAGGAATGAAGAAAGAGGAGAATTGATGAAGCTGCTCAGCCAAGATAAGGAAGAATTAATATTTAGAATAGAAGAGGGGCGAAAGGAATGTAGAGAAATTAAGCAGACTGAGGAAGGAAATTGCGTGTGAGAGGCAGCAAGTAGCTGAATTAATACTAAAGCTGGAAGAGAAACAAAAGGAGGATTATGAAAAGTGGAACTTAGACTTGACACAGGAGAAAACATCTAGAGAAGCTAAAGAAAAGGAAATAGAAAATGAAATCGAGAAATTGAAGAGTGTTGAAGTGCAAGGCCAGAGGCAACACAAGGTTTCTCAGAATTACTTGATAATTTAGAGCTAAATCAGAGAAGGCAAGAAAAGAAACTTGAAGAAGTTACGGAGAAAGTCGCATCTGTAGATATGCAGGTCGATCAACTACAGATGGTAATGGCAGGCTGTTGGGTTCTAGAACCTTCTCAAAATGGTGAAGCTGTATTTCAACCGGGAATGAACGGTTTAACAACGAGAGGTGATTCCAAGGGGAAGATGAGGAAAAGGAATCGTTACTCGTCAAGTTCTTGCTCTGCATTTTCCTCTAGTTGTGAGGAAACTGAAACTAGGAAAATTACAAAGCCCAGGAAGAGACATAATAATGGAAAGTCTGAGAGATGGGGACAGGATGAGATATCTCGTGGCAATGCCTATAAGAATAGTTCCTACAAATCTTTTCGCATGTCTGATGTTAACGCTCTTTCAAAGTTTACTGGAGAGATTAATACTGTCTCTGCTGAGAGGTATTTAAAAGAGCTAATAACATACCTGGATCTAATGAATGTCCCTATGATTTTTAGATTGAAGTTATTGCCCTCTTTTATGGTAGGAAAGGCTAAGGCATGGTTTGTTGCAAATGAGAAGAAGTGGAAGACTTTTGAACATTTTTGTGCTGCCTTTAGAAAATAATATGCCTCTGGTGATGCCAAGCAAAGGGAAATGCAGACGCTGAGAAACAAACGGAATTCGAGGAGCTGTGACCTCTCACGTGAAGAATATTGCTGGGACACATATGGCTCGTATTGTAATCTTGTTGATAACGCTGACCAAACAGAGGCGCTGAATTTGGTTATTAGTCAACTACCACAGCGAGTGCGTCAGTTGGTACTTACACGTGATCCACAAAACTTCGACCAACTCACTAGTTTCTTGGGGAGATATGAAGCCTCGGAGCAACTGGAGGGCTGGAGAGCAGACAATCCCAGATTAGAGAACAGGAGACCACAACAAGCTAGGGTCCAGCAATTGAAGTATTCTAGAGACCAGTCCCGCTCTCAGGGAATGCCTGAACCTAATGATAGTTCTACTAAAGACCACTTTAATAGGAAACCACAGTACAGAAACGCTCAGAGAGGAGGGAGAACATTTTGGAATCGAAGAAAGAACTCGTTTTATCAAAGAGGATGGACTGTTGATAGAAGTAATACTGTTACCAAGGAATTTGGGATTCAGACTGATGTTGTTCGAGAAGCAACGCCCAGTGAGCTTAATGCGAGAGCATCCCCATGGGACGTTCTTTCAAGTAGTAAAATGAGTTTAAACCCTCGTCCGTTGTGAATGAAGCTCTTTCATTCACAACGGTAACCCATGAAGATAGTGAAGTTTATGGGAGCGAGAATAGGTTATTTTCAGAAGAAATTTTAGAGGTTTTGTTTTTAGAAATTGATGCTGCTCCTAGTGACTGGCACTTTGTTCGATTGACAAATTTGGAAGAATTTGATTATTTTAATAAGAAACCTGAAATTATGGCTGACGTTTTGGAGATTAAAATTAACTGTATTTTAGACACCGGCAGCGAGGGTACCGTTATGAGTTATCGAATGTGGCTAAAATTAAGAGAAAAGCTCCCAGGTTTGAGACTTCAAAAGTGTCCAGGAGTTAAGTTGAGAGACTTTGCCGGAATTGAAAGATCCCGAGCAACTGGAGGGCTGGAGAGCAGACAATCCCAGATTAGAGAACAGGAGACCACAACAAGCTAGGGTCCGGAATTGAAAGATCCCGAGTT
The DNA here is from genome assembly GCF_977018435.1 of Lepisma saccharinum. Lineage (NCBI taxonomy): Eukaryota > Metazoa > Arthropoda > Insecta > Zygentoma > Lepismatidae > Lepisma > Lepisma saccharinum. The sequence goes on along the minus strand of NC_139244.1, from coordinate 15,495,256 downwards.
GTGGGTTGTCGAAGGATTCACTTTCAAATAGCTGAAGTTACCTTTGAAGATTTAGTCTATGTCATTAGGAATTTAGAGGCTGAGTTACTTTTCGGATACCAATTTTAAAAAAAATATAAAGCTAATTTAGATGAGGGGATCTGATAAATTATACAGTGGACGATAATTGCATAGCTTCTGAAGAGGCTTTAAGAATGAAGGCCTATGAACCCGAAATCTTAAGGCAAGAAGATAAGGAAAGGTTGTTCGAATTACTCTTGAGTTATCTTCACATTTTTTCGGATAGGCCTGGACTTGCAAAACATTACGAATGTACTAAAATTGTGTTAGGATCTGGTGAACCAGTCTATACGCATCCTTATCCGATACCTATGGCGAAGAGGGCGAAGTTGGAAGGGGAATTGACCAAATGGAAAGCCTGGGGAGTGATACGTCCGTGTAACTTACCTTATTTAAATCCTATGTTGGTTGTAGACAAGCCAGATGGGTCGGTCAGGCCCTGCATTGATTTTCGGAAGATAAATAGACTTACCATTTCTCCCAGGAGCACAGTGCCTCTGTTGCAAGAAGCGTTACAAAAATTTAGAGGAAAAAAATATTTCACTTGTTTAGATTTAGCGTCAGGATATTTACAGATTCCCATTCAGACCGAGCATCAAATCTACACTGCTTTCAACTACAATGGTAGGTCGTGGTGTTTTTCCCGTATGCCTTTTGGTTTAGCCAATGCAGTTGCTGTTTTCATGCATGCAATGCATAATTTATTCGGTCCAGATACAGAAGACTTTCTCACTTTATATATTGTTGACATCCTAATCTTTGATGATTCTATTCAATCCCATTTTGAACATGTTGATTTTGTTTTGCGGAAGTTGCAAGAGAAAGGCTTTACTGTAAAATTGAAGAAATGTTCCTTGGTAAAGATAGAAATTAAATATTTAGGACATCTTGTTTCTGGACAATATATACGAATAGATCCGCGGAAGGATGAAGCCATTACGAAGTTTCCAAGGCCAAAGAACAAAAAGCATTTACAACAATTTTTGAGTCTCGTAAATTGGAGGCGGAGATTTGTGCGAGATCTTGCTCAAAAGACTGCTAAGTTAGAGGAACTACTGAGTAAAAACAAAAATTGGGAATGGAACAATGAACATGAGTTAAGCTTCCGAAAGTTGAAAAGGGAGCTGATTCAAATTCCTGCTTTGGCCCAGCCAGATTTCTCAAAACCATTCTCATAGGTCTGGGAGCCATACTCTTCCAAGGAGTTCTGTCTGAAGCTGCCAAATTAGAAGAAATTGCTATCGTGCTGTACGCCAGTAGAAAATTAAAAACTTTGGAAAAGAATTATACTGTTCAAGAATTAGAGTGTCTGGCTGTTATGTTTGGTACTGAACACTTCAAGGTGTATTTATATGGTACAAAGTTCCTCCTCATTTATACAGACCATAATAATCTTGTGTGGCTGGAAAACAGCAGAAATTGGAATGCCAGACTTACTAGGTGGGCCTTAAAACTGCAGCAGTTCGATTATCGAATCCTTTACATCCAAGGCAAACAAAATCAACTCGCTGATATTCTAAGCCGTTATCCTCCTAGCGCTCCTGAGGAGAAGCTCCCTAATGAATCCACCGTAGTGTTTAATGTCTGGCATATAATGCCTAATAACTTGAATGAAGTTGAATTGGACAAGTGGAGGAAAAGGCAGAATAATGACTCCTTTTGTCAAAAAGTACGGAAGAATGTAAGGGAAAGTACTAAGGATAAGGAAAAATATCTGGAACATCAGGATTTATTAAATTCCCAGCAATTTCATCAAATTGTAGTCCCAGAATCTCTTATTCAAGAAGTTTTGCATGCGGAGCACGACGGAACTGGACATTTTGGATTCACTAAAACCTATAATAAAATAAAGTCCAGATACTTCTGGGGAAATATGAAAAGAAATGTATCTGAATATGTAAGGGAATGTTTAGTTTGTTCGAAGAATAAGCCCGACAGATTGGGTATCGTGAAGGAGAAACTAACAACCACTCAAAGGATTCCGCACGAAGTTGTGTCCGTGGACCTAATCGGAAGGTTACCTAGATCCAGTCGATATCTTTATCTGCTCACCATGGTGGATGTCGGCAGTAGGTTCCTGATTGCCTACCCACTGCGGACTGCCAGCACAGGAGAAATTATCAATAAATTGAAACTGGGATACCTAACACATCATGACAGATCGAGGAAGTCAGTTCACTTCGGATAGATGGAAGAAGTTTTTAGAAGGCCATTCCTATCGCCATTGCTTACATCTCCTTACCACCCTGCCAGTAACTTGGTAGAGCGATACAATCAAGAAATTGTAAGATTACTTAGAACATTCTGCATCAAAAGGCACGGAGACTGACACAAATACATAAATAAAGTGTGTTGGATGCTGAACTTTTCGGTATCAGAGGAAACAGGATACGCGCCTGTGGAATTATTTTACAACAAACCAGTTCCAGCTAATTTGTTAAAACAACTAGAGTGGCCCCTTAACGAGCAAATTAATCAATTGCTTGGGAAACCAAACTGTTTAGAGCCCAGGAGAGTAATAGGAGGAAAAAGGATAAGCATAAGTTCAAAAATAAGGGCAATGCTTATTCCCTGCATTCTGGTGACCTCGTTCTCAAGCGGAATCGTAAACTCAGCTCAGCCAAAAATAATGTTATAGCTAAATTTTTCGAGTATTTTGTGAGACCGTTTCTAGTATCTGAAACGAAAAACAACGTTGCAACTCTGATTGATCCCAGGACTAAGGAAGTGGTTGGACGAGAGAACTATGATAACCTAAAGAAGATAGCTGCTCTGATTCCAGAAGGGAAGAATTGTTGCGAAGGTGGAAGAATGACTGTAATTAAGAACTAAAAAGAAAATTTACTCCATTTTCATTTTGTTAATTTTCTTTTTGTTTGTGGGAGGATACCATGATACGCACCCACTTATTGTATCATTTTAAGTGTTTGATATGTTTAATATGTTAATTGTCTATTATGATGTAATTTGTTTTGTTCAATTGGGTAGTTTGTTATGGTTATGGACTTACCTTAAAACATTTGATTGTGGGTTGTGCCACGTTCCTCGCGTGAGCATCTGCCAGCTTAGCACAGGGTAGAGACAATGAGATACCTCTGGGCACAGACCAAGGTTACTAACGCTAAGAATATATGAAAAGAAACAACCCACTACGGAGGGTACAATTCGTACTATATTCTTGAATAATTATATACAAGTGTTAATATCTTTGTAAATCCTTTTATACAATATTATTCTTCTATTGTGGCTAATCTTCTTTATGCTTCTTCTTCTTGTAATCAATATAGCCTCTTCTTCTTATGGCATCTTCTTCTTATGACCTCTTAATTAATATGGCATCTTCTTCTTATAATTAATATGGCATCTTCGGCATCTTCTTCTTATAATTAATGTGGCATCTTCTTCTTATAATTAATATGGCATCTTCTTCTTATAATTAATATGACATCTTCTTCTTAATATGTCATCTTCTTCTTATAGCCTCTTAATTAATATATCATCTTCTTCTTAAGGTGCCTTCTTCATGCAATTAATAAGGCTTCTTCTTCTTATAATCGCTAAGGCTTCTCTTTCTTGTAATCAATAATATTTCTTCTTCCTTTTCTTTGTCGATCCAAATTGACGGAAATAAAATCAATCCCCCAGACAAACAAAGAGAAAGGGGTTAGTTAAAGATCGCCGCCTAGCCGGCGCTAACCTTAACTTGGAGCTACAGTGTATGCGCTTCCAAATGTGCTTGGGTGCTGCCGTGAGATGGCGCTACACCTGGGAAATAACAACCCAAAAGCCACACGAAACTCTAAGTTCGTGGGAACCGAAAAAGACACAAAATCGAAATTACAATTCGACTTCATTACTTTTGTATATTAATCACTTATGCCGTTACTGAATGATAATTCCCCTTTTCTCCTTATTTATATCCTGTTATTATGTTAAATTTATTTATTTATTTCCTCATAATTAGTATTAATATATACAATCACTATTTCATCATATCTGCTCTTTCCGTTGTCTCTATTTACAATCGTATAAGTTCTCCTGGGTGGTGCCATCTCTTACCCACTTTCTAGACTACTTTATGCATCACCTCATATAACCGTTGTTCCTTTTGCATGCTGCCATCTATTGTCCTTTATTTCAAAGAATAGCAATGCAGTTTGTGTACGTGACACAAAATTCCCCTCCTCTGGGCAAAATTTTTCCTTTTGAGAAGTTTCGTATGCAAGGAAAAATTTTCTTCAACATCCATTCTTACTATTCACTTCTCATGTGTACTTTTCAACATTTGTTTAACGTCTTCCGTACAATTATATATTTTTACATTATCTAAGTTTTCTCTTCTTACTTCCTTTGTCACCATATCTTGTATAACTATAGTGTTTCTAAACGTTTCTAATACACTATACGGACCTTCGTATTTGAAAAACAATTTTTTAATTGTACGGTCAATGGCCTTACTTATTGGGTGTGTTTTACAATAAACTATATCACCCCTCTTTACTTCTATCTTCTTTCCTTTCGCTTCCTCTTTTGACGTCCTCTTCTTTCTTTTGTTATACAAGTCATTGAAAAATTCTTTCCTTGTTCCTCTTTCCATAACCTTCTTTGGCCATTCTAAATCATCAAAAATCATCGGCTCTGCCTCATATCCCAAGAAAATCTCTATCGGGCTCATATTCGCCTCAGCTGATATAGAGTTATTTAATAACATAACTATCCTGTTAATTACTGCGCACCACCTTGTATGATGATCATGACAGTACATTCTGAGTAACCTCACAATCTCTCCATTGTAACGCTCAATTGGATTTGAACTTGGGTGATATCTTGTTACATTAATCAATTTTATCCCTTTAAAATATAGATACTCCTTGAAATACTCTGAAGTAAATTGAGTCCCGTTGTCTGTCAACATTTTCTTTGGGCTACCATAATGTTTGATAAATCCTTCATCCAACTTCTTGACTATCGCTTTGGTTGTGGCTTTCTTTAAAGGATACCACATGATAAACTTGCTACATATGTCCACACACGTCAATATGTACAAACATCCCTTAGACCTAGGTAATGGTCCAATTAGATCTATCGAAACCATATCTAATGGCCATTTAGCGATAATATGTAGTTCTTCTTTCTTAAATTTTATCTTTGAAGGTTTAGTTTGTATGCAAATTGTACAATTTCTAACATGGTTAACAACGTCACTCTTCATAGTCTTCCATACGTAAAATCTTCTAGCTAATCTCAGCGTTTTGTCAACTCCGAAGTGGCCAGATCCTTCATGAACGATCTCGAGTACTCTTCTTATCAAAGTTCGTGGTACACTAATCCTTACTTGGTTCGGATTCTCATAACTAACTTGGAAAACGATGCCATTTATAACTTTGTATCTTTTCTTTATCTTAGACATCCTTGTTTTCTTGTTTCATTCCTCTCCTTCCAACACTTTGATAATCTCCCTTAGTTCCTCATCTTCCTCTGTTCCAACTCGCCATTCCTGTTCTTTAATACCATTCACTTCTTCCTCAGCGATAGCGTTGATTTCTAGCCTAATCACTTCCTCTGGTTCCTGATTTCCCTTTAAAGGTGCTCTGCTTAGAGTATCTGCAACATGGTTTTCCTTTCCTTTTATATCTATAACATCAAAACTGTACTGTTGCAGTAAGATCGCCCATCTCGTAAGCCTTGCATTCCACTGTCTTGCAGAATTTAGCCAAACTAGACTCTTGTGATCACATACCACCTTGAATCTCCTGCCTTTCAGATATGCAGAAAACTTTTCTATTCCAAATATTATCGCCAAACACTCTAGCTCACTTATAGTATACGCTCTTTCAAAGTTCTTCAAGCTTCTGCTAGCATATTGTATTACATTATCTTCATTGGATTCGTTTTTCTGAAATAGGTATGCTCCCAATCCAATGTTTGATGCGTCGGTACCTAAAAAGAACATTTTCCCGAAATCAGGTTGGCTTATAGCTGGTGCTTGTATAAGGTCTTGCTTAAGTCTTTGGAAAGCCTCCTCTTCGTCTTCTTCCCATTTCCATTTTATATGTTTTCTGAGGAGTTCATATAATGGCTTGGCTTTGCTTGCGAAATTGTGTATAAATTTCGATCGCCAATTACATACTCCCAGGAATCTTTGGAGTTGTTTCCTTGTGTTTGGTCTTGGGAACTTGCTTATAGCGTCATTTTTGTCTGGGCACATCTTTATTTCACCTCCAGATACCACATGACCTAGGAAACGTATTTCCTTCCTTGCAAAAGAGCATTTTTCCAATTTGACAGTTAATCCTGCTTCTGCCAATTTACTTAATACCCAATCTATTTTTTCTATGTGTGTCTCCCAATCTTTTGTATGTATACAAATATCATCCACATATATAGCAAGCCATTCTCTTGTTTCTATACTAAATATTCTGTTGAGAGCCGTCATAAAAGCTGATACTGACGAATTTAAACCATATGGAAGCCTTCTAAATTGAAATAACCTTGATCCATATCGAAACGCTGTATATTTTCTAGACTCTTCTTCTATTTCTACCTGAAAGTATCCCAAAGTCATATCAAACGATGTGAAGTATATGCTGCCTGAAAAAGTGTGTAGTAATTCATTTATTCTTTCTACTTGATTTCTGGGAAGTAGCACGTGTTTATTTAGCTTCTTTAAATCCAGTACGGGCCTCACACCTCCGTCCGGTTTGTCTACCACGTGCATTGGGCTTACATGTACGCTATTGAAGTTCTCTATTATCCCCCAACTTAACCATTTCTTCAATTCCTTTTCTACAGCTTCTCTCTTTGCAAAGGGTATAGGATATTCCTTTGACACTATTGGACTCGCTGTGTCTACCTCAATCCTATAGGTGTACACATCCGTCACTCCTGGGCGTTGGCTAAATATTCCCCTATGTCTCAACAAAATATATCTTAAATTTTCTTTTTCCTTTTCCGAGATCCAATGACACTCATCCACTTTGGCTTGTATTTCTTCTTTCGATGCCTTGTATTTATGGTCCTCTATTTCGACCTCTTTTTCATATTCACATTTTACATTTTCATTTTCCATTATATCATCGTAGTCTTTCTTCTTATACACTGCATCATGTTTCTGATATACAAGACTTTGCTTCCTAATGCTTCGCTCTCGGAACCTTTTATTTCATCCTCCATAGGGATATCTACTTTCATGTTCTCCATTGATTCTAGATTTAGCCGTTTTTCTTTTATGTGCATGTGCTCATTGTAGTTTTCTAAGAAAGGTACTCCTAGGATTATATCACACCTCAAACCCTTTATCACCAGAAATTTTATTTCGAAATTCGCTCCTCTGATGCTCATCATGATGCGTACCGTGCCCTGAATTTTGTAGTCTTCATTTCCCGCAGCCATAACTAATCTGACTTTGTCTTTTTCAGAAGCGTCTAATTTTGCTTGTGGGTATTTCTCTTTAATTCTCTGCCAAAATTTATAGCTCATTACTTCGACGACACTCCCACAATCGATCAGGCATTTAACCTTAATTTCAATTATTTCTGCTTCCACATACAATGATCTTCCAGGTTTTAGGTTTTCAAAACTCGGCTCTCCAATTAAAAATAACTTCAGAATTCCTTCTTCATTTCTCTTATGTTCTCCCTTCATATATTCATCGTTTTCCTTTGCTCTCACACCTGGGAGTTGCTGCGAGAGCCCTACAAGTTTAGCCTCTCGACCGATTCCACATTCCTCGATTCCTCATTTAACTGCTGCCATCCAGCATTTCCTACTTCGTTCTACACCTGGCTTCTGACTAATTCCACTGCTTCTCTTCGCTCTTCATTTATCTCAGGATTTCCCCTCTCGTTCCTGTCGTTGTAGTTGTTTCCTCTAGGTTGCCTTTCTTCTATCTCCATCCCTCTTTCTGAGTTTCTTCGATTCACATTTTGCCAATAATCATTTCTTCCTCTATATCCGCGGTTTCCTCTCCACGGTCCTGTATTCCTTCTATCATAATTTCTTTGCTCTTCCTGAACATTATTTCGCCTTCTGCCGTTTCCGTTATCTTCTAAGAATCCTCTTCCTCTGCCTCTATATGCATTTCTGACTTCTATGTTCCTAATCCCGAATTCTTGTTTCCGGAATTTCTGCTCTGGACGTTGTTCCTCTTCAGGATGATGCCTCTTAGGATAATATCTACCTTCCTTTTCTTTATCCCATGACCTTTGAGTCTTCTTCAGCATGTCATCTGTTCTGAGGTAGTCTATCAAGTCTTCCACCTTTCTTATTTTTACTACAGCCACCGCTCTTTGTGTCCATATTGGTAGCGTTTGTATCACTTGTCTAACCAACTCTTCCTCGTTCCATTTTTCATTCAAATTTCGGAAACTCCTTAACGTTTCCCATGTGTGTGCTTCCAAACTCTCAACCTTGGACCAATCTATACATTTTCTTTTCAATGTCTCCAATTGCCTTTCCTTAATTTCCTCACTACAATAATATTCCAAAAATCTTTTACTAAACTCTTCGAATGTTCCAAACTTGTGCTGATTTAACTGATACCAGCCTGCTGCAGACTTTTCAAAACATCCTTCGATTAGGTCCAGTATCATATTTCCTGGTATCCTCATTAGCTTTACGTTAGTTGTTAGTTCCTTCAGGAATTTTCGTGGACACTTGTCCGATATATTTCCATTAAACTTGGGCAAGTGTTGTAACTCATTAGGCTTAGGGATTCTTGTTTTATATTTTCCCTCTTCCAAATTACTTCCGTTTATTTTGTCCAACCATCTTCCATTATCGCTCCCTTCTTCACTACTTTTCCATTTCCTTTTCTTCCTCTGATGATTCCTTTTATGCTTTATTTCCTCCTCTGTGTTCGATTCGTCGCTACTACTTTCCTTTTTTATTCTGATTTTTTATACTCTTCCTTTCCGTCATTTCCTTCTCGATTGAAACCTATTGTCTTATCTTGTATTCTCATATCCTCTATTTTATGTATTATTTCTCTCCATTGTACTTTATTCTCTTGCTTTCCTTTGTCGATCTTACCTTCGAGGGTTTGCATCTTCTTATTACTCTCCTCTAATTCTTCCCTAACTTCTTGTCGTTCTCTAATTATCATTTCTCTGAATTTCAAGGTTTCTTTTACTATTGTTTCTTCTGTCACAATTTTCATTTCTTCTACTCTGTTTTCCACTTCATCTATTTTGGAGATGTTAATATCTATCTGCTTCGTATTTGCCAAAATTTTGTTTTCTAAACCTGTACTCCTCTGCTGGCATTCTTCATTCACTCTTGAAACTTCCTTTTCTATCTTTCTATTGGTTTCTTCATGTCGTTCATCTGAAATCCTTATCATATCTTCTATCTTTCTCTCCAATGCTTTCCTGTTTTCTTCACATACTTCTGCCATCTCTTCTATTTTTCGATTATTTTCTTCTAACCTTTCTTTAACTTCTTTGCTGTTTTCTTCTATTTTCTCTTCCAACCTTTCTTTAACTTCTTTGCTGTTTTCTTCCATTTTCTCTTCGAACCTTTCTTTAACTTCTTTGCTGTTTTCTTCTATTTTCTCTTCCAACCTTTCTTTAACTTCTTTGCTGTTTTCTACCATTTTCTCTTCCAACCTTCTGCTGTTGTGATCTTGACTTTCTTTTATTTCCATCATCATTTTCATCAACCCCCTCCCCGAGAAAAATCCTGCAAAATTATACTGTTTTAGTAATCACATCATTCTGACCACATCTCTGCCATAGTTATGAGTACAACATTTACTGTCAGATTAAAAATTATGGATACTCCAGTTTGGACTCCAATTAAAAACTAACCAGTAGACCTACACTAAAACGAGTTACGTCAAAATTTAGCTTATTCAATTCTGCGTTAAGCTATGGTAACCAATTTTTTTTCGAGTATGCTTTCGATTTTTTATCGTCCTGAGAACAAAAAAGTGCCGGTGTTTTGGTATTTTCCTAACTACCGTTTTCTTTGAAATTCTATAAATACTGAACTTGTGGTCGGATCATGATGAAATGTAAATACGGTTCAAATACAAAGGTTTTAAATACAATTCTTAATTTTGAGATTTCTTTTAAAAGGCCAAAAAACAGTTCTTATCAATTTTGTGAAACAACTTTTTCTTAGTATTGATACGATCTTGGTCTTGTTTTGAAGCTCTATGCAGCTGTTTTTAAAACCTATTTCTCAATTCACATTGCGAAACCGATTTTGTGCAGATTTTTATTCAACGGAGCAAATATATTCGTTGAACGTTCCAACATCGCACTAGTGGCAGCCCACGGTTTCACGGACATCGTTGTAGTGACAGAACGAGTGGTGATTGATTGATTGTGATATGGGCACAACAGCATATAGGCTATTATGGTGTTGTCCTAATTGCGAACAGTCCTAATTGCGAACACTTGCTTCCTGAACAGGAATAACATCATATTACCTGGAAAAGCTGTGTCCTAATTGCTAACACATTTTTTTCTGCCTATATGGACCTACAACTTCTTTTAACTAATTTTGAAAAGGGGCTCAGTTCCACGCTTGAGACTGATCAGTGCCTTGTCGGTCACAGTTGAAACATAGAAAATTTAACATGATTAAAATTTAATAATAAAAGTGTAGGCTATTCTTTACATGACTAAATGTTGAAAAAGATTATTAAGCTTGGCAGAAACAATTTTTGATGTATGTAAATATGTATATGTCACTCTACGTGAATGTTGGGGGCAGAAATTGCCTTGTGTGAGTTGCGTTACATGTTTTTCAATACAATTAAGAAGAAAAAATTAAACGTTAGTTTTTGTTAAATATCCTTCTATGCTGCAGGGGTGTAAAAGTCAACCTCACTTCCACGTAGTGTTGCAGGCCAACGATGTTCTGGCGTTTGGACCTACGGCCAGTACAAACTTTTGTTGGGCTGCGTTGGCCTGTTTTTGTCCTTGTATGTTCTGAGTGCCCCTTTACAGCCTCAGCTTCTAATTAGGTTAGGAGATTTGAGCTCTCGGAGACAGATTTTGATTGTAGTTTCGATAAGAGGTTGGAAAAACTCAATATGCTGACCAAGGCAGTAATTTATTTTATTAAAAACATAAACTAAACGTAACGTTTCAACCTTCTAGCAAGGTCTTCTTCAGACTCTGTATCAAGTACAAAAGTAACAAGATACAAAAACAGGGCATTATATATACACAAACATTACTCCCTCCAGACTATTAGAAAGTTGTAGTGGAACTTTCTAGCAGGTGGCTTTCCCTTGTCAACTTACTTTCACATAAAAGGCTAAATATATTTACTTCCATATAGAATGTGGGTGGACTTTTTATCTCGCGCTTTTTCTTTCATTTTTCTTCCTTCTCTGGGGGACTGAAATTAAACAAAGAATGGAAGAAGGTGTTAGAAAGAGTGGAAAGGACAAGAGAGAAAGAGGAGAGGAGAAGGAAGAAAAATGAAGGAAAAAGAGCGTGAGATAAAAAGTCCAACCACATTCTATATGGAAGTAAATATATTTAGCCTTTTATGTGAAAGTAAGTTGACAAGGGAAAGCCACCTGCTAGAAAGTTCCAGAACAACTTTCTAATAGTCTGAAGGGGAGTAATGTTTGTGTATATGTATCGTCCTGTTTTGTACCTTGTTACATTTGTACTTGGTGCAGAGTCTGAAGAAGACCTTGCTAGAAGGTTGAAACGTTCCGTTTAGTTTATGTTTTTAATAAAATAAATTACTGCCTTGGTCAACATATTTAGTTTCATGGAAACAAGGCTTAATGGTGTTATAAGAGGTTGGGCCCGTACAATGTGACGAGTGCGAAATAGCTTAAGTACTGAAAGCGCTGACGCACCCATTTTCAATTCAATCCTCCCAATCTCCTATACTGCAGTGTTCAACATAAAAAATATATGTATTGTGTATCAGTAAGAGGAAATATCTGTATATTTAAACTGAATTAAACATATATTTTTCATTATGATTGAATTACTACGTTTTTCTTTAATTATAAACACGAAAGAGGAAAATTCTCATCTTATTTTTTAAAATTATGTTTCCAATCAATGTATTCAACTGAATAAAATACAAATTGCATGTCACTATTGGGTGAATATTTTGCAATTTGAAAGAAATTAAATGTCTAGGAGACACCGCATTTGGGCATAACATTGGAGAAGAAAAATGTATAGCTATTCAAAATACAGCAAGTAATAGAATATTAATTACTTAACCATAATAATGTGTTTTTTTTCTCTATGTTGTTGAAGATAGAATTGACGTCAGTGTTACACCTATATACTGAAGTACTCGCTTCCCTGCAAGACGTTATGTGTGTTGCCTAACTCTACGGCGGTGATAGTAGTTGTCATTGAAAATTTCCTATTAAGATATACTAATCGCCGTAGAGTTATGCAACACACATAACGTCTTGCAGGAAAGTAAGTACAGTAAAACCTCGTTAATCCGGACTAATGGGGGATAAGTTGATCGGTTTAACGCAAGTCCGGATTAACTGAAATAACCTAAAAGAACAGTAGAAAGTGCATTAAAATTCCGTTTATAGTAACAAAACACGTTTATTATGGTGCATTTAAAGGGCATAGGCCTAAATACACTATACAGTAGCCTACAATACAAAGTCTGCTGGAAACAGAATTTCATCAGTGGTTGCCTACCATTTCTTTGGGAAGTTCTCTTGTTGACTTCTAGCCACATTTGAAACCTTGCATTCTGCTTTTTCCCCCTTTTGCCTGTCCGAATTAAGCCAAGTTCGGCTTGTCGGGGTCCGGATTAACGAGGTTTTACTGTATTTCAGGATCTAAGTGTCGCATTTTTATTGCAGGTGACTGTGCGTGAAAATTATGACTATCGTATCCTTCACTTCCTTTCAAACTACAAACTTTAAGGTCGAGCACAAATACGCTAAGAAATCTCCACAAATAAACATGGCACACTACGCAAACTTTCTTTCCCGCCAATTCAGGGACGGCGCTACGGGTGGGCGAGGGTGGGCAAGCGCCCACCCAAAAATTTCTCTGCCCACCCGATTGCCCACCCAAAATATTCAAAGAGTATTAATATGTATTTAGAAAAAAACAAATGTTTCAATAAAAATGTATTCTTGTCATGACTCCGTGCATATTTTTCTTACGAATATTATCTATAGGAGAGAGGCTCACAATATCATCCTGTACGAAGTTTCGCTGCCTTTGGATTTACATTAGTTTACCGAATAAGATAGTGAAAATCGTAGCAAAATATGGTGAGAAATAATACCTATTACTTTTGAATTAATTATAAGTATTCCATTTTTAAAACTTGAAGCATAAGAGAAGTAGTGGTACCGTCACCGCTTTGTAATCAAGGGGGCCCAGGGTTGATACCCGGTGGAGGCACATAGTGAATCGGATCCCACTTTAAACTGTAGGTCCAGCCCAATTAGCCTTACTGTGCATAAAATGGACTTAAAACACCAAAACATTCATTCATTGAAGCATAAGACTTGTGATCGAGTTAAGACTTCTGTGACTACTATGTATTACAATAATATCTACAGCCTAAGTACACTTTTCCCGAGGTGGGAATATAAAATCATACAGGAAGAATAGCCTGTCTATAAAAACAAAACAAAAAATAGAAACAGCGTCACGTTACTTCCATGTAGTATGCAAAAGAACTTCGATTCATGACTAGGCTTCTTTCACCAAGCATTTTGGATAATCGTTGACTTTTTTCGCTCCCATGTAAATTGTCAGTAAATTAAACTATATCAAAGAGTTTCAAAGCGCAATGAACAAGAAAAACTCCATTTGTATGAAGGTAAGGTGTGAACAGGAGAATAATTGCCACATACGGTATAGCTACAATGATCAAATTTCACTTTTTTTTAACTAACTTACTGAAACGTGTCTGTTTTCTCAATCTCTAGGCATATTTTTATTGAACCACATGAAGTATTTCTTTTTCCTGCATAAGTCAGGTCACGATTTACTTCAGCAAGTGTTGGCATCGATTTTTCGATGTTCATTTTGCACATATTTCTTTATTTTTACAATTTTTATTTTGTGTGAAAATTCCCGTTTTTATGCGAGGAAAGTTTAATGCAGAATGAACAAAAGTACTTAAAAACTTTTCTAACAGGCATTAATTAAATTCAAAGATTCACATAGGCGGCTACATGTATCAATTTGGAACACCCCTTTGGGCCAAGGAAAAGGATCATCCATTAAGCTTCAACAAAGACGTAGTGATCTTTCCAGTTAAAAACTCATTCTTAAAATTGTATATTTAAAAATAATTCCTTTGAATGGACAAAAGCCAAAAAACATTTCTTCACTATTGTCGGGGTTTATCGTACTTTCTTAAAGTGGACTTAAAACACCAACTAAATGAATCAATTACCATACTTTCTGTCATCATCCTTGAATATTTAATGTATGGATCATACAACATTGCATTGCAAGAAAAAACAAGTTATTTAGTTTTGGAAATCACGTCAGTAGTAGCTAATAAAGGCGGACAGTTGAAACTTGTAAATGTCGAATCTTTGGTATAACTTGATACGCACCCACTTATTGTATCATTTTAAGTGTTTGATATGTTTAATATGTTAATTGTCTATTATGACGTAATTTGTTTTGTTCAATTGGGTAGTCTGTTATGGTTATGGACTAACCTTAAAACATTTGATTGTGGGTTGTGAGGTGAGATAGATTATTGTGAATGTTGCTGGATAATGGAAGTGATTTTGGAAATGTGAATGTGTTAATTTGTGTAGTGAAGAAGTATTATGATCTTACAATTTTGTTTGTAATAAGAAGTATAATTGTGAGTGCAAGTGTTATATATTAACATTAACTGACATCTAAATATATTTTTGATGTGCGAGAGTTAGCAAGGTTTACGTTAACATATCCTTATCTGATTTCCCACTACCTGAGGGCTTCAAAGTAGGCTGATAAGTCTCATGATCGCCGTTGAGGAATAAACGTAAGTTGATCCTTTGAGAATATTCATGGGAACGTAACAGGGGTAAACTTTTTGGCGCCGCAAAGCGGGACTCGATAAATGTGTTTGAGTAGGGTATGCAGAAGCGTAATTTAAGAAGTGATCGTCGTAAGTTAAAAATGGATACTTTAAGTTGCTGTTCCGATAAAGGGAAAGCTGATGATGAAGAGGTCGAGTGCAACGATTGTAAAAGAAGCTTCCACTTACGTTGTGCTGGTTATCCTTTGCCAAAATCTCAGTATAAGGGGGAAGAATTGAAATGTCTTATTTGTAAAGAGAAGGGTAACAAAGGAAGTCCTTGTTTGGAACAGTTGTTTCAAACCCTGATGGAGAAAGTGGAAATGGGAAGAAAAGAAGATAAAGAGGAACAGGAAAGGATAAGAAATGAACAAGAAAGAATCAGAAGAGAAGATAAAGAGGAACAGGAAAGGATAAGAAAAGAAGATAAAGAGGAACAGGAAAGGATAAGAAAAGAAGATAAAGAGGAACAGGAAAGGATAAGAAAAGAAGATAAAGAGGAACAGGAAAGGATAAGAAATGAACAAGAAAGAATAAGAAGAGAAGATAAAGAAGAACAGGAAAGGATAAGAAACGAAGATAAAGAGGAACAGGAAAGGATAAGAAATGAACAAGAAAGAATAAGAAGAGAAGATAAAGAGGAATAGGAAAGGATAAGAAATGAAGATAAAGAGGAACAGGAAAGGATAAGAAATGAACAAGAAATAATCAGAAGAGAAGATAAAGAGGAACAGGAAAGGATAAGAAATGAACAAGAAAGAATCAGAAGAGAAGATAAAGAGGATCAGGAAAGGATAAGAAATGAACAAGAAAGAAAAAGGAATGAAGAAAGAGGAGAATTGATGAAGCTGCTCAGCCAAGATAAGGAAGCATTTATATTTAGAATAGAAGAGCGGCGAAAGGAATGTAGAGAAATTAAGCAGACTGAGGAAGGAAATTGCGTGTGAGAGGCAGCAAGTAGCTGAATTAATACTAAAGCTGGAAGAGAAACAAAAGGAGGATTATGAGAAGTGGAACTTAGACTTGACACAGGAGAAAACATCTAGAGAAGCTAAAGAAAAGGAAATAGAAAATGAAATCGAGAAATTGAGGGGACGAATAGAGAGTGTTGAAGTGCAAGGCCAGAGGCAACACAAGGTTTCTCAGAATTACTTGATAATTTAGAGCTAAATCAGAGAAGGCAAGAAAAGAAACTTGAAGAAGTTACGGAGAAAGTCGCATCTGTAGATATGCAGGTCGATCAACTACAGATGGTAATGGCAGGCTGTTGGGTTCTAGAACCTTCTCAAAATGGTGAAGCTGTATTTCAACCGGGAATGAACGGTTTAACAACGAGAGGTGATTCCAAGGGGAAGATGAGGAAAAGGAATCGTTACTCGTCAAGTTCTTGCTCTGCATTTTCCTCTAGTTGTGAGGAAACTGAAACTAGGAAAATTACAAAGCCCAGGAAGAGACATAATAATGGAAAGTCTGAGAGATGGGGACAGGATGAGATATCTCGTGGCAATGCCTATAAGAATAGTTCCTACAAATCTTTTCGCATGTCTGATGTTAACGCTCTTTCAAAGTTTACTGGAGAGATTAATACTGTCTCTGCTGAGAGGTATTTAAAAGAGCTAATAACATACCTGGATCTAATGAATGTCCCTATGATTTTTAGATTGAAGTTATTGCCCTCTTTTATGGTAGGAAAGGCTAAGGCATGGTTTGTTGCAAATGAGAAGAAGTGGAAGACTTTTGAACATTTTTGTGCTGCCTTTAGAAAATAATATGCCTCTGGTGATGCCAAGCAAAGGGAAATGCAGACGCTGAGAAACAAACGGAATTCGAGGAGCTGTGACCTCTCACGTGAAGAATATTGCTGGGACACATATGGCTCGTATTGTAATCTTGTTGATAACGCTGACCAAACAGAGGCGCTGAATTTGGTTATTAGTCAACTACCACAGCGAGTGCGTCAGTTGGTACTTACACGTGATCCACAAAACTTCGACCAACTCACTAGTTTCTTGGGGAGATATGAAGCCTCGGAGCAACTGGAGGGCTGGAGAGCAGACAATCCCAGATTAGAGAACAGGAGACCACAACAAGCTAGGGTCCAGCAATTGAAGTATTCTAGAGACCAGTCCCGCTCTCAGGGAATGCCTGAACCTAATGATAGTTCTACTAAAGACCACTTTAATAGGAAACCACAGTACAGAAACGCTCAGAGAGGAGGGAGAACATTTTGGAATCGAAGAAAGAACTCGTTTTATCAAAGAGGATGGACTGTTGATAGAAGTAATACTGTTACCAAGGAATTTGGGATTCAGACTGATGTTGTTCGAGAAGCAACGCCCAGTGAGCTTAATGCGAGAGCATCCCCATGGGACGTTCTTTCAAGTAGTAAAATGAGTTTAAACCCTCGTCCGTTGTGAATGAAGCTCTTTCATTCACAACGGTAACCCATGAAGATAGTGAAGTTTATGGGAGCGAGAATAGGTTATTTTCAGAAGAAATTTTAGAGGTTTTGTTTTTAGAAATTGATGCTGCTCCTAGTGACTGGCACTTTGTTCGATTGACAAATTTGGAAGAATTTGATTATTTTAATAAGAAACCTGAAATTATGGCTGACGTTTTGGAGATTAAAATTAACTGTATTTTAGACACCGGCAGCGAGGGTACCGTTATGAGTTATCGAATGTGGCTAAAATTAAGAGAAAAGCTCCCAGGTTTGAGACTTCAAAAGTGTCCAGGAGTTAAGTTGAGAGACTTTGCCGGAATTGAAAGATCCCGAGCAACTGGAGGGCTGGAGAGCAGACAATCCCAGATTAGAGAACAGGAGACCACAACAAGCTAGGGTCCGGAATTGAAAGATCCCGAGTTGTGGGTTGTCGAAGGATTCACTTTCAAATAGCTGAAGTTACCTTTGAAGATTTAGTCTATGTCATTAGGAATTTAGAGGCTGAGTTACTTTTCGGATACCAATTTTAAAAAAAATATAAAGCTAATTTAGATGAGGGGATCTGATAAATTATATCTTACTGTAAATGGACAAGTTGTTGAAGAGGGGCTCATTCCAAAGAGCACTTCAGAATCTGATTTGACGGAGAAAGGACTTAAAGTGGTCAATAGTATAGATTGTGAGAAAAATACAGTGGACGATAATTGCATAGCTTCTGAAGAGGCTTTAAGAATGAAGGCCTATGAACCCGAAATCTTAAGGCAAGAAGATAAGGAAAGGTTGTTCGAATTACTCTTGAGTTATCTTCACATTTTTTCGGATAGGCCTGGACTTGCAAAACATTACGAATGTACTAAAATTGTGTTAGGATCTGGTGAACCAGTCTATACGCATCCTTATCCGATACCTATGGCGAAGAGGGCGAAGTTGGAAGGGGAATTGACCAAATGGAAAGCCTGGGGAGTGATACGTCCGTGTAACTTACCTTATTTAAATCCTATGTTGGTTGTAGACAAGCCAGATGGGTCGGTCAGGCCCTGCATTGATTTTCGGAAGATAAATAGACTTACCATTTCCCCCAGGAGCACAGTGCCTCTGTTGCAAGAAGCGTTACAAAAATTTAGAGGAAAAAAATATTTCACTTGTTTAGATTTAGCGTCAGGATATTTACAGATTCCCATTCAGACCGAGCATCAAATCTACACTGCTTTCAACTACAATGGTAGGTCGTGGTGTTTTTCCCGTATGCCTTTTGGTTTAGCCAATGCAGTTGCTGTTTTCATGCATGCAATGCATAATTTATTCGGTCCAGATACAGAAGACTTTCTCACTTTATATATTGATGACATCCTAATCTTTGATGATTCTATTCAATCCCATTTTGAACATGTTGATTTTGTTTTGCGGAAGTTGCAAGAGAAAGGCTTTACTGTAAAATTGAAGAAATGTTCCTTGGTAAAGGTAGAAATTAAATATTTAGGACATCTTGTTTCTTGACAATATATACGAATAGATCCGCGGAAGGATGAAGCCATTACGAAGTTTCCAAGGCCAAAGAACAAAAAGCATTTACAACAATTTTTGGGTCTCGTAAATTGGAGGCGGAGATTTGTGCGAGATCTTGCTCAAAAGACTGCTAAGTTAGAGGAACTACTGAGTAAAAACAAAAATTGGGAATGGAACAATGAACATGAGTTAAGCTTCCGAAAGTTGAAAAGGGAGCTGATTCAAATTCCTGCTTTGGCCCAGCCAGATTTCTCAAAACCATTCTCATAGGTCTGGGAGCCATACTCTTCCAAGGAGTTCTGTCTGAAGCTGCCAAATTAGAAGAAATTGCTATCGTGCTGTACGCCAGTAGAAAATTAAAAACTTTGGAAAAGAATTATACTGTTCAAGAATTAGAGTGTCTGGCTGTTATGTTTGGTACTGAACACTTCAAGGTGTATTTATATGGCACAAAGTTCCTCCTCATTTATACAGACCATAATAATCTTGTGTGGCTGGAAAACAGCAGAAATTAGAATGCCAGACTTACTAGGTGGGCCTTAAAACTGCAGCAGTTCGATTATCGAATCCTTTACATCCAAGGCAAACAAAATCAACTCGCTGATATTTTAAGCCGTTATCCTCCTAGCGCTCCTGAGGAGAAGCTCCCTAATGAATCCACCGTAGTGTTTAATGTCTGGCATATAATGCCTAATAACTTGAATGAAGTTGAATTGGACAAGTGGAGGAAAAGGCAGAATAATGACTCCTTTTGTCAAAAAGTACGGAAGAATGTAAGGGAAAGTACTAAGGATAAGGAAAAATATCTGGAACATCAGGATTTATTAAACTCCCAGCAATTTCATCAAATTGTAGTCCCAGAATCTCTTATTCAAGAAGTTTTGCATGCGGAGCACGACGGAACTGGACATTTTGGATTCACTAAAACCTATAATAAAATAAAGTCCAGATACTTCTGGGGAAATATGAAAAGAAATGTATCTGAATATGTAAGGGAATGTTTAGTTTGTTCGAAGAATAAGCCCGACAGATTGGGTATTGTGAAGGAGAAACTAACAACCACTCAAAGGATTCCGCACGAAGTTGTGTCCGTGGACCTAATCGGAAGGTTACCTAGATCCAGTCGATATCTTTATCTGCTCACCATGGTGGATGTCGGCAGTAGGTTCCTGATTGCCTACCCACTGCGGACTGCCAGCACAGGAGAAATTATCAATAAATTGAAACTGGGTTACCTAACACATCTTGACAGATCGAGGAAGTCAGTTAACTTCGGATAGATGGAAGAAGTTTTTAGAAGGCCATTCCTATCGCCATTGCTTACATCTCCTTACCACCCTGCCAGTAACTTGGTAGAGCGATACAATCAAGAAATTGTAAGATTACTTAGAACATTCTGCATCAAAAGGCACGGAGACTGGCACAAATACATAAATAAAGTGTGTTGGATGCTGAACTTTTCGGTATCAGAGGAAACAGGATACGCGCCTGTGGAATTATTTTACAACAAACCAGTTCCAGCTAATTTGTTAAAACAACTAGAGTGGCCCCTTAACGAGCAAATTAATCAATTGCTTGGGAAACCAAACTGTTTAGAGCCCAGGAGAGTAATAGGAGGAAAAAGGATAAGCATAAGTTCAAAAATAAGGGCAATGCTTATTCCCTGCATTCTGGTGACCTCGTTCTCAAGCGGAATCGTAAACTCAGCTCAGCCAAAAATAATGTTATAGCTAAATTTTTCGAGTATTTTGTGAGACCGTTTCTAGTATCTGAAACGAAAAACAACGTTGCAACTCTGATTGATCCCAGGACTAAGGAAGTGGTTGGACGAGAGAACTATGATAACCTTATGTCAATAATTAAAATTTTAAGAAAAATGGGTGTGGCGTTTAGGGTTCGAACCAACGTTTGGGTTATTTATAAGACATTGATGTTCTAATGTAAGGGGAAATCAAAATGTACGAACACAATTTGAATTAGATATGATTAGAAATGTACATTGCGTGAACGGTCACTGGTTCGGCCATTGGAGGAGGACGATGATGTTCCTTCTACAATGGTCTTCGTTTACTAGCCAAATTTATCATGAATCTATCATGAATTTAAGAATCAGGAACCGGAAATCAGAAATCTGGACACTGAAATAAATTACGACATAATATTTAATACACCACTGTATACATACTTACAATTCCGCTCGCCTACTGAGGCACCATAAAAAAACACTGTCACGGACCCACAATGCACCGGGTCTAAACAAGTGAGCAACGCAGACCGCTGATGGTCGGCGTTATACGTACATAAACGCTATGTCTCGAGCACCATACCTAACCAGTTAAGTTAAAGAAGTTGAAATCACAAAGCTAGAAATTTAATCATGGTCTAGAGAGAGAAAACAGTTTCTCTCTGACCTACAAAGGTGCTGAAAAACAAAGTTTCTATCTGAAACTTTTAACTGTGAATGAATGTTCTAAGACTGTCTCTCTAAAATGTGAATGTCGAACTCTCTATCGAACTGCCAAATCGAAGTGTGTCTATCGAACGTGTAATCCTAGTGTGTCTATCAAACTGTGTCTATCGAACTGCTTCTGTTAAGTTCTTACTTCCTCTTTTCTCTTCGTTCTCGGAAGAATTGTTCCTCTTCTCTATTGGTCGTTGAACTTTTTGCTCCGCCCACACGTGGTCACTTCTGCATGTAGGGGCGATAATCGTAACACACGGGGGTGATAAGGGTGAGAATCCCTTAACATAAAAACACAATAGCACCTTGTTTGAGAGCTGATCTCGAGGAATGAAAAGCATCTTTTCTAATTAATTTTAATGGCTCACAACTTGGACACTTCGGTAAAGTTATTCCTTCCTTTGCTGTTGAAATCCCATCGAAGCGACGAGATATGAAGAGAAATGTTCTGGCAGGGTTGAAGTTCAAAATTCCGTACTAATCACTCTTGTCACTGAGCTGTCTATGAGCCGAGACTAGCGGGCGGTGGTCGTGAATTTATGCGTCTCGTGGAGAACACCATGTGTAGGGCGATTGTCTAGAATCCGAGCCTGGCCACCTGCAGAGTCTCACGCGAACAGAGGTTCGTTTGTTTAAAACGGGTAAGAAAGTTTTTAAATTTTAAATGCCTGAAGTTCCAGGTGATTAGCTCCTTCTCGGCAGAAATTATCTCGATAGGCTCCATCTGGGCTGAAATTATCTTGACGTGAACCAGAGTCTAGATGAATTTGTACGGGAGAGATATGGGAGTTTATTGCCGGACACACTGTTTCCTTCACCTTGAAGTAGGGGCGGTGATATATGGGAGGCTTCATGGGAACTAACGCTCAGCGAGGCAGCTGGGTTTCTTCTCAGAGAGCAGAAAATTAAGATCTTGGGGGGAAAGCGTAGAAAGACTGATGGGGATTTGTAATTGGCACATCGGTTATAACCTAAAAAAGATAGCTGCTCTTATTCCAGAAGGGAAGAATTGTTGCGAAGGTGGAAGAATGACTGTAATTAAGAACTAAAAAGAAAATTTACTCCATTTTCATTTTGTTAATTTTCTTTTTGTTTGTGGGAGGATGCCATGATACGCACCCACTTATTGTATCATTTTAAGTGTTTGATATGTTTAATATGTTAATTGTCTATTATGATGTAATTTGTTTTGTTCAATTGGGTAGTTTGTTATGGTTATGGACTTACCTTAAAACATTTGATTGTGGGTTGTGCCACGTTCCTCGCGTGAGCATCTGCCAGCTTAGCACAGGGTAGAGACAATGAGATACCTCTGGGCACAGACCAAGGTTACTAACGCTAAGAATATATGAAAAGAAACAACCCACTACGGAGGGTACAATTCGTACTATATTCTTGAATAATTATATACAAGTGTTAATATCTTTGTAAATCCTTTTATACAATATTATTCTTCTATTGTGGCTAATCTTCTTTATGCTTCTTCTTCTTGTAATCAATATAGCCTCTTCTTCTTATGGCATCTTCTTCTTATGACCTCTTAATTAATATGGCATCTTCTTCTTATAATGAATGTGGCATCTTCTTCTTATAATTAATGTGGCATCTTCTTCTTATAATTAATATGGCATCTTCTTCTTATAATTAATATGACATCTTCTTCTTAATATGTCATCTTCTTCTTATAGCCTCTTAATTAATATATCATCTTCTTCTTAAGGTGCCTTCTTCATGCAATTAATAAGGCTTCTTCTTATTATAATCGCTAAGGCTTCTCTTTCTTGTAATCAATAATATTTCTTCTTCCTTTTCTTTGTCGATCCAAATTGACGGAAATAAAATCAATCCCCCAGACAAACAAAGAGAAAGGGGTTAGTTAAAGATCGCCGCCTAGCCGGCGCTAACCTTAACTTGGAGCTACAGTGTATGCGCTTCCAAATGTGCTTGGGTGCTGCCGTGAGATGGCGCTACACCTGGGAAATAACAACCCAAAAGCCACACGAAACTCTAAGTTCGTGGGAACCGAAAAAGACACAAAATCGAAATTACAATTCGACTTCATTACTTTTGTATATTAATCACTTATGCCGTTACTGAATGATAATTCCCCTTTTCTCCTTATTTATATCCTGTTATTATGTTAAATTTATTTATTTATTTCCTCATAA
This sequence comes from Lepisma saccharinum, assembly GCF_977018435.1. Classification (NCBI taxonomy): domain Eukaryota; kingdom Metazoa; phylum Arthropoda; class Insecta; order Zygentoma; family Lepismatidae; genus Lepisma; species Lepisma saccharinum. Next base: position 15,471,618 of record NC_139244.1, on the reverse strand, counting down.
TTAGTATTAATATATACAATCACTATTTCATCATATCTGCTCTTTCCGTTGTCTCTATTTACAATCGTATAAGTTCTCCTGGGTGGTGCCATCTCTTACCCACTTTCTAGACTACTTTATGCATCACCTCATATAACCGTTGTTCCTTTTGCATGCTGCCATCTATTGTCCTTTATTTCAAAGAATAGCAATGCAGTTTGTGTTCGTGACACAAAATTCCCCTCCTCTGGGCAAAATTTTTCCTTTTGAGAAGTTTCGTATGCAAGGAAAAATTTTCTTCAACATCCATTCTTACTATTCACTTCTCATGTGTACTTTTCAACATTTGTTTAACGTCTTCCGTACAATTATATATTTTTACATTATCTAAGTTTTCTCTTCTTACTTCCTTTGTCACCATATCTTGTATAACTATAGTGTTTCTAAACGTTTCTAATACACTATACGGACCTTCGTATTTGAAAAACAATTTTTTAATTGTACGGTCAATGGCCTTACTTATTGGGTGTGTTTTACAATAAACTATATCACCCCTCTTTACTTCTATCTTCTTTCCTTTCGCTTCCTCTTTTGACGTCCTCTTCTTTCTTTTGTTATACAAGTCATTGAAAAATTCTTTCCTTGTTCCTCTTTCCATAACCTTCTTTGGCCATTCTAAATCATCAAAAATCATTGGCTCTGCCTCATATCCCAAGAAAATCTCTATCGGGCTCATATTCGCCTCAGCTGATATAGAGTTATTTAATAACATAACTATCCTGTTAATTACTGCGCACCACCTTGTATGATGATCATGACGGTACATTCTGAGTAACCTCACAATCTCTCCATTGTAACGCTCAATTGGATTTGAACTTGGGTGATATCTTGTTACATTAATCAATTTTATCCCTTTAAAATATAGATACTCCTTGAAATACTCTGAAGTAAATTGAGTCCCGTTGTCTGTCAACATTTTCTTTGGGCTACCATAATGTTTGATAAATCCTTCATCCAACTTCTTGACTATCTCTTTGGTTGTGGCTTTCTTTAAAGGATAGCACATGATAAACTTGCTACATATGTCCACACACGTCAATATGTACAAACATCCCTTAGACCTAGGTAATGGTCCAATTAGATCTATCGAAACCATATCTAATGGCCATTTAGCGATAATATGTAGTTCTTCTTTCTTAAATTTTATCTTTGAAGGTTTAGTTTGTATGCAAATTGTACAATTTCTAACATGGTTAACAACGTCACTCTTCATAGTCTTCCATACGTAAAATCTTCTAGCTAATCTCAGCGTTTTGTCAACTCCGAAGTGGCCAGATCCTTCATGAACGATCTCGAGTACTCTTCTTATCAAAGTTCGTGGTACACTAATCCTTACTTGGTTCGGATTCTCATAACTAACTTGGAAAACGATGCCATTTATAACTTTGTATCTTTTCTTTATCTTAGACATCCTTGTTTTCTTGTTTCCTTCCTCTCCTTCCAACACTTTGATAATCTCCCTTAGTTCCTCATCTTCCTCTGTTCCAACTCGCCATTCCTGTTCTTTAATACCATTCACTTCTTCCTCAGCGATAGCGTTGATTTCTAGCCTAATCACTTCCTCTGGTTCCTGATTTCCCTTTAAAGGTGCTCTGCTTAGAGTATCTGCAACATGGTTTTCCTTTCCTTTTATATCTATAACATCAAAACTGTACTGTTGCAGTAAGATCGCCCATCTCGTAAGCCTTGCATTCCACTGTCTTGCAGAATTTAGCCAAACTAGACTCTTGTGATCACATACCACCTTGAATCTCCTGCCTTTCAGATATGCAGAAAACTTTTCTATTCCAAATATTATCGCCAAACACTCTAGCTCACTTATAGTATACGCTCTTTCAAAGTTCTTCAAGCTTCTGCTAGCATATTGTATTACATTATCTTCATTGGATTCGTTTTTCTGAAATAGGTATGCTCCCAATCCAATGTTTGATGCGTCGGTACCTAAAAAGAACATTTTCCCGAAATCAGGTTGGCTTATAGCTGGTGCTTGTATAAGGTCTTGCTTAAGTCTTTGGAAAGCCTCCTCTTCGTCTTCTTCCCATTTCCATTTTATATGTTTTCTGAGGAGTTCATATAATGGCTTGGCTTTGCTTGCGAAATTGTGTATAAATTTCGATCGCCAATTACATACTCCCAGGAATCTTTGGAGTTGTTTCCTTGTGTTTGGTCTTGGGAACTTGCTTATAGCGTCATTTTTGTCTGGGCACATCTTTATTTCACCTCCAGATACCACATGACCTAGGAAACGTATTTCCTTCCTTGCAAAAGAGCATTTTTCCAATTTGACAGTTAATCCTGCTTCTGCCAATTTACTTAATACCCAATCTATTTTTTCTATGTGTGTCTCCCAATCTTTTGTATGTATACACATATCATCCACATATATAGCAAGCCATTCTCTTGTTTCTATACTAAATATTCTGTTGAGAGCCGTCATAAAAGCTGATACTGACGAATTTAAACCATATGGTAAAAGGTAAAGTGTTCCCCTGTGCATAGCACCACGCCATGAAGGCGTATAGGGGGTGTGGGGGTAACGCCCCACACTTTCTTGATCCGGTCGTGAGTGGGGTGATGTGATCAGCATCACGCCCCTGACCGCCTTTACCCCCCAGGGTTTCCCCCAGGTACCCATGTTATTCGACGCTGGGTGGGCGCCGGGGCCGCTTCCATCCTTAGAAAAGTTCCCGGATTTGAACCGGCCGGGGATCGAACCCGGGACCTTGAGCATGGTAGCCAGACGCGTTACCGACTGAGCCACCGCGGCCTAAACCATATGGAAGCCTTCTAAATTGAAATAACCTTGATCCATATCGAAACGCTGTATATTTTCTAGACTCTTCTTCTATTTCTACCTGAAAGTATCCCAAAGTCATATCAAACGATGTGAAGTATATGCTGCCTGAAAAAGTGTGTAGTAATTCATTTATTCTTTCTACTTGATTTCTGGGAAGTAGCACGTGTTTATTTAGCTCCCTTAAATCCAGTACGGGCCTCACACCTCCGTCCGGTTTGTCTACCACGTGCATTGGGCTTACATGTACGCTATTGGAGTTCTCTATTATCCCCCAACTTAACCATTTCTTCAATTCCTTTTCTACAGCTTCTCTCTTTGCAAAGGGTATAGGATATTGCTTTGACACTATTGGACTCGCTGTGTATACCTCAATCCTATAGGTGTACACATCCGTCACTCCTGGGCGTTGGCTAAATATTCCCCTATGTCTCAACAAAATATATCTTAAATTTTCTTTTTCCTTTTCCGAGATCCAATGACACTCATCCACTTTGGCTTGTATTTCTTCTTTCGATGCCTTGTATTTATGGTCCTCTATTTCGGCCTCTTTTTCATATTCACATTTTACATTTTCATTTTCCATTATATCATCGTAGTCTTTCTTCTTATACACTGCATCATGTTTCTGATATACAAGACTTTGCTTCCTAATGCCTATTTCGCTCTCGGAACCTTTTATTTCATCCTCCATAGGGATATCTACTTTCATGTTCTCCATTGATTCTAGATTTAGCCGTTTTTCTTTTATGTGTATGTGCCCATTGTAGTTTTCTAAGAAAGGTACTCCTAGGATTATATCACACCTCAAACCCTTTATCACCAGAAATTTTATTTCGAAATTCGCTCCTCTGATGCTCATCATGATGCGTACCGTGCCCTGAATTTTGTAGTCTTCATTTCCCGCAGCCATAACTAATCTGACTTTGTCTTTTTCAGAAGCGTCTAATTTTGCTTGTGGGTATTTCTCTTTAATTCTCTGCCAAAATTTATAGCTCATTACTTCGACGACACTCCCACAATCGATCAGGCATTTAACCTTAATTTCAATTATTTCTGCTTCCACATACAATGATCTTCCAGGTTTTAGGTTTTCAAAACTCGGCTCTCCAATTAAAAATAACTTCAGAATTCCTTCTTCATTTATCTTATGTTCTCCCTTCATATATTCATCGTTTTCCTTTGCTCTCACACCTGGGAGTTGCTGCGAGAGCTCTACAAGTTTAGCCTCTCGACCGATTCCACATTCCTCGATTCCTCATTTAACTGCTGCCATCCAGCATTTCCTACTTCGTTCTGCACCTGGCTTCTGACTAATTCCACTGCTTCTCTTCGCTCTTCATTTATCTCAGGATTTCCCCTCTCGTTCCTGTCGTTGTAGTTGTTTCCTGTAGGTTGCCTTTCTTCTATCTCCATCCCTCTTTCTGAGTTTCTTCGATTCACATTTTGCCAATAATCATTTCTTCCTATATATCCGCGGTTTCCTCTCCACGGTCCTGTATTCCTTCTATCATAATTTCTTTGCTCTTCCTGAACATTATTTCGCCTTCTGCCGTTTCCGTTATCTTCTAAGAATCCTCTTCCTCTGCCTCTATATGCATTTCTGACTTCTATGTTCCTAATCCCGAATTCTTGTTTCCGGAATTTCTGCTCTGGACGTTGTTCCTCTTCAGGATGATGCCTCTTAGGATAATATCTACCTTCCTTTTCTTTATCCCATGACCTTTGAGTCTTCTTCAGCATGTCATCTGTTCTGAGGTAGTCTATCAAGTCTTCCACCTTTCTTATTTTTACTACAGCCACCGCTCTTTGTGTCCATATTGGTAGCGTTTGTATCACTTGTCTAACCAACTCTTCCTCGTTCCATTTTTCATTCAAATTTCGGAAACTCCTTAACGTTTCCCATGTGTGTGCTTCCAAACTCTCAACCTTGGACCAATCTATACATTTTCTTTTCAATGTCTCCAATTGCCTTTCCTTAATTTCCTCACTACAATAATATTCCAAAAATCTTTTACTAAACTCTTCGAATGTTCCAAACTTGTGCTGATTTAACTGATACCAGCCTACTGCAGACTTTTCAAAACATCCTTCGATTAGGTCCAGTATCATATTTCCTGGTATCCTCATTAGCTTTACGTTAGTTGTTAGTTCCTTCAGGAATTTTCGTGGACACTTGTCCGATATATTTCCATTAAACTTGGGCAAGTGTTGTAACTCATTAGGCTTAGGGATTCTTGTTTTATATTTTCCCTCTTCCAAATTACTTCCGTTTATTTTGTCCAACCATCTTCCATTATCGCTTCCTTCTTCACTACTTTTCCATTTCCTTTTCTTCCTCTGATGATTCCTTTTATGCTTTATTTCCTCCTCTGTGTTCGATTCGTCGCTACTACTTTCCTTTTTTATTCTGATCTTTTTATACTCTTCCTTTCCGTCATTTCCTTCTCGATTGAAACCTATTGTCTTATCTTGTATTCTCATATCCTCTATTTTATGTATTATTTCTCTCCATTGTACTTTATTCTCTTGCTTTCCTTTGTCGATCTTACCTTCGAGGGTTTGCATCTTCTTATTACTCTCCTCTAATTCTTCCCTAACTTCTTGTCGTTCTCTAATTATCATTTCTCTGAATTTCAAGGTTTCTTTTACTATTGTTTCTTCTGTCACAATTTTCATTTCTTCTACTCTGTTTTCCACTTCATCTATTTTGGAGATGTTAATATCTATCTGCTTCGTATTTGCCAAAATTTTGTTTTCTAAACCTGTACTCCTCTGCTGGCATTCTTCATTCACTCTTGAAACTTCCTTTTCTATCTTTCTATTGGTTTCTTCATGTCGTTCATCTGACATCCTTATCATATCTTCTATCTTTCTCTCCAATGCTTTCCTGTTTTCTTCACATACTTCTGCCATCTCTTCTATTTTTCGATTATTTTCTTCTAACCTTTCTTTAACTTCCTTGCTGTTTTCTTCTATTTTCTCTTCCAACCTTTCTTTAACTTCTTTGCTGTTTTCTTCCATTTTCTCTTCCAACCTTTCTTTAACTTCTTTGCTGTTTTCTTCTATTTTCTCTTCCAACCTTTCTTTAACTTCTTTGCTGTTTTCTTCCATTTTCTCTTCCAACCTTCTGATGTTGTGATCTTGACTTTCTTTTATTTCCATCATCATTTTCATCAACATCTCCATCGTGTTTTGTTCTTCTTTCTTTCCTTCCTTTTCCTTTAACTTTACTTTCCTGCATTCCTTGCATTCGTATCCTTCTCCTCTTTCACATATCTTCTCATATTTTTCTTTCCGGATTCCTTCACATAACCAGTGTTTCATTTCTTCACATATCTTACACTGTATTATTTCTTCCTTATTTCCTTCTTCGCCACAACATATATATTTTCCTTCTTCCATTTTCGCTTTACTTATCTTTCCAAAATCTTATTCTTTGCGTTATTTCAACCTCTGGTCTGTATCGAGCCCCACACGTTGGTCGCCATTAATCAATGCCACGTTCCTCGCGTGAGCATCTGCCAGCTTAGCACAGGGTAGAGACAATGAGATACCTCTGGGCACAGACCAAGGTTACTAACGCTAAGAATATATGAAAAGAAACAACAGATTTAACCCACTACGGAGGGTACAATTCGTTCTATATTCTTGAATAATTATATACAAGTGTTAATATCTTTGTAAATCCTTTTATACAATATTATTCTTCTATTGTGGCTAATCTTCTTTATGCTTCTTCTTCTTGTAATCAATATAGCCTCTTCTTCTTATGGCATCTTCTTCTTATGACCTCTTAATTAATATGGCATCTTCTTCTTATAATGAATGTGGCATCTTCTTCTTATAATTAATATGGCATCTTCTTCTTATAATTAATATGACATCTTCTTCTTAATATGTCATCTTCTTCTTATAGCCTCTTAATTAATATATCATCTTCTTCTTAAGGTGCCTTCTTCATGCAATTAATAAGGCTTCTTCTTCTTATAATCGCTAAGGTTTCTCTTTCTTGTAATCAATAATATTTCTTCTTCCTTTTCTTTGTCGATCCAAATTGACGGAAATAAAATCAATCCCCCAGACAAACAAAGAGAAAGGGGTTAGTTAAAGATCGCCGCCTAGCCGGCGCTAACCTTAACTTGGAGCTACAGTGTATGCGCTTCCAAATGTGCTTGGGTGCTGCCGTGAGATGGCGCTACACCTGGGAAATAACAACCCAAAAGCCACACGAAACTCTAAGTTCGTGGGAACCGAAAAAGACACAAAATCGAAATTACAATTCGACTTCATTACTTTTGTATATTAATCACTTATGCCGTTACTGAATGATAATTCCCCTTTTCTCCTTATTTATATCCTGTTATTATGTTAAATTTATTTATTTATTTCCTCATAATTAGTATTAATATATACAATCACTATTTCATCATATCTGCTCTTTCCGTTGTCTCTATTTACAATCGTATAAGTTCTCCTGGGTGGTGCCATCTCTTACCCACTTTCTAGACTACTTTATGCATCACCTCATATAACCGTTGTTCCTTTTGCATGCTGCCATCTATTGTCCTTTATTTCAAAGAATAGCAATGCAGTTTGTGTTCGTGACACAAAATTCCCCTCCTCTGGGCAAAATTTTTCCTTTTGAGAAGTTTCGTATGCAAGGAAAAATTTTCTTCAACATCCATTCTTACTATTCACTTCTCATGTGTACTTTTCAACATTTGTTTAACGTCTTCCGTACAATTATATATTTTTACATTATCTAAGTTTTCTCTTCTTACTTCCTTTGTCACCATATCTTGTATAACTATAGTGTTTCTAAACGTTTCTAATACACTATACGGACCTTCGTATTTGAAAAACAATTTTTTAATTGTACGGTCAATGGCCTTACTTATTGGGTGTGTTTTACAATAAACTATATCACCCCTCTTTACTTCTATCTTCTTTCCTTTCGCTTCCTCTTTTGACGTCCTCTTCTTTCTTTTGTTATACAAGTCATTGAAAAATTCTTTCCTTGTTCCTCTTTCCATAACCTTCTTTGGCCATTCTAAATCATCAAAAATCATTGGCTCTGCCTCATATCCCAAGAAAATCTCTATCGGGCTCATATTCGCCTCAGCTGATATAGAGTTATTTAATAACATAACTATCCTGTTAATTACTGCGCACCACCTTGTATGATGATCATGACGGTACATTCTGAGTAACCTCACAATCTCTCCATTGTAACGCTCAATTGGATTTGAACTTGGGTGATATCTTGTTACATTAATCAATTTTATCCCTTTAAAATATAGATACTCCTTGAAATACTCTGAAGTAAATTGAGTCCCGTTGTCTGTCAACATTTTCTTTGGGCTACCATAATGTTTGATAAATCCTTCATCCAACTTCTTGACTATCTCTTTGGTTGTGGCTTTCTTTAAAGGATAGCACATGATAAACTTGCTACATATGTCCACACACGTCAATATGTACAAACATCCCTTAGACCTAGGTAATGGTCCAATTAGATCTATCGAAACCATATCTAATGGCCATTTAGCGATAATATGTAGTTCTTCTTTCTTAAATTTTATCTTTGAAGGTTTAGTTTGTATGCAAATTGTACAATTTCTAACATGGTTAACAACGTCACTCTTCATAGTCTTCCATACGTAAAATCTTCTAGCTAATCTCAGCGTTTTGTCAACTCCGAAGTGGCCAGATCCTTCATGAACGATCTCGAGTACTCTTCTTATCAAAGTTCGTGGTACACTAATCCTTACTTGGTTCGGATTCTCATAACTAACTTGGAAAACGATGCCATTTATAACTTTGTATCTTTTCTTTATCTTAGACATCCTTGTTTTCTTGTTTCCTTCCTCTCCTTCCAACACTTTGATAATCTCCCTTAGTTCCTCATCTTCCTCTGTTCCAACTCGCCATTCCTGTTCTTTAATACCATTCACTTCTTCCTCAGCGATAGCGTTGATTTCTAGCCTAATCACTTCCTCTGGTTCCTGATTTCCCTTTAAAGGTGCTCTGCTTAGAGTATCTGCAACATGGTTTTCCTTTCCTTTTATATCTATAACATCAAAACTGTACTGTTGCAGTAAGATCGCCCATCTCGTAAGCCTTGCATTCCACTGTCTTGCAGAATTTAGCCAAACTAGACTCTTGTGATCACATACCACCTTGAATCTCCTGCCTTTCAGATATGCAGAAAACTTTTCTATTCCAAATATTATCGCCAAACACTCTAGCTCACTTATAGTATACGCTCTTTCAAAGTTCTTCAAGCTTCTGCTAGCATATTGTATTACATTATCTTCATTGGATTCGTTTTTCTGAAATAGGTATGCTCCCAATCCAATGTTTGATGCGTCGGTACCTAAAAAGAACATTTTCCCGAAATCAGGTTGGCTTATAGCTGGTGCTTGTATAAGGTCTTGCTTAAGTCTTTGGAAAGCCTCCTCTTCGTCTTCTTCCCATTTCCATTTTATATGTTTTCTGAGGAGTTCATATAATGGCTTGGCTTTGCTTGCGAAATTGTGTATAAATTTCGATCGCCAATTACATACTCCCAGGAATCTTTGGAGTTGTTTCCTTGTGTTTGGTCTTGGGAACTAGCTTATAGCGTCATTTTTGTCTGGGCACATCTTTATTTCACCTCCAGATACCACATGACCTAGGAAACGTATTTCCTTCCTTGCAAAAGAGCATTTTTCCAATTTGACAGTTAATCCTGCTTCTGCCAATTTACTTAATACCCAATCTATTTTTTCTATGTGTGTCTCCCAATCTTTTGTATGTATACAAATATCATCCACATATATAGCAAGCCATTCTCTTGTTTCTATACTAAATATTCTGTTGAGAGCCGTCATAAAAGCTGATACTGACGAATTTAAACCATATGGTAAAAGGTAAAGTGTTCCCCTGTGCATAGCACCACGCCATGAAGGCGTATAGGGGGTGTGGGGGTAACGCCCCACACTTTCTTGATCCGGTCGTGAGTGGGGTGATGTGATCAGCATCACGCCCCTGACCGCCTTTACCCCCCAGGGTTTCCCCCAGGTACCCATGTTATTCGACGCTGGGTGGGCGCCGGGGCCGCTTCCATCCTTAGAAAAGTTCCCGGATTTGAACCGGCCGGGGATCGAACCCGGGACCTTGAGCATGGTAGCCAGACGCGTTACCGACTGAGCCACCGCGGCCTAAACCATATGGAAGCCTTCTAAATTGAAATAACCTTGATCCATATCGAAACGCTGTATATTTTCTAGACTCTTCTTCTATTTTTACCTGAAAGTATCCCAAAGTCATATCAAACGATGTGAAGTATATGCTGCCTGAAAAAGTGTGTAGTAATTCATTTATTCTTTCTACTTGATTTCTGGGAAGTAGCACGTGTTTATTTAGCTCCCTTAAATCCAGTACGGGCCTCACACCTCCGTCCGGTTTGTCTACCACGTGCATTGGGCTTACATGTACGCTATTGGAGTTCTCTATTATCCCCCAACTTAACCATTTCTTCAATTCCTTTTCTACAGCTTCTCTCTTTGCAAAGGGTATAGGATATTGCTTTGACACTATTGGACTCGCTGTGTATACCTCAATCCTATAGGTGTACACATCCGTCACTCCTGGGCGTTGGCTAAATATTCCCCTATGTCTCAACAAAATATATCTTAAATTTTCTTTTTCCTTTTCCGAGATCCAATGACACTCATCCACTTTGGCTTGTATTTCTTCTTTCGATGCCTTGTATTTATGGTCCTCTATTTCGGCCTCTTTTTCATATTCACATTTTACATTTTCATTTTCCATTATATCATCGTAGTCTTTCTTCTTATACACTGCATCATGTTTCTGATATACAAGACTTTGCTTCCTAATGCCTATTTCGCTCTCGGAACCTTTTATTTCATCCTCCATAGGGATATCTACTTTCATGTTCTCCATTGATTCTAGATTTAGCCGTTTTTCTTTTATGTGTATGTGCCCATTGTAGTTTTCTAAGAAAGGTACTCCTAGGATTATATCACACCTCAAACCCTTTATCACCAGAAATTTTATTTCGAAATTCGCTCCTCTGATGCTCATCATGATGCGTACCGTGCCCTGAATTTTGTAGTCTTCATTTCCCGCAGCCATAACTAATCTGACTTTGTCTTTTTCAGAAGCGTCTAATTTTGCTTGTGGGTATTTCTCTTTAATTCTCTGCCAAAATTTATAGCTCATTACTTCGACGACACTCCCACAATCGATCAGGCATTTAACCTTAATTTCAATTATTTCTGCTTCCACATACAATGATCTTCCAGGTTTTAGGTTTTCAAAACTCGGCTCTCCAATTAAAAATAACTTCAGAATTCCTTCTTCATTTATCTTATGTTCTCCCTTCATATATTCATCGTTTTCCTTTGCTCTCACACCTGGGAGTTGCTGCGAGAGCTCTACAAGTTTAGCCTCTCGACCGATTCCACATTCCTCGATTCCTCATTTAACTGCTGCCATCCAGCATTTCCTACTTCGTTCTGCACCTGGCTTCTGACTAATTCCACTGCTTCTCTTCGCTCTTCATTTATCTCAGGATTTCCCCTCTCGTTCCTGTCGTTGTAGTTGTTTCCTCTAGGTTGCCTTTCTTCTATCTCCATCCCTCTTTCTGAGTTTCTTCGATTCACATTTTGCCAATAATCATTTCTTCCTATATATCCGCGGTTTCCTCTCCACGGTCCTGTATTCCTTCTATCATAATTTCTTTGCTCTTCCTGAACATTATTTCGCCTTCTGCCGTTTCCGTTATCTTCTAAGAATCCTCTTCCTCTGCCTCTATATGCATTTCTGACTTCTATGTTCCTAATCCCGAATTCTTGTTTCCGGAATTTCTGCTCTGGACGTTGTTCCTCTTCAGGATGATGCCTCTTAGGATAATATCTACCTTCCTTTTCTTTATCCCATGACCTTTGAGTCTTCTTCAGCATGTCATCTGTTCTGAGGTAGTCTATCAAGTCTTCCACCTTTCTTATTTTTACTACAGCCACCGCTCTTTGTGTCCATATTGGTAGCGTTTGTATCACTTGTCTAACCAACTCTTCCTCGTTCCATTTTTCATTCAAATTTCGGAAACTCCTTAACGTTTCCCATGTGTGTGCTTCCAAACTCTCAACCTTGGACCAATCTATACATTTTCTTTTCAATGTCTCCAATTACCTTTCCTTAATTTCCTCACTACAATAATATTCCAAAAATCTTTTACTAAACTCTTCGAATGTTCCAAACTTGTGCTGATTTAACTGATACCAGCCTACTGCAGACTTTTCAAAACATCCTTCGATTAGGTCCAGTATCATATTTCCTGGTATCCTCATTAGCTTTACGTTAGTTGTTAGTTCCTTCAGGAATTTTCGTGGACACTTGTCCGATATATTTCCATTAAACTTGGGCAAGTGTTGTAACTCATTAGGCTTAGGGATTCTTGTTTTATATTTTCCCTCTTCCAAATTACTTCCGTTTATTTTGTCCAACCATCTTCCATTATCGCTCCCTTCTTCACTACTTTTCCATTTCCTTTTCTTCCTCTGATGATTCCTTTTATGCTTTATTTCCTCCTCTGTGTTCGATTCGTCGCTACTACTTTCCTTTTTTATTCTGATCTTTTTATACTCTTCCTTTCCGTCATTTCCTTCTCGATTGAAACCTATTGTCTTATCTTGTATTCTCATATCCTCTATTTTATGTATTATTTCTCTCCATTGTACTTTATTCTCTTGCTTTCCTTTGTCGATCTTACCTTCGAGGGTTTGCATCTTCTTATTACTCTCCTCTAATTCTTCCCTAACTTCTTGTCGTTCTCTAATTATCATTTCTCTGAATTTCAAGGTTTCTTTTACTATTGTTTCTTCTGTCACAATTTTCATTTCTTCTACTCTGTTTTCCACTTCATCTATTTTGGAGATGTTAATATCTATCTGCTTCTTATTTGCCAAAATTTTGTTTTCTAAACCTGTACTCCTCTGCTGGCATTCTTCATTCACTCTTGAAACTTCCTTTTCTATCTTTCTATTGGTTTCTTCATGTCGTTCATCTGACATCCTTATCATATCTTCTATCTTTCTCTCCAATGCTTTCCTGTTTTCTTCACATACTTCTGCCATCTCTTCTATTTTTCGATTATTTTCTTCTAACCTTTCTTTAACTTCCTTGCCGTTTTCTTCTATTTTCTCTTCCAACCTTTCTTTAACTTCTTTGCTGTTTTCTTCCATTTTCTCTTCCAACCTTTCTTTAACTTCTTTGCTGTTTTCTTCTATTTTCTCTTCCAACCTTTCTTTAACTTCTTTGCTGTTTTCTTCCATTTTCTCTTCCAACCTTCTGATGTTGTGATCTTGACTTTCTTTTATTTCCATCATCATTTTCATCAACATCTCCATCGTGTTTTGTTCTTCTTTCTTTCCTTCCTTTTCCTTTAACTTTACTTTCCTGCATTCCTTGCATTCGTATCCTTCTCCTCTTTCACATATCTTCTCATATTTTTCTTTCCGGATTCCTTCACATAACCAGTGTTTCATTTCTTCACATATCTTACACTGTATTATTTCTTCCTTATTTCCTTCTTCGCCACAACATATATATTTTCCTTCTTCCATTTTCGCTTTACTTATCTTTCCAAAATCTTATTCTTTGCGTTATTTCAACCTCTGGTCTGTATCGAGCCCCACACGTTGGTCGCCATTAATCAATGCCACGTTCCTCGCGTGAGCATCTGCCAGCTTAGCACAGGGTAGAGACAATGAGATACCTCTGGGCACAGACCAAGGTTACTAACGCTAAGAATATATGAAAAGAAACAACAGATTTAACCCACTACGGAGGGTACAATTCGTTCTATATTCTTGAATAATTATATACAAGTGTTAATATCTTTGTAAATCCTTTTATACAATATTATTCTTCTATTGTGGCTAATCTTCTTTATGCTTCTTCTTCTTGTAATCAATATAGCCTCTTCTTCTTATGGCATCTTCTTCTTATGACCTCTTAATTAATATGGCATCTTCTTCTTATAATGAATGTGGCATCTTCTTCTTATAATTAATATGGCATCTTCTTCTTATAATTAATATGACATCTTCTTCTTAATATGTCATCTTCTTCTTATAGCCTCTTAATTAATATATCATCTTCTTCTTAAGGTGCCTTCTTCATGCAATTAATAAGGCTTCTTCTTCTTATAATCGCTAAGGTTTCTCTTTCTTGTAATCAATAATATTTCTTCTTCCTTTTCTTTGTCGATCCAAATTGACGGAAATAAAATCAATCCCCCAGACAAACAAAGAGAAAGGGGTTAGTTAAAGATCGCCGCCTAGCCGGCGCTAACCTTAACTTGGAGCTACAGTGTATGCGCTTCCAAATGTGCTTGGGTGCTGCCGTGAGATGGCGCTACACCTGGGAAATAACAACCCAAAAGCCACACGAAACTCTAAGTTCGTGGGAACCGAAAAAGACACAAAATCGAAATTACAATTCGACTTCATTACTTTTGTATATTAATCACTTATGCCGTTACTGAATGATAATTCCCCTTTTCTCCTTATTTATATCCTGTTATTATGTTAAATTTATTTATTTATTTCCTCATAATTAGTATTAATATATACAATCACTATTTCATCATATCTGCTCTTTCCGTTGTCTCTATTTACAATCGTATAAGTTCTCCTGGGTGGTGCCATCTCTTACCCACTTTCTAGACTACTTTATGCATCACCTCATATAACCGTTGTTCCTTTTGCATGCTGCCATCTATTGTCCTTTATTTCAAAGAATAGCAATGCAGTTTGTGTTCGTGACACAAAATTCCCCTCCTCTGGGCAAAATTTTTCCTTTTGAGAAGTTTCGTATGCAAGGAAAAATTTTCTTCAACATCCATTCTTACTATTCACTTCTCATGTGTACTTTTCAACATTTGTTTAACGTCTTCCGTACAATTATATATTTTTACATTATCTAAGTTTTCTCTTCTTACTTCCTTTGTCACCATATCTTGTATAACTATAGTGTTTCTAAACGTTTCTAATACACTATACGGACCTTCGTATTTGAAAAACAATTTTTTAATTGTACGGTCAATGGCCTTACTTATTGGGTGTGTTTTACAATAAACTATATCACCCCTCTTTACTTCTATCTTCTTTCCTTTCGCTTCCTCTTTTGACGTCCTCTTCTTTCTTTTGTTATACAAGTCATTGAAAAATTCTTTCCTTGTTCCTCTTTCCATAACCTTCTTTGGCCATTCTAAATCATCAAAAATCATTGGCTCTGCCTCATATCCCAAGAAAATCTCTATCGGGCTCATATTCGCCTCAGCTGATATAGAGTTATTTAATAACATAACTATCCTGTTAATTACTGCGCACCACCTTGTATGATGATCATGACGGTACATTCTGAGTAACCTCACAATCTCTCCATTGTAACGCTCAATTGGATTTGAACTTGGGTGATATCTTGTTACATTAATCAATTTTATCCCTTTAAAATATAGATACTCCTTGAAATACTCTGAAGTAAATTGAGTCCCGTTGTCTGTCAACATTTTCTTTGGGCTACCATAATGTTTGATAAATCCTTCATCCAACTTCTTGACTATCTCTTTGGTTGTGGCTTTCTTTAAAGGATAGCACATGATAAACTTGCTACATATGTCCACACACGTCAATATGTACAAACATCCCTTAGACCTAGGTAATGGTCCAATTAGATCTATCGAAACCATATCTAATGGCCATTTAGCGATACTATGTAGTTCTTCTTTCTTAAATTTTATCTTTGAAGGTTTAGTTTGTATGCAAATTGTACAATTTCTAACATGGTTAACAACGTCACTCTTCATAGTCTTCCATACGTAAAATCTTCTAGCTAATCTCAGCGTTTTGTCAACTCCGAAGTGGCCAGATCCTTCATGAACGATCTCGAGTACTCTTCTTATCAAAGTTCGTGGTACACTAATCCTTACTTGGTTCGGATTCTCATAACTAACTTGGAAAACGATGCCATTTATAACTTTGTATCTTTTCTTTATCTTAGACATCCTTGTTTTCTTGTTTCCTTCCTCTCCTTCCAACACTTTGATAATCTCCCTTAGTTCCTCATCTTCCTCTGTTCCAACTCGCCATTCCTGTTCTTTAATACCATTCACTTCTTCCTCAGCGATAGCGTTGATTTCTAGCCTAATCACTTCCTCTGGTTCCTGATTTCCCTTTAAAGGTGCTCTGCTTAGAGTATCTGCAACATGGTTTTCCTTTCCTTTTATATCTATAACATCAAAACTGTACTGTTGCAGTAAGATCGCCCATCTCGTAAGCCTTGCATTCCACTGTCTTGCAGAATTTAGCCAAACTAGACTCTTGTGATCACATACCACCTTGAATCTCCTGCCTTTCAGATATGCAGAAAACTTTTCTATTCCAAATATTATCGCCAAACACTCTAGCTCACTTATAGTATACGCTCTTTCAAAGTTCTTCAAGCTTCTGCTAGCATATTGTATTACATTATCTTCATTGGATTCGTTTTTCTGAAATAGGTATGCTCCCAATCCAATGTTTGATGCGTCGGTACCTAAAAAGAACATTTTCCCGAAATCAGGTTGGCTTATAGCTGGTGCTTGTATAAGGTCTTGCTTAAGTCTTTGGAAAGCCTCCTCTTCGTCTTCTTCCCATTTCCATTTTATATGTTTTCTGAGGAGTTCATATAATGGCTTGGCTTTGCTTGCGAAATTGTGTATAAATTTCGATCGCCAATTACATACTCCCAGGAATCTTTGGAGTTGTTTCCTTGTGTTTGGTCTTGGGAACTTGCTTATAGCGTCATTTTTGTCTGGGCACATCTTTATTTCACCTCCAGATACCACATGACCTAGGAAACGTATTTCCTTCCTTGCAAAAGAGCATTTTTCCAATTTGACAGTTAATCCTGCTTCTGCCAATTTACTTAATACCCAATCTATTTTTTCTATGTGTGTCTCCCAATCTTTTGTATGTATACACATATCATCCACATATATAGCAAGCCATTCTCTTGTTTCTATACTAAATATTCTGTTGAGAGCCGTCATAAAAGCTGATACTGACGAATTTAAACCATATGGTAAAAGGTAAAGTGTTCCCCTGTGCATAGCACCACGCCATGAAGGCGTATAGGGGGTGTGGGGGTAACGCCCCACACTTTCTTGATCCGGTCGTGAGTGGGGTGATGTGATCAGCATCACGCCCCTGACCGCCTTTACCCCCCAGGGTTTCCCCCAGGTACCCATGTTATTCGACGCTGGGTGGGCGCCGGGGCCGCTTCCATCCTTAGAAAAGTTCCCGGATTTGAACCGGCCGGGGATCGAACCCGGGACCTTGAGCATGGTAGCCAGACGCGTTACCGACTGAGCCACCGCGGCCTAAACCATATGGAAGCCTTCTAAATTGAAATAACCTTGATCCATATCGAAACGCTGTATATTTTCTAGACTCTTCTTCTATTTCTACCTGAAAGTATCCCAAAGTCATATCAAACGATGTGAAGTATATGCTGCCTGAAAAAGTGTGTAGTAATTCATTTATTCTTTCTACTTGATTTCTGGGAAGTAGCACGTGTTTATTTAGCTCCCTTAAATCCAGTACGGGCCTCACACCTCCGTCCGGTTTGTCTACCACGTGCATTGGGCTTACATGTACGCTATTGGAGTTCTCTATTATCCCCCAACTTAACCATTTCTTCAATTCCTTTTCTACAGCTTCTCTCTTTGCAAAGGGTATAGGATATTGCTTTGACACTATTGGACTCGCTGTGTATACCTCAATCCTATAGGTGTACACATCCGTCACTCCTGGGCGTTGGCTAAATATTCCCCTATGTCTCAACAAAATATATCTTAAATTTTCTTTTTCCTTTTCCGAGATCCAATGACACTCATCCACTTTGGCTTGTATTTCTTCTTTCGATGCCTTGTATTTATGGTCCTCTATTTCGGCCTCTTTTTCATATTCACATTTTACATTTTCATTTTCCATTATATCATCGTAGTCTTTCTTCTTATACACTGCATCATGTTTCTGATATACAAGACTTTGCTTCCTAATGCCTATTTCGCTCTCGGAACCTTTTATTTCATCCTCCATAGGGATATCTACTTTCATGTTCTCCATTGATTCTAGATTTAGCCGTTTTTCTTTTATGTGTATGTGCCCATTGTAGTTTTCTAAGAAAGGTACTCCTAGGATTATATCACACCTCAAACCCTTTATCACCAGAAATTTTATTTCGAAATTCGCTCCTCTGATGCTCATCATGATGCGTACCGTGCCCTGAATTTTGTAGTCTTCATTTCCCGCAGCCATAACTAATCTGACTTTGTCTTTTTCAGAAGCGTCTAATTTTGCTTGTGGGTATTTCTCTTTAATTCTCTGCCGAAATTTATAGCTCATTACTTCGACGACACTCCCACAATCGATCAGGCATTTAACCTTAATTTCAATTATTTCTGCTTCCACATACAATGATCTTCCAGGTTTTAGGTTTTCAAAACTCGGCTCTCCAATTAAAAATAACTTCAGAATTCCTTCTTCATTTCTCTTATGTTCTCCCTTCATATATTCATCGTTTTCCTTTGCTCTCACACCTGGGAGTTGCTGCGAGAGCCCTACAAGTTTAGCCTCTCGACCGATTCCACATTCCTCGATTCCTCATTTAACTGCTGCCATCCAGCATTTCCTACTTCGTTCTACACCTGGCTTCTGACTAATTCCACTGCTTCTCTTCGCTCTTCATTTATCTCAGGATTTCCCCTCTCGTTCCTGTCGTTGTAGTTGTTTCCTCTAGGTTGCCTTTCTTCTATCTCCATCCCTCTTTCTGAGTTTCTTCGATTCACATTTTGCCAATAATCATTTCTTCCTCTATATCCGCGGTTTCCTCTCCACGGTCCTGTATTCCTTCTATCATAATTTCTTTGCTCTTCCTGAACATTATTTCGCCTTCTGCCGTTTCCGTTATCTTCTAAGAATCCTCTTCCTCTGCCTCTATATGCATTTCTGACTTCTATGTTCCTAATCCCGAATTCTTGTTTCCGGAATTTCTGCTCTGGACGTTGTTCCTCTTCAGGATGATGCCTCTTAGGATAATATCTACCTTCCTTTTCTTTATCCCATGACCTTTGAGTCTTCTTCAGCATGTCATCTGTTCTGAGGTAGTCTATCAAGTCTTCCACCTTTCTTATTTTTACTACAGCCACCGCTCTTTGTGTCCATATTGGTAGCGTTTGTATCACTTGTCTAACCAACTCTTCCTCGTTCCATTTTTCATTCAAATTTCGGAAACTCCTTAACGTTTCCCATGTGTGTGCTTCCAAACTCTCAACCTTGGACCAATCTATACATTTTCTTTTCAATGTCTCCAATTGCCTTTCCTTAATTTCCTCACTACAATAATATTCCAAAAATCTTTTACTAAACTCTTCGAATGTTCCAAACTTGTGCTGATTTAACTGATACCAGCCTACTGCAGACTTTTCAAAACATCCTTCGATTAGGTCCAGTATCATATTTCCTGGTATCCTCATTAGCTTTACGTTAGTTGTTAGTTCCTTCAGGAATTTTCGTGGACACTTGTCCGATATATTTCCATTAAACTTGGGCAAGTGTTGTAACTCATTAGGCTTAGGGATTCTTGTTTTATATTTTCCCTCTTCCAAATTACTTCCGTTTATTTTGTCCAACCATCTTCCATTATCGCTCCCTTCTTCACTACTTTTCCATTTCCTTTTCTTCCTCTGATGATTCCTTTTATGCTTTATTTCCTCCTCTGTGTTCGATTCGTCGCTACTACTTTCCTTTTTTATTCTGATCTTTTTATACTCTTCCTTTCCGTCATTTCCTTCTCGATTGAAACCTATTGTCTTATCTTGTATTCTCATATCCTCTATTTTATGTATTATTTCTCTCCATTGTACTTTATTCTCTTGCTTTCCTTTGTCGATCTTACCTTCGAGGGTTTGCATCTTCTTATTACTCTCCTCTAATTCTTCCCTAACTTCTTGTCGTTCTCTAATTATCATTTCTCTGAATTTCAAGGTTTCTTTTACTATTGTTTCTTCTGTCACAATTTTCATTTCTTCTACTCTGTTTTCCACTTCATCTATTTTGGAGATGTTAATATCTATCTGCTTCTTATTTGCCAAAATTTTGTTTTCTAAACCTGTACTCCTCTGCTGGCATTCTTCATTCACTCTTGAAACTTCCTTTTCTATCTTTCTATTGGTTTCTTCATGTCGTTCATCTGACATCCTTATCATATCTTCTATCTTTCTCTCCAATGCTTTCCTGTTTTCTTCACATACTTCTGCCATCTCTTCTATTTTTCGATTATTTTCTTCTAACCTTTCTTTAACTTCCTTGCCGTTTTCTTCTATTTTCTCTTCCAACCTTTCTTTAACTTCTTTGCTGTTTTCTTCCATTTTCTCTTCCAACCTTTCTTTAACTTCTTTGCTGTTTTCTTCTATTTTCTCTTCCAACCTTTCTTTAACTTCTTTGCTGTTTTCTTCCATTTTCTCTTCCAACCTTCTGATGTTGTGATCTTGACTTTCTTTTATTTCCATCATCATTTTCATCAACATCTCCATCGTGTTTTGTTCTTCTTTCTTTCCTTCCTTTTCCTTTAACTTTACTTTCCTGCATTCCTTGCATTCGTATCCTTCTCCTCTTTCACATATCTTCTCATATTTTTCTTTCCGGATTCCTTCACATAACCAGTGTTTCATTTCTTCACATATCTTACACTGTATTATTTCTTCCTTATTTCCTTCTTCGCCACAACATATATATTTTCCTTCTTCCATTTTCGCTTTACTTATCTTTCCAAAATCTTATTCTTTGCGTTATTTCAACCTCTGGTCTGTATCGAGCCCCACACGTTGGTCGCCATTAATCAATGCCACGTTCCTCGCGTGAGCATCTTCCAGCTTAACACAGGGTAGAGACAATGAGATACCTCTGGGCACAGACCAAGGTTACTAACGCTAAGAATATATGAAAAGAAACAACAGATTTAACCCACTACGGAGGGTACAATTCGTTCTATATTCTTGAATAATTATATACAAGTGTTAATATCTTTGTAAATCCTTTTATACAATATTATTCTTCTATTGTGGCTAATCTTCTTTATGCTTCTTCTTCTTGTAATCAATATAGCCTCTTCTTCTTATGGCATCTTCTTCTTATGACCTCTTAATTAATATGGCATCTTCTTCTTATAATGAATGTGGCATCTTCTTCTTATAAAGAAACCGGAAGAAAACTCCTTCAAGCTAAATATATAAGTTTATCATAACGAAATCGTGGTAGCGTACCTCGAATTCAAATATAAATAAAGCCTAAAAAAATAATCCTTAAATAAAAAAGATAAGAAAAATGATATCCCCCCAATAATAAAATTCTAAATAAAACACTTATAAATAAAATACTAGCATATTCAGATATAAAAATTAAAGCAAACCCACCAGCACTATACTCGATATTAAACCCAGAAACAAGTTCAGACTCCCCCTCAGCAAAATCAAAAGGAGTTCGATTAGTTTCAGCTAAACAAGAACTCAATCAGGCTAGCGCCAATGGTATAGCAATAAAAATAAACCATAAATAGTCCTGAAAGACATTGAATAAAAGTAAATTATAGCCACCAATTAAAAAAATAAAAGATAATAAGATTAATACTAATCTAACCTCATAAGAAATAGTTTGAGCAACGGCTCGAAGCCCACCGAGTAATGCATAATTAGAATTAGATGATCACCCAGCAGATATTACTCTATACACTCCTATTCTTATACAACATAAAAAGAAAAACACCCCCAAATAAAAATTAAATAATAAGGTATGATATGGAAAAACAACCCAAACAACCAAAGATAAAAATAAACTAAAAACTGGAGATATATAATATGGGTAATAATTTCTTAAAGTAGGTAATGTTTGCTCCCTAGTAAATAATTTAACTGCATCAGCAAAAGGCTGAAAAATACCACAAATACCAACCCGATTAGGTCCCCTACGAATTTGAATATAACCTAACACCCTACGCTCAAATAAAGTAAAAAAAGCAACTCTAATTAAAACACATACAACTAAAATAATAAAAGAAATAATTCCAATAAATAAATCTAATATCATCCACTATAAAAAGAAATTTATCTTCATTATTGAATTCTAAATTCAATGCACTTCTCTGCCATAATAGTAATTATTATTAATCAATATTACATATATAATATAAGTATTTGGTCCTTTCGTACTAAAACACTCTTAATATTAAGAGATAGAAACCAACCTGGCTCACGCCGGTTTGAACTCAGATCATGTAAGAAATTAAAGGTCGAACAGACCATCAAATTTGAAATGCTACACCCAAATGATATCTTAATCCAACATCGAGGTCGCAACCCCTCCTGTCGATAAGATCTCTCAAGAAAGATTACGCTGTTATCCCTAAGGTAACTTATTCTTTAAATCACTAAAAATGGATCCCAAATAACAAAAATTATTGAATATTAAATAAAAAAGAGCTAATTATTGTCTTCCCATCACCCCAACGAAATATTATTAAATGATATATATAATTATACTGCTAATCAAAACATCATTAAAATAATATAAAGATCTATAGGGTCTTATCGTCCCCTTAAAAAAATAAAGCCTTTTCACTTTAAAGTAAAATTATACGTTAATTAACTAAAGACAGTCTATTCCTCGTCCAACCATTCATTCTAGCCCCCAATTAAAAGACTAATGATTATGCTACCTTCGCACGAATATGGCATCTTCTTCTTATAATTAATATGACATCTTCTTCTTAATATGTCATCTTCTTCTTATAGCCTCTTAATTAATATATCATCTTCTTCTTAAGGTGCCTTCTTCATGCAATTAATAAGGCTTCTTCTTCTTATAATCGCTAAGGTTTCTCTTTCTTGTAATCAATAATATTTCTTCTTCCTTTTCTTTGTCGATCCAAATTGACGGAAATAAAATCAATCCCCCAGACAAACAAAGAGAAAGGGGTTAGTTAAAGATCGCCGCCTAGCCGGCGCTAACCTTAACTTGGAGCTACAGTGTATGCGCTTCCAAATGTGCTTGGGTGCTGCCGTGAGATGGCGCTACACCTGGGAAATAACAACCCAAAAGCCACACGAAACTCTAAGTTCGTGGGAACCGAAAAAGACACAAAATCGAAATTACAATTCGACTTCATTACTTTTGTATATTAATCACTTATGCCGTTACTGAATGATAATTCCCCTTTTCTCCTTATTTATATCCTGTTATTATGTTAAATTTATTTATTTATTTCCTCATAATTAGTATTAATATATACAATCACTATTTCATCATATCTGCTCTTTCCGTTGTCTCTATTTACAATCGTATAAGTTCTCCTGGGTGGTGCCATCTCTTACCCACTTTCTAGACTACTTTATGCATCACCTCATATAACCGTTGTTCCTTTTGCATGCTGCCATCTATTGTCCTTTATTTCAAAGAATAGCAATGCAGTTTGTGTTCGTGACACAAAATTCCCCTCCTCTGGGCAAAATTTTTCCTTTTGAGAAGTTTCGTATGCAAGGAAAAATTTTCTTCAACATCCATTCTTACTATTCACTTCTCATGTGTACTTTTCAACATTTGTTTAACGTCTTCCGTACAATTATATATTTTTACATTATCTAAGTTTTCTCTTCTTACTTCCTTTGTCACCATATCTTGTATAACTATAGTGTTTCTAAACGTTTCTAATACACTATACGGACCTTCGTATTTGAAAAACAATTTTTTAATTGTACGGTCAATGGCCTTACTTATTGGGTGTGTTTTACAATAAACTATATCACCCCTCTTTACTTCTATCTTCTTTCCTTTCGCTTCCTCTTTTGACGTCCTCTTCTTTCTTTTGTTATACAAGTCATTGAAAAATTCTTTCCTTGTTCCTCTTTCCATAACCTTCTTTGGCCATTCTAAATCATCAAAAATCATTGGCTCTGCCTCATATCCCAAGAAAATCTCTATCGGGCTCATATTCGCCTCAGCTGATATAGAGTTATTTAATAACATAACTATCCTGTTAATTACTGCGCACCACCTTGTATGATGATCATGACGGTACATTCTGAGTAACCTCACAATCTCTCCATTGTAACGCTCAATTGGATTTGAACTTGGGTGATATCTTGTTACATTAATCAATTTTATCCCTTTAAAATATAGATACTCCTTGAAATACTCTGAAGTAAATTGAGTCCCGTTGTCTGTCAACATTTTCTTTGGGCTACCATAATGTTTGATAAATCCTTCATCCAACTTCTTGACTATCTCTTTGGTTGTGGCTTTCTTTAAAGGATAGCACATGATAAACTTGCTACATATGTCCACACACGTCAATATGTACAAACATCCCTTAGACCTAGGTAATGGTCCAATTAGATCTATCGAAACCATATCTAATGGCCATTTAGCGATAATATGTAGTTCTTCTTTCTTAAATTTTATCTTTGAAGGTTTAGTTTGTATGCAAATTGTACAATTTCTAACATGGTTAACAACGTCACTCTTCATAGTCTTCCATACGTAAAATCTTCTAGCTAATCTCAGCGTTTTGTCAACTCCGAAGTGGCCAGATCCTTCATGAACGATCTCGAGTACTCTTCTTATCAAAGTTCGTGGTACACTAATCCTTACTTGGTTCGGATTCTCATAACTAACTTGGAAAACGATGCCATTTATAACTTTGTATCTTTTCTTTATCTTAGACATCCTTGTTTTCTTGTTTCCTTCCTCTCCTTCCAACACTTTGATAATCTCCCTTAGTTCCTCATCTTCCTCTGTTCCAACTCGCCATTCCTGTTCTTTAATACCATTCACTTCTTCCTCAGCGATAGCGTTGATTTCTAGCCTAATCACTTCCTCTGGTTCCTGATTTCCCTTTAAAGGTGCTCTGCTTAGAGTATCTGCAACATGGTTTTCCTTTCCTTTTATATCTATAACATCAAAACTGTACTGTTGCAGTAAGATCGCCCATCTCGTAAGCCTTGCATTCCACTGTCTTGCAGAATTTAGCCAAACTAGACTCTTGTGATCACATACCACCTTGAATCTCCTGCCTTTCAGATATGCAGAAAACTTTTCTATTCCAAATATTATCGCCAAACACTCTAGCTCACTTATAGTATACGCTCTTTCAAAGTTCTTCAAGCTTCTGCTAGCATATTGTATTACATTATCTTCATTGGATTCGTTTTTCTGAAATAGGTATGCTCCCAATCCAATGTTTGATGCGTCGGTACCTAAAAAGAACATTTTCCCGAAATCAGGTTGGCTTATAGCTGGTGCTTGTATAAGGTCTTGCTTAAGTCTTTGGAAAGCCTCCTCTTCGTCTTCTTCCCATTTCCATTTTATATGTTTTCTGAGGAGTTCATATAATGGCTTGGCTTTGCTTGCGAAATTGTGTATAAATTTCGATCGCCAATTACATACTCCCAGGAATCTTTGGAGTTGTTTCCTTGTGTTTGGTCTTGGGAACTTGCTTATAGCGTCATTTTTGTCTGGGCACATCTTTATTTCACCTCCAGATACCACATGACCTAGGAAACGTATTTCCTTCCTTGCAAAAGAGCATTTTTCCAATTTGACAGTTAATCCTGCTTCTGCCAATTTACTTAATACCCAATCTATTTTTTCTATGTGTGTCTCCCAATCTTTTGTATGTATACACATATCATCCACATATATAGCAAGCCATTCTCTTGTTTCTATACTAAATATTCTGTTGAGAGCCGTCATAAAAGCTGATACTGACGAATTTAAACCATATGGTAAAAGGTAAAGTGTTCCCCTGTGCATAGCACCACGCCATGAAGGCGTATAGGGGGTGTGGGGGTAACGCCCCACACTTTCTTGATCCGGTCGTGAGTGGGGTGATGTGATCAGCATCACGCCCCTGACCGCCTTTACCCCCCAGGGTTTCCCCCAGGTACCCATGTTATTCGACGCTGGGTGGGCGCCGGGGCCGCTTCCATCCTTAGAAAAGTTCCCGGATTTGAACCGGCCGGGGATCGAACCCGGGACCTTGAGCATGGTAGCCAGACGCGTTACCGACTGAGCCACCGCGGCCTAAACCATATGGAAGCCTTCTAAATTGAAATAACCTTGATCCATATCGAAACGCTGTATATTTTCTAGACTCTTCTTCTATTTCTACCTGAAAGTATCCCAAAGTCATATCAAACGATGTGAAGTATATGCTGCCTGAAAAAGTGTGTAGTAATTCATTTATTCTTTCTACTTGATTTCTGGGAAGTAGCACGTGTTTATTTAGCTCCCTTAAATCCAGTACGGGCCTCACACCTCCGTCCGGTTTGTCTACCACGTGCATTGGGCTTACATGTACGCTATTGGAGTTCTCTATTATCCCCCAACTTAACCATTTCTTCAATTCCTTTTCTACAGCTTCTCTCTTTGCAAAGGGTATAGGATATTGCTTTGACACTATTGGACTCGCTGTGTATACCTCAATCCTATAGGTGTACACATCCGTCACTCCTGGGCGTTGGCTAAATATTCCCCTATGTCTCAACAAAATATATCTTAAATTTTCTTTTTCCTTTTCCGAGATCCAATGACACTCATCCACTTTGGCTTGTATTTCTTCTTTCGATGCCTTGTATTTATGGTCCTCTATTTCGGCCTCTTTTTCATATTCACATTTTACATTTTCATTTTCCATTATATCATCGTAGTCTTTCTTCTTATACACTGCATCATGTTTCTGATATACAAGACTTTGCTTCCTAATGCCTATTTCGCTCTCGGAACCTTTTATTTCATCCTCCATAGGGATATCTACTTTCATGTTCTCCATTGATTCTAGATTTAGCCGTTTTTCTTTTATGTGTATGTGCCCATTGTAGTTTTCTAAGAAAGGTACTCCTAGGATTATATCACACCTCAAACCCTTTATCACCAGAAATTTTATTTCGAAATTCGCTCCTCTGATGCTCATCATGATGCGTACCGTGCCCTGAATTTTGTAGTCTTCATTTCCCGCAGCCATAACTAATCTGACTTTGTCTTTTTCAGAAGCGTCTAATTTTGCTTGTGGGTATTTCTCTTTAATTCTCTGCCAATATTTATAGCTCATTACTTCGACGACACTCCCACAATCGATCAGGCATTTAACCTTAATTTCAATTATTTCTGCTTCCACATACAATGATCTTCCAGGTTTTAGGTTTTCAAAACTCGGCTCTCCAATTAAAAATAACTTCAGAATTCCTTCTTCATTTATCTTATGTTCTCCCTTCATATATTCATCGTTTTCCTTTGCTCTCACACCTGGGAGTTGCTGCGAGAGCTCTACAAGTTTAGCCTCTCGACCGATTCCACATTCCTCGATTCCTCATTTAACTGCTGCCATCCAGCATTTCCTACTTCGTTCTGCACCTGGCTTCTGACTAATTCCACTGCTTCTCTTCGCTCTTCATTTATCTCAGGATTTCCCCTCTCGTTCCTGTCGTTGTAGTTGTTTCCTCTAGGTTGCCTTTCTTCTATCTCCATCCCTCTTTCTGAGTTTCTTCGATTCACATTTTGCCAATAATCATTTCTTCCTCTATATCCGCGGTTTCCTCTCCACGGTCCTGTATTCCTTCTATCATAATTTCTTTGCTCTTCCTGAACATTATTTCGCCTTCTGCCGTTTCCGTTATCTTCTAAGAATCCTCTTCCTCTGCCTCTATATGCATTTCTGACTTCTATGTTCCTAATCCCGAATTCTTGTTTCCGGAATTTCTGCTCTGGACGTTGTTCCTCTTCAGGATGATGCCTCTTAGGATAATATCTACCTTCCTTTTCTTTATCCCATGACCTTTGAGTCTTCTTCAGCATGTCATCTGTTCTGAGGTAGTCTATCAAGTCTTCCACCTTTCTTATTTTTACTACAGCCACCGCTCTTTGTGTCCATATTGGTAGCGTTTGTATCACTTGTCTAACCAACTCTTCCTCGTTCCATTTTTCATTCAAATTTCGGAAACTCCTTAACGTTTCCCATGTGTGTGCTTCCAAACTCTCAACCTTGGACCAATCTATACATTTTCTTTTCAATGTCTCCAATTGCCTTTCCTTAATTTCCTCACTACAATAATATTCCAAAAATCTTTTACTAAACTCTTCGAATGTTCCAAACTTGTGCTGATTTAACTGATACCAGCCTACTGCAGACTTTTCAAAACATCCTTCGATTAGGTCCAGTATCATATTTCCTGGTATCCTCATTAGCTTTACGTTAGTTGTTAGTTCCTTCAGGAATTTTCGTGGACACTTGTCCGATATATTTCCATTAAACTTGGGCAAGTGTTGTAACTCATTAGGCTTAGGGATTCTTGTTTTATATTTTCCCTCTTCCAAATTACTTCCGTTTATTTTGTCCAACCATCTTCCATTATCGCTCCCTTCTTCACTACTTTTCCATTTCCTTTTCTTCCTCTGATGATTCCTTTTATGCTTTATTTCCTCCTCTGTGTTCGATTCGTCGCTACTACTTTCCTTTTTTATTCTGATCTTTTTATACTCTTCCTTTCCGTCATTTCCTTCTCGATTGAAACCTATTGTCTTATCTTGTATTCTCATATCCTCTATTTTATGTATTATTTCTCTCCATTGTACTTTATTCTCTTGCTTTCCTTTGTCGATCTTACCTTCGAGGGTTTGCATCTTCTTATTACTCTCCTCTAATTCTTCCCTAACTTCTTGTCGTTCTCTAATTATCATTTCTCTGAATTTCAAGGTTTCTTTTACTATTGTTTCTTCTGTCACAATTTTCATTTCTTCTACTCTGTTTTCCACTTCATCTATTTTGGAGATGTTAATATCTATCTGCTTCTTATTTGCCAAAATTTTGTTTTCTAAACCTGTACTCCTCTGCTGGCATTCTTCATTCACTCTTGAAACTTCCTTTTCTATCTTTCTATTGGTTTCTTCATGTCGTTCATCTGACATCCTTATCATATCTTCTATCTTTCTCTCCAATGCTTTCCTGTTTTCTTCACATACTTCTGCCATCTCTTCTATTTTTCGATTATTTTCTTCTAACCTTTCTTTAACTTCCTTGCTGTTTTCTTCTATTTTCTCTTCCAACCTTTCTTTAACTTCTTTGCTGTTTTCTTCCATTTTCTCTTCCAACCTTTCTTTAACTTCTTTGCTGTTTTCTTCTATTTTCTCTTCCAACCTTTCTTTAACTTCTTTGCTGTTTTCTTCCATTTTCTCTTCCAACCTTCTGATGTTGTGATCTTGACTTTCTTTTATTTCCATCATCATTTTCATCAACATCTCCATCGTGTTTTGTTCTTCTTTCTTTCCTTCCTTTTCCTTTAACTTTACTTTCCTGCATTCCTTGCATTCGTATCCTTCTCCTCTTTCACATATCTTCTCATATTTTTCTTTCCGGATTCCTTCACATAACCAGTGTTTCATTTCTTCACATATCTTACACTGTATTATTTCTTCCTTATTTCCTTCTTCGCCACAACATATATATTTTCCTTCTTCCATTTTCGCTTTACTTATCTTTCCAAAATCTTATTCTTTGCGTTATTTCAACCTCTGGTCTGTATCGAGCCCCACACGTTGGTCGCCATTAATCAATGCCACGTTCCTCGCGTGAGCATCTTCCAGCTTAACACAGGGTAGAGACAATGAGATACCTCTGGGCACAGACCAAGGTTACTAACGCTAAGAATATATGAAAAGAAACAACAGATTTAACCCACTACGGAGGGTACAATTCGTTCTATATTCTTGAATAATTATATACAAGTGTTAATATCTTTGTAAATCCTTTTATACAATATTATTCTTCTATTGTGGCTAATCTTCTTTATGCTTCTTCTTCTTGTAATCAATATAGCCTCTTCTTCTTATGGCATCTTCTTCTTATGACCTCTTAATTAATATGGCATCTTCTTCTTATAATGAATGTGGCATCTTCTTCTTATAATTAATATGGCATCTTCTTCTTATAATTAATATGACATCTTCTTCTTAATATGTCATCTTCTTCTTATAGCCTCTTAATTAATATATCATCTTCTTCTTAAGGTGCCTTCTTCATGCAATTAATAAGGCTTCTTCTTCTTATAATCGCTAAGGTTTCTCTTTCTTGTAATCAATAATATTTCTTCTTCCTTTTCTTTGTCGATCCAAATTGACGGAAATAAAATCAATCCCCCAGACAAACAAAGAGAAAGGGGTTAGTTAAAGATCGCCGCCTAGCCGGCGCTAACCTTAACTTGGAGCTACAGTGTATGCGCTTCCAAATGTGCTTGGGTGCTGCCGTGAGATGGCGCTACACCTGGGAAATAACAACCCAAAAGCCACACGAAACTCTAAGTTCGTGGGAACCGAAAAAGACACAAAATCGAAATTACAATTCGACTTCATTACTTTTGTATATTAATCACTTATGCCGTTACTGAATGATAATTCCCCTTTTCTCCTTATTTATATCCTGTTATTATGTTAAATTTATTTATTTATTTCCTCATAATTAGTATTAATATATACAATCACTATTTCATCATATCTGCTCTTTCCGTTGTCTCTATTTACAATCGTATAAGTTCTCCTGGGTGGTGCCATCTCTTACCCACTTTCTAGACTACTTTATGCATCACCTCATATAACCGTTGTTCCTTTTGCATGCTGCCATCTATTGTCCTTTATTTCAAAGAATAGCAATGCAGTTTGTGTACGTGACAGTTGTGAGGTGAGAGAGATTATTATGAATGTTGCTGGATAATGGAAGTGATTTTGGAAATGTGAATGTGTTAATTTGTGTAGTGAAAAAGTATTATGACCTTAATACAATTTTGTTTGTAATAAGAAGTTTAATTGTGAGTGCAAGTGTTATATATTAACATTAACTGACATCTAAATATATTTTTGATGTGCGAGAGTTAGCAAGGTTTACGTTAACATATCCTTATCTGATTTCCTACTACCTGAGGGCTTCAAAGTAGGCTGATAAGTCTCATGATCGCCGTTGAGGAATAAACGTAAGTTGATCCTTTGAGAATATTCAGGGGAACGTAACAAACTTGGGTACTACTTTACTATACCGGAGACATCTATCAATGATTTATTTCGCAATTTTTTACATTGCTAACGTACTATTCTGCATTGCGGAACATTTCTTTAGGTGAAATAATGAATATCTAACAAAAATAATGTATATTTCTTACATTGACGAGTACTTACTGTTGTTCCTTATTTCCACCAAACCATCCACGGAGAGCCGCAAAAACCATTGACGTTAGGCCAAAAATTCACTATAGCCCCACGAACCATCACGCGGACGAGGTATGCCTACTAGGTTAGGTTAAGCCTGTTAGGTTAGGTTCCATTAGCACTCCTTTCGTTCAATTTAGCATATACGGACAACATCGGCTTGTAGTAGCAGCAATAGCGCGTATTGTACTCTCGTGCAGAAAGCAAATGGCGGCAGCAGCAATAGCGCGTCGGAAATAGATTGTCGTAGAAAACCACATGCATTCGCATTAAAATGGATCAAAACTACATTCCCGAACATCAAAAACGCTACAGAAAATGATTTGCGTAAGTACTTTCTCCTGTAAATTTGAAGAAATCCGTCTCCGGTATAGTAAAGTGTTACCCAAACTTGCTTTCCGAAACTAAATCACTAAAATTACATTTCAAATAGATTTTCTGCTAGGTTGCTTCACTCCATGAAGCATTAGGCCTTGTTCCTCCACAAGGGACGGCGCTAGATTAGCACGTGCAAATACTTATTGTAGGCTTCGGTGACTCTTGTACTTGTAAAAAAATTGTTCCATATTTTTTCATAATTGTCGCATAAATTAAGCCAGAGGTCTCCAAACTCACCGAGCCATTGAGCTATACTTCCCACATTTGAAAATACATGATGAGTGTAGATTGAATATTTTACGATCCTTTTTCGGTTCATAAAAACTTTAAGGTAAGTAATGTTTTTTACAGCACTAAGACGCCAGGGGCCTCGGATTCGAATCCCGGCATGAACATGCGTTTCCTTTTTGAGTGTCCCTTCATCAGTTCCATCATATCATCACTCATCCTCATCGTTGCCATTAGCCAAAAGTGGCATAAAAGCGACACTAAGTAACAAAAGTAAAATCCAATCACGTCAAATTATTATTTTCAATTTGTATGCAACATACAGAAGCTTGCATTTCTTAAAGAGAGTTCAAAACCTGTAAATACCTTTCTTACAAACAGTCAAATTTTCAAACTTGCTTCTAATTATTATCATCTTGCTTCTTACCATGTTAATAAGGATGACACTCATTTTCATCCACAATATTTGATAGGTTGTGTAAACTGATTGTCACAGATATTGGAACGAATTGTCCAGATGTTCATCTGTCCGCAAAAGCAGATTCTTCTGCCACTCCAATATTGCCGTTCTTATCTACAGTCAATTCTAGCCAAACCCCTCACGAGCTACTGGAAATGACCCAGCGAGCTACCGGTAGCTCGCGATCAAGGGTTTCGCAATCCCTGAATTAAGCAATATACTCTAATCTGCCACCTATACTCTGTCCCGGAGCAAGCGAAGGAAAACAAGTCTCTGCGCAAGTAGGGCGCGAGACGGCTCTACCAATGAACATGTGAGAGGAAATGGGATTGCATGGAGGGAGGAAATCGACTGCAGTTACCAGCCTTCGCAGCAGCATGTACTGCTTCGCTCTGCCCACTTGATTACCCCCTCCCCTTCTCTGCCATTATGCGCGGCCTCTCTAGAGATAAACGGGACAGAGTGTAAATGTCAACCTTTCTTCCACGTTGCACTCTGGGCTGTATTTTGCAGGCGAGGCTCTGTCGTCTGTACTCACAACCTGTATAATCCTATGTGTATCTAGTTTTGTTATCTGCCCATACGTGTTAGTGACTCGTTTCATCTATTTCATTTCATCACAATTCATCTTCGCGATTAGCCAAAAGTGGAAGAAATTCGAAGTCAAATAAAACAAATCAATCATATCAATTAATCTAATCTGCTTCGTTCAGGTAATTAAATTAATTAAATTCCTTCTTACTTGAAAGGGATAAGACAAAATATCCACTTACAAAGCGAAGTATACGGTGAGCAGCTGAAAGGAATGAGCAGGGCGACACAACGAAGGGAAGGAACTCTTCAATGAGAGAAATAAGGAAGGTATATGAAGACTGACACAGGGAAGATAGAAATAATAGCCAAGCGGCTTTACAACATGTGGCGAAATGGAGTCACTTCCTACTGTTTCCTAGATTGTAGTGGATAGTGGGAAATTTAATCAGAAGTTTGGCGAACAGATTACCCGTTCGAGCGCATGTATGTGTGTGAAAGCGACGGAAAGGGGGTGGTAATAGAAGCATAGGCGAATGGTGGAAAAAGATAAATAAGACATACCTACAACAGCAAAGAGAAAAGGCGAAAGAAATGCAGGAGAGGGCGAGAGAATACATGTTTCTGACAATCATACATTTTATATCTGCCCACCCTAATTTATCAATATTTTCCTCCTGCCCACCCGGTCAAAATATTCTGGCGCTGCCCCTGCGCCAATCACAATCAACTCTTCCATTTCTGCGGAAAATTTTGAATGCTTATTTACTATATTGCTATGAATTGTTTAGTGGTAAAAAAGGTTTGTTTCGAGACTACATTCCCGAATTCTATGAAATAAGTCATTTTAAAGGCAAATTACATTTTCTCTTTCCAGTTTCCTGGAGATTTACAACGAGAGAGTGCGGGATCTGTTGCAGGGTGGGACGTCATCGAAACCTCGCTATACGCTGAAAGTCAGGGAGCATCCTAAACTGGGGCCTTACGTTCAGGGTAAGTCTTCATGTATGTATTATTGCCTTTGTAGTAGCCAGCGCCTCTGGCGGTAGACGTCATATATTGCTTATTGCATGAAACGTATCAAGCTTGTTGCACATAAAACGTATATACTTGTCGACATTATATAATTCTCTCCTGCCTGTGTGTAATAGATAAATTGTCGACAATTGCTTCTTCAGAAAAAAACACACATGTTGCTCGGGCAAGAGATTTCGGTGAATTTTTGTACGATTGTTAAACTACCCAATCCCAAATATATATAGATAATATAAAGTATCAATTCATGATTTTTATAAGGTAAATGTCGAATTCATATTAATATGTATCTGTACAAAAGTGACAAAATAATATACTATGGCCCTTTACCTCTTTGTTCAACTGTAACACTAATATAACAAAAAAAATCTTGAATTCAGAACTTATCAAAAGAAGTAGTATTTGCACTATGAAAATGTAAGTTTTTCTTGATAAATATATTTGAAACTAATAGAATTTACCTTAATAAATCAAATTATTCAAGCTTACTTTAGGTTTTGCAATAGAATGATTTAAATATTTAAATATAACTATTAGTCATTCAAAACTATTTTAAACATTGAGCTGCACAAAGATGCAGTTAACTAAATCATTAAAAATATAACTGAACACATTTTCACATTATAAATCACACAGATCCACTACGTAATAATTATTTTTTCTCGCTATAAAACAGGTAGGCTACTCTGGTAATTGTCTAGTTTGCAGTGGAGTAAGTATCATGTCCTTCTAACAAAACTATCAGTCGCAAAATAAAAACACTAGTGTATTCATAAATCATCTTAATGCAAAAACAGTTGAGTGAGGAACTGACTACGCAAGAAACATCATTTGTCCCTATCTAATTCATTTATTTGCACTCTCCAATATATACAAGAATCATTCAAGCAAAATGTAATCAGGATTTCAAATATTTAAGAGCATAATGTTTTAAATTTTACAATATTGCTTGATACTTCATAATAATACAAAATCAAATTAAATCGCTTACCAAACGCATCCAATGAAGACTTACTCTTTCGAATATGACTACTTAGTAGATCCAACTTATAAAGATATATTTTCTTCAAATATTTTGCGTTCATTATAGTCTGAACTCTTCCCAATTCTGCTACGAAGGTTCAAACTACATCTCTATTAATATTTCATCTACTAAGCAGAGATACTACTTTATAGTTGTAAATACTTAGCTTCATTCTTTGAATTTCACGTCCTTAATATTCTTAGATTGTTGTACAAAGATTACGTAAAAGACAGAATACTAAAGCTGCGGCATCTAGGAGAGGAAGAATTTATTTGGGTCCAGGCCCCAGAGCCTCGTTAGCCTGCAACATTGCAGTTACCGGGGTGTACTACGTGGAAGTAAATTGATTTTTTTTTGCTTCGCTTTTAAGCCACTTTTGGCTAATCGCAAAGATGAGGATGAGATATGATGAAATTGATGAAAGGACATACATGCCAGTACCGGGATTCGAACCCGGGACCCCTCGCTGTGCAGTACGTGGAAGTGAGGGTGACTTTTGGGAACCCTCTCTACACTTAACCACTCAGAATTCTTGAAAAGATACAATTTTTTCAACCCATATCTGTATTTGTAGAGGGGAGATGTGAGCATTTTCAGTGCAATGGCTAGTAACACAGTACTACGACACTAGGGGTATTCTTGTGAGTGTTCTTCATCAATTTCTTCATATCATCACTCATCCTCATCTTGGCGATTAGCCAAAACTGGCAGAATAGCGAAGTAAAATAAACCAACTCAATCAATCAATCAGTCAATCAATCAATAAAGAGTATAATACCAAAGACTTCTACAACTAGCACTCGTCCTGCTCGTTTAAGAATAGATAACGTAGTCCCGAGGTTTCAGTCTTAAGGGAACTCCAGATAACCTGAGACTGATTGAGTTAGGGAAGATGTTTCTACTCGAGATATCCTGAGACACATTGAGTTAGGTAAGATGTTTCTACTCGAGATATCCTGAGACAGATTGAGTTAGGGAAGATGTTTCTACTCGAGATATCCTGAGACAGATTGAGTTAGGGAAGATGTTTCTACTCGAGATATCCTGAGACAGATTGAGTTAGGGAAGATGTTTCTTCTCGAGATATCCTGAGACCGATTGAGTTAGGGAAGATGTTTCTACTCGAGATATCCTGAGACAGATTGAGTTAGGGAAGATGTTTCTACTCGAGATATCCTGAGACCGATTGAGTTAGGGAAGATGTTTCTACTCGAGATATCCTGAGACAGATTGAGTTAGACAAAATGTTTATACTCGAGATATCCTGAGACCGATTGAGTTAGGGAAGATGTTTCTACTCGAGATATCCTGAGACCGATTGAGTTAGGGAAGATGTTTCTACTCGAGACATCCTGAAACCGATTGAGTTAGAGAAAATGTTTCTGCTCGAGATATCCTGAGACCGATTGACTTAGGGAAGGTGTTTCTACTCGAGATATCCTGAGACAGATTGAGTTAGGGAAGATGTTTCTACTCGAGACATCCTGAGACAGATTGAGTTAGGGAAGATGTTTCTACTCGAGACATCCTGAGACAGATTGAGTTAGGGAAGATGTTTCTACTCGAGACATCCTGAGACAGATTGAGTTAGGGAAGATGTTTCTACTCGAGACATCCTGAGACAGATTGAGTTAGGGAAGATGTTTCTACTCGAGACATCCTGAGACAGATTGAGTTAGACAAAATGTTTATACTCGAGATATCCTGAGACAGATTGAGTTAGGGAAGATGTTTCTACTCGAGACATCCAGAGACAGATTGAGTTAGGGAAGATGCTTCTACTCGAGACATCCTGAGACAGATTGAGTTAGACAAAATGTTTATACTCGAGACATCCTGAGACAGATTGAGTTAGGGAAGATGTTTCTACTCGAGACATCCTGAGACAGATTGAGTTAGGGAAGATGTTTCTACTCAAGACATCCTGAGACAGATTGAGTTAGACAAAATGTTTATACTCGAGACATCCTGAGACAGATTGAGTTAGAGAAAATGTTTATACTCGAGATATCCTGCGACAGATTGAGTTAGGGAAGATGTTTCTACTCGAGATATCCTGAGACAGATTGAGTTAGGGAAGATGTTTCTACTCTAGACATCCTGAGACAGATTGAGTTAGGGAAGATGTTTCTACTCGAGACATCCTGAGACAGATTGAATTAGGGAAGATGTTTCTACTCGAGACATCCTGAGACAGATTGAGTTAGGGAAGATGTTTCTACTCGAGATATCCTGAGACAGATTGAGTTAGGGAAGATGTTTCTACTCGAGACATCCTGAGACAGATTGAGTTAGAGAAAATGTTTCTACTCGAGATATCCTGAGACCGATTGAATTAGAGAAAATGTTTCTACTCGAGATATCCTGAGACAGATTGAGTTAGGGAATATGTTTCTACTGGAGACATCCTGAGACCGATTGAGTTAGAGAAAATGTTTCTACTCGAGATATCCTGAGACCGATTGAGTTAGAGAAAATGTTTCTACTCGAGATATCCTGAGACAGATTGAGTTAGGAAAGATGTTTCTACTCGAGATATCCTGAGACAGATTGAGTTAGGGAAGATGTTTCTACTCGAGACATCCTGAGACAGATTGAGTTAGAGAAAATGTTTCTACTCGAGATATCCTGAGACAGATTGAGTTAGGGAAGATGTTTCTACTCGAGATATCCTGAGACAGATTGAGTTAGGGAATATGTTTCTACTCGAGACATCCTGAGACCGATTGAGTTAGAGAAAATGTTTCTACTCGAGATATCCTGAGACCGATTGAGTTAGAGAAAATGTTTCTACTCGAGATATCCTGAGACAGATTGAGTTAGGAAAGATGTTTCTACTCGAGATATCCTGAGACAGATTGAGTTAGGGAAGATGTTTCTACTCGAGATATCCAGAGACAGATTGAGTTAGGGAAGATGTTTCTGTGAGTTCCTCGCTCAACAAAATATCCTATAATGCTGCAATGTTTTATCCCCTAAGACCTCAGCCAGCACACAGTTAATGACGTCACATCATTGATGACACTGGTGTCGGAGGGGAACGCCAATCGCAGCACTGCGTCGACAGAAGCCAATCATCGCAGCAGCCGCAGTCACGCCATCTTCACGGTGACCTTTGGCCAGGCCAAAATGGACGGAGACCTTCCTGCCGAGGTCACCAGCAGGGTGCACCTCGTCGACCTGGCTGGCAGGTACGTACCTAATCATTGTCTTCATTGATACAGTAATATTTACT
This sequence comes from Lepisma saccharinum, assembly GCF_977018435.1. Classification (NCBI taxonomy): domain Eukaryota; kingdom Metazoa; phylum Arthropoda; class Insecta; order Zygentoma; family Lepismatidae; genus Lepisma; species Lepisma saccharinum. The sequence continues at coordinate 15,433,536 of NC_139244.1, read as the reverse complement.
ATAGCTCTTTTCAGTTGTTACGGCGTGCTCTCTAGAAGCTGGCAGGGGAAGTGGAGAGCGGGGAAACGACCTATCCAGCGCAACGAGACAGGCCGGTTAGAGAGAGAGACTGCAGCGTTGCCAGAGTAGCGGGAAAGAGGAGTTGAAATCGAAAGAACCATGAAATACAGACGTCCCATTGTTCGCGTATGGCCTGAGTATGCGTATTATCCCCATCTCGTGGTCAGTAGAATACCGATAAGTGTATGATATCAAGTGTATACGTTGTAGGAATTCTTTCCAACTGTACCGAATGGTAGCTAGCATTGTCCATTACAATCACTGCGTCTTTGATGTTCCTTTCGTCAAGCGTATCTAAAAACTGCAAAAACCACTGAAAACTAATTTACATTCCTGTAGAAAACCAGTGTGACTGGAACCTACGTGGCAAACAATAATGCGCCCACCTTTACCCACGGACATTTTTAAACCCCCTGTACCCTCTTTATTTTGCCAGATTTTCGTTGGAGCGTAATTCTAATGTATGTACGTTTCATCTAAATGAAATACCTATATAGGGCAAACGTTCCTTATTTTTTAGAAGATGCATTTTTCGCAAAAACGTTACTCTGGCTGTAACTATATCGGCTCTCTCCATCAGAAATCGTCTACTGTCATTGCTCTTTTTGTACTTGAACCCCATATACTTCAGTATCCTCCACAACGACGAAACTCCCCACTGAAAGCTTATTTATGTATGCAAATCAACGAAAACTTGTTCAGTGTTGGATATTCACCCTTTACATAATACCCGAGGATAATTCTTCTTGTTATATCTTTATCGCAACCGTCGATTGCCTTTGTGATACTGTTCCTTTTGATTCGTTTGCGCGGTGATTCAAATGACGTGGAACCCGACGCCTCAAGACTATCTTTGCCTTCCCTAACAATATGCTGCACAGTTAGCGTCACTCCACAAGCTTCCGACACTCTCTGTTGCACTTTGTGCACACTTACCAAGGGAAAACTGTTTTCTGCTTCCTTTTGAAAATATCCATGAGCCCTACTGATTATTTTCCTGCCTTGGCTACGAACTACCTCCTTCCTGTTCGCCATCGTACGATACTTACTGCGTTGATAAACACAAAGCTCCCAATGGAACAGCGAGAGTACAAATAAACGTCACATCACATGCCACATACACGTTTATCGAAGAAACAATGCAGTTAGGCAATACACGACGCGACAACAATTACTCCCACGTATGTTATTCCTACATTCCGCTCATAACAAACAGGAATCAACACGGGCAAAAGACCATCAGCAACGCGGTGAATTGGCAACACAGCAACGTGCAGAACGAAGTTAGCGCTGCAGCTTCCTCCCGCAACTGCGTAACTCTCGGCTCCACCGCTAGGTGGTCTGTTCTCTGGTTGGTCAGCGCCATGTTCCCCGCTCCCCACTTCCCCTGCCAGCTTCTAGAGCGCACGACGTAAGAACTGAAAAGAGCTATAGCAGGGCCTTTTTTTTTTTTCTGCTGGTGACTGAACAACATAATGCATGGAACCGGATACGTTACTACTCGGAAGCCGGATATTTTGGTATCCGGATGTGACCATCTATAGTTTGATTTCCACTTTAAACTGTAGATTGAGACTTGGTTAGCCCATCTAAGCATAGAGCAAACTTAAAACAAATAACTAAAACATTCTAAACCGAGAACGAGACGAAAAGAGACTGTGAAGTCTTTTCTCGGCCCTAGCTCTAAATCCAAAAAAACGTGTCGCACGTTTACCACAGTAATATGGATAATCTTGGTAAATGATGAACAGCGTACACTACACAGTGAAAGCATTATAGTATTTAATTGCGATATACCAGTAAGTTTGATCATCTTTGACGAAACCTGTAGCGAAAGAAGACTCGTAACATAACGGTGAGAATTGCAGAAAAAATAATGGGATTGAAAACCTTAATTGAATCGACTAAAACGTTTGGAACTTTTCGTGTATCACCAGCAGTTAATAAAATAGGAGAAGCCGTTATTAAACAATATTATGCTCTTCAAAAATTAAGTATTTTCAAGCCGACGAAAGTTCCAACTAAGGAAGGGGTGCATTATTTCTCATGTAATTCAACTATCCAACTTCGTTCCCTAACAAATTTCTTTTTATTAACACTTCCGCAAACTATGTGTTTGCAGAATAAATTGCTCCTACATTGGAAATCAGTATCCGCTATTGGGTGTCAAAATTGGGGGAAGGGGGGATGGACAGTTTAGTTTTTCTTGGTAGACAAGGCTTAGCATTAAGAGGCCATACTGTGAGGGCAAGAAGTGAACGGGAACCGCCCCCTCCACGCCCTTCTAATGGAAGCCACTGTTGGAAATGAATAAATTATATGTAGTTGTTTTGACGGAAGTTTGAATTCTTCTAATACAGTGATTTTCGGCGGTTCGGGACACACATTACATATGCCCCTTTCGTACCCATCAATACAATAAACAGCAAGATGAAATGAGGTTTTTCTTTCTCCGATTTGTCTCCCCCCCTCTTTCCACTAATCAGACGATCTGCGCACGCCTATGGTAATTATGGTAATTTTTGACAGTATTATAATTAACTGGCTGATTACCTGGCGTTGCCCGGGTATTTATTTATCCCAATCTTGTATTAGACAGGAAAATAATGAGTTCTAACTATAGTGTAAAATGTAACTAATTTTAAATGTGATCGTGAATGTCACCAATTAGCTTAGCGACTCCGAAAACTATGGATTCGACACTAATCTAGGTCATTTGTGGAATTATATTTTTCACCCCCTCTCACCGCCCATGCCGATAGGTGATGAACTTGAAGTTGAACCGCATTGGGAGTGTCACGAAAACTATGGATTCCATTCGCAGCACAGCCTGAATGTTAGACAACCCGAGAAACACTATCGCTGTGCTGGATTGTATACAGTCACGGATGTCTATTTGTGCGGAAATTTAATATCGGTCGTTCTTGTTTATTTTTACATGTCACCCCTTCCCACCCCACCCCTAGGGTTGCCAGGGGTGTCCTACCCCAAAAATATTATTTCCAGATTGTAAGTGATACGTGTACCAAGTTTGGTTGAAATTGCTCCAGCCGTTCAAGAGTTATGTAGGAACAAACATATATACACCCACACACATACATCCATTTTTATATATATATATATATAGAGAAGATATATGTATAACTGCACCTATATGTACAAAAACACTTATGAAAATTAACGTGGTTATTGCAAGTTTCAGTGAATGATAAAATATGTGTGTGACACCCATGCAATAATTGGTTATTACTTTTTTATTACTGAAGGTAATTTTTGTCGTTATTATAATTAATAACTGCACTTATATAAACAACGAAGGAAGCAGTGATTCAATAACCAAATAGTTTCTTGAAATTTAGTGATAAAAAAGTATAGGCCTGTAAGTTTTTCGTACGGCACGAGTAAGCTACGTTTAACACAACGTAAATGGCATCAAAGGTTAGTTCATAAGCACACATCGTAATTCCATTGGGCAAACCTGAAGCTACGCATAAACCCAAACGATTGCCAAGCATCCAATCAATTCGCCAGGATTCTTCTTGGGAACACATGCATCTTTCCCAGCAGAAAATCGAAGCAGCCTCCCTATAATTAGGCTGACTGTAAATCAAAGGTGCATGTGTGCTGGTTAAGCAGTGAAATTGCTCTGCGCGCCTCCTGACGGAAAACAAACACATTAATTCTCCATGCGCACGCGGTCAGTGGCCCCTATCGACATTTCTCGGTATATCTACCTCAAGCCCGAAAGAAAACAAAGGGACAATCTTGTCTAATCACTAACCAGTTCGGAAAATTGCAACGCTTATGTACAGTCTCTCGGGCGACTGGGAAGATGAGTTGATGGATGGTGATAATGAAGGAGCAGGCATGGCTTTCGCATGTCGATCAAATACAGATATGTATAAGTAAGTCGCGTTCGTACAGTGCATACAAAATAATTGTTGTCATTTCGAGAACTGCAAGTGCATTTTCTTCCTTCAACTGCAATCAATTATCATTCTTAATGTGTTCTTTTTTACTATATTTGTCATTATTATCATTATTATTATGTGTGTTTGTGTAGGGCGTAATGGTAACGTTTTATCAAGGGAGTCCCGGGTTCGGTACCCGGTGAACGCATTGAAATGAATTGTTGTTTTAAAGTCACCTTTATGCACAGGTAGGCTAATCGGGACTGAATTTACAGTTTAAATTGGGTTCCGAAACACCGTGCAATGCGCCTCTACCAGGTATCGAACCCGGGACCCCTTCATTACAAGGCGACGACGTTACCACTACTCCATCGGGATGGAGGCAGTGGTTTACACTGTAGGTCCACTCCTGATTAGCCTATCTGTGCATAAAGTGGACTTAAAAACAGGAAGGAAATGTGTGTGCGCGTGGTGTACTTGGTTATTAGCATTCGTTCTGGAGCTGGTGTATTTTCAATAAGCTTACCACTGTACAAATTAAGGTTTTTGCTTGGGGGAAGACGATATCATCATTTGCTGAATTCAAAAGTAAATATGAAATTATTATTATTATTATTATTGACTCGTACAAAACCTTAAAATATAAACGGAACACACAAAACTATTATACGGCTAACTCCACTGGAGTGCTCGAGAATCATTTATGATTTACTATCTGATATGGATTAGAATTTTAAGTTGCATGCTTCTTCTATTCACTGTTCAATTTCTTCCGTTCCCAGTGAAAGAGCAAACCAGGAACAATGCAAGGAGCGGCTGAAGGAAGGTGCCAACATCAACAAGTCCCTCGTCACTCTTGGGACGGTCATCTCGTCATTAGGTGAGTGTCATTCTGGTACCCGGGGACCGAATTTATATGTGTGGAGACCCTAAGCTAACATCATGAGGCCTACATACAATATCAGTTATAAGTTTTAGGACAAGTTTTGACAGATCGTTAGTTATATATTATATATTTCTTTAAAATATGTGTACCACATTTTGTAGCCATTTTCAAAGCATTTTTTTCCCGCAGTCGAGGCTTTTAGTTATTTTTGAAGATGAAGGCCATGATATGGAGCCCCCTCTCTTAATCCAAGTGTGTTCATCAGTGAGGTTGATCAAGCTCTCAGGAATGGCCAAATCCGAAAGAAAAATATAACTACCCATGTATCAGAAGGGCATAGAGAGTTAAATGATTCAACTTTCCTCGGGGGCCTCCCCCATGGCGCAGTGGTAGCGTCTTTTCCTTGTAATCAAGGGGTCCCGGGTTCGATACCCGGTGGAGGATCCCACTTTAAACTGTAGGTCCAGTTCCGATTAGCCTCACTGTGCATAAAGTGGACTTAAAACAGCAACTCAAACAAACAACAAACACAACCTTCCTCGATATGTACATTACATATATATATATATATATATATATATATATATATATATATATATATATATATGTGTGTGTGTGTGTGTGTGTGTGTGTGTGTGTGTATAAGAACCTCTTTCAAACAACGAGTTTAACCTATAAAGTGGGTAGCGTGATCACTTATTGGATATTGATTATAAAAATTTAATGATTTTGGTAGTTTTATAGAGCTTTGATCCTAGTTGACAGCAGATATGTTATTGTCCTGTACTGACGTAGTGGTTTGTAGAAAGTAGAGGGCTTAATGTATCCGTCCTTTGCCAAAATAACAAACAATCTATTAATATATACTACACGATAGCCGTGACCTAAAAAAAAAAAAGAATGTGAGAAAAATATTATTTTCACCTCTGCAGATGGAATGAGGTATACGAATATCCACGGAATCAGGAAAGGATAATAATATCTGATAATAATCAGATAATAATTATTATTATCGTTATATGTATAATTATTATTGCACGAGATCATTTCCTGATTCCGTGGATATTCGTATACCTCATTCCATCTGCAGAGGTGAAAATAATATTTTTCTCACATTCTTTTTTTTTTAGGTCACGGCTATCGTGTAGTATATATTAATAGATTGTTTGTTATTTTGGCAAAGGACGGATACATTAAGCCCTCTACTTTCTACAAACCACTACGTCAGTACAGGACAATAACATATCTGCTGTCAACTAGGATTAAAGCTTTATAAAACTACCAAAATCATTAAATTTTAGAGGAAGTGTTGGTGGTAACGAACTGTAAGCATTTCATCCATTGTTCACTGCCCATTGCGCTTCACGAGACATTGCTTCAAGCACACCTATTATCAGACACTTTCTTCTTAGCCACTTCCCAATTGATTTCTGTTTAATTTATTGCTCACATCCAGCATTACTACTTACTTCATCAATTCTATCAGCAATGTTTCATTTCTTACTTTGTTAGTCTATTTCACACTCTCTATTCTTCACCATAACCACCTATGTATAATTTCTAGCCGCTTTTTCTTACTCCTTCGTAGCCTCCATGTTTCTGCGCTGTACAATGCTACACTCCACACAAAACACTTCCTTACTTCTTTGTTTAAATATCCACAAGAATACTTATAGAGGCTTCCTTCGCCATTGCTGTAATCATTTTGCTTCTATCCTGACTACATCCCATGCCACTTCTTGTGATACATTTGTTTGCATTTACAGTGAGATCGCTTACCTTTGCTGAGGCATGTGGAATTGAGGCCGACAGTGGATAGGTAGGCCTTGGCCCCCAAGGGCTGTTGCGCCACGGGTTTGTTTTCTGTATAGATATGCAACCCACCATACAATTGTGTTTTGCGGAGTTTCATAATGGACAGGATACACTTGACAAAGTTTGTATTATAGTCGTACATACAAAGTATATTCCAAGGTCTGTAGGTATCAGCGAGCCAATTAGCATTTTTGCACACAACTTGATGTATTTTGTTTTGATCATGCTACGAAAGGTAGCAATAGAAAACTTTCTGATTCTACGAGGTGTCTACATGTCAGTACAATCATAAAAAAATTATGAACATAACTAAAATTATGAACATAGCTAAAATTGTCCAATGTACTCCCTTTTTGAAACTTCGTCCATTACATTAAAAGAGGAGCATAAATTAAGAATATTTGAAAATAAAATTATTTTTGGACCTAAAAATATAAAAATATATTTGGACCTAAAAGGGATGAGGAGACAGGTGAATGGAGAACGTTACATAATTTAGAACTACATAACATGTATTCATGTCCAGATATTATTAGAATAATTAAATTAAATCAAGAAGACATGAGAGAAGAGTTTACAAGATTCTTGTTGGGAACCCTGATGGTGAGAGACCTGTAGGAAGGCCAAGATGAAGATGAAGGGATAACGATGAGATGGACCTAAAGGAAATTGGTAAGGATGGAAAAGATTGGATTGATCTTGTCCAGGATAGGGACAGATGGAAGGCTTGTGTTGTTGCAGCCATAAACCTTCTGGTTTAAGAATGCTAGAGAGTGGGTGTACTCTCTTTCTGTTTTCCTATGAAGATGAGTGATGAATCGATAAACTAATGGAGGGAGCACCAGAAATCCATGCCCAGGCCGTGACACAAACTCGGAATCTTCGGTGGTGAGATCGCTATCAAGTCGGCCATAGTCCAGTGCCGTCTCTATTTACCAATGAGCAGAAGATACGATAAAAAAACACATGGTGGTACTTTCTTCTCTAGTGCTTTACCTGTGGTTGGAGTGATGGAGTCCTATTATTTCTTGGTCCCTTCATATTTTCCCTCATTTTTCTTTTTGTTTCCCTTCTCTTAGTATTTACGAAAGGATGCCCGTGATACTATTTTACAGTTATGGACAAATTTAAAGAAACTAGGACCTTCCTCATATCCTTGATAAGGCGTGAAGAGGCATGTGGTCACCGCATGTCCACATGGGTGTCCATACAAGAAGTGGGAACAACGAAGGGAAATATGATGGCCACATACCTTTTCTGGAACTAAACTATATAGTATAGTCTTCTTACTATGGTGCATTGATACATTTATTCTTGCTTTCGGCTGTCTTCATTTCTGTATAGCTTTTTCAATTTACACCTTTAACAATTTGTTTTGCTATAATCAGTCCTAGGTAAACGATGTGCTTTTTTCACATATATTCTTCCTTCAATTACTCAGAATATGGCCATCAATTTTTCCAGTTTTTTTTTTTGTTGTTTTTTTTTGTGCACCTCGCAAGGCATTTTTTTGGTTTGTCACTCTGTTTTCAACTCAATCTTCAACATTCTCCTGTAGCATCACATTTCAAAGGCTTCCAGTCTTGTCCTTTTAACTTCCTCCACTGTTCATGTTTAGAATCCATGTAGTGTTGTGCTTCAGACAATTGCCTTACAGTTACGTCTACGTTCCTGGGACTTAACTGCTTCTTCTGGTAAAATTGTCAATACTTGCTTCTTCTGGTAAAATTGTCAATACTTGCTTCTTCTGGTTAAATTGTCAATACTTACTTCTTCTGGTTAAATTGTCAATACTTACTTCTTCTGGTAAAATTGTCAATACTTACTTCTTCTGGTAAAATTGTCAATAATTGTATCTTCTGGTAAAATTGTCTGTAAAACAGATTGCTCATACAAGTGTTTGTATTTCAGCTGAGCGTTCCGTGACAGAGGGGAGCCTTAACAGCCTGACGGGATCGACGCAGAGCCTGTCGGGAACGACTTCCTGCGGGAGTTCGCCCTCGACGTCCCCTCGCCGCTCCTGGCAACCCTTCGTGCCCTACAGGGACTCCGTCCTCACCTGGCTCCTCAAGGACTCCCTCGGCGGGAACTCCAAGACCGTCATGATTGCAAGTAAGTGACTTGCTGGAAACTTCAACGCATAAGCTCTGTCACGCAAAGCACATCTATTCTGTATTCACTGTAGGAACGAAGTTAATATAAACAAAACCACGTGACTTTTGAGGAAAATAGTGGTGTTGATTGATTGATTTCCTTTATTTTACTTTGCCTTTTGTGCCACTTTTGGCTAATTTGCAAAGATGGGGATGAGTGATGATATGATGAAATTGATGAATGGACACTCACAAACATCCATGCCCATGCTGGGATTCGAACCCGGGGCCCCTGGCATCGTAGCGCGCTGTGCAAGCCACTCCGTCACGGGGGCCGGCAAAATAGTGGAGTTATTTTGCCCATTAATATATTGGTAGCCGTACACCTAATGATATAAGGTCCCCACAACTTCAAAGTTCAGTGATTCATTACTTTACGTCGCTTTTCTTCCACTTTTGGCTAATCGCGACGATGAGAATTGTGTGGTGGAAATCGAACTAGGGATGATGATCAAATTCGTAAAATTTTCTATCCTGATATTCTGATAACCCGGATATACGGATTATTCAGATATCCGAATTATCCGTTACATCCGAAACGGATATCGGAAAATTTGAAATACGGATATCAGTTACAAATCCGCAAAGTTCAGTGTGGTATTGCTTTATTTATCATTTCAACATTATTCCTACGTGCAAGATTCATGCACATCTGCCATTCGAACAACCAATGTGGCGTTTCCTGACCCTGAATTTAAGGCGCTGACAGAAGAAAAGTTTTAACTCCTCTTCCTTTCTTTTCGGTGAACAAATATTTCAAATTTTCTCCAAGCAATGACTCATTGATTTCTTTTAGTGCAGTGATGACATGATTCAAACCCGCATACCCTTGATGATTCATGACTTTTTTTAAAAAATTGAGAATAATAAATATATCCAACATTACAATTTATTCAACACTAAAGTTATTTTTTTAAAGAGCCTCTCAAAACATTTTATTTCTTCAACACACGTCGACATAGTGAGGTTAGGACATGGCCGACCATTTCATATCATTTTATCTTTTGCATATATTAAAACGATCAAAAGCAACTCGGTCTCCCTGATGGCGTATAAAGTGGACTTAAAACAATAATTCAAACTAACAAACAAACAGTTATACAGGGCTTATTACCAAGATGCTATATCTACTTGTATGTTGTGAAAGGTAGTGCGGGAAGTGTCTTAGAAAGGATGCTTCGTAATTGATCTGTGTATAGTTGTAAATAGTGACTTGTCTTTATACGTATATTGAGTCAATTTAATGTAAAAAAAGTAGTTTCTTCCTGTAATGGTCAAATAAACCCTACTAGCCATGATTGGTTAATGAAATGACTTACTGACAGGAAGGATTATATTTTTGTAACTCTCTCTTATAAATTGTACAATGTCTTCATTCCCTCAACTTCAGTTATTGTTTGTTAATTTTATTATTTCCCTGTCAGCTATTTCCCCTTCAAGTTCCTGCTACAACGAGACCCTGAACACGCTGCGGTACGCCAAGAGGACGAAATGCATCGTAAACCAGCCAATAGTCAACGAGGACCCAAACGTCAGGATAATCAGAGAGTTACGGGATGAAGTCACGAGGCTCAGGAACATGCTGGCAGCTATACAGATTGTAAGTATCAAAATTTGTGGAATGATTTCATGTTTATTGCCCCATAAAGAATTCCTTGTTTCATTTGTACATCACGAATACGTCGTGAACAGTATAGAACTAAATTTTAACTAATTCTCACACGAGGCTTCCTAAAGAAAATGTAATTGTTCATCTGATCGGAATAGTTGTTACTACGAATTAACCGTGAGATGAATATTCAAAGGTATGAATAACTGATACCACCATGTATTTCATGACCAATAATGCGAAGAAAATAAATTTTGCTTTGATTTTATTCTTGTTATTCAGCGTCTCTTTCTGCCACTTTTTAACCTACCTCCGGGGCAGAGCGGTTATCACAGCACGGTACAACGCTAGAGATCCCGGGTTCGAATCCCGTTCTGCGTGAAGTATCCCTTCATCAATTTCATCACATCATCACTCTTTATCATGTTCGCGATTGAAAAGCGATTGATTGATGATTCTTGTTAATTATCGCCGCTTCTCTGCCACTTTTGGCTAATTTCGAAGATAAGGATGAGCTATAATAGGACGAAATTGATGAAGAGACATTCACAAAGAACACCCATGCCAAAGCCGAAAGGTGTGCCACGGAGGTCGACAATATTGTTATCTGTATCTACTCAAATTGTCGGTAAAATTGATTTGATTTCTTTCTGTCCTCTCATTGAAAAATGGATTAAATTAAGCCAACTTTTTTTCTCACTGCAGAACGGATCTTTGTCCAACTACGGTCCCAATGGAAACGTCCTGCTGGACCTTTTGCGGGAGAACGAATCCAGAGCGAAGGAACTGACGAGAGACTGGGTGAGCAAGTGGCACAACAACGAGGAAGCTGGAGGAGAGAAACCGGAAGACTTGGCGGAACTCTTCGTCGTCGGATCAACTCAACACTACAAGGGTCCTCAGTCTTTTGTTTTGCAGGCAAGTCCTCACGTCCTCGGCTGATATTTGTAATTTTATTGTTCCAAGGTGCCGAACGCCGCGCGCGGTACCGGGCACACGAGATTCGCACATATTGCATGTTGCCAAACCTACTGCATAGTATCCTCCCTCGTGCGGTTGTAAACGCGAGGGTTGCTACGGAGCCCTGCTACGAGTGAATCCTCGCGAGCCCTGAGGAAAATGACAGTCGAAGGGCCTTGGTTAATTCTAGTTTCTTGTAACGTGCAAACACAGCAACGATGAGTCAGGAGAGCCGATGTTGTTCCTAGAACTACACTCAGACGCGTCTCGTGAACGCATGCGTCAATTGTGGGGAAAAGGACAGCTTGCTCTGCGACGACATTCATGAGCGTTTCTACATTCTAATGTCTTCATATAGGAGAAGTATTTATTTTACACGAAAGCGCTGAACTAAGCTTAAATTATATTTCTTGGATCTGAAGTGACGCATGCGTCAATTGTGGAAAAAGAATGATTACTTTCTTTCACTTCAGATCCAAGAAATGTAATATAAGCTTACTTCAGCGCTCTCGTGTAAAATAAATACTTCTCCTATATGAAGAAATTTGAATGTAGAAATGCTCATTAATGTCGTCGCAGAGCAAGCTGTCCTTTTTCTCAGAATTGACGCATGCGCAGCATGCACCGCATGCGTTCACGAGACGCCTCTGACTACACTGAACGTAACTGAGAATCACACACATCCACGAAGTTGATTGGAAGACAGAAATAGCTCCTAAGATCAGCTACCAGTTCAAAAGGCAGCCAGTATGCCCTACAATTGTTTTTCGTCCTCGTTACATTGTAAATGAGTGTAATATCCGTATCATATTTAGTGTTTGCCAGATAAGCGATTAATACACAGCCGATATAAAGGGTGGCACAAAAGTCATCATCCTATTTGAACTCACCTTTATTTTGACATCTAGTTTATATCAGTAGTGTTTTGTCAGTTAAATAGAAGATACTCACGAAATTTATCGGGTGCAAGAATGAATAAGTATACCCCACAAGAACGTGGAAAAATTGTGACAATTTTGCGTGACACTTTTCCGGGCAGAGTAATATCCCGTTTTGGTGATTTGCCATGGCCGGCCAGGTCTCCCGATTTGCCAGCTCCACACTTTTTTCCTTTGGGGATATTTGAAGTCATTGGTTTATGTGAATAAGCCAGAGACGTTACAGTAATAACAATATTCAGCATGAAATTGAAAACAATTCCCCGCAGATTTCCAACACCATGGAAAACGCAATAAAAAGAGCCCAAATTTGCATTAATTTGAATGGTGGTCATTTATTGGATGTTATCTTAGTAGTGTATATTGGGCGCTTCAAAATAGTACTTAGTAGGTATCCTTTTTTTTTATCAATCGAATATCACTTTTTGACATACTTTGACAATTTTTTGTCCATGTTTTAGCGTTTAGCGATGTTTTAGTACAAATTTTCACTATACTCATTTTTTCCCCACTCGTACTTGGTAGGTATATCATGATGTTACGTGATACAACTTAACCTATCCTTTTTTTACGATTATTTAATTTTTTTATGATCCTAAGTGATATAACTTAACCTATCATTTTTTTTATTTATGCACTGTTTGAACGTCATTATTTGAGGATCATATTTTGTAGGTATCCTCTTTTTTTATCAATCGAATATCACTTTTTGACATACTTTGACAATTTTTTGTCGATGTTATAGCGTTTAGCGATGTTTTAGTACAAATTTTCACCGCACTCATTTTTTCCCCACTCGTACTTGGTAGGTATATCACGATCTTACGTGATACAACTTAACCTATCTTTTTTTTTACGATTTTTTAATTTTTTTTACGATCCTAAGTGATATAACTTAACCTATCATTTTTTTTATTTACGCACCGAACTAACCTACAGGGGGGACTCTGTTTGTTTTAATATTTCAGTATTATAAGGTTTTCACAAATTTTATATAACCTAAAATGTGTTGGATGTTGATTTTTAGTATGTGGCAATTTTTTATGAATTTAAAACTGTTCCGTCACCCTCTCGTTCTTCACGTCGTGGACGAAGGACTTCTCTGCAATCAGGATGACGCTGCATAGAGTATCGGCAGGCAGCGCGTCGTGGAACTCGCAGACGATCTTGATGTTTGTGCGATCGTTGACCACCACCTGCCTTCTCTTAGATGTGTTGATGACGGTCATGGGTCTCCGTGCTTTGAATTCGCTGGGCGTGTAGTACATGTCCACGCTTCCCTCGGTCACGCGTTTGTAAGCCGTGTAAGCTTCGTAAAGTTTGAGGTAATCGTTTTTGGTCACGTCGAGGTTGTAATTCTCGCGCGGGAACACTTCGTTCCTACCGTTCTTCAGATAAACGTTCTTGATCTTGCAGTCGTCGAACTTGCTAGAATCTTTTTCCTGATTCTTGTCCCTCGCGGTCTGAAAAAGCACTACGACGAAATCTGGCATGTCGAACTGTATGTTGTTGAACTGCGTCGTCACGTCGAATTCCATGTGACTTCCCGACGCCATTTTCTGCACGCACTGGTAACCGTGAAAGTGAATTGGCACCTGCGGATTTTTCAAGATCTCCGCTTTGTACTTGAGGGCGTAGTTTGTTTCGTATTCCACCACCGGCATTCTCAATTCCATGCTTCGGATGAGGCATTTCGCCGCTTCGGGTAAAGTGTTGGCTATCAGCGTGGTGCCGTCCGGACCCAAAGTAGCGTATCGCATCAGTGCGTCGTTGTCGTTGGCCGCTCTTCGAAACGTGATCCTCAGTCCTCCCTTCCACATGATCTCCTTGTAATCCGAGAAGAAACCAGGCAGCAGACGCATGGGAAAGAGCACCGTGTGACTTTTCGTCGATATTTTGGTTCCGGCTTCGAATCCCCCGGCCTGGTAGTACGCTGCGTCCGTTTTGGATAATTTCAACGTTCCCACTGCCGTCGACGTGATGCCTGGATAATCTATTCTGTCGATGACAGTGTTGTGTTTCCTCACCTCCACCTGCGAGAACAGGTGAGGCACGAAGTTGTCCACGAGTATCAAGTTTGCTGCTGCGGGAAACGCGTCTCCGCTTTCTTTCTTCACCACGTCGAATTGAAGGTAGAGGTCCGCTCTGTGAGGATGAATAAACCCGTCGCCTACGTCCACGTCGTATTCGATCTCCCTGTTTGCCTCGTTGAGATTGGCGAACGTGCGACGGTTGGGAGGGAAAGATTGCAATTCGTAACTTTCGATTTGCTCCATTTTACATGTATGGTTATTTATTATACGTTGATCTCCACGATGGCCGTTGTAGTGGCACCTGCGAAATCCACCACGTCTCCTTTCTCGTTCGTCACCACCAACTCTATGTCGTCTATGCGGTTGCGACATACTGGAAAATAGATCGGCGAAGAGGGCGTGTAGATGATCGGTTCCATGAACTCAGAACTTGGTTTGAAAGTGGCTATGATTCCCGTCTGCTTGTGACTTCCCAGTAATCCGTCCGAAGATTTCGTGATCATACCTTCGGCCACGTTACAGTGTACGTTCAGAGTCTCTATGGCCAAGAATTTAGGAATGTTGGTTGCCACGTGCTTGATGCCAGCTTCGAGTTTGGTGTCGTTCTCGAAACCTAAAAGTTCTCCCATGGTGCCCAGGTCCACGGTCTCCGTAGCGGATAGGATTTCCACTCTGTGCGTGACCGAATTTTGAGAAAGGTACGTGCCTTTGGGTAACTGAGCTTGCAAAGTGGAAAGATTGTATTGTCCTGGCGTGACGACGATGTGTTCGCTTCCGACGCTAATTTTGTTGTTGTGCTGCGTAACATTAGGTATGAGGTACATGCTGTAGAATGCACGCAGAGCCACGGATTTAGGATAGACGATGTCGTCGTGCAGCGTGAGTTTCAAGATTGAAGATTCGCTCGTGAGATGGAACACGCCCATCCTAGTGATGCTGTTTGAGGTTCCACAATGCTTTCTGGAAATCCTCGATCGTAGGGTTATTTATTTTAGAGAGAAACGCGAGCACGGAGAGGCAGAGATGACCGCAGTTCACGTCTCCGAAATTTTGAATGCGTTCGTCGTTGTAGTATATAGAGGTTTTGTTCGTTTTCAGATAATGAATTAAATTTGTAGGTGGAACACCTCCGAAAGAATCGAAAACGAATGCTTTGTTATTGTCATTTTTGTGGTAACATATCCAATGCGTGCCTGGATTTTCTTGATCGTCCAAGTTGACTACACCGCATTCTCTTTTTTTAACGCTTGAAGGTAACGAGTCGGACATGAAAACTCCTCTGAAGTGTTTGATTCGTAACGGTCCGATCAGAGATTCAATGTCTCGGTTGGTGAGTGCTTCTGTTTCTTTTTTTAAAATTTTTTCATCACGCCCTTCCCCTTCTTCTCCATGGCCAGGTTGTGACGTTTCTGTTCTTCCAATTCCGCTTTGTTCTTCTTCGAGTCGATGACGGTTTTCGCGATGGCGGCACTTCCGCCGGCCAAACTTCCAACGGCCCCCAATGCTGCCAGGATGGCCGGGATGCTGAATATGAAACCTCCGACCTTTTGCTGTTTCCGCGAACGCTGCAATCTTTTCAATTGAGGTGTGCTGAGAAGTAATTTCATTCCGTGTCCTTTCGACAAGCAAGAACGTTTCTTCTCGCGTTGTTTCTTGGTGAGTAACCCATCGAGGGCACCTAGATTTTTAAGATTGGAGTATGGTATCTGGTACACGACACCCTTGGGCTTCATGTTGATGCTCTATGTGTTATTTTCACGGTATGTTATTTATATATATATTCTGAGATTTTTTCTTGTGTAGTTTTTTACGGTATGTTATTTATATATTTTCAAGGCCTCGCAGTCGTTACACAAATTCTATTACGTGCTTCGTTTTCTTGCCAAGAAGTTCCTTTGTCCCCTTGTACACGATTCGAGTTTTGTTCTCGATTAAAATACATAGCTTCTCGTCGGATAACATGTTAGCGTATCGATCTGGTAAAAATAGACTGTATTGTGCGTTGAGCAACAGGCGTACCTTGGGACCATACTGGGTAGAAACGATTGAACCGGAAGTTATCGTAAGGTTTGTCGACTTCCAATTCCTGAATTTTTACATACTCGACTGACAAATTTAGCATTTGTTTTAATGCTTGGAGATCGCTCATTTTTTCAGTTGTCAGAGTGTTAGAGAGAAATTTAATTGCTTTTTTTTCACGATGTGTGTTATTTATATATACCGAAGATTATTTTTTTACGATGTGTGTTATTTATATATCAAGTTTTTTTTTTTACGGTATGTTATTTATATACCCCACCCCAATTTTTGTTTCGTGTTCATGGCGATGGTGGTGCCTAGTGCGGCGACCCGTTCACCCAACGATGCGTCTCTGCTCACGAATCTTTCGAAAGCTGCGTGCTCTAACTTTCTGTCTGCTTCGTGACGTGCGTCCAGATTCGTCTGCGTGGTGTTGTAGGCGATGTCGTGATCTTTGCATGCCGCGTCCAACGGATTCACACCCTTGTCTCCTCTCTCCAATCTTTTCTCGAGTTTGGTACCCGGTCCGCAGTACTGGTAGCCCGGTAGATGCATCTCGAAAGGTAACTTGTTGATGATGTCGTTTACGAGTCCCTTTCCTTCGGCCACGTTCCAGAATTTCGGAGGCAGCGTGTTGATGATTTTGATCAGGTAACCTATGCCCTTGTCGTCGTTCACGATGAAGTTGGAAAGTTTCGTGCTGATCATGTCCACGATGCCAACCTTCTCGTTGTAGAAATTACGATTGCCTGCATTCTCTTCGCCGGCTATCACCAACAATCGGTCCACGAGTTTCCTAACGTCGTCCACCCAAACGAATTCTTTGGGTAACGTGTTGTAGCGTTTGACGCCGCTGCCCGTTTTGACCTGGTTCCAAATCGGTTTGATGAGATTCCTGTACTTCTCGCCGCTGCTCGATTTCACCCTATTCTGCGAGGCGTCGTTGTTCTGGTACAAGGCATCCGTCATGATCAGAATTTCCTTGTAACTTTGGTAATCTTCGTCGGTGTAATCTTTCGGCTGCTTTTTGGCGACGAGTTCCCACAGTCCCACCGTACCCGGATACCTGGTCCAACTATCCTTGTCGCCTAAATTGACTTTAATGTCGTTGCCTTCGAAGGTCACCTTCGATTTCCCAATCTTCCACACCACACCGCCGCCTTCGTTGGTTTCCATGCTGGGATACAATCCGAACACTTCATCCTTGTCGAATTTCCCCGTACTCAGGTAGTCTCGTGCCAAAGGCCCCAACTCGATTTTATCCGAAGACGAGGACGTGCTACCAATAGCTCGACGTCGTGCCGGTGCATCCTTCAGTTCGAACGGCGTCGAAGGAATGCTCGAAATGGGCGTGGGTACGGCGTAACTTTTAGCTGCGAGCGGTACGAGTTCATTAATCAAATTTTTATTTTGTTCCGTGACACTTTTAATTTCTTTACCTAGACCGCTGATGGCATCGATCACGGGTTGATCCTGACGTTTCTTCTCTTCGTAGAATCCGCGATTCTCGGATTTCCAACCTTTGAAGCGTTTCGCGAGGTAATCGCGAAGCTTGAGATTTTCGTCTTCGATTTTTCGTTTCGATATGACGTTATTTATACACGTCGTTTCTCACAACGTTGCAACGTTTAGAAAGTCGTTGATTTTGTTTCTGTATTTTCCATCGTTGGGTTTCCTCGTCATGTCGATCGTCGCGAATCCGAAATCGTCACCGTTCCAGCAAGTAGAGCAGCAGCGTTCCGAAAATTGATTGTAGTTCATGTCTCCGCCTACGTAGTCATCGTACGCGTGCTTGAGGTTGGTGTGATCTTGACGAAACAAACATATGAAATTAGCGTTGTCGCGTACTAACTGTTTTGGAATTTTGGAAAACGTTTGAGCTAGGTAGAAGCAATCCATTCCTTTGTGACGACCTTGCGTGAAAAAGTTGCGAATTTCATTTTGATTTTCCAGGATGGCGTCGTCGAACACAACAACTGAATTTTCACGACAATCGTCGAGTGGTTTTATTTCCGAGGCAAACGTTGCAATGTCCAGACCATCGTACAGTTTCATCAGTTGCTGGTATTTGGATTGCTCTAAACTTTTCGAGAACACGTACAGGTGCCTGTTCTTCCAATCTAACCAATTCGGTGCGAGGAGAAAATTGTCCACGAGCAGTGTCGTTTTCCCACACCCCGAAGGACCTACGATCAGACAGCGGATGCTGTCGGGAAGCAACTCGCCGTTCTTTTTACTTCGTTTGACTTTCCGGATCCGGTAGACGCTTCACCACGTTCCACGTACTCACAAGATCACTTCGTCCGCGTCGATCCAACTCTTTTCCGGAAGTCCCAGCCATTTGACAAACAGTTTGTCACCTTTCCTACGCAATACTTTCTCGATGAGGTACGTGTCGGGGTGTTTTGTTTTAGAGAGTTCCTCTTCGTAAAATCTTCCTTTCAAAATCTCGCCGCTACTATCTTTTATTATATACGTGTATCGGTTTCCGGGTAAAACTCGAACCACCGTAAAAAGTTCCGTGCTCCAATTTTTTGTGAACCCCTTCTCGAAGGTGCGTTTGAATTTGCTGATCCTCACCCGGTCTCCAATTTTGTATTTAGCTTTTTTTGTCGTGGGTGTGTACTTTGGACAGTAAACTGTAGAAATTAAATGCTGCTCGTCAGACTTGGTAACGTCAACTGGCTTCATGCCTATCGTTCTGTGTACCGTATCATTATAGGTGTCGACGAGTTCCGGCAGGATGTCGACCCATTTGTAATTTCCCCGAAGCGTGAATCGTTTCCACATGTGTGTTTTCAAGGTTCGATTGAATCTTTCCACGATGCTGGCTTTGATGTGACTGAAGGTCGAATAATGTCGAATGCCATGTTTTTGAATAAACTTTTGGAATACGGCGTTGTAAAATTCTTTACCATTGTCCGTTTGCAGAAACCGTGGTCGTCTGCCACCGCTTTTGCGAAAAATTAATTTGAATGCTTCCGTGACGCACGTTCCCGTTTTCGCCTTCAAAGGTAGAGCCCATGCGAATTTCGAAAACGTGTCTATGACGGTGAGGAGGTACTTGTTGCCCTTGTTCAATTTATGTACGTTTTTCAAATTGCCGCTACTCATCTCCACGAGGTCACTTTGCCAGAGGTCGTCGATGCCCTTGGTTACCACAGCCAAACGTTCGTAGTTGCGGCGTGCAGGTTTATGCAATTCTTCGACGATGGCTTGCCTAGACATTTTTTGTTTAGAGATTACGTTTCAAGAGAAGCACAAGCGTGATGGGATTCAAAGAAGGTGGCACTTCGCTCGTGTTTTGAATGATCAGCTTATCGCCGGCACTCACGTCGAAAACGGTGAGATCTTCGTCTTCGTGTATTTCATATATGTTGCGCGTTTCGTTCCAACGTGCCAGAGGAATGTTTCCTGCTTTCTGGACACCACGATTCGATATCAAAGTCATGGTGGGAACGCTAGCTTTTCTGCCGTGAGACCAGTACGAAAATTCGTTTATCTGAATCGTGCCATCGAGGAGAAACTTGTAGTACGGATGATAAGGATGCAACATGTACAGTTTGTTACCTTCGACGAACGTGGAGATTCTTTGTTGATTGGGTACGCTGTTGATTTCGATGGCTTGCAGAGAATGCAGTTTAGCGAATTTAGTGTCGACGCTAACGAGGTTACTGTGAACTTGTCCGAGTTTATTTTCGATGGGCAGCAAATGCTCAACTATGGTATCCGTTACGGCAGAAAACGACGGTTTGATTTTCACTTCCACGTTCAACTGCTTGTAGTTTTCGTTGAGTTCTTGCAACTTGGCACCGAAAGAGGCCTGCGTCGATTCCTGCGTGGATTCCAGCACTCCAACTTGATCTCTGATGTTGACGACGATGCTCTGAAGGTTCTCGACTTGATTCAATTTCGAGCTCTTCTCGGTAAGATCGTTCACGATGCTTCGCATCTCTGTAAACTGCGTGTGAAGGTCGGCGACGCTCTGGGAAGTGGGCAGCGTCGACACCAGCGAACTAATTTCGTCTCGAATCTGTTCCACGTTCGCCGTTTCCGTTTCTAGTCGTTTCAGCATACGTGATATGTTTCTTTTCAAAGCGTGCAATTCTTTGGAGGTGGGGAGATTGGCCACTTTACTCTCGAGATCGCTCAATGAACTTTTAATGTCGCCCGAATCGGATAGTGCCGTCACCGCCGTTTTCAATTTTTCCAAATCTTCGCTCGAAGGCACGCTCGTCCGTAACGATTCCAAGTCACCCTGTATGTTGTCGAGTACGTGATGAAAATGAGCGAGATTCGTTTCGACGTTCAAATTTTCTAAATATTCGATCTTCTGCTGAACCGTGCTCAACGTGTCTTGAATGCTCGTCAACGCTCTCGCTTCAGCGTGAATATTTTTAATTTCTTCGTTGATCAATTCCAAGGACGCCTGAAGCGTAGCGATGGTGGTTTGAATGTGTTCGAAATCTCGATAGGCCTCCAATTGAATTTTTATGTTCGCGACGCTTTTACCGATGACCTGCAGTTCGTCCGACGATGGTAGGTTCGTCATGGTATCTTCCAAAGTCTGCAACTTGGATTTAATTTCTTCCAACGTGCTGGTGAATTCTTCTTGTAATTTGGAAACAACGACATGCAAGCGTTCTACATCAATATCGTTCACGACGGTTTGAAGTTCAGAGAAATTCTTTTCTATTGCGGAAGTTCGTTCTTCGATTTCGAGTTTCAATTTTTCCAAATCTTCATTTTTCGATTGAAATTGCTGTAATTTGGCCAAATCATTTTGAAGCGAATCCACGCTCAACTGTATATTTTGAACGTTGTCGTAAGAAGGTACGTCGACATAATTTTTTATGAGCGTTTTCAGTTCGGAATCGATTTTCAGAATGGGGTCGAGACATTGCGTTTGGAGCGTAGCGATTTCCGACTCTAAACTTTTGTTTAAGGTCTCCTGCAAAGCGATCAAATCGGCCCTCAACTTCTTAACTCGAATGTCCAACATGAGAATCTCTTCTGCGTGGTCTACACGCTTGGTGTTGCCGAAAATGTCGTTAGGCATTTTTGGTTAACGGTTATTTATAATAGGATAGACGATTCGTAATTCTACAAAAAGAGGAATAAGTTTGTCGTAATCTCCGAGGAGTTCTATGTAAAAATAATCTCCTGCAGACACATCGTACGTAATGTTAGAAAGCATCTTGTCGTGCTTGATTCGAAAAATGTTCTTGCCGGTAGAAATTTTGATTTCGCCTGCGTTTTCCGGATTCACGGTGATTTGAAGTTTCCCGTCGATCGGAATTTCGTAGAAATGTAAATTGTTATTAAAAACGTAAAACATCTTGCCCACATCGTCATTCAGTTTCGTCCAAATGCTGTTGAGGTGAATGATCAACAGACCGTTGAGTTTAGGTAACACGGAAGGTAAGACTTCATGATCTGGTATGGTTTCCATGATGATCTGTTTTTTGAAACCGAACAAGTTCATAGGCATGCTGGTTATTTAAGGATACGGTCAAAGTTTTATTTTGTAATGACAGTCAAAGTGTTTTTTTTACTCAGTAACAAAATGTTTTTTTTCTTGAGTTAGTGAAAATTGTTGTGTGTGGTGGTGAGTGTTAATTATTTGCACTGTGCGCAATTCTTATTTATTTCTAAACGACGATGTCCCCACGGCAATGTGTGAATACCACACTCGAGAACGCACCTCTTGTCGTCATCGGGATCCAGCGCAATTTTTCTAATTTTGTTTGTTGTGATGATATGGTTGACGCTCTGGATGCGCTGTTCTTCTCTTAGAACCGACGACCTGGTCTTGAGGCAATCGATGTAATCGTGGAAGGTGAGTTTGTTCTCCACCGTATTTTTGCCCACACCTTTTGCTTTCTTCGTGACGCTACTCTCTGTTTTTATGGCATACATCTTCGAACGCAAACCCGCGAACTCGACAATAATATCACCGTTACATTCATCTTTCAGTTTACCTAGGACTTTTTTGTTGAGGGATGGAATTCCAAATCTGTTGGGTTGAGGGTACGCAGAAGTATCGAAATACTCAAGCATGGAAGGATTTTTTATGTCTTCGTATAGGTTAGGTGTTTGTATGCTGTAAATGAAGCTGTCGGTGTCCGTGTACAAAAGTGATATTTTATCATTGTAGAAGGGTTTCATCACGTCATAATGAAATTCGAACATGTAAAGTTTCGACAAGTCGAGAACCGTTGCGCCAACGTAAATTGGTTTTCTGAATTTCATCAATTTTATATGTAGATTGAAAAGTGCCAAATTCTCGTTGTAAATTTTTCTCGACTTGAATCTAGGATCGGCTATCCACTTCCGACATTTATTCTTATCGGAAATTAATTTCACGTCTACGTGCTTTCTAACATTCTCCATGGTCTTTCCGTACACCGCATTGTTCATTAATTTAAAGAAGTCCTTGTCTAAATCGGAAGTGGCAGCTGTTCTATGTTGTGTGTTAATTTCTATGTAAGGTCTTAACCACGTGGAATGTTTAAACTTTAGTATTCGTCTAACATTCACTATCTGAACACCCTTCGCAATCAAAAACCGGAGATTCTTGTAGTGGACAACGTATCTCTGTTTAGGGTCCAATGTTAACAAAAGCTTGTCTTGAACCGAGTCGGGTGGACATTTGATTTCGGGAGTCGGAGGCAAATCCGAAAACGTGTCGTGCAGGTGGTCGGAGAATTGGAGATCTACCTCTGCGAAGAAACCACACTCGCTATCGTCGAAATGAATAATATCTATCGAAGTGGGATCTAACCATTCGAATCCCCCGTAAGGAAGTTTCTGAACCATGGCATGTCCGTAGAGATTATTAACGTCGGCGTAGAAGATGTAATTCGATGCTCGATTTGAATCGTAATCTTCTTTCATGTGTACGTTATTAGCTTTTGCATGTCTCTGTACGCATTGCACCATTCCACCTCGTATCCCTCTTTCGATGAATAGCAACATGTCAACGTCCGATATCAGTTCCAGCTTGACCTTTGTCTGGAATAACATTGCCGACCACGCTAATCCCGGTAGACTGTAGAAATACGCTGGATCTAATTTGTAAATATTCGTTGCCGTTTTCCTGAACGCTTGAAAAACATCCGCGAGTATCGTCACGTCTAATTTTAAGTATGCGTCGTGGTAGTCTCCGAGTGTCCTACATTCTAATTTCTCCCACATGAGTTGCGCGTGTTGGTATTCTTCGTCCGTGATTCCTTTCTCTCTGAGTCTGCTGTAAAATTCTCTTGGAAGTGGAAGAGCGTCGTCGTTAAATTTAGAACCATCACTAACATATTCGTAAGGATAAACCCCTTTACGTCTAACGAGTTCTATGTCTACGTTGGGAAAACTAGCTCTAGTTATTTTAAATTGATCGTCGGTGAGTTTGTTCGCTAAAGCATCCAGACTTGCAGAGAGA
This sequence comes from Lepisma saccharinum, assembly GCF_977018435.1. Taxonomy (NCBI): domain Eukaryota; kingdom Metazoa; phylum Arthropoda; class Insecta; order Zygentoma; family Lepismatidae; genus Lepisma; species Lepisma saccharinum. The sequence continues at coordinate 15,409,717 of NC_139244.1, read as the reverse complement.
AATCTATACGAATCCAGGAAGCGCATCTCGATTGTATTTTTCGTTCCCGGAATCGACACTTGCTTGCTAAGACTAATGTAACGTTCTTCATTCTCGGCCAAGACACCTATACGTTTCGGATCGTAGCCAAGATGTCTCACCAGGTGGTGAAAATCATATCCGCTTCCGTTGTGAAAGAATATGGGGATGAATTTAGGTTTCTGGATTTTAAGATTGCACGTGTTGCAAATTCCACCTATGTAGTTTCCGCTGAAATGATCGTGGTGGAATATTTTTTTGTTCTCATCAGTGAAACTTTGATCACATACCGGACACACCTCAGTGGAATTGTAATTTTGAAGTTCATTTTCAGTTAAAGGTGCCATCGGTTTTGATGTAAGCAGTACGCTACCAATTACCTCAACCTCCTCCACCATTTTTTCCAGGAAGTGTTCGATTACATTTGGCCCGCGATATATATATGCTTCATTTATTTTATCACGTCGCACAACAACATAGCCGAAACTATTAGGTTGATGAAGCTGGTACGGCGTTGTGGAGGAAATTTCGGGATCCGGTTCGCAGTAGGAGAGTGGTTTGAGGAACGCCTCGAAATCTGCGACGATGATTGCGGGATGTTCCAACAATGCCTTGTGCATTTTGAATTCTTCGACTTCGTTCGTTTCGGGCATCAACATTCTAGCCGGTCTGTTGTCGCCGCAATAAATTTTATGTTCGGCAAGTTTCTCGATAGCAATTTGACGTCCGGTGTAATTTCGATAATCGAGTTGTTTTCGATCGTCGAACGTGGTTAGGCATCTCGGGCAAACTTCGATGCAATGTTTATGCTTGGTTGATTGACTTCTGACCAAACGTGATAGTGAACGAATTAGCGTGTAGTGATGAACATCCTCGTTTGAAATTAGAAGGAGATTTATTACACAGGCATCGTCATCGTCGATATCGCTTATCCTGACAGGGTGCACGAGATATTTATCTGACGTGAAGGAATACACATTAATAGCGAGGCGTTTTCCTGTACAATTTTCGAACTTTGTTATATCCGACAATGTCACCGGGTATTCGATGTCAGACATTACACTTTGAAAGTCGGTCTCGTATTGTTTGTAATGTCCAACCCACTGTGGATTATTTTTGCAATGAACAGGATGCAGTGCAGCCAACACACACCAGAGAAAACACTTGTTATCGCTGTTCTGTATATTTAACACAGCCCTCTTGTGTTGAATGTTCGGTGGAAGAGGAACGTAGCTGGAAGCTCGAAGAGGTGAGAATCGGTTCACGTAAACAGTTAACGTGTGAGGACTTCCACATAGAGACCATCCCGACCCTTTAGCCTCGAAATCGTCATGTTTCTTAACCAGCTCGTTGGAAACTTTATAATAGAAGTTGTCCAAATTTTCGACGTCCGCCAAATAAAGAGTCTGGTTTTTTGTACGATGATAAAAAATACTTGTTGTGCCATCAACTTTCTTGTATTCAGAAAACAGAACAACGTATACTTTTATAGAGTTGTTTTCAAGTTTATCTTTTAAAATATTTAGTACAGATGTTTTCGTTTCATCCAAGAAACTAAGGATGTCACGACCTGGTTCTGACTTAATTGAAAAATCCTGGAGTTGGTCGTTAAATGCAGATCTAATTGGTTTGCGTTCATTAGATAATTTAATTTGCTTGGAAGTGGAAGCTTCCGTTTCTGAATTATCGATTTTCCTTTTCGATGTTCCTTGTTCGGTCGATGGTTTGCAAATTTTGAGATGTTTACTTAAATTTGTAATGCTGATTATTTTTCCGCATCGAGCACATGGCTTAGAAGGTAACGAACGATTAATTCTCGAACCTGTTTCGCTACATCTTGCCCTGTGTACCGATAAATTGTTCCTTGAGATTAGCTTCCCACAAGTAACACATTCAGTTTTATCATTTTTACGATTGAAACTGGTGGTGGATGCCATTGCTTTCTCCAAAATCACAGAAATCAAAAAGTCTAGTATATAGCGACACAATTTTCAGGTATGTTATTTTATATAGAATTTCTTGGAGTGATTACAAAACTCAAAAATTCAATCTACTGTAAATAGAATTTCAGGTATGTTATTTATATAGAATTTCTTGTGTGCGAATACAAAAACTCAAGAATTCAATCTACTGTAAATACAATTTTCAGGTATGTTATTTTATATAGAATTTCTTGGGGTAATTACAAAACTCAAAAAATAAATCTACTGTGAATATAATTTTCAGGTATGTTATTTTATATATAATTTTCACGGGGCGTACAATATTGTCAACGGTATTATATTTGAGCGGGCCGCTTGTCGCCTAAACACTACAGCTCACAGGTCGGGAAAATCTAACATGAAAGCAGATAATACGCTTATGCCTTATTTATATATAATTTTCACGGGGCGTTCAATATTGTCAACGGTATTATATTTGAGCGAGCCGCTTGTCACCTAAACACTACAGCTCACAGGTCGGTAAAATCTAACATGAAAGTAGATAATACACTTATGCCTTATTTATATATAATTTTCACGGGGCGTACAATATTGTCAACGGTATTATATTTGAGCGCGGCGCTTGTCACCTAAACACTACAGCTCACAGGTCGGTAAAATCTGACATGAAAGCAGATAATACGCTTATGCCTTATTTATATATAATTTTCACGGGGCGTTCAATATTGTCAACGGTATTATATTTGAGCGAGCCGCTTGTCACCTAAACACTACAGCTCACAAGTCGGTAAAATCTGACATGAAAGCAGATAATACGCTTATGCCTTATTTATATATAATTTTCACGGGGCGTACAATATTGTCAACGGTATTATATTTGAGCGCGTCGCTTGTCACCTAAACACTACAGCTCACAGGTCGGGAAAATCTGACATGAAAGCAGATAATACGCTTATGCCTTATTTATATATAATTTTCACGGGGCGTACAATATTGTCAACGGTATTATATTTGAGCACGTCGCTTGTCACCTAAACACTACAGCTCACAGGTCGGGAAATCTGACATGAAAGCAGATAATACGCTTATGCCTTATTTATATATAATTTTCACGGGGCGTACAATATTGTCAACGGTATTATATTTGAGCACGTCGCTTGTCACCTAAACACTACAGCTCACAGGTCGGGAAAATCTGACATGAAAGCAGATAATACGCTTATGCCTTATTTATATATAATTTTCACGGGGCGTTCAATATTGTCAACGGTATTATATTTGAGCGCGTCGCTTGTCACCTAAACACTACAGCTCACAGGTCGGGAAAATCTGACATGAAAGCAGATAATACGCTTATGCCTTATTTATATATAATTTTCACGGGGCGTACAATATTGTCAACGGTATTATATTTGAGCACGTCGCTTGTCACCTAAACACTACAGCTCACAAGTCGGTAAAATCTGACATGAAAGCAGATAATACGCTTATGCCTTATTTATATATAATTTTCACGGGGCGTACAATATTGTCAACGGTATTATATTTGAGCGCGTCGCTTGTCACCTAAACACTACAGCTCACAGGTCGGGAAAATCTGACATGAAAGCAGATAATACGCTTATGCCTTATTTATATATAATTTTCACGGGGCGTACAATATTGTCAACGGTATTATATTTGAGCACGTCGCTTGTCACCTAAACACTACAGCTCACAGGTCGGGAAAATCTGACATGAAAGCAGATAATACGCTTATGCCTTATTTATATATAATTTTCACGGGGCGTACAATATTGTCAACGGTATTATATTTGAGCACGTCGCTTGTCACCTAAACACTACAGCTCACAGGTCGGGAAAATCTGACATGAAAGCAGATAATACGCTTATGCCTTATTTATATATAATTTTCACGGGGCGTACAATATTGTCAAGAGCGTTAGTTTTTGTAGAGCTCTCTTTTTTCATTTTTCCTCTATAGAGTGAAGCTGTAGAAGACACAATTAGCTAACCTAGCATACAACACACCTTCCTAATTAATATGGATATTGTCGCACATTCCTCTTATTTTATACTGTTGTAAATAGAAAAGATTATGTACGGTAAATGTTTTGTACATTATAGGAAAAAAATGCAAAATATCCTCCAATTTTAATTCGAATTTTATCATATTTCCACGCCGCCACATGTTGCCCTATTTGCTTCTTTTACTTGCCTGGCTTAATTAACTCTCGCTAATTAGCATTTTTTTGGAAGAAGTCAACTAGAACAACATATGGCGGTATGTGAAATATGCAAATCAAAGAACATTTTAGCAATATATGGGCCCTAGCAATTAGCTTTCTCGACTAAGAGTACTCTTTCAAACGTCTTCTGCTGATCGTATTACTAAACGAGGACGTTTAAAATTTTTGGGTGTTGAAAAAGTTTGACCCTACTTTTTTATTTCTATTGTTTGCTAATAGATGGCGCTAATAGTACCCCCTCCCCTCCCCTCTCCCCTCTTCTCCTCTGCTGTATGACAAATAGCACAAACATAAAAATCAAGATTTTGGAGAGCAAAACATAAAATTTGCATGCATCTGATGTCGAACCAGGAACTTTTATCTTTCGGGGAGCCAACATTATTTTTTACTCAGTCGTCATATAACATGAACACACGCAAAAATTCACATGTGCTTTTATTATTTTGTGTTCGGTAAGTACAAGTATATTCTTACATAAATTATTGTTTAATTTAATAAATTGTAAACTCAGAGCCTGCTATACTAACACTCCTTTCTGTCTATTGAAAGCGAATGTTGCGTGCACGCGGAAATAGCACAGAAAAAAAAAACCGGATGGAAGCAATTTAAAATCACTGGGGCAAGGTCAGTATTACGAGAGCGTAAAAAACACGTGCTTCCATTCAACTTCGAAAAATAAGAATGAATGTGTGCATACAGAACACATATGCTTTCTTTTCACAGTTGTAAAATCATATAAATTGTGCATGAAGTAAGTTACGAGAAGGCTCTCTTTTTTATGTCTGTGTATATGTTGTACAATTAGGTACAAGTATTGTACAATTAGGTACAAATTGTTGTACAATTATTTTCCCCAGTTGTCCAGTTGGAGTTGGGGGGGGGGCATAACACTGGTATTATTTGTAATCACAGTGCTTACTCATGTATTTTGTTTAATATTTTATTTCAAATTCACTGTCAGAAACTAGTGTTGTTAGTTTCTGCATGTAGGTTTATTTACTCTGTTGGTTGTCACTGTCAAGTTTTTAGTATTCGTACAGCATAAAAAGCTATAACCCCCCTCTCAAAATATATACATTGTATACGCCAAGATGCCCAATAGCCTGGCAACACATCATGAAAAAACATGCCAAGAAGACCCAGTGGGTTTATAAGTCAGTGCTGCCAATTCCTATTTGTAGGTTAGCTTAGCCAGTGAAAGATCATATAGTAGAATTTTTGTAGAGTGGATGTTTGCGAGTTCCACGACGCGCTGCCTGCCGATACTCTATGCAGCGTCATCCTGATTGCAGAGAAGTCCTTCGTCCACGACGTGAAGAACGAGAGGGTGACGGAACAGTTTTAAATTCATAAAAAATTGCCACATACTAAAAATCAACATCCAACACATTTTAGGTTATATAAAATTTGTGAAAACCTTATAATACTGAAATATTAAAACAAACAGAGTCCCCCCTGTAGGTTAGTTCGGTGCGTAAATAAAAAAAATGATAGGTTAAGTTATATCACTTAGGATCGTAAAAAAAATTAAAAAATCGTAAAAAAAAAAGATAGGTTAAGTTGTTTCACGTAAGATCGTGATATACCTACCAAGTACGAGTGGGGAAAAAATGAGTGCGGTGAAAATTTGTACTAAAACATCGCTAAACGCTATAACATCGACAAAAAATTGTCAAAGTATGTCAAAAAGTGATATTCGATTGATAAAAAAAGAGGATACCTACAAAATATGATCCTCAAATAATGACGTTCAAACAGTGCATAAATAAAAAAAATGATAGGTTAAGTTATATCACTTAGGATCATAAAAAAATTAAATAATCGTAAAAAAAGGATAGGTTAAGTTGTATCACGTAACATCATGATATACCTACCAAGTACGAGTGGGGAAAAAATGAGTATAGTGAAAATTTGTACTAAAACATCGCTAAACGCTAAAACATGGACAAAAAATTGTCAAAGTATGTCAAAAAGTGATATTCGATTGATAAAAAAAAAGGATACCTACTAAGTACTATTTTGAAGCGCCCAATATACACTACTTATCTTTAAAAATTGAGGACAGAAAATTTACAAGTATCAATAAAAGTTTAACACAAAAGAAACCACTTTGTTTAATTTAAAACCCAAGCTGTAGCTTAATAAAATCAGGTGATGACTTTTGCTCCACCTGCTATAAGTCGATACTGATGTGCAAATCTACTACTTTTGAAACTTCTGAAACTATGGTGTTCTTATTCCTATAATAACTTACAGCATGTAGGAGTTATGAAACCCATACCAAATATGGGGGTTAAAAAATTACTTAATATTTAATTCCCCCTTTATAATTAAGTGAAATGTCGTGGTAACTTATACATGCAATGTATCCAAAACGAATATTCACTTCTTTACCATTTAAAAATGAACATGCAAACAACCATGGAACATACAATAGAATTGTGGTAACAAGAAAAAAGAGGATTTCATTAATTAGCTTGTTCTTAATATATTTGCATTATATTTAGTATTATTTGTAATTGCTGCATACCTTTAGTGACACAGTTTTTTTCAACATTTTTGTGTATAAATTGTTTTCTGAAAACCTAATATTCTCTGGGTTATGGTGCGTTCACATAGAGAATGTATATAGTGTTGTCCTTTTCTTATACATAAATGATACCGAAATACACCCGACAATCTTGAATGCGAGGTAAAAAAGCACTATTTGGAGCGTAACTTTGTAGTTTCAAAATTGTTTTTTAATAATATAATTCAGCGTAATGTATGAAGAGTAACGCCCTTCATAATTTATAATTGTCAATACAATCAAGTTATTTCTTTCCGAAGTTCAGAAATCAGGTAAATATACCCGTGTAGCTATGCATATGGCATATGAGGTGATGTGGAGGTGTAGAGCTCCACATATTCTTGATCTCTGCCATAGTTGGAATGATGCGATCAGCATCACGCTCGGCCGCGTTTACCCCCCAGGGTTGCCCCCAAGTGCCCATTGATACGAGGCTGAGTAAGCCTCAGAGCCGCGCAGAAACAGCGAAATGACTGGAAAAATTCCTGGTCCGGGATTCGAACTCCGGGCATTCCGAGTGGTAGCGAGATGCTCTACCAACTGAGAAAAATAGCATTTAACATTTCCGAGAGTAGCTTTTAAAAAAGAAAACTAGCTACATTACACAAAGGCAACTGAGGATAGGATTACAATTTGGACACGTTAATCGCCACCGGTAGTGGAGAAGCAGATCAGCTTATTGCAAAATGTACTTTAATAAATTTTGCTTTTCTATATATTTATTTATATTTTAGCTGCTTCTAAAGAGTGTCAATCAAACATCATTAGATGTTCAGAAATCATCGCATCTAATTTACAATCTTCTGTTTCCAGAGAGACAGATCAACATCCGTGGGCAACTGTGTGAGCAGAGAACCAGCAGACATCCTTCTACCTGGGGAAGACATTCAAGAACTGCATTGCGTATTCAGTCCCGTTCACGATCAGGTAGTCTTGCAAGCGAAGGAGGGGGCTCACTGCTTTATGGGTGGGAACAGGTTGATGTTCCCCACATTACTGTCTGACGGTGACGTCATTCAGTTAGGGAAGTCGTTTTGCTTCAAGTTCTCTTACCCTGGCTCTACGTGGAGGGTAAGTCCTAAGGTAAACTGCAGAAAGTTAAGATTCACGAGAATAACAGTGTCTTAGAGTGTGTAAAGATTCTAGCGTATGTGCTTTAGGTCTCAAATTAAGGTCATGTTTAAATAATATTTGTGTGTACAACTTCCTTCCATTAGTTTACAATCGTACATAATTTCATCGAAATCTGTTGTGTTAGATCATTTGTGACCTATGTTTCGTCATGTAACAATAATTCCCATGTTTGATGATTTTTCCGATATAACACACAAATTTACCAAATCCTAATAAATCAATTTATCTTTGTTTATACCAAGTATAAAATATATAGAACTGAACTGACAGTTCAAAACTAAGATAAAGTGTAAATTTAGAAATCCCTTTATCGCACACAGAAACTTTTTTTTATAATCCTAACCTTTATATTTTCTCTTGGATTATGTCACTGAAAACCATAGATTAATCAATATAGATTGGGTGATTTAGCTTCTATACATAGCAATATGAAAACGACATCTGCCGAAGCTTGAAATTAGAATCGAAAAGTATCGGAAGGGCATCTCATATTTACTTTATTGCACACCAACACTCATAATCACATTATAAGCTGATTCACTATATCTATATATATCTTCTTCTGGTATACGTTTCTGTGTTGCCAAGGAAGGCAAAATCCTTTACGTGTATGCAATATTAAAAAAAAGAGTACACAACAATGAAACTGAGGAAACTAACACAATCAAACAATTTGCCTCACGCTCTACCTGCCAATCCTTCTTTGTAGTGTCAAGCTTATTTTGATATGTCTATTTGTATTAATGGCTATTTTCATGCACAGTAACTAGTCGCTAGACAGAGCTAAGTGTCTGACTTTCAACTGCTTGTAGTTTAAATCTGCAATAGTCGTAGCAGATTTTGCACTTATATGCATTTTCCTACTTACTGCTGCTATGTGGGAAAGGTAAGTACCAATAGTAATAACTGTAATCTAATTTGTCTATCAAATCAATTCTTACTCAGCATAAGAATTTAATGAAAAACTGCTAGAAAGCCTCAGTACGAACATAGCGTAATGTAAGCATAGTACGAGGGGCGATCAGGTTGCTCTGACCCTAACATAGAAAGAGCGGCAATAGGATTTCAATTTTATTTTTATTTTTCAACATACTCCCCTGCAACTCCAATGCACTTCTCCCATCGGTGCTCCAACGCGTGGATACCTTGCAAAAAAAAATCTTTCGACTGGTCCTCCAACCATGAGTCCACAGTCCTTATCACCTCAGAATCATCAGAAAAATTTTGCCCACGAATGTCATTCTTCAAATGTTTGAACAAATGGAAATCACTGGGGGCCAAATCTGGGGAATAGAGTGGGTGGGGCAGCAATTCGAACGATGCATCTGCGATAGCGGTCCTCGCAATGCGTGAGGTGTGGACAGGTGCATTGTCCTGGTGAAGGAGCACACCACGGGTCAACATCCCACGCCTCTTTTTCTTGATGGAATCACGTAATTTCTTGATTAGGTCACTGTAGTATGTGCCAGTGATGGTTTGGCCTCTTTGTAGATAGTCCACAAGAAGGACACCCTTGCAGTCCTAGAAAATTGAGGCCATCACCTTCTTGGCTGACGTTTGCACCTTGAACTTCTTCGTTGGTGGAGAATGTGGGTGTTTCCACTCCATGCTTTGTGATTTTGTTTCTGGGTCGAAGTGATGGACCCATGTTTCATCCATAGTTACAAATCGGGCAAGAAAATCGTCTATATCAGCACGAAACTTGTCAAGAAGTTCTTGACTGATGAGCACTCGGGTGCGCTTCTGATCTGGGGTGAGGTTTCGAGGGACCCATCTTGCAGCAATTTTTTTCATTTGCAATTCCTGGGTAATTATGTTTTGCACAGTGCCATATGACAGGCCACACATATCAGCAACATGACGGATAGTGACTCGACGATCCTTCAGCACGATATGTGGACTTTGTTAATGTTTTCGGTCGTCATGACAGTTTTTGGTGCTCCACCTGCATGTTTATCCTCACACGACTCTCTCCCACAATTAAACTCACGACACCATCTCTTCACCATATTGTATGAAGGAGCACTGTCCCCTAATGTATCCACCAAGTCCTCATGAATTTTGGATACCGTCCACTTCTTCTTCACAAAATATTTAATCACAGCTCTCACCTCAGTTTTCTCCATTCTGGCACATTGACACAACTTCACTCAGTTAAACCCCTGTAAAAAGAAAACTGTATGTTACTTAGACTTGCAATTCAGATTGAAAGCATATAAAGGATCACTAAACAATAACAAAATAAAAAATCAATCGTGACGTCATTCCTTCTATGTTAGGGTCGGAGCAACCTGATCGCCCCTCGTATACAATGAAAAAGTAAAAATAGGATATTGAAATCTCGTGAGACTTCGCCCCTTTCACTCCACTACAAAATCATATTTTATGACTGGGCATAGCATGCATTAAACTCTTTTACATAGAGAAAGAGAAATACATTTGCACTTCGCTTAATTGTTATTGCAAATAGAACATATACTGTTTTTGTGGATTAGTTTTGTAACTTAGATCAAGCATTGCTTAATGTTGGTTTCTATTCCAGAACACTTTGTCAGAATCAGCGGGACCTCCTGTTCCGTTTAGGTTGCATGAAGCAGAGGACAATTATGTGGAGACAGAAACGATGTAAGTTATGGCTCGTTTTTTTTTATTTGATTTAGTTTATTTTACTTCGCGTTTTGTGCCTCTTGGCTAATTTGCGAAGATGGGGATGAGTGATGAAATGATGAAATTGATGAATGGACATTCACAAACAACCAAGCCCGACCGGGATTCGAACCCGGGACCCTTGACGTCGCAGCGCGATGTGCTAACCACTCGGCCACAGGGTCGGGCCGTTATGGCTCGGATCTGTGTCGAAATCTTACACCCTCCCCTTTTCTGGCCCGCAGTTGCGAAGAGAAATGTCCACGATGTTCCACAAGATAACGTTGTCACACATATCTATTCCAATGTCTGAAATCTCCAACCCGCCAATACGTAATACAAATAACATATCGCAAATTATCCCATTGCACAAGTCGATCATAAGAAGAGAAAGAAAATTTGTAGACGTGCGCCTGTGACATGAATCGGGTATCCATTATGGAAACCCCGAAAAGCCGTATAGGTGGGTTTCATATGACATCAGGATTCGCACCACCGCCATGTTTGCGACGAAGTTGCTTGTCGTCTGCAAGGAAATACCCACCACGTAGCGTTCGTTACACCTGCGCCAACTGTACGTTTGTTAGTACTGTGTAAAATGTCGGTAACATTGCATAAAATTAATGACAATGTCATGTCATCTGGGAATAGCGGTAATTTTTCATATGTTCAAACTCTTTGCGCAATCGACAGAAAAAGATATGGAGAAAAAGCGAAGTTTTGCGGTGTAGATCCATATGAACTGGACAATAACGAAATGAAAAGGAGCCTAAACCTTTACCCAACTATAGTTCACGTGTGTTTATTTACTTCACCCAGCTACTTGGAATCAATTTGTTTTCTTATTTATTACTGGTTAGGATTCTGCTTGAAACATTTTCATCCAGTAAAGGTTAACTGTAAATTCCAAGGCTCCGCCATTATCGTCTCTGTTCCCTTTTAAGGTTTGTTGAAGCGCTGTAATGTAAAATGTTGAGGTGCTCTAAAACAGTAATTTCACTCCTTGCTTTAACGAGTCCCATGCCCTGAAGCGCAACTTCTGTTCTTTCCCGGAAAATTCGAGGATAAACGTGAGTTTCTGTTAAACAACCGAAAACTACACAGTACCATCATAAACAAGGTTGAAATCTCCCGCCCGCCCGCTTGAATTCCCTATGTTTACAAGAACCGGCCTCAATCATGGCTGCTCGATCCCACAATGCAACAGTTTGTGACGTAGATGAAACACACCTATAGACGCTACGTACGTAAGGAACTTCAATATAAAAAAAAAACGTAAGTTTCGTGGCCATAGAGGTAAAAAAAAATACCTTCCGCGCTATTTAGAAACACCCTTTGCACAAGAAACTTACTTATTTGACGAAAATGTTTGAAATGTTTGGGAAATCCAGGGTGTAAGATATCGGTACGGAGCCTATGACTCTAATGTCATATATTCAGCATGAACAGAGCAGAATTATTTATTTCTATATTTTATGTGCAAGGTTACTCTGTGACGAACCAATAGTTTACTTAGAAATAGTAAACTTAAACCAATGGATGATATTCAACTTGGAATCATCACGCAGAGCATTTTGGAAAGAAACAGTTGAATACGCGTGAACTCCGTCAAACAGATAAGGAAAGCACATAAGAAGCTTTTTTACAGCGGTAAAATTTGCTATATTTTATACGTACACGTTCTTCATATGATCATGCCTTGAATCACTTCCGCAAAGACCATATGCACAATGCTTACTCAACATGTTTTCAAGGCAGGATATAATCTGTTTGCCGGAAATATGATGGCGGGCGTGGGCTCACTTAATATCTCCCATTGGCAATCACTTTTACCTGACACAAATTATATTTTTCTACCGTTGACATTTTCTTTCATGTGTTTTTTCCCCTTTGCAAACATTATAAAGTGTAACATTAATTTGAGTTTCTGAATATGTATTATTTAAAGCTACAAATAAGAAATATTTATACAGTTTTGTGTTTACTAAGACGTCCATGTTATTATACAAGTTACCTATTGTACAGGGTGGTCCAAAAGTGTGGAAACACCTGAATAAAAATTGAATGGCATTATATTTCCCAAAACTAACATTGCAGATTTGTAATAGGGGGGGAATGTTATAGGGCATATGACGATGACGGCCGCCATCTTGAAATCCGCCATCTTGAATGCAATTTTAAAAGTTCAAATGGAAACCATGTCGTGTAATACCTCATTTCAATAATTGTGTTCGTAATTAACACGTTCCACAGTTAAAGCCAGTCTTGATACCCATTCGTGCAAAACCCTGCGTAAAGTGTCTGCAGTAATGCTGGCAGATGCGTCAATGATGCGTTGCTTAAGGTGAACAATATCTCGAATTTCCTCGGTGTAAACGATGGCCTTGACATGTCACCACGGGTAGAAATCCAGCGGAGTGAGGTCTGGGGAACGTGGTGGCCACTCCACAGCACCTCGTCGTCCAATGCAAGTGTTGGGAAACTGCACATCCAGGTACTGACGAACACAATTTCCGTAATGAGGAGGGGCGCCATCGTGATTTTGGTTTGTCAGTCACAGTCCCGGTTTTACGAAATTTTGCAAGCACTTTACTGACGGTACCATAATGGATGGGGACCCTATATGGATGACGGTGGTTATAATCGTCTGCAATCACCCTCGTGCTTCGTTCGCCTGAGATCAACACGATCTCAATGCGTTCTGCCTGCGTGAGACCCATGCTGTGTTACGTCACCTGCAACGATAAAGCAAGCATAAAAACGTTAATAACTTCGTCCCTGTTGGGGCTAGAGCAAAATTACGCACACCGTTGAACTCGTGACAAAATTTCCTATTGAAATGAGGTATTACACGACATGGTTTCCATTTGAACTTTTAAAGTTGCATTCAAGATGGCGGATTTCAAGATGGCGGCCGTCATCGTCATATGCCCTATAACATTTTTCCCCACCCTATTCCAAACCTGCAATGTTAGTTTTTGGAAGTATCATTCCATTCAATTTTTATTCCACACTTTTGGACCACCCTGTATATTGTCAGCAATCAAATATGGAGTATTCTTGCTTGTAGGCACAATTGACATTCTTTTTGTGTTTATTATTTACCATTGTTTCTTTCCAGTACAAATTCACTGGATCCTGATCATCCGTTAGAAGTTTCCATTAAAATGGAGAATGGGGAAGTCACTAGTCAACTCAACTCTTCGGAAGAGGTCTCTGAAAGTGTTTATGCTAACGTAAGTGCGACGCAGGAAGTCATCAGCGAATCAACGCCTTCCGTCTCGCAAGCAGCAAACGTTAATGGTCATGTTGAGGGACCGGCTTCACCCTCAGTTCCTGAAAATTGCAAACCAGACACCTCTCACAACCTTGAGACAAATGAGGAATTAATACCCACGATGGAAGTGGAGAGTGCAGTTAATGGTGATGAAACTTCTAAAACATGTGAAAATGGGAATTCTGAGACGCAAGATGCTCCGAGTTCTTGTGACGTCAAGCAGGGGAGTCTTCCTGTAAATAGTGATGTTCATAGTGCCTCTAGTGATAACCCGTCGAACTCAAGTGTGCTAAAGTGTTTCGGTTCCGACGTTTCTCTAAATTCCTCTTGCAGTGTGGACTCGCAGAAGAGTGTGGATACAAAAGTTCAAAGTGGTGAAAACACGACACAGGTGTCCAAAATGAAACAAGACCCTAATAGCAAGGTGCAAGATAAACTTCAAACGAACAAAGCTGCAAACAGTACAAAAAAGAACATTTCCTTGAACACTATAGGTGTTCTAGGAGCTAAAAGTATTTCGCAATCAAATTTACCTGAAAACTCTGTTTCGAATAGGGCAAGCGGCACACGTAATCCTCTTGGAACTTCAAAAAGCAGCCCTGGTGTTAAAGCGAAGGGGAATCCAAAAACAACATCCAGTTTGACTGATGTGAAGAGTGCATCGAAAAGTCAACCTGACAACCAATCGAGTATTAGCAGAAGAAAATCCTCTATAGTAAGTGATTCTAGTGCTACACTTAAAAAGCAAGCCACATTGCCTGTTAGAACTTCCCAAGTTAAATCTCCTAGCGCAGTTGAGAAAAAGTCTACAGGTGCATTTGACAGAAAAACTACAAGTGGAATTGGGAAAAATGCACCAGGAATCGCTAACAAGACTGCAGCCACGTCATCTACAGGAGAAAGTGGCAGAAGGACACCAGTTGGGAAGACCCTTCCAACCGCAAAGAAGCTGGCGGACTCTGATGACAAAATACTTCAAAGGAAATTATCTACTTCCTCAGATGTCTCTGACACTTCAAAGGATTTTCCAGACACTCAGAGCAAGGATTCATCAAGGAAAAATTCATCGTCATCCGACATTCTTGATTCTGATTCTCAAACTAAGAGGAAAAGGGATTCGCCAAGAGGGTCAAAGGTTTCGATTGCCGACAATGTCACGAAAAGATTATACACTGTGAGGAAAAAGCCATCTGCAGAACCGCCGAAGCCAGCAAAGCCTGAACCGACCCCACCCAGTACAATCAACAACAGCGGTGCCAAAGAAGACCCACTGTCAGGTGTGCAACCTAAGTTAAGACTTTTCGAACTCAGCAAGCAGATTTTGATGAATGCCCAGAAAAGCAAGAAACACAAGAATCCGGAAGTTGAAATCCAAACAGACATGACAAGCAAGGACTTCGACACGAAAGAAGTGGCAGTTGAAACGGAGCCAGAGCCGTGCCAAAAATCCATTATCATTAGAAGTGAGATGGGAAGTTCACCTTCTAGCTTCAATCATGGTCTGTCAAACAAGATCATTTCGTCTGAAGTGTTTATTCCCGAATCGAAGCTTTGTGTCTTAGAATGTATTCAGAAGGCTCCTGGAGGCCCTGAAGTTAAGTTATCTCTAAGTTCAGAGAAGCTTAATGGAGATAAGCCATCAGAAGCATCAGGTACAACTGAAAGCCAAAACGTCAACTCAGTTCAGAATGGGAAAACTGAATGTGTAATTGAAGTAACGCACAATCGTAGCATGCCTTTGTTTTCTTCTAGAAATAATGGCATGGGCGATGAGTATTTTTCTGACGACAGCTTAGATGGCACAGAGAGTGATAGTGATCCAAACAGAAATGTCTTTGTTGATGAAAATCTAGATTCAGATTCATTAGACGAGTTTGAAGGTAATTCGGAACTAAAGCAATTAGCTAATATGAGTAGGATGTTCAAGGCGAAAGCTGTTGCATATGAAAAAATTGTGAAAGCTCAGAAAAGGCGCAAGGCACAACACTTGAAACGAAAACAGGTAGAAAGGGCTCATACTGGCACTGATGCAAAACGTTGCGATTATTTCATGTTGAACATTAATACATGTTCCCAATCTACAGATGCGTGCTATACCACTGGAAATAATAACCAGCTTCTAGAAGAGCGGAATTCTAATAGCGACTTTAGCAGCACTGAAAATATAAAGGATAGTACAAACAGAAAAGAGAAAGGAACAAATGAAAAAGCTCTAAACGAGGAACTTGAAATTCACTCCAAAGAATGTCAAACTTCAACAAATAGAAATGAGTTTGTTATTAATGTCAATTCTGTTGATCCATGTGGTCGAAAGAATAATGTTACCATTAGTAAAGATGCGAGCAATTCTTGTTCCTTGCAAAGTGGCGATTCATCTTCTGGTGGTAAGAGAGTTATAGAATTTGAATATAATCCTAATCCTAGATTACGCTTTCTCCATGAAGAACATAATCAGAACAAAAATTTTCTGCTTACAACTGTACCTAATACAATTTCAAGCAGAGAAATTAGAAATCGTGATGAAACGATGCATTCCAAATTTCCTACAGAAAATACATTAGACCTTGACAAATCTAATTCATCTCCAGATCATACCGAATCTTTTGTTCTTGCTCATGAAAATAGAATTCCAAATCCCATAATGACACTCTTTAATGGTCTGCCTTGTTCAAACTCTGACTCCGAGGGTAGTCAGGAAACGCTTTCAAAGGACAACACCTACGATAATGGTTTACTGTCAAAACCAGAATCTCTGTCAGATTTTTCATCGTATGAAAGCCTTGGGAAAAACTCTAAGAATGCCATAGATCAATTGTCCGTAGTTACTGATGCCACGTCAAGTGAAAATTCCTTTACGTCTCCTTGTGGGTCGGACATGACTTGCTCAAGCGAAACTTCTTCAGATGATTTTGTTTACTGTGAACCGTTCTCGGAAGGAAAAGTGGTGCCATGTCGAGCAGATCAAATGCCAATGCTTCTCCAGCCAGATCGGCAGTTGTACACAATCGTCGAAAACAGTGAACAAAGCGACATTGACAGTTCTCTCTCGCGTTCAAATACGCCACAATCGAGCTTAACTCCTACTTCTGGAACACCTATCAAGTCCAAGAACAACGGGCCATCAAAAGATGCTAAAACAGATAGTTCTTCACTTGATATTATTTCTAGTGCTGTAACTGACGAGTACGTACTCAACCTTTCACAGCCTGCTAATAATAGGTGTGAACACAGTTCACCAGTGGTTCCTGAAAGCCAACAATCGGATGCAAGCAACTCATGTTCTGATCCTAATTCTTCTGCACACAATAAAATGGAGAAAGATGACTCCTTAAGGTCTGGGAGTCTGAGAAAAGAACACCCAAATACTGATAGGTCAGAAGTTATAAACAACTGCGGCTCCGAGAACAATAACAATGGAGATGCCAGCCAATCATTCGCTCAAGAACAAAGTTCAACAAGTTCCTACCATCCCGAAACTGTACCAAAGATGATTTTGGAAAACGAGACAGGTGAAAACATAAATATAGATGACCATCTTAATAACAATACAAACTTTCATGAAACGTTCAGAAAGTCTAAGACAAATTGTTCAAATGGGCCCCCTCTAAAACAAGAGAGCTTCAACGTTAAAGTAGACGAAGAAGATAAAATCTCACCCTCACCTCTTAGCTACTTCCCTTTACAGGCTTCTCAGAAATCCAAAACAATACCTTCCAACAAACCTAGGTGCAAAAACATGTCTGAAATTCAGAAACTAGCAAGCATCCATAGAAGTGTAGAGAGTTTGCTCAGCCAGTTGTTGAATAAAGGTTCAAATTATGATAATCCAAACTTACAGAGAACAGTAGGCGGTATACCTGAAAAATTGGCTGCAGAGGACGCTGGTCGTTCCGCTCCAAAGCTGTTTGAATTATATCAGTCTAAAAAGATCGCAGCGTGTTCAGATAAGCCACAGCAACCAAGCACTGGTTCTAACAGAAATTTATTCTACGATAAAGATTTTAACCAAGTAAAGAAACGAAGTGATACCACACTAGAAAGTAATTATTGGATGAAAAGTAACAATATTTGCACCTGGGGAGATCCAAAACTATCTACGGTACAAAGACAGTTCCTAAATGTTAACATACTCAGCCCATCGCGTCATGTTCCTGTAAGTATAGACTCACAGTTATTTGGTGACAAGGTGTCTCGTATCAAAACATTCCATGGTTCTGACACGTTCCCACCCTCTACAGCATCCGAAGACAGCATTACCTTTGTATTTGTAGGCCCGGCGCGACGAACTCCTGTCCTAATGGAGTTAATTCGAAGAAGCCTAAGGCCTACTCAAGCAATGGGGAGCGGAAGCTCTGCAGATTTGTCAAGTTCCGATACGGGCACCAATGCGCCATCTCCAAAAGCCAAACAATATAACATTTACGCGTCGTCGAAAAAGAAACCACACAAACTCCAGAGGTCAATATCTCTTGACACAGCTATGGTTGCCCTCACTAAATTTGTGAAGCTGCAAAGGAAGAGGGACATTACACGCACGTATAGCCTTGATACTTTAGTCCCAGAAGAATTTCAGGTCATTCTCGAACAGGGGAGGCTTCATAGTATAGCAGATTGTAAGCAGAAAGGCCGAAATTCACCAATTAACTACGACAATGCAAATTCAGAGTTCTTAAACGATTCTTCCATTGACACAGATGATGACTTCTTTGATTCTCAACCACCTACCCTTCCTAGGAAGACAGTCTGTGATGATCGAACACGTGATGAAGAAACGTTGGCAGATAATTTTGTTAATAGCACTACAGGTTCTCAGCATTGGAAGGAGTTGGAGAGCCTTATTCTAGGCAAAACACCGGATAATCGACAAAGCGGAACAACCGACTTTCAGATGTCAACAAGTAGTTCAAGCAAAAGTGGAAATGAAGAAAGTGCGGACAAGGGTAAGAAAAAAACAGTTTCGTGGACTGATCTTAGAGGATGTGGAAAGCTTCACATTGAAGTTTCTGATAGTCCGAATGCCAGTAACCAAGATATTAACCCTTCGGTCGTATCAAGCCACAAACCGAAGCCAATAATTAAAAGGACGGGTATAGAAACGGGCATTTCTACACTGGCCACATTAACACCACATCCATTAGAAATCAGTAATGAAAATGTATCATGTTCAATTAAAAAGTCAAATGTTGAGGTTCAAGATACAGATAGGAGTACAAATACAGCCTTTCAGCCAGTGTTCAAAAATGACAACTTCACAATGACCTTGCCAAAAGAAATATTGAACAGAACAAGGAATATCTGCGACAATATAACAGTTGGAGAGCAAGTTGACGCAGCTACTCAGGTTAACAATTTACCTGAATGTGTAACCTCTAGGCAATGCTATTCAGAACCGTCCACTCCATCTAAAGAAAGTACAGCATCGAAGTTGGTAACATCTATTCTGAATAGAATTGGAAACTCTAATAAGACTGGTTGCGCTGAAAGAACGAATTTATCAACCGACTCTACAGGTTCATCGAGCAGCAACGACTGTAGCACAGATAGAGGATACCGAAAAAGAGTGAGGTTTGCACCCCCACAAAGGTCATGGAGCATGATGGACATGAGTGATATAATAGCTCAAGCCAGGAAAAGTTCAAGTGTAATCAAGGACAAAGCATCCGATAATCTATCAGCGATAACAACTTTTCTCGAGGAGGCGACAACACTTCTCAAAAGTTTGAATGAGATTTCTGTGCTTCTAGAAAAGAAATACCCAATGTGCCCAAAGATACAGAGGAACAAGTTGAAACTTCAGCATGCTATGAACGTTTTCAACAATGTGCATGCTGATTTCGAGGAAATGGACTCAGCTGGAATGTTCATCGGCCATGCGCGTGTGCAAAAAAGTGATAGCTTTGAAGAAAAGGCTGTACAGACGGACCTCACGAAACACAACCACAAAGTACAGACTGATCCACAATTCAGCGTATGCAATGATGATGATTCCCTGTGCAGCGATGAAGATTCATCAGATCCAGAGCAGCAAACTTCATCACCACAATTCACAAGTAATGGTGCAACCTCTTTGAGGCCAAGAAATACAATTCCATCCAGATTCCTACCGAACCCTGTCATTGATAAGTACCTGATTACAAGAGATTCTGACTATCCAAGAATTCTTGAAACCGAGAGCAGTGGTCGAATGGTGAAGCCAAATAATCTCAGTAGATACAGTGAAAGAGATCGTAGGTTTGGTAGAAATGCTAGAAGGAGGCACTTCTCTCCAAGCAAAGTTAAGGATTTGTATTTTGAGGAAAGCGAAACGGACATAAGTGTTGGCAGTTGGAGGGATGAGTTCAACCACAAAAGCAAAGGTAGTTCTAGTGAATTGGAGGATTGTACTTCAACTATTGTAACTTCAAGGAGGTACATGTATTTTGAACCATCGATTTACGAGAAGAAAATAGAAGAATCGTGTGTCAGGCTTCAGAAGAAAATTGAAGAGTCACGAAGGCGGTGGAATCATTCTCTCAGTAGCAGAAGCCAACCATGGAACAGGAGCAGAACATCGAGTTTAACCTCATCACAGCCAATCAGGAGTTTGAATTCCGGTGGTATTTCATTGAGGAATCTGGATTGTTCATCTGACCATTGTGGGCAATCTCAGTTGGAATCTTCGTGTGCGTGTGCTCGAAATCATTGTCGTCAGCACAAACCTTACTCTTCGTCTTGCCAAAATTTGGACAACTTATGCGCGGACCACGGAACAAGTTTGCCTAGCGAGTGCCATTCGCAGAAGCGTCCCACAGACAGGGATTGGTATGGATCTGCCCCTCAGCTCAATATGCGCGAGATGAGAGACTCGCCTCGTTCACCTACACGTTCAACCTCGTGCCACGGACTGTCGCATTTTGTCGGAAACATATCCTCACCGCGTCATCTAGTCAAACATCAATCTCATCATTCATCAACGTCTCCTCTTGCATCCCCGCGATTGGTTGCCACGAGGCAATCAATCACGCATCATTCCATGAACATTCATTCCCCAAGGGCGTACATGCAACACCTTGTAGGGTTACGGAGGGAAATCGTCAGAGCGACAATGGTTGATAAGGATGGTGATGGCGGACTTACTTGTGATGCAGCTGACCACCTCTCTTTGTCAAGCCAAACATTAAAGTATACATAGCATAGGTTAAAGTCGAGATGTCCCACACACAAAATAAGTATAACAATCTATTTTTATCTAGTGCCAGTCTTTGTATTCAGCGATGTGCAGTGCTGTTAGAGCATGATAAATAATGTTGACCTCTTTATAGATGAAAATGAATTGACATGTATGTACAAAATCATAAGTTTATGTGTTAATTAAGTATAAGTTGGTAAAGTAGAGCTTTCACCCTGGTAAGTTGAAATCACACGTCCCAAGGTTGTTCTTGAGCTAGTGAATTGTTATCACCGAATCAGTTTTTTTAGCAGTAACAATTTTGTCCTAATATCCGGTTCGATTGCTTCATTTAAGTGATCATTTTGATTATTGCTTCAAAGCTTCATAATATGCATGTGTCAAAAGTGGTTATTTTGTTAATTTTAATATTTTAGTACATTCAAATCAAAGTGTTCATACATGAACTGGATAAAATCTTTGGCCCACACATAGCCTAATAATTGTTTAATGCAGAGTCATTCCATGCCAAATCAACACAGATATGTGCAATTTCCAACCTGACCATCTCCGATTTCCACGAAATTTGGGGAGTTGAAACTATGAATGGAACTTAGTAACTATGAAAATTTTTAATTTCGTGCGTCTTGTAATTGTTAAATTATTCAAGGTCAAAGTTAGCATAAATTGTCCTTTTTGAGCCCGCTTAGCTATACTAAATGTGCTGTAACTCCGCCCGTGTTTCGTCTACGAAGCTCAAATAAAGCTTATTGTACAGGTAATTGAACAAGCATTCCAGTGATATATAACAGGCCTACCTTTGGATAAAAAAATATTTTTGTCACGTGACCTTGACCTTTGACCTTGAATATCACAAAACATGTAATCACCAAAAATCGTGAAAAAAATATATTTGGTCCCTCATGCCATACTCTAAAACATATCAAATAATCATTCTGAGACTGCAATGGGATCAGAAGATACAAAATAATACGTGTAACTATGTGACTGATAAAAGCCCCATTATATGAACTACGACGAGTCAAATGTCACTTAACACCCCCTACAAAACGTAAAGGAGTTATCCTGGGTATAATTGGTCATGAAAGAAATAGGTTAGGCACAGGGCGATCCCTAGCCGTGTGTGTCAAGCGCAAGTCCGGCATATTGTTCACCATCATATTGAATTCAACGCAAAAATTTCAAAGGAAAGGGGGGTAATGTGATATATCAAATCAGGCTAGAATTTCACGAGAAATGAAGTGACGAAGGTTTTTCCAACGTATTTTTAGCCAGCAAAAAGTTATACTCATATCTTTCACTTACGATACATGCACATTATAATGTTGTCAATGTTCCTGTGAGCACACTCGTTGACGTCTCTCACACTCTATAGAACATTTGGCAATATAGCAGGTGCATCAACATCGCAAGCAACAACTATGCCTTCTCTCAGATGGTCAATATCACGACTTTTAGTGCATGCACCATTCTCTTTAAAGGTTTCTGAAGGTAAAAGTCCTAGTAAGATGTTAGATCTGGGGAATGTGCAGGCCTTTTAATAGATCCCTGTCTGCCCATCAATCTACCTAGAACTTTACCATGAAGAAATTGCCACAATGTCCAAATAGTGTGGTCACACTCTGTCCTGTTTCAAAACTCTGGAAAAGTGCCATATCCCATAAGCAAGGATGAGAAACGTATTCACTTAACAAATCCAAGAAGCCCTCACCAGTTAAGGAACCGTTGTTGAATATGGACCAACCATTCCAGTTCTCCATGCACTATACCACATCATTAGCTTACCTTCAACAACCATTCGGCTGGGCAAATCACAAGTATTGCATATTATTTTTATTAACTTCACCGTGAACATAAAAATTTGCCTCGTCACTGAAGAATTTTTCATTACAAAGGAAGTGTCACGTAATTGCTTGATATACTTTTCCCAATATTCTTCACTATTTAAGTATTTGGTGAATGTCACTGATTAAAATCATATGCAATGGTGCGTATACTTCTTTCTCTCCCAAGATGTCAGCGTGATCTCGATGAGTTGCTAACACGTTAGGAGCATTCCAATGCTTTGTTTTTAACACCTCGAAAAGGAGAAAATGGTTACAAGCATGCAGTAATAACTTTTTGCTGGTTAAATATATGTTGGATAAACCTTCGTCACTTCATTTCTCGTGAAATTCTAGCCTGATTTGATATAACATTACCCCCCTTTCCGTTGAAATTTTTGCGTTGAATTCAATATGGCGGTGAACAATATGCCGGGGCGGTGAACAATATGCCGGACCTGCGCTTGACACACACGGCTAGGAATCGCCCCGTGCCTAACCTATTTCTTTCATGACCAATTATACCCAGGGTAACTCCTTTACATTTTGTAGGGGGTATTAAGTGATATTTGACTCGTCATAGTTCATATAATGGGGCTTTTATCAGTCACATAGTTACACATATTATTTTGTATCTTCTGATCCCATTGCAGTCTCAGAATGATTATTTGATATGTTTTAGAGTATGGCATGAGGGACCAAATATATTTTTTTTCACGATTTTTGGTGATGACATGTTTTGAGATACTCAAGGTCAAAGGTCAAGGACACGTGACAAAATTATATTTTTATCCAAAGGTAGGCCTATTATATATCACTGGAAAGCTTGTTCAATTACCTGTATAATAAGCTTTATTTGAGGTTCCTAGGCGAAATAGGGGCGGAGTTACAGCACATTTAGTATAGCTAAGCGGGCTCAAAAAGGACAATTTATGCTAACTTTGACCTTGAATAATTTAACAATTACAAGACGCACGAAACAAAAAATTTTCGTAGTTACTAAGTTTCATTCATAGTTTCAACTCCCCAAATTTTATGAAAATCGGAGATGGTCAGGTTGTAGGCTGTGTTGATTTCATATGGAATGACTCAGTAGAAAAACTGTCATTTTGGTTGGCCAGGTAATCATTGTCACATCAGAACACAATTCGGATGATTCAGTCATAAATTGAATTTGATTTCATTAACCATTATCAACAGAACTGGGAAGTTAAATTTTCCTGAATTGATCCACACTTTAATAAAACAGTTAATAGATGTCTGTATACTCTACAAACAAACGTTTACATACATACATACATTCTATCACTTGGAATTCATAACATTGGATCGATATGCACTTGTATGTCAAGCGCAAAGAGTTTTTCTTTTAACATTTCATCATATATTGCTTACTGCTTAGTACGAGTACTTGCATCATTACATGCTAGTTTGAAATATTTCAGTTTTCAAAGATGTTTCTGAATTTTAATTTTAACATTTTCTGTTCAGTGTTCATGTGCATTTTATATTGATACTTTTAAATGAACAAAACAAACTTCTTGGAATAATTATATAGATATGTACACGATGCTTCCAGATATCTGGGTACATTTTCTCCAATACCAAAATGGGTTGTAACAACGACATGACGTGCTGTTATTTTTATAAGAAGTTAATCATATGAATCCCGTAAATTGTGTGTTTGTATGCAATATCTTTCAAAAAAGTAAACAACACCATTAAAAATTTCTGAATAATATTTTATATAATATAATAGTTAATGTTTTTGTCGTATTTTTTGAGGTTGTAAGTTATTACAGACCTTACTAATTCTGTGTATTTGAACAGCAAACTAGCTGAGAATTTATGAAACCTTTTTAAATCCATTTTGTATTTATTGGAACTTTATTTAGCCGGATAAGTAGCACGATATTCAGAAACTTACAAACAATCTTCGGAACCCTGATAATAAATCAAAAAGTAAAAAAGAGTAATCAAAATATTTACTGTTCAAGAACTTAGACTTAATGGGAGTGTCAGTCTTCCAGTAAAAGTGTAATTTTTACTGATGTCTGAGAGCCTAACTTAAGCTGTTACAAGTTGAATTCATTTATCCCTCCAATTATGTAAGTTCTATACTTTGATGAATATAAATACATAATTAAAAACAATTAAAGCAATTGCATCACAATTGTATCAGTTATGCTTATAGGAGAAGAGATTAGGAGAAATTGGAAAATACCATAAGAATTACATTAAGACTGTATTCGCTAGTCAGAATACCATCAAGCATTACTCATGTCCATCTTTAATTCTGTTTTCATATCATTTGAGTCTTGAGTAGCTCCCAAGCACATTATCATTAATATATAATACAATAATGTGTAAATATTTGTATATTAAGATTGTACGTTTTCATCATAATCAACAAAGTTTCCATTAATAATATTTCATGTCATCAGTTTCTAGTTTGATACTTATGGAAATCTTGTATACTTTGTATATATTGTAAGTATTGCATATATTGTAATTTATTATTGATAAATACACTGTTATTTTTACAGCTGATGATATGATACAGTGTATTGTAAAATAAATTATTTAAATAATTCTGCATTTGATTTGTATACACTATTTATATATATGGCAATTAGAACAGTTCATGGGTGCATTAAGTGGGAGGGTGGAGAGGGTTACTACCCCCTCAACTGTAATAGATTGTCAATTAACCCAAGAGTAAATGAGT
The DNA here is from genome assembly GCF_977018435.1 of Lepisma saccharinum. NCBI lineage: Eukaryota > Metazoa > Arthropoda > Insecta > Zygentoma > Lepismatidae > Lepisma > Lepisma saccharinum. The sequence continues at coordinate 15,384,162 of NC_139244.1, read as the reverse complement.
AAATGGCTATCGCCTACCAAGACTACTAGAAGGAAAGGCTGGGGTCAGACACGCCTCTTTTCGCGACTGCCACGGGTGTGACGTCATGGGCGGACAAAACCCAGCTGAGTCTTTACCCCATACGGAAAGAAACGTGGAAAGGCTGATCTGTTTTGTTCTTTTCCCTCCTTTTTTCTTGTATTTCTGGATTGTTGGGTTCAGGGTGCGAAATCCTGGAGGGGACGAGGGGGATTCCCCCCACCAACAATCTTGGCCTCAAAAATCCCTCACCAAAAATTTCCCGGGGGAAAGAGTTTTTGTTATAACAATGAAAAGATAAGCAATTACTTTTAATTTCAAATATACTTTACTAAGAATAATATCGAAAACACACACAAATTAGTGTGGTTGTGAGTGTTGAATGCTTTCTGCCTCAAGAGATCATTAACAAATCTACATCAATACGCACAGTAAAAGTAAAACAAGAATGCAAAACAATAATAACTATGAAATCTAACTAAACAAAAACTTACACATAATAAAACCACTTCAACTATGTCATAATTTATTAACATCTTTAACCGGTTAGTATTGGAATTAGTTAGCTGCTTTACACTATCTGATATGTATGAAAGTAACAAATTAATTTCTAATTAATAATCATAATAATTCTTTTAATTGAGTAATTTATTTTTATTTTTAATAACATTACAAATATGTACATCGTATAATTCACACATATGTTTGTGGGGAGGGGGTTGTAGGTTAAGAACTTACTCACCTTCACCAGTTTTCAATGATTTCGCACCCTGGTGGGTTGTGAGGTGTTGCAGTTCACAATACCTTCAGTGAGGTGTTGCGACGTGTCGTGATCTCCGATGAAAAAATAAAAACAGCGGGTGACAATATAAAACTGAACACATCGCATCTAACGAGACTTGTTAATTGATTGCGATACCAGTAGTCTCATTACACAACATCAGGCTACCATACACTTCAATTGGGTTACAATTATTAGAATAAAAAAATAATAATATTGTAATTTTTTAATAAAGGCTCTCACGTGCATAGTAAGATAAAAACTGCAAGCATACCCCTCCCAATTTAATATCCAGTCCCCCACCAAAATTCCTATGTCAATTTTAGGTTCACTGTTGGTATTGAAGAGTTGAATCTCGACCTCCTCCAAATAATTTAATTCTCAATCGCCATACCAAAATTCCCACAACAGTCTAAGCGCAACAGTAATTAATACTCAAGACTTGGCTATCTCCCATCCTAGTGCTCAATTTCCTTACTACAGAGTTGGAAACTTCCCCAACCAAGGGTAATTCCACATCAGAATTCACGATAAAAATTTAAGGTTTAATATGTAATAGTTGGCTGGATATTGTGCACCTCAAATAGCAGATACCGTGTTGCCGAGAGACGACACTGGTATGTCTCGTCCCGTGAAAATTCCATCTCTTCTCGTGTCCAGTCTCGTTAACAACACTAATAATACATAGTACCTGTTATAATTCCCTTGGAAATACACAACTTGCTATTTATATACGAGTGATGCTTAAATGACAACGTAGTTCAACTTCCGTCCTCCATTGTTCTATTTTTTATTCAGTCAACTTTTCATCACAATCCCCCCCCCCCCAAAGTTAAGCGGACTCAACCAGCTTTCACATACCCGCCTGTGGGCACCCCTGTTCGACATCCCACTGATTATATATATATACGTATATAAAGTGAGCCTCGACTTTCTTCAGTTCTATGTCTCAAGTTTTCGTTCAGTCAAAAGTTGTTTAAAGTGTTTGTGACATAATACACACGGAACTTCCTCACATTCCTCCCTGTGTAGTTCAAAGATTCATAAGACTCAGAATTGTAATCTGAATAAGGAAAATTAATGAAGAAATAAATATCAATAGTTGAAGCAAAGTTACCAAATTTGAAGAAGTTAAGTGAAAACAGCTCCTCTCTCACTCCTAAAAGAGAGCATGGATGACGATGTTTTCTTTTACATATTCAACTTATCCATAATTTTGGCTTTCTGCCTTTCTTTATTTAACAAAATTATTTTACGCATTCAACATATATTTTTCTTTCTGCCGTAACAAAACGCATTACTAGGTGAATTAACCCAATTTTACATGAAACCTAATGTTTCACAGAGGAATGTGACGACATCTAAACTACCGGTAAAATGTGTGCGTAAATGGCTGTGTAATCCATCTGTAAGGACATACGTTATGTCGGATCCTAAGTAAGTCTGTGTATTCACTCCCAATTAGCTTCTGGGCATAATTGCGGCTCTTTTTTGTTCATAATTACTGCTTTGATTCAGCTGCGAAACCGGAGCGTATATCGATCTGTCCGCCCGTAACGTCACGCCTGACGTCAAGGACCACGTGATCAGGTATGGCCCCAGCCTTCTCCTCTACTAGTCTTGATCGCCTACACCCCCATTGATGTCTACCATCAATGTCCGGGAGACACCATCTAAAACTAATAATACTTGAATGAACCCAGCTAAAAAGACTAATGACGTCAAAACACTGTCCCTGTGCTTTATTTTCTGCCATTTTTGGCTAATGTGATAAGATGAAATTAAAAAAGTAAAGTGCTCCCCTGTGCATAGCACCACGCCATGAAGGCGTATAGGGGGTGTGGGGGTAACGCCCCACACTTTCTTGATCCGGTCATGAGTGGGGGTGATGTGATCAGCATCACGCCCCTGACCGCCTTTACCCCCCAGGGTTTCCCCCAGGTACCCATGTTATTCGACGCTGGGTGGGCGCCGGGGCCGCTTCCAACCTTAGAAAAGTTCCCGGATTTGAACCGGCCGGGGATCGAACCCGGGACCTTGAGCATGGTAGTCAGACGCGTGAAATTAATGAAATGTCAATCAAAAACACGCACGGGCAGAACACAACACAAGTCACAAAAAGGATTATACTGGCTGAGAGTTCAGGTGGGGCCTCAACGGGCCTCAATCTACAAAGCTAAAAAGGCTGAAGATGTCATCAGACTAGTCCTATATTTTTTTTTTAATTCATCAATTTGAATGAGCTAGTTGTTTGAAAAAGAGTTCCTGTCACTTTATTTTTTTCAGAGTAATAATAATAATATAATCGCAAATTAAAAATTACTACATCCTGTACACATAAATGTATGCATTTGCATGTAACACAAAACTCAAGCCGGCCTTCATGGCGGACTAGTTACAGCAGCGTGCTACGACAGCAGGAGTGACGTGTTCGAATCCCTACCTGTTCATGGATATTCTTTGTAAGTGTCCCAGCTGTTCACCTATTAAACAGTCGTGCATTCTCACTTTTCATTTTATTTATTTATTTGATATTACCACCTTTAGCAGTTTTTCCCATAACAATATTCTCACGTTTTGAGCTATATTTCATTATAGATAATTTTTTAAGTGCGAAATTTCATGGTGGACGAATGTACTATACAACTTGTATTTGTTCTTAAGAGCATGCTGAAATGAAGTTTACTTGAATTGAAAAATAAATTGCACCTACCTACAACTTATATGTCAATTGCTGCACTGCAAGCTTCTGTCCTGGTAGATCCGTGATACCTTTGTATTTGGTTGTCTTTACTTTGTCAGTCTCATTACTTCAGATGATACATGCAATAAACTGTCCTTATAAGGGCCACAAAAAGAAGAAAGGTGTCTCTATTCCGTAGTTCACACTATGCACTTCACTTAGCCCCCAACACTGATTACTAGTATTTGAAAGAGTCGTAGTTCGTAGAGACATGTCTCACAAAAGCTATCTACACTACACCATCGTCACTAGTTTCCTGGAGGACTGCAGGGCAGTCTGATCGTCAACCACAAACTACTTTCGAAGCCACAAGTTTGAACAATTTGGAAAATTCAGTCTCAGCACATATCCATTAGTCCACTGAACCTAAGGGCTTTTCTAATGGATTGGTTGATTCATTGAATTGGTGTTTTAAGTCCACTTTATACATAGTAAGGCTAATCGGGACTGGACCTACAGTTTTAAAGTGGGATCCGAACCACTATGTACCTCCACCGGATATCGAACCCCAGACCCCTTGATTACAAGTCGACAACGCTACCACTACGAAATCTGGGAGGCCAGGCTTTTAATGCTGGTTATCCAGTTATTACAAGGTAAAGATTCTGAAACCATATGCGAAGGGTGTATTCAGAAAAATGTTTGGAGGTTTGATAAAGTTTCCTCTATATCCACTATATTCGTACTGAACATGGCAGAAAGGTACAGCCTCTCGATTTCAATATTGCTAATTTATATTAGTAGTATCATTTCAAGGGAATTTCACGATTGTTTGACCCCTCCTGGAAACCTTGGTAAACGCCTTCATTGGAAGTGGTCACTTGGTAGCAAAACCTGCAAATAGAAAGCAGCATATAGCATAAGCAGCATATATTGCAGAGTATATCATCTCTCTTACAGGTAACATAATAATGCTACATATTATCAATGTATAAATTATCATTTTCTATTTTTATTATTTTTAAGTCGTTTGCCTCTCAGGTTAATCGCGACGACGGGAATGAATGTGAAATTGATGATGAAAGAGAAGGTTCGAACCTGAGACCTCTGCAGTGCGTCAGGAAGGGGGAGTTAAATGGAAGAATACATCCATTATGCTTCACCAGCAAAACAAAAAAAACAAATAAATGCTATTTTAGTAAAAAAAAAAATACGCATATTGTACTATATTTAGAGAGGTATATTACATATGGCTACACATTTCCAGATAATATTCCCGCACCCCTCTGCCTTTCGCTTCATTTTTTCTGTTGCCCATCAGGCGTCACTCATCACTGACTTCAACACAGAGGCGTAACTACAGGCCCGTAGCTAGAGGGGGCAGTTGCCCCCCCCATGATAGCCTACTTTGCCCCCCTGTGAAAAATACAGAACACATTCCTACCTAGAATTCTCACTAATCTTTATAATTATATCATGTGTTACTCTAGCAACATATCAAAGACACTCATTGATTTTGTGATTTATTAAGGTGTATGGGATTCCGTATAATGTATCAGGATTGGGGGCAAAAAATTCCCTTCCAGATTCGGACTTCAGGAAATGATTTCTCAATTTTCAGTATCCAGAACATGTGACATTTTGAGTAGTCTTGTATTAAAGGTGCCTAATGTGTTCGGATGTTTTTCTTGATGTGTTGCTATGAACTTGGAACTGCTTAAATTTTTGTTTCCCAAGTCTACCTTTTGGTAATAGTGATTCATGTGGTAGAGAGAGGGAGTGGATATTTGATTTTTGTTACTTAGTGTTCCTTTTCTGCCACTTCTAGCTAATCGCAACAATGAGTGATGACGTGAAAGTAATGAAGAGAAACTCATAAACAGTGCTGCAACCACAGGGGGCAATGTCCCCCCCCCCACCACCACCTTTGACGGAAGTCCATTGCAAACATTGAAGTAAAAAAACAAGACTAGGAGAATCTAAGAATATCAGGACATGGATACTCATGATGGAATTAGTTTGTACGTGTTCCTTGCATTTTTTTTCCAGACGGCCAAGGGCACTTACAAAGGGTACAGAGAGGCAATTGCCCTCCTCGAATTCAAATTTTATACAAATAAAAGTACATTTCGTAAATTTTTCTTGCTCGCTTCGCTCACAATGTCTGCCATACGTATAGCCCAAGTTCAGAGTTATCGCTATGGGGCGGTGGGAGTCGGCCCTGGGAGTCAAAATATGTATATGGAAAAAAAATGTCTAAGAGAATGCCATGGCGCCCTATTAAAGCAATTTCTTTCTATGAAACTTAATATGAAATATTAATGATGGCACTATAATCCAAGAAGTAATTGATCAATGAAGGGATTCCTCTTTGTTTGTCAGGTGTCAAAACATATATTTCAACTATATTACGTATAATACAATTCACACAATATTTTGCAAAATGGTTAACGTAACCAGTAGGCAAACATTGTCTGTAGCGATCCAAGAGTCTCCCCTTTGAAGTAGAGTCCGTTGTAGACTAAGGGACTCATGTTTTAAAGTTTTAGCAAGTACAAAAAAAGGTATTACAAATGTTTACAAAACTCATCAAAGTGTAGATAATATGTAACCATTATTATTTAATTCATTCGATTTTTCTTGCATAACACAACACAATGGTGTTGTTGGATTCTCGTTAGATTCCTTTGTGCGTAAATATCTTGCATACTGGAAACCAGAGGGAATCATTATCAAGCGCGATTTACAAAGGGCTCCCTTAGGGTTAGGTGGCAGAGCAGCCTACGGCTGAACCTCGCCTGCTAAATAAAGGAATTATTATTATTATTATTATTATTATTATTATTATTATTAATCAGCTCTGCAGAGAGGCCCAAAGCTGTTGGTACATATTAATCGTCTATTAACATTATCGACCTGTAAATATCAAGTAGATGCAGTCCCTATAACCTATTTATGTTAAAATTTATATTCTTTGGCAATCTTGAAAGGTCATTAACGAAATATTGCTATTTGATGTTGCTTGAAGTTTTTTTTCTTCTTCATTGCAATTTCAAGATATCATCGCTTTTCTGTTACTTATCTCTTTTGGGGGAGGGGGCAAGTGCTTCTGTGTACCCTGCTATATCTGCCAATGCGACGCAATATATAAAAAAAATTGCCCCCTCTAGGATTGACTTCGCGCCCCCTACAAAGAATTCCTGGCTACGGGCCTGCGTAACTAAGGTAGGTAAGTCAATAAAATATAATGAACGAGCATTAGATAACAACGTCCATCATCAATTTTAAATTATGTAAAATCAAACTTCCACATTAGTTTTGATAACAAAAGGTAGATCTCAATAATAACTTCAATGGAGTCATGGTCAAATTACATAAGTAACTATAAACGAAACGAAAGAAGAAGGTATAATCTAATGAGTACGGTTAACCAGAGGGTATACGGAAAGTGAAGTAAATTTGGTTCAGAGGAAATTTTCAATATCGTACCAAAATAGGATATTAAATAATAAAATAATAGATTGCCCAACAAGAAAATGCATCCCAAAAAACTTTTTAATCAACATTTTCCATTTTCTTACACTGTCCTTTGTTTAAATGTATTAATGCATTAATACATACGTAGTTCGTTCTTGGTTTCTGTGCCAATACTACTACTAATGTAACCTCGACATTTATGCTAATATGAGGTCATGCATTTATTTCACTTTTATGTTACTGTCAATGATCGAATAGAAAAGTATAGATTACTAAATAGCCGACCGTCTGAAAATCTGTCAAGTAAATGATTCAGAAGCTGACCAAGAACAACAAAGAATTCGTTACCATGTAAATTACTTCAAGGTCATTTTTTCCCAGTGATTTCCGAAAGGGGCGAAGCAAAATTTATTTCTAAATTCATGGAAACATTTCGAGTTCGTAGTCATTGGGAGTGGGATAAAAACCAAAATTGTCTGGTGCGCCACGAGTAAGTTAACGGAAAAATAGAACTGATTGTTATTTCTGTAGGTTTTTTGCAGAAACCCATGAAGAGCTAGCTGGGCGAAAATCTTTGGAGGGCACCGAAATCTCTAATAATAATGCCCATATTATAAGCAATAGTTTCGTATTTTTTCATATTTAGCGTCGCTTTTTGTCCCTTTGGCTAATCGTGGCGATGAGGTTGAGTGAAGATTAGACGAAATTGATGATGGACACTCACGAACGCCCATAATCGGGCGGGACTCGATCCCCGGAATTTCGTTGACGAGATCGAAATTGACTACTTAACGCGCTCGGCATTCTACGTTGGTTGTAAGACATAGTAGTAGTAATTTTAAGAGAGAGAAAGTTATATTTTTACAGTATTACTAATGTTGTTAGGGGTATTAATGTATTGTACACAAAGATGATTACTTTCGCTTAGAATTTAAAACAAAATCCGATTTAAAATTTTAAGAAAAAACGGAATTTTTCCGAAAAACATTGTTCTCTTCTGAAATTTGATATTTACGAATTTTAGGGAAAATATTGGCACAAGAAACACAATGCATAGTAGAACAGTACATGTCTCAAAGCTTATTTATTTTTAATATTCCATATTATTTACACAAGAGTAATTCTTACGATGCAGAAAGTAATAAAACAGCGATAGTTGGTACAATGGTACACCCTTCTCCAAAAATGTATTTATTCTAAGGTACTACGGGGGAGAGCACAGTTTCTTCAATACTTTTCCTTCAACCCCAAATTTTTCCAACACCGCCATAAAACTTTTCACAAAGTCCAATTGATGACCATTTTGGTGCCGAATGAATTTTTACACCTACGTAAAAAAAGACCTTGTATTCTCAGGATGGAAAGTTCCGTATAAAGACATGAGACCAGGAACATCCATAAATTCAAGCCTTCATATCAGATTTTTCGGGATCTAGAGCAGTTCTGAACAAAGAGCTTTGTCAACCATCATGTTGTGTTGACGAACATGATAGCTATCTCATTTTCAGTGGTCATAGAGGCAGCAACAGTAGCGCTGCAGTGGCAGGTTTGGAAATGTAAATCCATAGAGATGTCTACCAAGATAATAGATGCCGATGAGAAGGATGGCCTAGCAACAAGGACTTATTTAGAGGAGGGATCCAGAGGGTCCTGACCCCCTGAAAGACTTACTAAGTTCTAAACTAAATAACCAAAAGACTGTACTTGTTATGTTGTATAATATGAAGTTGAATTATTTGCGCAGAAGGTACATAAAGGTAAAGATTAGGTTGTGGTATTGGGTTGACAGTGCCTGCGAACATTTAAGCGTACCAGTACTAATAGTAATACGAATAGAAATAATAATCAGGAACTTCACTTGTTATCAGAAAGACCTAACAACTTTTTTAATATTCAATAAATAATCCATTTAAAAAATTACATTAATATCTTTGGTAGAACCCTATTCAAATAAGACATAAGCTAGATAAAGTTATATCTCTATAGTTAAATCATATTTTACTTGTTCATGTGATAATGATAATAAGAATTATTAATTGATCTACTAATTATTAATAATAACGTATTGATTATAAATATTATTATTATTATTTACTCGTATAAACATTATTATTATTATTATTATTATTATTATTATTACATTGACTGATTAGAAAAATTGGGTGCGTCTACACTTGGGTTATTTACACCTATCACATTAAAAGGAACTAAAATTACTACCTGTCTCTGATGACTAAAATCTCCTTACCTATGTAATAGATGGGGCTGTAAAGAGGCGCTCAGCACATATATGAACAAAAAAGTACAACACACAACTCTACAGGTGATTATACAGAGGTCAAGGCGCCAGAGCCTCGTTGGCCTCCAAGACTGCAGTCACCGGTGTAAGTGACATGGAAGTGAGTTTGACTTTTGGGCGCTTTCTAAAAAGGGTACCTCATACACATGAGGTGCATACGGGAACCCTCCAAAAATATAGCTGTAGATACTAACCTACCAACGATTTAGCTGTAATCTTCTCTCCATCCATTTAAAATAAAAATTATTTGATTTGAGTGTGGGAAGGTCCGTTTCGCAATAAAAACGAAGTAAGTATATGTTTTTCAACAAAACATTTATTTTCTGTTCTCGGCAGAGTTCTATGATGATTGTATCCAAAAACTCGTAGTTCGTTACGATAAATGTTTAAACCGCCATGGAAATTATGTAGAAAAATTGAGAAGTGTATTTAAATATACTTAAAAAATAACCCTCGTATTTCGTATTTCAGTGCCGGCGAAGTTTCAAGGAGGATCAGGCGCCAAAGTACATCCATATGTATGGAAACCATCTTGAGGGCCAATGTCCAACTCAGAAGACTCCAGAGCTACAACATCACCTTCCGGGACATGATGACAGAGATCCAGGAGGCAAAATTCAGGTTTCACCGCATGAGGCCGTTGGATGACGAAGCCAATGACGTCATAAGGGTCAGGGACATCGTGATCCTTGCCAAATATTTGGTCCAACAAACCCTGCCATCACATTTTCTGCAGTTCCTGGATACCAAAGCCGTACATCGCTGGCTTCGTGCTCTCATAATTTATTCCCATTACTTCATTCAGGTTTGTGTGCGTGGTGTGTGTGTGTGTGTGACTTGATTATTTATTTATTGAGAACACAACAGGCAGATGCCCAATTACAGCGTTCTATAAATCTGGTATTGTACTCATTCATAATAATAATAATAATAATTATTATTATTATTATAATTATAATAAACTTAACTGATACATTTATACAATACAATATAAAATAATGAATATATAAAAAACTAGTACAAGGATATAAATTGATTAGTACTATATATATATATATATATATATATATATATATATATATATATATACTATATATATATATATACTATATATATATAGTGTTTCAACTTATTACGTCTACTGTCTTAAATCATGAAATGTATTGAGTATTGCCTATTTAATCTGAATTCCTTTAGGTTCATAGAAAATATGTCGATGTTTTTGTTCCTAGCTACTAGACTGTTATTACTTTTGCACATTCTATATATTCTTGATTTTTTAGGATTTCAGTTCTAAAAATATATCATTGTTGTGTCTTGTTCTCAGTGAGGGAACCCGAAGTCTGACTTTTGATAAGAGATGCGTTGCATGAGTGTCGTTATATATTAATTTCCACAGGAGTGTTTTCAATGAACTTTTCATGAAGTGTCCTTCGTTCTTGTAGCTTTGTGAAGTGAAACTCTGAAACAAGATTGTCATAGTGCTGAAATGTAGGATATATTTTCTCTATTTTACATTTTATATACGCATCATGCTGTGTTCACTCGGGTGAGTGTAGTAACGCATTTCCATGCTATGAGTCCATCGGTGATACCAAGGGGTGCTTAAGCACCCCCTTCATTTATTCAGACATACCCAAGTGGATATCGCACTGAGAATGTATTAGAAAAACTCGAAATAGACCGCAACGACGTTCCGGTTCGCGAATATCTAGAACTTTGCCGTTTCGTCTATGTCTTGTCTGCTCTTACGGCGGGCACTCTACATGCTGGCAAGGGAAGTGGGGAGCGGGGAATACGCCGCAGGCCAAACAGACAGAGTAGTCGGTGGCGCCGAGAGTTACGACGTGGCGGGAGGAAGTACTACGCGCACCTCGTTCTACAAGCTGCTGCGTTTCTTATGGCGCTGAATTGGTCGCGTCCCCGCTCCCCACTTCACTTGCCAGCATGTAGGGCGCCCGCCGTTAGACTGGAAAGAGCCATAGTCAGAAATGGCAACGGAGCGTTCAGGTTCGTTTATTATTATTATTTAGATATGCATTACATTTTTCTTTTCAATTTGAACTAAATTATTAATACTCTTTAATAGTACATATTATAGCATTCGTATAACCTTCGCCTTTACATGGAAATATATTGTTGCAACCCCCCCCCCCCCCACCCCAATCGCCGCCGGTATCCGCAACTTTTCTTCGTCGTTCTTGTGCGAATATTCGTTCAAACGTCTCTTTTCAACTTCCATTACAAAATTTCCAGTATGAAACGACACTGCACGTTCGCCCAGCACAACAGAGAACTTCCCGATACACTGGGACTTCCTTGGCCGATTTGGGTGATAAAAAAAATCGCCGGTGCGCGATAACACGTTCCAACCCGTGTGTTTCATTTCTACGCGCAACAATTCCGTCATCTTGAAAATGCAGCATGAGGTAACTTTTTTTCTCCCTGATTTAAAAGTTGCCAGCGCGCGCGCATTCCCACACCAACGCTTACGTTCTATTCAGGTGATAAAAAAGTTGCTCAACCAGAGTGATATTTAATCGCTAGTGCACTCTAGGCCTTAGCCAGCCAACAATTTGCTGTGGAATAGTTGTGACGTGTTTGTGTTGTCTTATCGAAATGTACACTTAATTTAATTTAACGACATATCAGAGGTAAGGGGCAATTTGAAAATATTCGCATTGTTTTTATTAGTATTATAATTTAATGCTTATGACTAGGGCCCGGGACCTTATGTCCTATAAAAGTGTAAAATATGTATGTAATTATGTCATATAAATTGGAAAATATGTCATGAAAAATTACAAATATGTCAGAAAAATGCAGAAATATTCCCAGTAAAGTCAAAAATATGTACAACAGTACTCTCGAATTTTGTGAAAAGCGAAAAAGGCAAAGAAATGAGAACGAAACTTCTTTACTTCCCGTGCAACAATGAGAGAGATCATTTTTCCTCAATAATGTTTGCTTGGCTATCAATTGTCGGCGGGATAAAAAAAGTGGGGTATTATTGTTCTGTACTAAGAAAAGACGGCACCTTTCTTCCTTCCGTAATTTCCATATCATGCCATCGACAATATGAACTATCCGTTGTGCTAAAGCTACGAAGAAAAAATTATGAAATAACCGATTACGTGCGAGAGAATTACGAAATTATACAGAAATATGTCTTATTACAACGAAATTGAAGAAATATGTTCTAAAAACGCGAAATTGGTGAAATATGTCAAAATATGCTTTGTCAAGTTTGTCCATTTCGGCTGATTTTCATCAGATATGTAAAGATCTCACCCCAATATTAGATCCGAAGCCAAATGAAAAATATGTTATTACATAAAGTACTGGGCCCTACTTATGACAATCCCCTCCCCGTGAAGTTTAATAACCGCGGAGAAAAGTGGCTGTATTAAACACTGAAGGCGAATGTACTCACGTACAGACAATAGTGTGTTTCATCTGTACAGTGGAGTGTAAGGGGTGAACCTTCCACGAAGTACACCCAATTGTCAACCTCGCTTCCACGTAGTACACCCTGAACTGTATTTTGCAGAGTAACGAGGCTCTGGTGGCTCTTCGTAGGACTATGTGTGTTTGTCCTGTGTTTTGTCCTTGCTTGTGCTGAGTGCCTGTTTACAGCCTCAGCTTTTAACAGAAGTCAGAATGTTTTAGTCTCCGATATTACAGTTATGTTCTTATAATCCCGCCGTCGTAGGAAGCGGTGTCCATTCACAGCGCAGAACGACTATTTTGACCAAATCCTTTTTCCCTACTGGCTGCTTCGGGAGGAGTGTTTGAAAGGTTTCCGCTTGTTGCCCAAAAGAGGGGGAGAAGCTGTAGGCATAATTGGCTGTTTGACCGCAAGTTCCTTCGTAGGTAAACTCGGAAACAGAGGGTCACTCCCCTAAAGGGGGTTCCCCCGCCGGCTACAAGGGCGGCGGGACTGTAGTTATCTTTTAGATAAAGTAAGGGGTTGGACCTCGCATCATGTGATAGGTCCTGACACCCAAAATTTTAAATTCTATCAAAATAATTCATCTGGAAAGTAAATGATGATTTCCTTTGAAGGCGGCCGAAGACGCAGAGGCCATCACAGAGAAGAGAGACTACCAAACATTCAGCGACGCAGCCTTTCAGAAGCAGGAGGCCATCGCACGGTCGCTTGTGGATCTCCGGGCCCTCCTCGGTCAGGAGTACAGCATGCTCCTGATGGGTGCCCTGGACTGCAGGAAGTTCCACCACAAGCCCAGCAGTCAGGGGGCTTCCAAACTTCTGAGGGACGAAATGCTGTACGAGCTCCTGTACCGCGCAGCCCTAAGGATAGTCTGGATAGCTTTAGGGAGGAGGAACATGAAGGTCATAGAGGCAGAGATGGAGAGGGTGCACAGAACGGAGTCCTTTCGGTTGAGTCGTCGATCGAGCGCCGAGGTGGAAGGGAGACAGCTCCATCCTGATGACCAGGTCGTTCTGCACGGGACCCAGAATCCCTTCGCGTCCACCTTTACCCAGAACTCTCCTCTGATTGAGGACCTGCTGAAGCCGCATGATCACCGGTTGTTGGATGTGGACAGAGAAGGTTTCGTGTCGTAAGTACTGTCAGGTAGTCACGAGTTGGGTTTGGTTAGATGATTGAGTAATGCCTGAATCACAAGCTGGATTTTTCAGTTGGACTTGGAACTACTTGCGTGGTAGTTCTGCTAGTTTTCGCCTCACATGATACTCGTTCCCGTACTTGTTGGTAGACTTTTGTTCGCACAAGCATTGTGCAGATGCGGATGGGCCTCCCCGATGGGGTAGTGGTAGCGTCGTCGCCTTGTAATTAATGGGTCCCGAGTTCGATACCCGGTGGAGGCACATAGTGGTTCGGATCCCACTTTAAACTTTACGTCCAGTCCCGATTAGCCTTACTGTGCAAAAAGTCGACTTAAAACAACAAATCAATCAATCAAGCAATGTGCGGACGAGCGACTTGAGGAAGAACATTGTAGAAGAAGAGCTACTGATGCTCTTTTCCTTACAATTGCCAAAATTAAAAGCAAAGCATGTTCTAGAAATTGGCTCCAAAGAAAATATGGTGGATACATTTCTAAATATTAACGAACATGAATGCACCTCTGTTACTTATTTTGATCGAGCAGCGAACAAAAACAACCAACACTCGGAGAGCACAGACAAAAACCCCTTTCCTCGCCTCACAGTTAAGAATAACTGACCAAGCTTTCGCTCTGATTGGATGTTACCACAGCATCTAGCAGAGAAGCCAGTTGCAATTAGAATACGGACTAATCGCCAAAAGAAGTATAGCAACCAGCCTGGCAGCCATCATTTCCAGCCAGGTAGCCAGTCCAACACCAACTAAAGCAATCCAGTTCCGTGTGATTCGGCCTTAAGGAAATGAAATCGACACAAACCGAAAAAAGCCTCAGCAAGACATTTCTATTGTAACAAAATTAATGAAAATACACAGAGAGAAGTACGTCGTGGCATGCATGAAGTAAAGAGCATTTAAGATTGCACTGGAATTTGACCTATGCCAGAAAAGTCATTTTCGAAATTTCCTCTCCATTCAAGAAATCACTTTTATATTCCAAGTTGTGATATACTACATCTGTTTACAATCCCATCCAGATCATTCAAGTGAATATTCATCTGGTTCGCTTTCGTTGCTTAAGAAATTAGGCTTGCGGTGCCACGAATATCACACAGATGTCTCTGCAACAGCTGAAGAATTAACTTGAATATTCTGGATGGAATTGTAAACAGATGAAATAGTTCAGAATTTAAGATACCAATCAGTTTTTCGAAAGGTGAGAAATGTTCGAAAAATATATTCCTGGCACAAGTCACATATCCAGCGCGAAAGCTTTGTATGCCCATTTAAAAAATATACTTCATAGAGAATTAAGGTAGTATTGTTATAACATGAATTCGCACAAGTATTAAACTCATTAACTTATTATGATATTCTAAGAAGTTAAAATGTATTTTAGTAGAACTTCAAGGATTCCAATAAGGACTGGAAAGAAAATGTTCCAGGACCCTACTTCTGAAACTGATAATTAGTATGCTAGATGAAAATTAAAAACATCCATGTATAAATTTCAACTACAGTGTGTAATATATTTTTACCGACAGTACTTTCTCTTGTACCTCCATGATAGCGTAGTGGTAACGTCGTTGCCTTGTAATCAAGGTGTCCCAGGGTCACTGCCCGGTGATGGCGCATAGTGGTTCGGATACCACTTTAAACTGTAGGTCCAGTCCCGATTAGCGTAACTGTGCGTTAAGTGGACTTAAAAACAAACTCAAACAAAACAAGCAAGTACTTACTTGAAGTACAAGGAGGGAGGGGGGTTCGTGGCGAATGCGCATGAGAATCAACTACTTGAGAAATTTTGGAAAATTATTACAATTGATGACAGGAAATATGTGGGCTTTATGTATGTGTGTATACATAGAGGTCCGTGGATCGTAACCATGCACTGCTACCAAACTTTTGTAACGTCGTTCCTCTATCCGTTGAATTATATGCTATGCTGACCCAAGAATAAACCGCAGACAAAAAAAAAACGTGATTAAAAAAATCGAGGAACCACGAATACAAAATTGTTCTTGTTACGGGGTTAGCGCTATGAATGCTAAAAGTAGCCCCCACGTTAATAATAGCACGAAAGTGCATAGAAGAAAATGGCACTCATTCATATACGATCCCCTTATCGTGATATAAACAGTAACAATGTAGGAAGAATAACATAAGTCAATTTCAATCTGTTTATTATAATGGTTGGCATAATCGAACAAGACAGAATATGGATATAACATGTATATATTTCAAATGATCTTTGATCGTAAGATTGTTAGCAAACATGAATTGTTTCATAACGTTTAAATACGTATGCATCCAGATTAATTTTAAAATATAACAGTTCATGATTTGTCTTTAAGTAAATTATGAATATGACAATCATGCAATTAAAAGGATTAAAATTTCAAATAATTAAAAATCACATATTAAAACTTTACGTACACACAACCCTTGATTTATCTGCCTAATGGTAATTGTGACTATTAGATGCTCTAGCGTGGAATTACTTAGTAATCTTCTGGAAACTTCTGCCTTCTTCTTTCCGCCTCGTGGTATGTTCACCAGTGGTGTAGCATGGACATTTCGGGTGGGAACGCCAAGTCCGAAGGAAGAGTCGGCCCTTTCTTGCTTAATAATTTACTTATGGTATTAGTCGCCACAGGTATTATTTGTCTGAAGTAAGCTGGGTTTTCAATAAAACATCATCATTGCATGTTTTAGCTAGAAAATTAGATGCCTCACTATGCCACAGATGTTTTGAACTCTGGTGTTCTCTACCTTTTTTTATATCTTTCTGCATGACGCAAGTAATTAAAAACCTACCTGAATCACAAGCGCCTCTGCACAACAGTAGACGTCATTGTTGTGGGCGATCCAACTACTGATTGATTGGTTTATTTTACTTCGCTTTTCTACCACTTTTGGTTAATTGCGAATATGAGTATGAGTGATGATATTCATGAAGGGACACTGACAAAGAACACCCGTGCTCACGCCGGGATTCGAACCAGGGACCTCTGTCGTCTTGGCGCACTGTGAAAAGCAGAGTGGATGATCCAAATATCGTACACTCTACTGACGTAACAGTGCCGATTAGTAATTCAGACCACTGTTTATTACATCTTGAGAATGCTGATAAACATTTTAAAATAATTTTCTCCAGAGACCATTCGATGTTAAGAGTTTTCAAATGAATTCTAAACATTTCCATTCACACAATATTAAGTAGTTAGATAATAACGAAAAAATACAATAAAAAAATAATAGTTTTGCGGGTTAAGTGGTAGAGCAGCCACAGGCTGAATTTCTATCACGAGGACTTCACCAACTTATTTGACAAAAACTGTGTTGATCTTTTAGTTTCTAATACACATCGCTGTTCGTGCGATAAATCATACAATGCAGTGGCCATTAAGAAGCAGTATATTTGAGATTGGTAAAGTTACGTCAGTCAATATTGCGTATTGTAGCATCACACAGCACGAGTTGCATGAGCGCGAAGAGCGAAGAACCGGGTAGGAATTCTGCCCCTGTCGTCTGCTTCAGAAGGCAGGAAGAGTCACATGAACCAATCACGGTAGACCTCTCGTACGCTGGCGTAAGAGGACCCATTTACGCGCGTGCTGTAGAAATGGAAGCTTTCCCTCCATAAAGGCAGCAAGGAATAGGAGTCCTGTACGCCGAACCTGCTCGGCGTCCGGCCGGGAAAGGCATTGAAAAGAGATGCTAGAACGAGTGTTGAGAGTGGAGCGTTGCAAGCGGATCGCGAAAAATAGCCATTATAATGCCATGAAGGTCAAACATATATGAAATTAGTCACGTTTTTACTTTATAATCACAGCATTTAAGCATTTTTGAAATTTTAAATCTGGGAACGCCGGGCGTACGGGCGTACTATAACGCTACGCCACTGATGTTCACGTCATCGGCTGCAAAGTTATGGTTATGTGTGAGTGTGTGGGTAGATGTTAATGAGTTGTTGCTTATCCTCCTTTCCAGAGATGATGCATGGCTAAACACACTGCACCTGTTACTGTATTCTCCCGAGGAAAAGCTACATGAGGCAGGCATTCGCGTAGGCATTCTGGGACAACTCCGCAAGGATTACGATGTGCTGCTTCGTCCAATTTTCATACCGCCAGATTTGCGAGAAGACTCTCTGTCACCTACAGATTCGTGTCAGGCTCTTGACGAAGAGACAGCGTCGCAAGAAACAGGTGTATCGAATGAATCCAAAATGTCAACATTGGGTGCGGGAAGTACGGAGAGGGGAAGAACGCTTTCTGGAAAGAAATCGGCTTCACCTACACGAGCAAAAGTTAAGGATGAAGATGAAGATTCTTTGTAAACTCATAGCACAAGCACGTATGAACTCTCTTCTTAAACAAATATACAATAATTCCGTGTATCTTTTGAAAAAAATAATATTTGCTTATTGATTTCGTTGACTCACCCATTGTCATTCTAATAAAATAATAATAATAATACAAAAAGTTCACGTGTAACAAAGTATGCATTACATCTGCACTTGTGAACTAGAGGTCGCTTTTTGATTGGTTACGGTACGAACAATGCTACGGAAATAAAGCCGATTCTATCCTTGATAAATGCCATGGCATCTGAAATTCCACAAGATTTTTTTTACGTTAGACGGTAGCATTTTGGTCATGGCATAAATGTTAAGAAAAATGCTATGGAGAATGCTTTCGTATTAAGCGGGCATAGCGTAGGGTTCAACGCCATTTCTTAATCTGGTATTTATTTATTTCCAGTGACGTCATTTTCCTGCAGAACTTGATGTGTAGGCCGCAACAATGCAAGACAACGAAAACTGTTCTGCACAGAGAGATGAACGTGCATAGGTTTTCACCTGCAGTCCGAATGCAGGACTCAGTGAACAAACTATTAAAAACTGTAGATTTTAACATATTCACAGGTTCATTTAGTGCACTAATGAAAAAATACATCAACAAGTGTATAAATTAGTGTAAATATTGTGTATAGATGTTCATTTTATACTTTATTTTATTTTTTTCTATGTATAGTGTATTATGTTCAACATAATTTGGAGATGTATCCTGTGCTCAACTAATAAATAATAATAATAATAACTTTGATTGAGATATGCATGCGGCTGACACACTACAGTTGAGCTTTCCGGATCTCTGTTTCGTACAGATCCTTACTCGAATATGAAGATGGAATTTTCAGTTTCTCTCCCAAAAGAGACTTCCTTCCACCTCTCATGGTCTCGTGGAGAGACATTGTCCTGGAAGTCGCAAGGCTCATCCTCACTTTGCTCTTCTTCTTCTCCCCCTTGCTAGGGAAGAGCATGGTGTCGAACTCTCCGCGCGGGCGACCCAGGATGCCTATGTTGATCCCTAAGTGGAAGAGTTCTTCTTCGGGAGCGAAGAACGCCTTTTCGAGGAATCGAATTCTCATGTCCCTCCTGGTGAAGAGAAATTCTGTTAATCCGGGTTGGATCACATGGTAAGCATCGTACACTCAGGCTGTAGGCCTATGCTCAAGGTAGGGCAAGGACCCCTTGCTCCTCACTTTGAACTAGGAAATATTTAAATCTGAACCTATAAAAACCAACGAAAATAACATCAACGATATTTCAGATTTTTCAAGAATTTCGATTTTCTTCTCCCCCCCCCCTGTCGTCCAGTGGATTCACGATAACATAAAGTGCTGCTAAAACTTCAAAATTATGCTAAATGTTTCTAAATTGTGCTAGGATTTATTATTAATTACTTTTTTGGATATTTGTAATTCTGCATCTACTTTTCTAGAGTTTTGAACTTGCGTTACTTATTCTTAACAATCATGTAATAATATAAATCCCCCCCCATTGATTAAAATTGTGCTATAAACAACATGAGTTCAACATAGAACTTAAAAAGGTTTGAGAAAATTGTTTACCTCCAAATTTCCTACCACAAACTCTCCTGGCGAACTAAATCGGGCAGGATGAAGAAAATATAGAAGATGGATTGTAACACGGTTGTATAAAAGCTTTCCACTGGATCGGCATACTCCCTTTCGTTTGAAACATGTCCGCTGGTGAAGTAGAAATAATATATGGACATACTATTATTTCTATTTCCTGAAAACATATATCATTAAATTCGATTTTTCCTCCCCCAGGGACTGGCGTTTACAGATTTTACCATTATGTCAAAAGGAGGGTGCTAGTGCCAACAAATACCAAACTGTGCTTGGTTTAGTACCATTGTGCTGGGATTGGCAAAGCTGATTGAGGAACAACTTGCTGGTTCCTCAGTCCTCGCCGATCTTCGCAACCTCGCCGCCCCTCCCTTCACTGCCCCTCCCCCCTCTCCCTTCTCTATGTAGGATGACCGCCGTGGTTCCTCAGCGAGCGGCAGAAAGCCTGTGACCATCGTCTTTCGGCTGCTGCTGATGCGTGTGAAAGCAGTCAACTCTTGACAGTAGCTAGTCAATTGTACGTACATTGTGCTCATAATTTTTTAACGCATTAAACTCCTAAAAAGTAGAGAACTCAAAATAAGTATAAATGAACTGTAGGAAGTTCCTCACTTCCTACATGGAGGAATCGCCCCTGCGTAGACTGCAAACTCGTGAATTGCTAAATTCAAGCTTTCGTGCCTTTTCTTATTTGTTTCGTGAGATTAAATAGTGTCTATTCTTGTGAAATGCCTCTAGCATAAAGTTTGTACGGGTTTTCTCTGTCTCTCTCTCTCCATCTCTATCTCTATGTAGGGTTTCCCCGGTGGCGTAATGTAATCAAGGGGTCCCGGGTATGATACCCGGTTGAGGCACATAGTGGTTCGGATCCCACTTAAACTGTAGGTCCAGTCTCAATTAGCCAATCTGTGCATATAAGTGGACTCAAATCAAACCAAAACTCCCTACCCCTATCTCTCTCTCTCTCTCTCTGTGTCTCTATCTCTCGCCCTCTCCCTCTTTCCCCCCCTCTCTCTCTCTCTCTCTCTCGCCATCTTCCTCCTTTCTCTCTCTTCCTTTCTCTAATTCACTATTTTTCCTGGTGTTTCTCTCATTCCATATCTTCCTCCATCTCCCTGATCTAAATATCTCCTTATCACTAACTCTCTCTCTCTCTCACACACACACAGAGAGAGAGAGAGAGTAGGCGAATTGATTTTGTTTGCAGGTAGTTGATTTTGCTGCATAAGGACAATAAAATATCCACTTAATTATTCTCTTGTTGGCAGTATAGTCGCCAGAGAATATTGCAGTTCTCAAGGCTAACTGCTTTGTCCGCCATGTTATTAAGAATTTCTCTTATTCCCTTTCTTTCGTTCCTTCTTTCCCTATCGCATTGTATTTTATCTTTCCCTCTCTTTCTCTCTCTGTTTTTCTCTTTCGTTCTCTTGTATCAAAAAGTAAGGTGAATTTGTCTGTAAAACCCAGAGTTTTTTGTGTAGCTAATTTTTTGTATGTGTCAGATACCAAGGTGATGCAAGTCTGACGGCAATTACAGTCTTCTACGTCAACCCGTCTGGTACCTAGAGCAATTCAAAGATGGCGCAACGACTTGAACATTACTCCAAGGAGGAGGTGCGCAGTGTTATTCGTTTTATATGGGTCAAGGGAAAGAAACCATATGAAAGTCATCGAGAATTGTTGGAGGTCTATGGAGAGAGTGTTATGTCGCAGAAACAAGTGTATGTGTGGTGTAACTCATTTTCAAGTGGTAGGAGTAGTGTGACAGATGATGACAGAAGTGGCAGACCAGCAACGTCCATCACAGACAGCAATGTGTGAGACGTGGATGTGATGATTCGCGAAGACAGAAGAGTCAGGTTGCATGACATTGCTGATGCATTGAACATCTCATATGGTTCAGTGAGGAGTATCGTCCATAACCAACTTGGTTTCAGGAAAGTGTGCGCGCGCTGGGTGCCCAAACATCTGAGTGAGGACCAAAACCACCACCGAATGGATATTTCCCTGACCAACCTCACACGATATGTCCACGAAGGCATATGTCGAATTTTAGTGTGATACCATGTGTCAAACATACTACATTCATATTTTTTTCTATGCACCTTTTTCAATAAATCAAAACAAAAATCCACCTTACTTTTTGATACAACCTAGTATATATATATATCACTCTTTCTTCCTCTATTTCTTTGACTATTTTACCGTGTTCATTTCTTTGTGTTTCTGCGTCATTTTCGTTTTCTTTCTTTTTCTTACTTCCTCAGTGTCTGCCTGTATCTCTTTCTATTTTTTCAATCACTTTTCTCTCCCTCTTTACTCAAGTATAGCACTCTTTATTGCTTATCTTTCTTTCATTAACTTTAACTATCCTGCATTTCCTATCTCTTTCTCTCTTCTTATCCCCCCCTTTATTTTCGCCCTGTGTGCGTATTCGTGTGGTTGAACTTAGCAGTAGAGTGGAGTAAGGCTATATATCCCTTTACAAAGGCCGAAAACTCACTTTCAAAAGTATCTAGTAATGCACTGCTTTCACACAAAACTCCAAATGCATCAAATCAAAGTTGGTGCATTTTGGTGCATCAATGACAGTTATCCGTGAAGTTTTTGTTTTCTTCACACTATCGTGCCTGATTCTCAATTAATGAACGTTTAGTGCATCACACTTAATAGCAGCTGATAAAAGTACCCTTTTATGCATTTCTAAGCCAAGCGTCAAGTCAACTTTGCAGCAGGTTTTTGCATATGTAGATCCAAACGTGCGCGCAGAATATAGTTCCACTTAGACGGGTTCTATTCCGACACAACTGCATACTTGCAAGAAAACAGTTATTTAATTTGTAAAATACAGACAAAATAATATATCCATTAGTAGTAGGTATGTACTTGATCGGTTGCAATTACTGTGCAGACGAACTAGGATCCACAGATTCGCAAACTGGAGTTTGTATTGAGCTGAAGAATCGCTGAAGATCAAGAGCGAGTCGAGCAAGACTGAATACGTTGCAGAGCGCGTGGAATCCTTGATACCAAGTGTTGCATATCCCACTATTTTAACCCTATGTTTATCGTGATTGATTAATAATGGTGCTATACAGTGGCAAAAATGACTGAATCGAGGTCTCCTGTTCAGCGCGCGGTTTTACCCGAGTGTTATTTTGGGCTTCATCCGAAGGGAAAAGCTCTTCAAATCAAGCAAGTTGTTTTAAATGCATAATCCTTCTTACGACAACATGATCAAAGTAAAACAGGGCGTGAGGTGATTTGCCGTCAATGTGCGCACGAACTGTATCACGGGTGCTGAATGATTTGCGGTTTAAGTTTAGGAAGAGGACACGATTGTTTGTTGTTTGACGACAAAAGAATTTCCGCGGTATTATAAAAGATATCGCCGTGATAAGAAACATGTTTATTATTTGGACGAGACGTGCTTTAACTCTGAGGGGGCGGGGGTCGTACATTGAACCAAACATTGAAGGACACCACCGTGCAAAACCACCGTCAGGGCTGAAGAAACCGACGAGAAAAGAAGAGGGGAAGGGGAGGCTTATTGTTTCACTCACTTGCGGCAATGAAGTCTTTGTTGAAGGCGCATATTTACTGTTCCGTGCAAAGAAAGGGTGATTATCAGCAAGAAATGGACAGACCAAGATTTGAATCCTGGTTTATTGAAGTGATTCATAAATTAAAACCAGAGTAATAGCAGCAGACAATGCACCTGATTGTCACCAACAACAAATCAAGCTTTTTTTTGCTGGTATAATTTGAAGTTCGTGTGCCTTACAGTAACGGATGTATTGCGAACGAAGCAACCAAGTTTTTCATAAATGTATTTCTTTCTAAACCAAAAACAATAATTTGTCATTAAATTCAAGATTGGCCTATCGTTGTTTACTTTTATCTTTGTTTATTTTTATTTTTGCGTGCTCGAAATATACACACATGCTCTCATGTTTAGAAGTTATTTCGTATTTATATCAAGTAATGACACATTTATTAAATAATCTAAGCGCAGAAAGTATTTCTATAATTTTATGTTTCAGGAGACAAAAAGAAGCAAAAATACATTCCGCTTGACATGCATGTGGGTTTTGATGTGTTGTGTGGTTGACAATTCTGTGGATTTTCTCAGTGTCTACCATGTAAGCAGCTTCGCGGTTGAGGCAAGACAAGCACGAAAGATTCTGAGCTCAGTTCTCGCGCGGATTGATACATAAAACCTGCTGCAAACTTAGCTTGACGCTTGGCTTACGTGTATTTTGATGCAACAAAAAGTGCATAATTAGCAGTTGATGTGTTATTGGAGTCGAGATATGTATGTGTGTCAATTGACACATTTTGGGTTCTGTGTGCTCTCTCGATTGCTATTTGCCATTCTCCTTGGTGAAGGGTTAGCGTTATGTGGTATGAAGTCAGGGGTCTTAGAATCGAATCCTAGATTGTTTTCCCTAGTCTATTCCATCAGATCATTTATTATCTACATCGTCGCGATTACGCGAAAGAATTACAAAAGCTACGTAATGTATTAAATAAACTCAAGGCCTCAGATTTTCTTATTCAAAAATCAATTGTATCCAAAATTGCTTCTAAACTGGAAATAAATGTGCACGTATAAAGCTATGCAATATAAAAAAAGATATTAATATTGATGATTGAGTTTATTTTACTTAGCTTTTCTGCAATGTTTGTCTAATCGCGAAGATGATGATGAATTTTGATAAGATTAGATGGATGAAGCGCAGAAACGGCGATTGGGTGTCAAAACTAAGACGGGGGGAGGGTGGCAAGGACAGTTTACTTTATCTTGGTAGACAAGAATTCTGTAGTGCCAGGGCAAGATCTCGCAAAAAGTGTAGGGACATTGCTCCTCTAATCACCGCCACTGGATGAAGGGACAATTGCAAACATATAGGGATAACACACAACAGAGAATTATACTGGCTGTGAGTCCAGACACCAGGGCCTTGCTTGTCTGAAAAATGCAATCTAGGTTTACTACGTGAAAGGGGCGTTGACATTTTGGTGTTTCTAGAAAGGGTCACCCAATTACACCCCTGTTGTACTTTGAGAAATCATTCAACACAGTGGTTCAAAAGTTGCGCAACCAAAACTTTGATCGCTTGTAACATGAAAACCGTAAGAGATATTTACACCTCATCCACTGAGATATTTTTCGATACTTAACATTATCATCTTACTCCATACAGGAGTACTTCACTTTTTCTGCAAAAGCAAATACTTGGTAACAGATTAAATTCTTTGCACTCACGTTTTTAATTCCGCAGTGCCAGCTTCCAGCAGGCGGTAATCTCGCTCCTTGAGAAGTTCATGTATCACTGGAGAACGGAGAAGCAGCTTCTTAGATTTTCTACCAGAGGCGCTCTCGTCCAGGACATCATCATATAGCACTGACATTTCCCTTGGATCTGGTAGGAATGACTCTATCTGTTCCGTGTTCTTGGAGAAATTGAATGTTGAAGTCCTGGGGAGGAAATGAGGATTCATTATTTATCCCAGTTGTGGCAAAAATCAGTTATG
The DNA here is from genome assembly GCF_977018435.1 of Lepisma saccharinum. Taxonomy (NCBI): domain Eukaryota; kingdom Metazoa; phylum Arthropoda; class Insecta; order Zygentoma; family Lepismatidae; genus Lepisma; species Lepisma saccharinum. The sequence continues at coordinate 15,358,835 of NC_139244.1, read as the reverse complement.
GCGTCTGCAAAATGTACATAACAACAAGTTTCATTCGCAACGCAAAGCATCAAATGTTCTCATTTGATAAACATTTAATTCATTGTTCGAACTGAACAAAATATAGTAAAAAGGAATTTTAAAATGTAGTTTTCCACGTGTAGATATGTTCGATACTTTCTAGCAATTGTGGCCTACCTAATAGAAGTCAATTGCCTCCCCGATAGCGTAGTGGTAGCTTCGTTGCCTTGTAATCAAAGAGTCCCGTGTTCGATATCCGGTGGAGGCACATAATGGTTCGGATCCCACTTTAAGCTGTAGGTCCAGTCCCGATTAGCCTTACTAAGCATAAAATGGACTTAAAACACCAAATCAATCAATTAACCAAAGATGTGATTACGATAAGAGTATCAACGAAGTCTACTATTTCAGTATATTTGTTAACAGCCACAGATCATTAATTTTCTTTAAAAAAAAAATACAATTTTGTATAACACACTGGTGTATACCGCAAGCGACTCAAATGTCAACCCCTCTTCCACCTAGTTCATTATATTCACTATTCCAGGATTCATCAATATTATATATTTCGCTTACCCATGATTTGTAAACTCTCAATCTAAACTGGCAAATATATGTATATTATTCATCCATAAAAGTGCAATCTATGTTAACAAAAATTACAGTATTTTTAAAGAATGACTGATAAGCTACAAAATTCAGCAACTTACCAGTGCAGCATGCTTCAACCTTGCTAATTGAAAGTATGTATTAACTATTAATTATTAAAACAACAAATAAATATTCGGAAATATTTTAGTTAAGTTGCAAGCCTATCTGAGTCATTTGCTTTCCTATATATATATATATATTTTCTCCCCTCCCCCTGGCATCCTACTTTCCTACGAAAGGTTGTTTACTAATTACTAAAATCGGATGCAATATTATAATTGGGCTTAATTAGATACTGTTGGAGAACTAGGTTTAAAGGAAATTTTAAAGCCGAAGTTTAAAATAACAGACAACTTTTGTTAGCCTGCAACGCAGAAGAAAAGGGATAATTTTTGCTTGTGGGACCATCCCCTTCCCTCTCCTAGAAGATCTTAACAAATAAACAATAACTTTCATTTCTACCATTTTGTTGAAGGTCGTCAGTCAAAATTTCTATTTAGCCCAGGATTGACACTTTCCCCAAAATTTCCAAATATCCAAAAGCAAATATCTTAAGTAATGCACAGCTGTGTTCGGTGAAGTATTGGAAATAAAACGAGATTTACTCCGAAACCGCCATTCGATCAGAAGTTATAAGCGAATCTCTATGAATATGCAATGGATGATATTCAACTTGACGTCACCGTGCAGTGTACTTTGGGAAGAATTCGGGCAAACAGTTTCGCATGTGTTAAGGAAAGAGTATGACAAGCCTTCTTACAGCGAGAAAATTTGCATTCCACCACTTTACACACTTTTCAAGGTTCTGTAGGGCATCAGAAAGCGTAAAACGTACACATTTCTCATATGATCACGATAATTATACCTTGAATCACTTCGGCAAAGACCATACGCGCAATGCTTACCCGGCATGTTTTCAACGCAGAATCAGTTTGCCCGAAATGTGGAGCAATGGATTGTGGGATAAGTTATTCGCTGAATATCATCCATTTCCATCTTTGATTTCCATCTTCGGAAGGAACACAGGGGGAAACCATAAGAGGGACACTTGGGGGACTTTTGTGAAAATTTTCTCACTTATAGGTCAAAATTCAGCTTTCCCAAAAGCCTACTTTTTCTGGTCTATAGATTGTATGCAACGAGTGTAATGCCTATTGAACGAATTTGCATTTTCAAAAGCCATATAGAAAAATCACAGCGTACATGTAAAGCAAAGAACTTTCTTCCGGAAAAATATTATTACTCGCTCAAACGTACTGTACACTATTATACACGATGCAATACAAATAAAATACCTTAAAAAAGTTTATACAAATTATGCTTTCGCTTTGGGAGTTGTGCTTACCCTATATGACCTAACAAATATTAGCCCAGGAGCTACCATAAGCTTGTCATAAGCAAAGCGACCTGCTAATGATCTTCGGTTAGGCAACTGAACTTTGTCTTATACCTGTTTGGTGGCTCTAGTGACTCGCATTTGCTTCTACAGACATGAGGTATCTTTATCTTGTATTACCCTTGCCAAGATCTTTTATTAATACATGTTGGCCTAGGTTCATGGCACGCACAACTTCGTAACCTTGAACAAGCTTTATCAATTGCCAAATAAAATATTACAAGTAACTAACTACGATCGTGAATGTAAAACAATAAGATTAAAATAATTGCTTACCTGAACAGTCTACCTATTTCAGCATCTATAACATTGTGATACCGCCGATTCATGCATATCCAAACCATACGACTTGCCACACGATAGAACAGCTCAAACAGGATAATATCGGTCTGAGATATTTCTCTTCCTGTGCCAAAATGATGGAAGGCCTTGTTTTGTTCCGTGGCTATCAGGAGTGTACTGTACTCTCTTCCCACAATGCTTCGAATATCAGCGAGGTCCTGGCGCAGGTGGTTAAATACTTGATCACTTCTTACATTGCGTACTTTGTCCGTCTGCTCCTTCACAGTCATGAGTTCCGACCAAACCTGTTGAACGGGCATTATCATTTTAGTGTTTTTGCAGAAGCACTTTATTTCAGAAATGTATAAAATCTGTTCGTGATTGTACAGTGGGATCCATGAGTATTACCGTGCAAATTGTCCATCACCGTGTTCGTGAACTTTATTTGACCCAACAAAAACATCAAGAATTAAAAGAAAATTCAAATCAAGCTGTTGACAACTTCTGTACCAGCATACATAAAAATCCATCGCTTAAAATCACATAGGATGTAAAAGAAAAATTAATGAAAATAGTCATGGACAATTTGCACGGAAGTACTCATGGATCCCACTGTACGTACGCCTGCGCTCCAGAGCGTGGGCGACGTTCGAGCTAACACCTGGCGGGAAAAGTGGCAACTGTAATTAAACTTTAATTATAACCACCTGGTACTGTACGTATTGTATTGATAGCAGATTAGCGTTGTTAATTGCATACAAATATTGTACAATATTTTTTTTCAAATAACACAATTCATTAATATTCTATGTATAAGAAAACACCACCTCTACAAGACTCGACAAAAGGGTAACGACATTCCATCGCTGATCTTACGAATTTCTGGCCTTATAGTTCCTAGATTGCAACAATTGTAATCTGAGCCAAGAATGGAGATTGGTATGCTATACTAGAATATATTACAGCCCTAAGTTTAGTTTGCTCGTGATGGATATTTAAAGTTCCTTCCCTACTTTTTTTCAACCACTTCTCATAAAAAAACACGATTATAAACAAATCACGTGAAGGCCCCTTACCCGAGTTTTTTTTATATTCGTTTGACGTTCCAAGCGTGTGTAGAAAACATGATGAATTCCTACTTTATTCGGGTTCATCGAACGTAGGCTAGGTTCGCCATGTTCTCTGCTTCGTCACGGCAACCTTGCTGGTGTAAATTTACGACAAGAGGGGGAAAAGTTAACCAACTGCAATTAGATACTACGTAGCTGCACCTGCAGGCAGCAGCGATTGATTCATCGTCTGAGCAAGGTGCACTGTTGCCAGATTTATGTGTCAAGCCACAATAGAAGGTAAATGGGTTCTTTCCAAAATGAGTTCGGCGACATACAGGCAATCGTGAAAAGCAAAAAGAGCCAAATCAAATCTTTGGGTCATTCAAATAAACGTACAGAGTACGTAGCACCAAAAAATGCACAAAATGTTAACGCGGATATAAAAAAGAAAGAAATGCACACTCAGCTCACTCACGGCTCTCAAAACCTCTGCTAAATCGTCTCGCCATGTTCGCTTGCATGATGAAATATCGTAGGTTGACCTCCAAGTAGTGATAATAAGAAGCAATCTTCGAGTCCGTAACAGAATGAGAAACTTGTCCTACGACAGCAGTACCTGTCTGACGGTGCGCTTTCTGGCTTTCTGGAGAACGAACTATTTCGATGCGTAGTACTGGTGGCGTATGGCATCTGTTAGCCACGAACACTCTGTCCCGGAGCAAGCGAAGTAGAGTGCTCGACCAATGAACGAGAGAGAGAGGGAAAGTGAGTGCATGGAGGGGAAAATACGTCTGCAGTAAAGCGCACGTTCAGCATTCAAAGGTCTAGATTACCGTGGCGATAGAAACGAAGCAACGAGGGAAAACTCAGAAAAGAGTATTATACTCTATACTCAGTAGTAAACTCCCTACCGACTTTGCTGTAGGGCAAAAGGGTATGTGACAAAGTTTGTGGCTAATACAGTGGATTAAACACTGTAATACTTTACTCTGGTGACTTTAGTGAAATGTGAGACATCAGGACTTATTTTTTATTGCAGAATTGAAGATAGTTAAAAATAGGCAATTTATGTGTAAAATTCGCATAAGAAACCAAACAAAGCAATCATGCAACAGAAGTAAGGTTATGTTATGTATATTTTTTTTAGTAGTCAGTCCTCAATTTGCCAACCTTTCCTGCCTTTGATGTTCTTTTTCTTAGGAATGCTGGGCCAAAGGGGAGGATTATGACCCCCACCAACCCCGCATTGGGCACACCACTGTACAAGAGCTTGGTCCTAATCTGTGAGCTTGGTCCGTCCACAGATTCAAGTTGTCCACCGATCACCATGCGCATGTGCGACGCGGCCGTTACTTGGGACATAACTTTGGGGCGGGACAGAATTGTGGGCTTAACTTTGTGGCAGAATACAATAGTATCCTGTCCCATAAAAAATAGCGTCCAGGACTATTTTGCTAAATAACTTATAAATTTGCGAAGTCATAAAATTACTCATTACTTCCCAGATCCGAGGAGGTTAACAAAAGTAACATTAAATTGTAAATTTTAGTAATCTTCCAAATTTTGAGGGACAGGTGCCCCCCTATCCCCGGCCAAGTTACATCTATGCTTCGTTGTGCTAGAGGGGTCCCGGGTTCGATACCCGGTGGAGGCACTTAGTGGTTCGGATCCCACTTTAAACTGTAGGTCCAGTACCGATTAGCCTTACTGTGCACAAAGTGGACTTAAAACACCAAATCAATCAATCGTTGTGCTAGAAAAATGATTACATACTGTAATTTTTTTTTAAAGCAGTCGAACTGAATGATGTTAAGCGTAGAGTAAGTGTCATTTTTTGTAACTGGTAATCCTTTTCATGCATTTCCCTAATGTTCATTAAAATGATGGTTTTGAGGATACTTACTTGAATATAGAATTGGAAATAAACAAGGAGAGCTCTTAGCAACCTGTCCACCTCCGGCATGCTGATGAACTCAAAGAAATCTCCAGGAAGCATCTCGACTACTTGAAACAGAACGACTTCCTTTATCGCTCCGAGAGTCACTACTTTCGGCTGCTTCGAGCGAGACTGCATGGCTTTGAAACGAATTTCATCCCGGCTCCCCACTATGTCTCGAAATGTGATGTTCGTGCTCACGCCTTCCTTGCCCTTGCCTTTAATTTCTTGGTTCGACCCCTTGGACTTGATGAGTTGCAGGAGTGCTAGCTTGTTTTCCGATGCTGGCGCCTCTGGTTCCAACCTGCAAATTTTCATAAGTGTTGGTCATATTCCTCGTTGTGTTTCGGGACACTAAAAATACAATTAAGAGGTTGTCAACACGAAAAATATGGTTGACGATTCGAAATTATCATCATGTATACTGCTGTAGAAATATGAAATGCCCCTTTTTGTTCTATAATTACGATTGATTATTTTACTTCGCTTTTCTGCCACTTTTGGCAAATCGCGAAGATGAGGATGCAGGGGCGATTCCTCCATGTAGGAAGTTCCTCACTTCCTACAGTTCATTTACACTTATTTCCAGTCTTCTACTTTTTTTTAGGAGTTTAATGTGCGTTATAAAATTATGAGCGTAATGTGCGTTACAAAATTATGAGCCCAATGTGCGTAAATTTGTCTTGGTTCGCTATTGTTCGCTATCACTCGCTTGCTCCAGCGACCAGCCAAAGACCCCCTACAGCGGGATCGGCGAGGGGTGTTGAAGGGAGCGGGAGGGGGTTGCTCGGTTAAATGGCCAGCGAGGAAGCATCGAGGGTTTCCTCATCAGTGACACCAACCCTAGCATTATGGTTCTATACCTAACATAATTTAAACTTCGCTGGCATCTAGGACCCTGTGTTTGGCAAGTGCTCTTAACGCGCGTCCTTGGGAGACAGATAAATTTAATTCAAAAGAAGATACTTTGAGGAAAGAGCAAATACATATTTTATATCTTATTTGTACTTCTCTACCGGTCTTGTTTCAAACAAGAGAGAGTGTCGACTAAAGGACAAGCTTTTACAATCGCATACCGGTCCATCCTCTTGTTTTAATCTTTTCTTTATCCTCCCCGATTTTGAAATGAACATTTTATGAAAGGAATTCTGTAGAAAGTTGGAGGTCACAAATAAAACATACTGGTCGTCGTTCCCAATAGTCGAATTTTCTCCAACTTTTTCAAGCACACAATTCAACCCATTTCATTCATACTGAACACCCTTTTCCCAACCAGACAAACAATCAGCAACACAATGGCTTACAGATCAAGGTTGTCACACAGAGTACAGTTTGGTGCTTCTTATTTACACTCAAGTCTCGGATGTATCCGAATAATGTTGTATTCCGCAAATTACCGTGTTTTGAAACTTCCTATAATTTTCTTGCCGGCCCCGTGGCGGAGTGGTTATCATATCGCGCTAGACGCTAGGGGTCCCGGGTTCGAATCCCGGCCTGGGCGTGGATGTTCGTGAGTGTCCATTCATCAATTTCATCATGTCATCACTCATAAAATAAAAATAAAAATAATAAAAACCTGTAATTTTCTTATCATTGAACAGCCATGAAAATTCGGGTATCGGGACGTCTGATAGCCTCCCGTCAATGGTCATAAACAGTGGCAGCGATTGGGTTCCAAAACCGGGGGGGGGGGACAAGGTGCCAAAACTAGAGGGGGGGCAAAGACATTATATTTCCCGTTCATAAGGTTTAGCATAGTGCATGGGGCAAAAGTGGCGAAAAGTGTGGGGGTAACCGCCCCCCCCCCCCTAATCACCCCCACTGGTCAAAAAATTAAAACGACCAAATATTGCAGACTGCAGACTTCTGGAGCTTGCCTATCTCCACAAACAACCCATTCATTCACGAAAGAGAAAAATCAAAATTCGATCACAATCTGAAAAATTGTCAATATTATTTTCGTATGTATTTTTAGGATCACATATAAATATTTTACATTGTTAGAGGGCATGGCCCCCTTGGGTACAGGCTTGTACCTAATATTCTAAATGCAATGGATAGTACAAGTAATCTGTGGCCCTGTTTAATTGAACGCACTTTCGAAGCCTTTCCTCTGTCTGTTTGCTATAACTTCCTACACCTAAAAAAAAGCCACGAGTCGCCACTGTGAGGATGAGTGATGATATGATGAACCGAGAATCCCAGCGTTCTGTGCTAACCACTCCACCACTGAGGTGGGCTGTGAATAATTACGATTAGATAAATTTCGGCAAGTGTTCTCCTCGTTCTATTTTATTTATATTTTATAACTTTACTTTCTTTTCACCACAGAAAAAAATAGTTTCCTGTACCTCGATGCTTTGTTCGAATCTATACAAGTACCATGTGCTCTATTATTTGATTGACAGCTTATGACAAAAACGGCTTCATTTTGAATCGTTTCTAAAAATTATAAAACTCTAATGATAACTTTGAACGAAAAAAAAGTCGTGTACACTGACGTCACTTTTTTTTTTTCTTTAAAAAAAAGGTTGTTCAACATGTTCTAGGTTTACTGGATCGTGTACGGACGGCTTAAACAATCAATATATTTAATATAAGATGGTATCAAATTTATAGGACTTACGCCTTAACTTTTCCTTTTGTAATTGAAGACAAAGTGCTCCTTCCTGATCCTCGTCTTGAAAGTGGCTTTTTTTGTGACAAACCCCTGCAAAAGAACATAAACTTGAAGGTTTCATCTTGGTACAAGTGAATAAAGCTAAAGTGCTGACTAATTATATGCGAAGACAAAGAAGTCTGTGTACACTAGATTATCTAAATTTAATATTTGATTTCTTGTTTTTAAGTCCACTTTATGCACAGAAAGGCTAATCGAGACTGGATATGCAGTTTAAAGTGGGATCCGAATCACTATGTGCCTCCACCGGGTATTGAACCCGGGACCCCTTCATTACAAGGCGACGACGCTACCACTGCGCCACCGAGGAGGTCCTAAATTTATTACTTTGATCAAATATTCGTACAGTGAAAAAATTTGGAACAGAATACATTCGGAATATATTTCTGTGGCACTTATTTTTCATGGTTTATGCTTCATGGAAAGTGCTGAAAGCGAACCAAATTGTTGAACGCCAACAACAAGAAGAACATTGCTACATTACCCTGCAGGAATTGTCATTCCACCAGAAATTTAATTTAACAAGAAAGCTTACATTTTTTTCTTAAAATTGTAGAAATCGATGTAATATTGTTACTATTGTCAGGCCGTGTCTGAAAGGTGCAAGACAGTACTTGAAGTGAACATGCTTTGAGAATGTTCTCGCAAATCAGCCTTGAGGACTTGGACTGGAGGCGAAAGGAATTCGACTGCAGCGCCAAATACTATCAGTATAGGTAAAACTAAAAACACATTGTTTTTCCCGCGATATAAACACGTGTCTTTTACCGTAGAAATCACATAGCATTTTAAAAAAGTTATTATACTTACATTTCCACACATTTGAAGAATAACAACAAATATCTGGCTGAGTTTCGACTTGCATGATTTCAAGCAAGTGAATAACAAGTGCACGAGTCTAGTAAACAAGTCTGCATTGATGCGTCTTGCATGCTGTAGGTTCTATTGCTCTGTTAATTGGCGCTTTCGAAGATGACGTCACTTCGAACAAGACTGTACCTCAAGCATGCTATTTGGACCTTTCAGACACAGCCTAAATATCTAGAAACTGTATCGAGACGAGACATTCTCGGTTTCTTCTACAAATTTGAGAACGAGATCCTAACGGAGAGCACCCGAGTCACTCTTTCCCCACGTAAGGTAGTATAACGAAGGCCCAGAACATCATTCAACAATAGAGACAAGAATGAGAAATTTTGAGACGTATCGATGTATCGAGACTAGATATTTGCCTGCAAAATCGATACGAAATCGAGACTTACTACCGTTGACACTCTCGTTAATTGAAGGTTTCAGTGATTTGACATGCAAAGTATTTCGGATTCCGCTCCACCCCAACTGCGTTATGGTTCTAATCCAATACAAAAGAATAGCACGTCTTTAATACTACATTGACATTTTTTCATTTGATACATGGTGGTTATTAAGTCACTCGGTCACATGATTTCCGCACTCGTTGTTCACTTGTTTGAAATCAAGGAGGTAGAAAAACAGCAACACAGGTTTAGGCCAGCAAGTTGTTGGTTGAGGATCTTCTAATGTCTTGAAATGTATGTATAAGAACATTTTAAAATGCTATGTGATTTCGATGGTGAAAAACAAGTGTTTAAAACACGGGGAAAACAACGAGTCGTGAGTTTTATCTACCGATCGTATTTGGCGCTGCAGTCGAAGTGCAATTCGAAAGACTTTCACTTCCAGTCCACGACTTCAAGACCGTACTGCAAGACCATACTCGGAGGATGCTCGCTTCAAGTACGGTCTTGCACCTTTTGGACATAGCCTATGTCACCGATTGCTATACAGCAAAATTTTAGGATGGAATATGTAACACCACCACCTGATTGCAAAAATCCTTTGTACAAAATTGGTAATGTTGGAAAGACTTTTGGCCACCCTCTATTACAGTTTAATACGACAATGTAAGAATGACAAGAACAAAAGATTCCATTTGGCAATTAAAGCCCATTCACCTTGCAAAGATAAGGCACTTCTTCTCGTCATCCCATTCCCAACGACGACGGGGCGGACATTTAATAACGACTTTTGCACTCTTTGTACCCAACATTCTTTTTACTCTTTTTTAACGACAAAAGCAGGAAATACTGGCAACTTGTGGGTTTCCTTAGAAACATTTATCTACGATGCTGGGACAAAACATTGTTGCAGTCTTTGGAAGTATAGAATTACTTGTAACAATTACAAATAACGAAATTTATAGTTATTTTCCTTTATGTAACCTTCCAGGCCATGCTAATTCTTGCATCAACAGTGTTTAAATTAGTGAATTATGTTTGCTGACAAAAATATTTCTCGTGACTTATTGTTTTCAAGCATAGGGATTTATTTGAATTTGATTAAGTCTACAAAAATCAGTTTTATGCACAGATACGCTAACAATGTAACGTCATAATTGGTAGATCATGGATCGCAACTTGTCCCATGTTCTATGGTAGTGATACCTATATATTATCCTTGGTAACAGTCTTACAAAGTCCTCTGCTTTTGATTAGAAAAAAATCAGATATTAACTTAGGAGCGGGTAAAAGATACTTCCCACTTTAATTTTCATTTTTAAAAAAAATGTGAAAAACATTATTATTTATTAAGTAACGCATATGGATAATATACAACGTTATAAAATGGATAGATTAGTTCTCGAGATGTTAATGATCAATCCGAGACCTACCATAAACTATGTAGTTGATGACGTCATAGGTAGTAATGCTCAATGATGCTAGAGTGTGACCATTCGAATTTTATATAAGTACATTGTAGTATCAGTCGGTAACGCGTCTGACTACCATGCTCAAGGTCCCGGGTTCGATCCCCGGCCGGTTCAAATCCGGGAACTTTTCTAACGGTTGGAAGCGTCGAATAACATGGGTACCTGGGGGAAACCCTGGGGGGTAAAGGCGGTCAGGGGCGTGGTGCTGATCACATCACCCCTACTCACGACCGGATCAAGAAAGTGTGGGGCGTTACCCCCACACCCCCTATACGCCTTCATGGCGTGGTACTAAGCACAGGGGAACACTTTACCTTTTTTTTACATTGTAGTTAATGAAAATATGCATTAAGAAAAACTTGACGGTGTCTCGATTCTTAACATTGTTGCCTACCCGAGTAAGACGTCAGAGCCTCGTTAGTCTGCAAAGTGCAGTGCAGGAAGTGAGGTTGGCATTTGAGTGTTCTACGTGGAAGGGTCACCCCCTTCTCATGTTTAAAATAATGTGTCACTTTACGAAGCAGAGTGCACGGTCGATCAGGAATTGTGCATTTCTTTTCTATCTGTGGTCAATTGATTTGTGTATACTGTAAAATACGCCTAAACAAATATACACAAAATTATTTAACATTAAATACCAAACATATAAATCATGTAGAACAAATACGAACTTCCATTTCAATGCTTGTTGGGGTGTAAGGGGTGCTGCTTCCACGTAGTGCACCCAAAAGTCAACCTCACTTCCACGTAGTGCACCCTGGACAAGAGACTAACGAGGCTCTGGCGACTGGCGCTATGGCCAGTATAATTTTGTGTGTGTTGTCCTGTTTTATGTCCTTGTGTGTGCTGAGTGCGCGTTTACAGCCTCAGCTTTTAACAAGTCAGAACATTTTAAGGTTTTAAAGTTTTTAGTTATGCAACGTTTGAGTTGTAATTTGTAATGGTAAGGGGCTGGACCCCGTATAATGTGACGGGAGCAAATTAGCCTAAGTGCTGACGCTCCCAAAGTTTTAAATTCAAATTCAAATTCAAATTCAATGCTTGTTTAAGAATAATTAATAGACCTATAAAATTATCATTCATAAATCTTCGTTAACTCCCAGCATTCCACACTTCTCCTAAGTTAGATTTCAAGTTTTTCTCCTTTAATTACGCCACACGTAAAAAAAAAAAAAAATGAAATGCTCTTTAGTTGTCGACCGAGTTTGATACAAATAAACAACGGCTTCCTTAGTATTGTTGTGTTGTTGTCAGTGAGTTAATATACCTGCATAAATACAAGTTTCTGTGATAGCTGCAAGGATTGCATATTATGTAATTATCCTTTGTATGTTCATGTGACTCAGACTAAAGGTTAGTGTTACATCTTTGTTTTGCCGAGTAATTGAGTAGGATATATTGTGTTTCAAGCAAAAATAAAAATGTTCATTATTTTATTATTCACCATAAAATTACTATATAAACTACAACTCAAAGATGGTGTACACAATCTTTATTGTGTTCTTACACAATTAGCTTTCAAGTAACACAAAGTGTGCAGGACCATCGAATTTGAATTAAGTGATGTGTTACGTGAATTCTGTTGGCAACTTTGAACATTTTGTAATGAGGCAAACTGAGAATATATAATTTATCCTTAAGTGCCTTTTGAAGTTAACTTACATTAGAGGAAAGATATTTATGCTTTCTCTTTAGTTCATTATGTAGTACAAAAAAATAGGCTCATGGAAGATTCTATTGTCAGAACGAGAACACAGAACTTCCTTATGGAATGTGGTGTAAAGTTTTCTCACTCTGCTCTCATACCAGTCTTGAAACTCATGAAAGTATCTAGTATATATACTCTGTAGTACTTAAAGTAGATGTAACTATAGAGGTAAGGGTACATGAAGTGTCAAATAGTACTTTATTACATTTTATTTGAAGTTTCAATACTGCTAATGTTTCAGTTAGGTTTAGCTTTTAATTGCTCAAGTATTGTGCATGTCAGTGTTTTTGAACGTGGTCGTAGGACTATTTTTGCACATATTTTTGTGATTGTTTATAAGAGAAATAGTAATTTCGTATTTGCTTTGGCATGAAGTAGCATTGATTTCATTGTGCGTACAGCAATCACAAAGATACATAATTACAAATTGCCCCGTCATATTTGTTAATTAAGAAAAAATTTGCCCAAACACATATTACATGACGAATACGTAAAATGAAAAAGAATTAAAGTAGTACTAATGTAGAATTTGTACATACGTAATATGTGTATTGAGATCTTGAAAGTAACAACAGTTTTCTTTAGTTTTCTCCGATAGTTGATACGGTATAAAAATACAAAATATGTATTTTAAAAATGTTTACATGGTATGGCAGTTCTGACCTCAAACATACGTATGTTTAATCGGCGGCTAAGAAGTAGTATAAAAGTATATACTACTGGGACGAGAAAGTATGAGCCCCCCTCAGGCAGATTTGGCTACACTTAAAACTAGCTCAACATGCCCATATGAGCTTTTTGCTCAAGTGTGGCACCCTGTCTAATCCAAGATTTTTGTAAAAATGCCTTCGGGAATTTCCCGTGAAAGTATGACCCCCCTCAGATTGATTTGCCTACACTTATAAAAGGCACTTCTGTGAGATTGTTGTCCATAAGCTTGTCAAAAATATGCCCCTCTTGATATTTTTTTTGGCTACACCTAAAACTAAGCCAAAAAGCCACCCACACCCACCCACACCCACACATATTTACTTCTGGTTTAAGTTCAATTGAACACCAGCCTCAACTTGCATATCTAGTACTAAGACAATGTAATATGCAGAGACCCTCTAGAATTGCTCTGTGACTCTCTCATTTCTTACATCATAAATATATGATTTTTCACCTATAAGAATAACACTACATATGGTGTCATTAGGGAGTGTATCGTGGAATTCACAGATAATTTTAATGTTTGTCCTGTCATTAACCACAACTTGTTTCCTTTTTTGAAGTGTTGATGACAAACATGGGTCTCTGTGCTTTGAATTCATCTGGTGTGTAATACATGTCAGTATTGCCAGTAGTGACCCTTTTGTATGCTGTAAATGCTTCATATAATTTGAGGAAATCATCCTTGGACATGTTTAAATTATAATTTTCTCTAGGGAACACCTCATTTCTGCCATTTTTAAGATAAATGTTATTGATGTTGCAGTTATCAAATTTACTTGAATTTTTTTCCTGATTATTGTGTCTTCCAGTCTGAAACAGTACCACCACAAAATCTGGCATGTCATATTGTATACTGGAGAATGAATTTGTAGCATCAAATTCATAATAGGCACCAGTGGCAGGCTTCTGTACACATTGATATGTATAAAATTGTAAAGGCACCTGTGGATTTTTTAGGATATCAGCTTTGTATTTAAGAGCATAACTGGCTTCATATTCAACAACTGGCATACTTAGCTCCATAGTCTGAATAAGGCACTTGCCCTCATCAGGTAGGGTATTAGGCAGAGCTTCCCCGGTAAAGTTTAATGTACTGTACCTCATCAAAGCATTATTATCATTGGCAGCTCTTCTAAATGTGATTCTTAAACCACCCTTCCACATAATATCTTTGTAATCTGAGAAGAATCCTGGCAACAGGCGCATGGGGAACAGCACTGTGTGGCTTTTAGATAATATTTTATCACCAGCCTCAAATCCACGTATTTTGTAGTAAGAAGCCTCGGTCTTGGATAATTTTAGTGTGGCCAAAGCTGTAGAGGTAATGCCAGGGTAATCCACTCTGTTTATAACAACACCATGTTTTCTGATCTCAATTTCAGAGAACAGATGTGGCACAAAATTATCCACCAATCTTATATTTGAATTTGCCGGATAATCTGTACCATCGAGCTTTACAACATCAAATTTGATGTATAGATCTGCTCTGTGAGGGTGTATAAAGCCATCCCCTACATCAAGATCAACCTCAATCTCTGTGTTGGGTTGATTTAAATTTGCAAAGGTCCTCCTGTTTGGGGGGAATGATTGTAGCTCATAACTCTCAATATTTTCCATTTTTTTGTATGTATTTTTATTTAAATATTAATCTCTATGATAGCAGTTGTTGTGGCTCCAGCAAAATCAACTAATTCTTCTTTTTCATTAGTGACCATCAACTCAATGTAATCTATTCTATTATGACACACAGGAAAATATAATGTTGGTGATGGAGTGTAGATGATCGGCTCCATGAATTCAGAGTTAGGTTTGAATGTTGCAATGATGCCAGTTTGTTTGTGAGTGCCTATGCCATTTGATTTGGTGATCATACCCTCGGCCACATTACAGTGAATATTCAGAGTCTCTATGGCTAAGAATTTAGGTATATTAATAGCAGTGTGTTTAATGGCCGGTTCAAGTTTTGTGTTGTTCTCAAAGCCTAACAGCTCTCCTATAGTACCCAGATCCACTGTTTCTGTAGCAGATACAATCTCTACTCTGTGAGTGACAGAATTTTGAGTTAAAACTATACCTCTGGGTAACTGAGCATTTAAAGTGGACAGATTATACTGCCCTGGAGTGATGACAATTTTTTGATCCCCTACTGCAATTGTGTTGTTGTGGTGTGTAATATTAGGGATCAAGTACATGCCATAAAATGCTCTGAGAGCTATTGTTTTGGGATACACTATATCATCATGTAATCTAAGTTTCAATATTGAATTTTGGCTGGTGAGATGGAATACCCCCATGATGTTTTAAATACCACAGGGCTTTTTGAAAATCTTCAATTGATGGTTTATTTATTTGAGACAGATATCTAAGAACAGATAAACACAGATGTCCACAATTAACATCTTTGAAATTTTGAACACGGGCATTATTGTAATAAAGATTAGTTGATTTTAGATATTTTACTAAATTTTCAGGTGGAACACCTCCAAATGAATCAAACACAAATGCCTCATCTTTTAAATATTTAAGATAACAGATCCAGTGAGTACCCTGATTTTTTTACTTATCCAAATTAACTATGCCACACTCTTTGTTGAGTGGTTGTTCTGGTAAAGAATCAGACATGTACACACCTCTAAAATTTTTGACGCCCAGTGGCTTGATTAAAGCTTCAATATCTTGGTTTGTAAGCGGCTCTTGTTTTTTTTAAACTTATTCATGGCTCTCTTAACACCTTTGCCTTGTTTCTCCATAGCTAGATTATGGCGCTTCAATTCATCTAATTCTGCCCTATTCTTCTTGGCATCTATTACTGTTTTTGCTATAGCAGCTGATCCCCCAGCCAAGCTCCCCACAGCCCCAAGTGCTGCTAAGATGATCGGAATAGTAAATATGAAGCCACCCACATGTGATTTTTTTCTAGATTGCTGTAATTTTTTTAATTGGGGGGTGCTAAGTAATAATTTCATACCATGGCCCTTGGCAAGACAAGAACTTTTTTTCTTGCGCTGCTTTTTGCTTAAAAGGCTATCAATAGTTTTAAGAGATTTAAGACCTGCATAAGGCATCTGATACATAACACCCTTGGCCTTCATCCTAGGTTTATTATATACATATTCACAGCCCCCACCCCAGTTTTTGTTTGGTGTTCATAGCTATGGTGGTCCCCAATGCTGCTATTCTCTCACTTAAAGAAGCATCTTTGCTTACAAATCTACCAAATGCAGCCTCTTCTAATTTTTTGTCTGCAACATGTCTCTTGTCAAGATCAGAATGTGTGTTGTATGCTATGTCATGGTCTCTACAAGCAGCATCTAGGGGATTAACACCAGGATCACCTCTGTTTAATCTATGATCTAGTTTTGTACCGGGACCACAATACTGATAGCCTGGAATGTGTAGTTCAAATGGCAGCTTGTTTATGATGTCATTAACCAGCCCCCGACCCTCAGAGATATTCCAAAATTTAGGTGGTAGAGTATTAATAATTTTTATAAGATATCCAATCCCCTTAGTGTCATTCACTATAAAATTAGACAATTTTGTGCTTATCATGTCCATAATTCCAACCTTTTCATTGTAAAAATTGTGGTTGCCAGCATTTTCCTCCCCAGCTATCACCAGCAACCTATCTACAAGTTTCCTGACATCATCAACCCACACAAATTCTTTAGGCAGGGTGTTGTATTGTTTGATTCCACTACCTGTCTTGATCTGTGTCCATATGGGCTTGATTAATTTGTTGTATTTTGCTCCACTGCTAGACTTGACTCTTTTTTGTGTGGGATCATTGTTCTGGTATAGAGCATCTAATTTTATTAATATTTCTTTGTAATGCTCATAATCTTGATCTGTATAGCTGCCAGGCCTCTTCCTAGTCATCAGTTCCCACAATCCAGGTGTTCCGAGATACTTAACAAAACCACCTCTTTCTCCAAGATGAGATTCTGAATATACATTTATATCATCTCCCATAAATGTTACTCTGAAATTGCCAATTCTATGTATGATGCTACCATCACGCTCTGTGTCAGCATATAAGCCAAAGACCTCATCTTTGTTGTCTTTAGGTGTGCTTAAATATTTTTTGAGCAAGAAGACCCAATTCAATAGGATCCTGAGTAGCTTCAATTCTTCGAGGAGCAACAGGACTAGGTGTATGAATACTAGAAAGTGGGGGTGATTGGATAATCTAATATGTTCCTAGCAGCTACAGGTACAAGCTCTGTGATCAAATTTTGATTTTGTTCTGTAACAGTTTTCATATTTTTACCTAATTCACTAATAGCATCAATAATAGGTTGTTCTGTTTGCTTGTGTTATTCATAGATTCCTCAGTTCTCTGATTTTCATCCTTTAAATCTTTTTACAAGATAATCTCTTAATTTAAGATCATCAATGATTGGCCTTTTCATGGTTATTTATATATGTTTCAATGTCTAGAAAATTGTTGATTTTATTTCTGTATTTGCCACTATTGGGTTTCCTTGTCATATCAATTGTAACAAACCCATAACTGTCCTGATTCCAGCACCTACTGCAAAACTTGGAAAAATCATTGTAGCTCAAGTCACCACCTACATATTCATCATGTATGTGTTTGAGATTGGTATGATCTTGATGAAACACACATATAAAATTGCTGTTGTCTCGGATCAGCTGCTTCGGTATTTTAGAAAAAGTCTGTGCCAGGTAGAAGCAATCAATGTTTTTGTGTCGGCCCTGTGTAAAGAAATTTCTAACCTTGTTTTGATTATCCAGTATAATGTCATCAAACACAACAACAGAGTTATCAAGACATTCATGGAGTGGCTTAACATCTGATTCAAAAGTGGCAATATCCAGTCCATCATATAGCTTCATCAGCTGCTGATATTTTAATTGTTCCAAGCTCTTAGAGAAGACATACAAGTGCCTGTTTTTCCAGTCTAACCAGTTGGGTGCCAATAAAAAATTATCAATCATTAGTGTAGTTTTACCACAAGCCGATGGCCCAACAATAAGACATCTAATATTATCAGGCAGCAGCTTGCCATTTCTCTTAAACTGCTGTTCAGGCTCTGGCAGTCTCTTTATAACATCCCAGGTGCTCATATTATCACTTTGTCTGCATCGATCCAGCTGTGTTCTGGGAGTCCTAGCCATTTCACCAGTATCCTGTTGCCTTTTCTGCGGATGATTTTTTCTATGAGATATGTGTCAGGCTGCTTAGTTTTGCTGAGTTCTTCTTCATAAAACCTGCCTTTGAGAATTTCTCCTCGGTGGTCTTTTATTATATATGTGTTAAGGGTCCCAGGTTTAACTTGAACCACTGTAAATAATTCAGTGCTCCAGTTTCTTGTAAAGCCTCTTTTGAATAAGTGCTTATATTTGCTGATTCTTACTTGATCACCCACCTTGTATTTGGCTTTTCTTGTTGTTGGCTGGTATCTAGGATAATAAACAGTTCTGATCATTTTTTGCTCATCAGATGAAGTTACCTCAGAGGGTTTCATGTTGATTGTGGAATGGACCGAGTTGTTATATTTATGTAGAAGTTCTGGAAGAATATTAAGCCATTTATAATTGCCTTGAAGTGTGAATTGTTTATACATATGATTTTTTAAGGTTTTGTTGAATCTTTCTACAATTGAGGCCTTGAGATCACTGTAACTCGAGTAATGTTGTATTGACTGGCTTTTAATAAATTGTTGGAACACAGAATTATAGAATTCTTTGCCATTATCTGTTTGCAAATAGCGCGGTGATCTTCCACTCTGATTGATGATTGTCCTGAAGGCTTCTGTAACACATTTTCCAGTCTTGGATTTGAGTGGCACAGCCCAGGCAAATTTTGAAAATGTATCTATGACAGTGAGTAGATACTTGTAGCCCTTGTTGATCTTGTCTAAGTTTTTCAGCTGTCCACTTGCCATCTCAACCAAGTCGGACTGCCATAAATCATCTATGCCTTTTGTAACCACTGGTAGTCTATTATAATTATGTCTGGCTTGTCTGTGTAATTCATCAACAATAATTTGTCTAGACATAGTATGTAAACAAGAATATTGCAACTATGGGGTGTTCAGCAGCTGATACTACAGGATTTTCTAAATACAGTTTGTCTCCTATTTGTATATTAAATTCCAGAGAACCATCATCTTCAGCATAAGATGTTTCTAATGTATTGGGGTCTGTAAAATCTTCTAACTCTACACTGGTGATTTTTGCTTTGTTATCAGCATTTGTTATTGATAAGGTAGGGTAGTGGTGTGCCTGTGGTTGAAGCCAATATTTGATCTTGATTGGTCTAAGTGTGCCCCCAACAAAAACTGGTAATAAAATTGTGCAGGGGACAGCATATATATTTTGCCACCTGGTGTAAATGGTGAATCATATTCTTTGTTGGGGATACTGTACAATTCAAGAATTACTGTATGTTTAGGATTCTCAATTATGCCAGTTATTTCTTTTTCTGCTGTAAGCAATCTACTTGTTACAGATTCAAGGTGCTCATTGATAGTCCTAACAACATCATCATGGCCTGGCTTGATCTTTATGTCCACAACAAGTTTCTTGTATTGTTGCACAATCTCTTGTAGCTGGGTGGCAAAAACAGACAGAGCATTTGCTTGATTGGATTCCATGGTCCCTAGCTGTTGCTTGATATTAGCTACAATTTGCTGTAAATTTTCAACAACTGCCAATTTTGAATTTTGAGCAGTAAGATCATGGACTTGTCTTCTGATATCATCAAACAGGGCATGCAGTTCATTAATATGTTGATTAGTTGGTAGAGTGGCCACTGTCTGAGTAAGTTGTTTGATCTCTGTCTGGATATTCTTGATATCTTCTGATTTCAATATGCGATTCACAGCTCTCTTAATATTTTTAAGTTCCTGTGATGTAGGCAGATTTGATACAGTATTCTGCAAAGATTCAAGTGCCAATTTCACATCATTTAATTCAGAAGCATCAACCACACCACGCATAGCATCTTGGAGCAGGGCTATATCTGCCTGAGTAGGTGTTGATTGTTGTAAAATTTCAAGTTTTGTTTGGATATCATCGATCAAGTGATGAAAATAAGATAGCTCACATTCAGTGTTGAGGTTTTCAAGTTTTGTGATCTGTTGCTGGACACTGACAAGGGTGTCTACAATACCAGGCAGGCGGGATTCTAGAGATTCTTGTACATTTGTCAAATCACTTTGCACTGCTGCTATGGTACCTTCAAGATGGGTTATGGTACTCTGAATTTTTCCAAAATCTTCATATGTTTCAAGTTGCAGCTTGATGTTGGCAACACTCCGAGTTATTGCACTCAAAGCACCAGAAGATGGCAAGTTGTTCATAAAATTTTCAAGTGTCTCAATTTTTCTTTAACCTCGGCTATGGCATTGTTCAGAGGGTCCAGATTAGATATCTGGAGTGATTGAATCTGTTCCTTTAGAGTGGAAATCACTAGATCAAAATATTCTTGTGATTTTATGCTTTTGACAATTGTTTGGAGCTGTGTCTGGACATTATTAATCTGTTCTTCTAATTGTTGTTTCAATTGCTCAGAGTTGGTGGCCTGAGTCTTAAATTTGGCTTGAAGAGCTGCTACAGCCTCCTCTAAACTTTGAAAATTATCTAATGTTGCCAAGTCAGTATATTTTTGAAGCAGCAATTTGAGTTCTGAGTCAATTTTAAGAAGAGGGTCCATGCATTGTGATTGTATATTTGTAATTTCTAGTTGAAGACTGGCATTGAGTGTGGTTTGTAAAGCTTGTAAATCACTTCTTAATTTTTTGACTCTGACATCAAGCATCAGAATCTCATCACTGTGATCTTCATGCCTTGTATGGCCAAATATATCATTAGGCATTTTGATTTAGTGGTTATTTATTATTGAATATCTAATTCTTAATTCTATAAAAAAAAAGGTATAAGCTTGTCATAGGATCCCGGGACCTCAATATATAAACAATCAGCAGCAGAAACAGTATATACAGTGCCAGAAATCATGTTTCAGTGCTTAATTCTATAAATATTTCTCCCTATTGAAATCTTGACATTACCCTCGGGGGTTGTAATAAATTGTAATTGACCACCTACAGGTAATTGGTAATGATTTAAATTATTGTTAAATATGTACAATGTTTTACCTGTTTCATCATCAACATCTGTAAGTATGCTGTTCAGATGAATAATTAACAAAGCACTTAGTTTAGATATTATATCAGAAGAGGGTGCTGGTGTTGGCAGGTCCATAATAGCCTGTTTTTTGAACCCAAATAAGTTCATAGGCATGTTTATTTATTTCAAATCATGCTCTGTAATTGGGCATTGTTTGCCACTTTTCAAATCACAATGACCCCATGGTAGAGTATGTATGCCACATGATAAAATGCATCTCTTATCATCATGTGGGTCCAGAGCCACTTTTCTTACAACATTTGTAGTCAACAAGTGATCCACACTCTGAATTCTGTATTCTGATGTTCTGATTGAACTCTGGGTTTTGAGACAATCTTCATAATCTTCAAATTCAAGCTCTTTGTCAACAGTTACTCTGCCAATGCCCTTGGCCTTTTTGGCAACAGCACCACTACATGTTTCAAAGCTGTACATCTTGGCCCTTAACCCAGCAAATGCCACAATAACATCACCAAGTGTCTCATCTTTTAACTTGCCAGGCACCTTTTTGTTGTGGGGTTGAATCTTTGAATGTTCACTGGTATCAAAATATTCAAGCAATGCAGGCTGTGACATATCTTGATAGACATCTTCTGTCTGAATATCAAGAATAAAGCTATCTGTGTCCATGTACATCAGTTTTACACGATTATTATAAAAAGGCTTCAACACATTATAATACAATTTTAGCATGTGTAATTTGGCCAATTCTAATATCACAGCCCCTACATAAATAGGCTTATCAAACTTAATCTTTGTTTTTTTCATGTTGAAAAGTGCCATATTCTCATCATAAATTCTTCTGTAGTTGAAATTAGGCTTTGCAATCAATGTTTTGCTCAAGCTGGGGTCAGTAATTAATTTAACATCAGTATGTTTTCTGACATTTTCTATGGTTTTGCCATACACTGAATTGACCATCAATTTCAACAAAGTTTTATCAAATTGGCTCATTGCAGATGTTCGAAGCTCTGTGTTTGTATCAATATATGGCTTCAACCATCTTGAGTGCCTGAACCTCAAAACTTTGCCAACTTTGGTCACTTGAACACCATGATTCATCAGGAACTGGAGGTTTTTATAATATATGACATAACCCTGTTTTGGCTCTAGAGTCATCATGAGCTTCTTCTGTTTAGAGCCAGGTGAACACTTAACCTCAGGAATTGGAGGCAGATCAGAAAATGTGTTGTGTAAATCATCAGGAATTGTCAGATCAACCTCTAAGAACAGGCCATAGTTACTGTCATCAAAATCCTGAAGATCTTTAATATTGAAATCTTCAACCCACTCAAGCCCTGCATATGGCAGTTTATCCATCATAGCATAACCATACAGGCTGTTGGCATCTACATACAGTATATAATTTGATGGCAGTGCTGGATCATAATCAGGATTATATTTGTTGTTAGCTCTGGCATATCTCTGAGAGCATTGCACCATCCCTCCTCTTATACATTGCTCCATAAACAGATACATATCTTGATCTTGGATTAGATCCAATTGCATTTTAGTGTTTAAAAACATTGCAGACCATGCTAGGCCCGGTGCACTGTAAAAATACATTGGATCCAGCTTATAATTTTCCATGGAAGATTTTCTAAATGCCTGAAGTATATCAGCTAAGAGAGTGACATCAAGTTTTAAATATGCCTTGTGATAATCACCAAATGTCTGGCATTTTAAATTGTTCCACATCAACTGGGCATGGTGATAATCTTCATCAGTGATTCCAGATGCTCTGATTTTGCTGTAGAATGCTTGTTTTGGTGGCAGAGCACACTCATCAAATTTAGAAAAATCTGTAACATAATCATATGGGTATACACCCTTCCGCCTAATTAATTTCAGGTCCTGATTTGGAAACAAAGCACATGTGATTTTGAATAGATCATCAGATAATTGACTGGCCAGTGTAGCCAGGCTAGCCGATAAAATTCTGTATGAATCAAGAAATCTTAAGTGAATAGGAACACCATTAACTTTAATTATCTTGCTAATAGCATTATATTTCTCATTATTTTCTGCTAAAATATTTAAATTCTGCTTGTCAAACCCCTCGTACCTGATCAAATTATGAAAATCATAATTAGATGCACCATGGCAAAATATAGGGATAAATTTTGGTCTCTGGATCTTAATATTACAGCTATTACACAGGGCCATTAAGAATTTACCATCTGTATGAGAATGGTGTTTCACCTTGATATTTGTATCTGAAAATTCAGAATCACATACCGGGCATTTTTCTGCGTTATTGAAATCTTCAATCTGATCCTCTGTTAAAGGCAACATAGGTTTTGATTTTAATAAGACATTAGATGCTATGTTATGGCACTCATTTTCTATTCTATGTGCAAATTCTTTGATGGCATCTGCTCCCATGTATAAATATTCTTTACTAACCACACCATCCTGTACAACAACATAATAAAAACTAGAAGGTTCATGTAACTGGTATGATGTAATTGAAGATTCATCAGGATCTGGGCTGCATAATGCAAGGGGTTTGAGGTTTGATTCAAAATCACAGACTATATATGCTGGGTGTTCCAACAAGGCTTCAATTTTTTTGAATTTGGCATTTTCACTTGGATTAGGCATCACCATATGAACAGGTTTATGGTTGCCACAGTATTTTAAATGTTCAATTAACTTGTTTTTAGCAATTTCTGCATTCACTTCACTAATCCCATTTATTATTTTTTTACCATCAAATACAGTCAAACATCTTCTGCACAACTTGAATATTCTATGAGTTTTGTCTAGTTGTTTTCTGACTAAAGCTTCAAGACTGTGTATCAGAGTGTAATGATATGTGCCATCCCCTTCAATTAAGAGCAGATCAATCGGAACAGCAAAATCATCATCAAGTGTACTGATTCTGAGAGGATCTATCAAGCAATTGCCACGGCCAGTAGAACAAATAAATACATTAATAGATAATTGTTTACCATTGATATCCCTGGCCTTTTTTTCAAATTTATCAATATTCTGAACAGACATTGGATATTCTAAGCCCTCCATTGCTTCATCAAAATTATGTTCATATTGTTTATAATAACTTATTCTCTCTGGATGATCTAAAACTGGAAACAAAGCAGCTAAAATACACCACAGAAAGCATTTCTCATCATTATTTTTTATGTTAACCACGGCTTTTTTGTTTTTAATTGTAAGCCTTGTTGTTTGTTGTGTGTGAATTATTATCTATACATTTACAAGACATACAAACACGTAGGTTCAAATTAACAACGTAACTTTAATACATGGAAGCCATTCACATACATCTTACACACTGATACTATAACAACCAATCAATAACATGCTATAGAATACATATTCTTCTTCTTCCTCTTATCATGCGTCTATCATCTCCTCCTGGAGTCTCTTTTTTTGTTTTAAGTGCTGGTCTCACCGTATCTATCAGGAGGTCTCCTAAGTCTATTCGATCTTCTGATTGGTGTGTGCCCAGCGTCTGTATATGGTTGGTTTTGGTTATCTCTTCCCTCTGCATCCTCCGGCTGTCCTTCTGGTATCGATTCATGGTTTGGATCAGGTAGATCTGTTGATGAGGGGTTTGGTTCACACTCACGTTTTCGTAGCCACCTGACGTGTACCGTTCGTGTCGATCCGTCGAACAACTGCACTTTATATATCAGGCTGTTGCCAACTCTAGACAATACCATCCCTGGTACATGCTTCGGAGAATTTACTTTCGGGGTCTGCACCCAGACTGGATCATTCGGAAGATATGCAAGATAAGTTTTGTCAAGTGTCTTCCTCTCTACTCGGCTCCGCCGTGATCCAAGAAATGGTGGGCGATCCATTCGCCTTTCCCGCTCAGTCATATCTGTTACCATCCACCAGAGTCTTGGTTGAAATCGCAACACGGAAGCAGAAGGCAAACTTTGAGTTTCTCCTAATCTGGAATTTCTCAAAAACAGAAGAACTTCCGCGATCCTCGCGTCCATTTGTAATGAACTTAAATTGGGGTGTTCCAATACCAATTTTCTCAAGTGGTCTTTAACGGTCCGAATATATCTCTCGGCCATTCCGTTACTCGGACTATGGTACGGAGGTATGGTTAAGTGCCTTATTCCATATTGTGAACAGAAGTTCTGGAAAGTTAGGCTACTGAACGCAGGACCATTATCTGACACAATATTGTCTGGTAGGCCTAAGTAAGAACAAGATTGTAATATCCAACGTATGGTTTCCGCCGAATCTAGAGAATGAACTGGCCATATGTCAACCCATTTACTGAATGCGTCGACTAGAATAAGAAATTTCTTTCCTCCGAAGAAAAAGTGGTCTACGTGTATTCTCTCTGCTACGCGTGAAGCTTCTGGCCACTCATTTATAGGGCCTTTTCTTACTTTCCTCCGTTCCGATTGACAAATATTGCAATTATCAACATATTTGTCTATGTCCTTGAGCATCTTTGGCCACCAGTATATTGACGAAGCTGCATCTTTCATAACACGAGATGCTGAATGATTACAATGTAGTAATTTTAATACCTTTTCACGTAATATGGATGGTACAACAATTTTTCCCATCCAGCTAAGGTAATCATCCTCCACAGATAAAAGACGTCGTCGCTCGAAGAAAACACCCAATCCGGATTGAATATCTTCTACAGATAATCTATTTGGCCAACCATGTTTGGCAAACAAAATTACCTTGTTTAACAGTGGGTCTTCTAATGTGGCTTTATTAAATTCATTCAAAGAGATTTTTGAATCACGTGTGTCAACGCTGTTGCAAGTTGTCGCGTCTATGTCTATTGGAGCTTCACTTTGTTGTGGTAACCGACTCAACATGTCCGCCACAGGTACATGCGATGAAGAAACTACACGGTAATTATACCCCGATAAGAATAATGACCATCTTAATAGTCGGTTCGATGTGTGTTTCGAGATACCTCTATCAGGATTAAATATATACTTAATAGCACTGGCATCTGACACAATTTCAAACTGTTGACCCTGCAAAAACTTATGGAATTTCTTAATTCCAAAAATTACACTCAATGCTTCACGTTCAATTTGAGCATAACGCTGCTCGGCTTCTGACAACGTTGTAGATGCACATGCAATTGTTTGAATTTTTCTATCTACTCGATGACAAAGTCTTGCTCCGCATCCATAAGGTGATCCATCGCAAATTAACACTACTGGTTTTGAAGGATCATAAGGTATTATAGGTTGTAGTTCTTTAAGTTCCTGTGATATGTGAGCAAACTCTTGAACGCACTCTTTCGACCAATCCCAAGTTACATTTTTCTTCAAAAGTCCTGTAATATGGCGTATCTTGGCCGAAAGATTAGGGATGAACTTTCTAAAAGTGTTCAACATTCCCAAGTATGAACGTAGCTGCGAAGTATTCTGTGGTACTGGACAATTAACCACTGCGTCCCAATTCTTCTCAGATGGAATAATTCCATCTTTACTAATAGTGTATCCGAGGTACTCAACTTGAGAGGCAACAAATACACATTTCGTTAAACTTGCTTTTACGTTATGTGCATCTAATTTTGACAGTACAGCACATGTTCTATTGTAACACTCACGTTCCGAAGTTCCACCGATGATTACATCATCAAAATAAAAGGAAACACCAGGAGTATCTCCAAATATCTTTGCAAGACACATCTGGAATATGTCACCGCTAATAGAGATTCCAAAGCAGAGTCGCTTTATCCGGAATAATCCAACATGAGTATTGACGACTGTGATGTGCTGCGCCTCTTCAGTCAACATCAACTGACAATAAGCCATCTGAAGGTCTATAATACTATAATGTGTACAATCCCTTAATTTTACAAAGATGTCTTCTGGCTTGGCTATGTTAAATTTCACATTTTCAGTCATTTTATTGACAGTACCAGAAAAGTCAACGCAAAGGCGTAATGAACCATCTTTTTTCTTAACTACGACGAGAGGTGATGCCCAGTCAGAGTACATAATAGGCTCCCAGAGTCCTATTTCGACCAACTTCGCTATTTCACTTTCCACTTTATCTCGTAGTCCATATGGAACTTCATAGTGTCGTTTAAAAACAGGTGAAGCATTCCTTCTCAAAGGTATATCAACTTTAAACGGTGTGATGGGCTTTGATAGATCACCATCAAAAACTCTAGCATATTTGCTAGATAATAAATTAGCTGGTCTCAAACCTTCACTTTCCGGTATTTTAGTATTAATATTTCTATTATTCTTTTGTTCAGATCCCGTGTTTGTTAACACAGTGTTACATTGTGTTAACAGTTTTCTCCAACCTGGATGAATACTGTCGAGCCATGAACGTCCAATCAACGGATAACGCAGTTCTTCTTCACACAATATAACCGGCAATTTATACAATACATCATTCAATGATAAATCCACTAAGGTTTGACCTTTCAACTTTAACGTATCATTATTCACGCCTCGTAACGTTAGTGAAGTAAATTGTGTTCGCCGATGTGGAAACAATTGTTTGAAATACTTGTTATTAAACAAAGTAACTGTAGATCCAGTATCTAGTTCACATTGTACAATTCGCTTATCAATACACAAATCAACTATGCACGGTTCTGCTGACACAAGAACATTAGTGCCATCTATAGCTTGTGCTCTTGGCTTGAAACTAACACTCCTTGCTTTTGAACGAGTGAGTGTTGCATCTTCCACTTGCGTATTTTCTGTGTTCGATGAAATAGTGCAAGTACTATCTTCTGGCGGATGAGAATCACTGACTTCAACGTGCAATAAAGACAAATCATGAAATTCGTTATGTATGTTTTGTTCAACAATAGCTTCTAAAGGTTTAATATTAGGCGTAGATATTTGATCACTTGTAATTGTCTTACTCGCAACTCCACCATTATTTTTCCTAAACTTGCATTTTACATGCCAATGACCTTTCTTTTTGCAAAATGAACATATCGAATATTTTGCTGGACAATGTCCAAGATCATGTCTTCTGGAGCATCTATCACATTCTTTAGTGCTTTTATAACTTCTATTCTGAGGATTAACGAAGTTCTTTTTGTGCGCTTGCGAGGACTGGAAACATGGTTTAAATTTCTGTGTCCCAGCAAATGCAACTACATTAGAACTGCATTCCTTTTCACGATGTGTGAACATTTGTGTTTCCCGTTCAATTAATTCCATTTGAAGCACAATATCTTCACATTTTGCTGGAGTCAATGTAGGTTCAGAAAGTAATTTCTTTCTAATGGCGTCAGACCGAACGCCTACAATTATTTGCTCTACAATGGCTTCCTGTAAGTAATGGCCAAAACTACATTTAAGTGTTTGTTGCTTAACACGTACCATAAATCGTGTTGCATCCTCGCCGCTTTCCTGTATGCATTGCCTGAACTTAAAACGTTCCACATATTTGTTTGTTCTCTGGCCATAATGTTCAAGCAGATTGTCCTTGAGGGTCGAATACGTTTGCCGTTCGACTGGTTCAGGTGCAAGGATAGTCTTCAGCACTTTGAATGTTTCAGGTCCTATAACTGCAATCAGTATGGGCACCTTCCTGGCTTCATTAACATCATGAGCCAAACAAGACTGTTCAAACCTCGTTAAATAATCTTCTATTTCTTCCGAATCTGGCCGGAACTCAGAGAATAAATTCAAACCGAACATATTCATAATTGTGGTCAACTAAATATCACAATATCTTAAACACAATCCGTATCACACTGATTTAAACTTTGTTCTTGTACAATTATTGTAATCAATACACAAACCGTGTAATCTTGGTTCTTACCGTAGAAATTGATCAAGCCGACACAATTTCTGCTTGCATAAACCTATGCTGGAATGATGATCGTCGCGTACTCTTCGTGACGTCTTCATCCATACTTCTTCTTACGAAGAATCACCAAGAATATCCTGTACGACTGCGCCATAGATGTAAGCCTTGTTGTTTGTTGTGTGTGAATTCTTATCTATACATTTACAAGACATACAAACACGTAGGTTCAAATTAACAACGTAACTTTAATACATGGAAGCCATTCACATACATCTTACACACTGATACTATAACAACCAATCAATAACATGCTATAGAATACATATTCTTCTTCTTCCTCTTATCATGCGTCTATCATTAATATTATCAGGTAAAGACACATATGTAGATCCTTGTAATGGGTTGAATTCAGAAATATTAACATAGAGCTTGTGTGGAGTTCCGCATAGGCTCCATCCTGATTCTTTTGCTGCAAATTCAGAGTGTTTAATATTCAATTGATCTATCAAACTGCTTATTATTTTGTCTGAATTTGTATTTGAATATATAGCTACAGTTTCTGTTATGTGGGGCTGTGTAAATTTGGTGCCATTATATTGTGTAAATAATTTGAGGGACAGCTTATAAGAGCCATTTTGTGCATTTAGAATTGCCTGCACATCAGGATTTATACTGTTCAAAAATTTCTTAATGTCACATCTTGGCTCTGATACAAAACGATGATCCCTAAGTTGGCCATTAAAACTGCTATGGATGGGTTCATAGCGTGGCTGCTTTGCCGGTCTAGCATTAACAGGTGTTTCATGCTTCCTTTTCAGACCAGATATAGATGGTTGTGGGGGCAATGTTGATGACTGTACAGAACAAGTACCTTTATGTTTATATAAGAAATATTCCAGACTATATTTTCTATGGCATTTAGGGCATATTTTTGTGGGAGTTCTGCATTTGTCTGGATTACAATTCTTTTGATGCTTAGCCCAATTGGGGCTGGATATATTCTTTTTGCATTGATTACAATGTTTTTGATTTGGCATTTTTATTATTGGTTTATTATATATATTTCTTGAGATTCAAATCAAAATTCTATGCTTAATAAAAAATATCAGTTGGGTTCAGCAGTGTGCTTTGTATATTTAGTGTGTGTGTGTATGTGTGTTAATATTTTTGGCTTTGGTATTTATATAAAATTTCTTGGGGTTCAAATCAAAACTCTAATACTTAATAAACCTATGACAGGTTCTATAAAGCTGATAGCCTACATGCACAAAGGTAGAATAAGTACAGAAGCACTGCCCTAGCACAAATGCATGTCTACACAGGCATGTCCTAGAAAAACAATAACCTAATACCATGTGTCATGTATAACAAACTGGGGCAGATATAAGCCTGACTCCAAATATGAGTGGATTACAACAAACAAGCAAGATGTGTCAAATATCAGACCTGTATGAGGAGCAATGCAACAACACATCTGTACTCCTCAGGAACTCTCACAATACTAACTGATATGTAATGCAAAAGCTCTTGTATCATAATTTGTTGCATAATATTGGGTAATAATTTGTTGCACAACATAATGCAAAAGCTCTTGCATCATAATTTGTGGCACAACATAATGCAAAAGCTCTTGCATCATAATATTGGATAATAATTTGTTGCACAACATGATGCAATAGAAATAAACCAGAAGTAAACATGTGTGTGTGTGTGTGTGTGTGTGAGGGGTGTGTGTGTGGGGGGGGTGTATGTGGGTGGGTGTGGGTGGTGAGGGTGGCTTTTTGGCTTAGTTTTAGGTGTAGCCAAAAAAAATATCAAGAGGGGCATATTTTTGACAAGCTTATGGACAACAATCTCACAGATGTAGCTTTTGTAAGTGTAGGCAAATCAATCTGAGGGGGGTCATACTTTCACGGGAAATTCCCGAAGGCATTTTTACAAAAATCTTGGATTAGACAGGGTGCCACACTTGAGCAAAAAGCTCATATGGGCATGATGAGCTAGTTTTAGGGGTAGCCAAATCTGCCTGAGGGGGGCTCATACTTTCTCGTCCCAGTAGTATATACTTTTATACTACTCTAAGATAACGTTAGGCAAATTGTCCATTATTATTTTCGTTCTGTCTTATTCTGAACCCTATGTTGATTGTAGGATTGAAAATGAGCTGATTCTGAAACAGCTGCTCTCCACTGCTTCGTAACGGTTTTACATCAACTCATGACCCTCACATTGTTGAAAACAAAATAAATGAAAATTATGCGTAACAATTTCACCTATTGTTACCTTTGCTATCGGCTGTACAACGTGAATTATTTACAATTGATTGTAGTCATTGAATTCTTTTCCATAAAAACTACGAAGATTCAGCGAATTTCAGAATTCGTTATATTTGGTTTCCTTTCCCTTAGTGTTTGTCTAATTATTACCTCAAATAACTAAAACTTCCATATTTTGACGTAAAAATGTCAATGGTTTTAATTATTATAAGTGTGTACTGCTTCTAACAACAAAAAACATAAACTGACGTTCCGGAATATTTTATTTAAAATTATATTGGATTGATTAATTGATTGATTTGCTTTATTTTACTTCGCTTTTTGTGCCACTTTTGGCTAATTTGCGAAGATGGGGATGAGTGATGATATGAGGTGTTGCGGATACGAAGGGCAAACTCAACAAACGTGCATTGTGCGGGAAATGCGTTACAAGATGTCAGGCACAGTGCGAACTCCACAAAAAACTTTGGAAATCAGGCATGAAACATTCGGATCTACTGTTACCAAGTTTTTGTGGAGTTCGCACTGTGCCTGACAACTTGAAACGCCTTTCCCTCACAACGTATGTTTGTTGAGTTTGCCCTTCGTATTCGCAACGCCTCATATGATTAAATTGATGAATGGACACTCACAAACATCCATGCCCAGGCCAGGATTCGAACCCGGGACCCTTGGCGTCGTACCGCGATTTGCTAACCACTCTTTTTTTCAAAAAAGGAAATACCCCCTACACGGAGGTATCCACCACCATTCACACTTTTCCACTTTTCAATTGTTACAGTTTCTTAGTTTCTTATCATCTGGACTCTGGACAAACACAAATACCCATGCCTTACCCGGGACTCGAACCCGGAACCCCTGGCGTTGTAGCGCGCCTGATAACCACTCCGCCACGGGAGAAGGCTAACATTATATTCGAAAACAACATTGTTGTTGTTCTATTGTCTCTTAGTAATGGTTTGTTTGTAACTTGAAAAAGTTTAATAGATTATTGCCAACAACAATTAATGATAATTCGAAAACAACAATGCACATCTGTTAAATATTGTTCCCCTGTTTCTTAGCAATGGTTTATTTTGCAACTTATTTACTAATTCAATAGAATAAATAGCAGTCAGTCCTGTGGATTCAGTAGAGCCAAGTAAATCTGATCAAAGGTAAGAGCTGTAAAAGAGCTTCTCTCTATAATTTCAGCATTGTATTAGTCGGTAAGTTTGATAATGATTTGAACAAATAAGCAGAACCTATGGGAGACAACATACAAGCAGATACGGTATAATACAATTATGAATTCGTTGATTGCCCTGTATTTGAAAACTGTTGGCGTTGGAGATTTCTTGAAAATATTTCATAAATGTGGAAATGTTTAGCCTATAGGTGTATTCTGCCCTTTTCTCTATTCCATGTTAATTAGGTGGATTTTTAATATTTTAAATATAGGTAAGAAATTTATATTGTCTCAAAATGTGTTGTAACACGTAACCTACCGAACATTTTATGCTTGACTCGTAGTAATTGATAGTGGATTATGTTAATCCGATTGCCTATTGGATTCTTTTAGATTCTAGAGTTGTTGTATCAGTATAGGTTATTTGATTTTACATTGCGATATTTAAAAAAGCAGACTCCATACGTATCACAAACAAGGAGTTAAGCTGGATATTGAATATAGTGGATTGCATACTCGATTCAAGGTTACCCTTACCAAAATTGTCGTATTTTATTACGTGGACGATGACGCTAAAAAGTTAATTATTAGAAGTGAGTTACAAGTAAACCATAAAGCATTGTCAATGTATATGAAACTACTGTACTGTACAGTCACGGACAGTTCCGGTCTGGGTTCTAACAATCCCATTAACTTTCAATGGAATCGTTACAACCCAGAAGTGTCGGTCACTAAATCACAAATCGTTAATATTTCCAGTTTCAACAAATAACTTGTGTTATTGTAGCTCAAATAATTGCATGAAATTTGTTCGGTAAGTCTCTTGACATCAACTGACAAGAAAATATCACTGTATTAGCCTTGACACGAATATTTCGAACGACGTTCCAATGCAAAGGAAAATCATTTACAAAAGACCATTGAGAAAGTGGCAAAATGTTGATATGTATAATGACAACCCTTTCCCCCCCTTCTTTCTGCATGAATGAATTTATTAATTTTACTTTGCATTTCTGCCGCTTTTAGCTAACTGAGAAGGTGAGGATGAATGGTGATAATGTTTTTTCCGAGTTTCTGGTGCGTATTGATGCCCCGATTTCTCCCTTTGGGAACTTTTCGGCATTGTATACTGTAGAAGAAATATAATCCTAAGTTATGACATTTATTAAGTTAATGTTAAGTTAATGGAGGGGAAGAATCTACTGTTCACATATGTATTGAATGATACCAATGCATTATACTTAAATTTTTACCCGTGTCGATGCTAAAAAGGGGCCAGAGTGCCACACGTCTCAAGACCGATCTCTGTTTAAATTCACCACTGGCAAAAATATTAGATGGTATAATGTGTTAGGTGCTACATCTAGTGTTAAAACTTCGTGGTCCCTTTACGTGAAAAATTATATCTGGAGTTCATTGGGTTTGGCAAGGGGAGGGGGACTCCTCACATGTGATCTCAACGTGGTGCCGGGCGGGAGGTGTGTGGAGGGAGGGAGGGAAACCTAGAGAGAGAGAGCACTAGCCCGGGGGCGCTTAAGGGCGCGCCCTCTGGGGCGGCAAACCGGGTCGACCCCATGAGTAACGGCAAAATCTCATTTCCGGTTCAATTGTGTGGCTATTTATTCTAAAGAGTTGGATTTGTGTAGCCAATAATTGAAGTTCCTGCTGCATGATATATAAGGGTATTGTCATATCATGTAGCAATTTAAGCTAAGAGATTTAGGGTGGACAAATATACACTTCGCCCAAGTAAAAATTTAAGCCGCTCCTGGCCGGATTCATGGCCTGGGTGGGTGACTATACTCCGCACCAGAGTCTGTGAAGCAACGCCGCGCATAACGTTATAAAAGGGGAGAAAGCGAGTGATCTTCGTTCGCTTCCTCTGCGGATTTCTGGGACAGAGTACAGACGGCGGGGAATGGCATGACGTTACTGGCTTTACGACTAGGAACTAAAGTGGTATCACTTTAGGCAAAGGGAGTGGGGGGAAGGGATCGGTCGCAGGGATGAGGGTAACTTTCACACATCGCAGTGACCAACTTAACACATGTGTTTCGAAAAAGCACCAATAAAATGCGTGGCATTGGTTCGTTTCAAGAGACACATGATGCGTCACTTGGGTGTGGAAGCTTCTGAGATCACATGTTGAGGTAGTACAACGTAAAAATTTATATTTTGATATGCAATAACGTTGGTGGGCAGGAGGGGAGAATGACAATAATAATGGATTGTATGTGTATTTTCTAAAAGTTTCATCGTTAAATCCAGGGATGCAGGTGTTCATTCACTCCTGTTTAAAAAAAAATGTCATATTTAAATCGTATTTTGTATTTTTGTGAATTTTCTCGACTTTCAAATTAATACAAAGAGAGCATTGATGTATTGCACCTTCAGTCGAGAAATGTATTTCTGATATAGGCTTGAGGAAGGGAGATACACTCATTATTTTAACTTCTGTCTGTCGAAACTCATTCAGTTGGGAATAGTCTTCCTTGTTTATCTGTTCTTCCTCCATTATTCTTGCAAGTTTTTATAGAATACCAAGTCTACCATTTTCTCGGCATTGTGCAGCTTCAAAAAACTCTTTTACCGCAGCGAATGTCAACAGTTAACTTGCTGAAGATATAGCGAAACCGGTTTCTGCCACGCGAGGGACAGGAACATCACAGGAATCGACGCCTCGCAATGGTGTCGTGCGATAAACGCAGGTACATCAAGTGCACAAAGAAAATTTCGTACATCGAACGCACCCTTCCTGAATAACCTTTAAACGACCGTATATCGAGCGCACACATTTTTTTCCACCTTTATGATTAAATGTCAACCTTCCTTCTCACTTTTTTTTCCAGACTTGGGACTGGATAATGTGTAATCTAATACACAATGGTGGTTTAAAAAAGGTTCTTGTCTATTAGCAACGGCTTCATCAGATTTTTTAGGATTATTAATTTTTAATTCAGCAGTCAGGTTCGTCAAAACTTTTCAATTTTCAATCGGCAATAGCCTCGTCACATAAGGTTAATGGCTTTCAATCAAACTTGGTCACATACGACAGAACTCTCCAGGCAACCATGCAGGTCGTCAATTTCAGCATATTTTTCTAGAATGGCTTTTATGTGTGGTTATCCGTTTCAATGTACTTGCTTCTCCTCTTCTGCTTTGGATTCCCAAGTCTTGAGCCATTATCCTGCCGCTTATCTCTTCCGTTTCTTCTTTCATTTTCTGGAGAAGTAGGTAAACGTTCGGATTCGGTGCTCTAACGATCCTGTTGAACTTGTTGTTCCATCCTTTAACCGGATTAATTGTCCGGTGTCTTTGGCCGGAAACATTCCATACATTTATTTATACAGAGCATTCCCTGACATTCGCTCCGAGACTCGGCGGCAAGCGGCCCGGCGTCAGCGCTTGTCTTTCCCGGTGAACGGGGTCCACGACAGTCGCTAGAGTCGGCTATTAAAATTACAGTTGTCATATTTTGTACTAACCTTGACTACAGAAGGTGTTGAAAATGATGTCCCTCTGCTGCAACACATTCCTGGTATCTCCGAAGGAAATTGGCATTTACACGTGCAAGTTCGTCTACTGTAATTCTCCATTCTCGTACAATACTCTCTTTTAACTCACGGATGGTGTGCAGATTGTCTTTGTATACTTTATTTTTTAGATTTCCCCATTTTTCTTTCCACTTTTATTCAGAACTGACCCTGTTACTCTAAACTTTTTTTACGAGGTTTAATATAGTGGTCCTATGTGGAACGGGAACACCTGGAAATTTCGTTGCAAAACGTCGTCGCACTTCTCCACAATTCCTCTTTGCGGTGAAAGTTCGATTCAAAAGAGATTGTCACGTTTCATTTATTGCAATTTGGGGCAGACATGCCTGACAGTGTTTTACCTCATCCTGAAAAGGAAATCGCTGGAAGTTCTTCCCAGAAAGGAATTTTCGTAGGAACAGGAAAGGTTTTTAGGGAGAAGCACCTGTTGTGTTGCAAGGGAGGGGTTTAGGGGACATGTATGTATGTGTTTTTACTAACTAAAATTTCGATTTATTTATTACTGCAATTCGATTATATTTTTCGCCCATTATTTGTCTTACACTGTGGCCGCGGTGGCTCAGTCGGTAACGCGTCTGACTACCATGCTCAAGGTCCCGGGTTCGATCCCCGGCCGGTTCAAATCCGGGAACTTTTCTAACGGTGGAAGCGGCCCCGGCGCCTACCCAGCGTCGAATAACATGGGTACCTGGGGGAAACCCTGGGGGGTAAAGGCGGTCAGGGGCGTGATGCTGATCACATCACCCCCATTCACGACCGGATCAAGAAAGTGTGGGGCGTTACCCCCACACCCCCTATACGCCTTCATGGCGTGGTGCTATGCACAGGGGAATACTTTACTTTACTTTTTTTACTTTACATTATTTGTCTTGGTCAGTTTATAAATACTGTCAATGCTTCTTACAACATTGCAAGTACCATTAATGTTTTCGATTTTGCTCAGAAAAGACTCCCAAGTTTTTGTTTTTAAGTCGTCTCTCTTAACGAGGAACGCTAGTGGAAATCCTGCCACGCGCCCCTGGTAGTTATGCCAGACCAAGCGTTTGCTGTGTTGGGTTGCATACGTACAGGATAGATTTTAAGCGCTTATAGCGCAGAAACTAAGCGCTTTCGAAGTAAACTTTATGGGGAAAAGTTACTTGTTTTTATGATATCTACCAGCACCCAAGCGTTGTTAAAAGAGTTTTGCGACACCCTGCATATTTCGAAGTTTCGTCGAAAGCGACGCCAGTTTTCAATCAGATTACCCGAAATCTGCAATTCCTTGGGAACCTTAGCCGATTCCATGACGGTAAACAATAATCACACGTAGGCAATGAACTCACCCGTTTCTTCCGTCTGTTTGAATCCCGTGTTTTATTATGGGTTCGCAACGTTTCCACACGACTGCGCCATGTCTCGTCGTCTTACTAGTATAAAGACTAAAGTTAACTTAACCAGTAGCGTACGCAGGATTTCGTCAAGGGGGGTTATTTCTAAAACTTTCTCCAAATTCACATTACCTTTGATTTATTATACTTTAATTAAATAATAATAATCACAATTAATTAATAATACTTATAGTTAATTAGCTGAATTACTACTAATAATACTACTAATATTACTACTAATACCACTACTACTATTATGTAGTGGAGATCTACATAAATATACCATTTATGAAAACAATAGAAAGAAATTACTTTCTAATCATTCAATTTTTATCAAATCCTGGGAGCATTTTTTTGTTTTTGTTTTTGTTTTTTGTCTGGTCAACGAGGTGAGACATTTTAAATGTGAAGAAAATCCATAAAACAAGAAAATATATTAAAATAAATTGAAATAATTAAAGTATGGAACTCATCCAAGAAGCTGCTGTGGTCTGGTCGGTAGAGCATCTGACAATTGGTTGGAATTTTTCCGGCTTCTTCCCCGCATAAATGTCCCCGATAATTCACATCTGGATTGTCTCACTGTTCTTAAGCCCCTAGCACACGGAACTTGATTTCTAGTTGGAATGCTCTAGTTGACGCTGGACTGGCTACCCATTTGCTAGTTTTCGCCTCACACGGTACTTGTTATACCGTACTTGTCGATAGTCTTTCGTTCCCATAATGGCGGCCGCGCGAGATGTAAACAACGTATCACTTCACACTTTTAAAATACGATAACTACCCAACCGAGAGGAATATCGCATCGCATTAAATGGTTTTAGGTAGAAAAGAACGGCGCTGATAAAATACATACTTTACAACGTTTACTATACACGTATGGAAGAATATTTTAGCTTTTTCAATTGTAAACATGCCTTTCGTGTTGTATGCATTCGGAGGCCACAGACAAAAAAAGGCTACTTTACAAACTCACAGAATATCTTCACATGGCCAAACTTTGCTCTGATTGGCTGTTCCACAGAATCTAGTCGAAGAAGTTAGTAGCAATTAGAACATGTCCTATTCCTCAAAACCAGTCAAGCAGTCAGCCAGGCGGCCATGATTACTAGCCAGAAAGTCAGTTCATCGCCAACTAGGGCATTCCAACTAGAAATCCAGTTCCGTGTGATAGGGGCTTTACCAACAAAACATTTTCCAATAGTTAAGCTTATTGTCGTTTCAATAATTGTCTAGTCAACAAGGTGAGACATTTTAAAGAGAGACATTCAAACGTGCTGCGGTAAATAATACAATGGGAAGGCAGACTGGTGACTGTATTCTTGTCCGCCTAGCCTGTGTCTATACATTAGCCTCTAACAACGAACCAAGAACTTTCTTTAGTTAATTCTCATTGTTCACACAAAAAAAGACATGTTCGTTGAACACTGGAGTACGTAGAGGCATGGCCGATGGTTAGAGGCACATACTTTTGGTAAATAAAAAAGCAAAATTTCAGTATAAAAACAGAGTCAATTTCGGGTTCAAAAGCTGTAAATAAAATGAAATTTCGCTGTTATAGCGGTGAAAAAGCGGTATATAAAATTACATTTTGGTTTTAAAAATGTGAATATAATCCCGATTTAAAAACTGCACTATTAGGCCTACACAAAATAAACATATCCCTTCTAATAGCACATTAAATCATTACCAGAATATTAAGTTTATTCCTGTATAGAGCAGTCCATTTTTGCTTTTCAAATATTTACAGCAAAATTAATCAATTTTCCGTGAATTGCATAACACACAGGATAGGTATATAAACGGTAAATTTCGTGTTTAAGAGTCTATTTCGCATTTTGCAGTTCATTTCGCATCATTTCGTGACAAAACAGGGTAGGAAAATACACCTCACACCTTTCAGAAACCTTAAAAATTAACATTGCAATGTGTTATTTCAAATTTCGTTTTCTTTTTGTCAAAAACGAAATATGCATGCCTCTACCGATGATGCTACAGCCCCTATCAAAATTTTGAGAAAATCAGAATTTTCAAATAATAATCCGTTAAGAACTTTAAAAAATCAAAATGTGTAAATACAAAACCTCTTTTAAAGTGAGTCCCGATTACCATTTTTGTCTTTGAATACAATTTTAATAGACTGAAAAGCTCCAAAAATACGAAATATTTTATTATGCATCCTACCCTCCAAAACGAAGCCATGTGTTATCCACATTTACTATTCCGGCCCCTCCCCCCCCAAAAAAAACTGCGTACGCCAGAGTATTGAACATTGTTGCAGCTGAAATACAAAACATTTTATTTCTCTTTTAAATCATAGTTACCCTCATATTTCACTTTCAAGAACTTGTGCAAGGCATCACTCTGAAAGACGCGTGTGCTTAGAATGCTGTGCTTTTCTCCATGCTACATGGAAATAATAATTCAAATTATTATTATTATTATTATTATTATTAGTATTATTAGTATTATTATTATTAGTGGTAGTAGTAGTAATAGTAGTAGTAGATGTAGTAATAGTAATAGTATTGTCCCAGATCTTTGACTGTGGTAAATTGGCCATTTAATTTTTTTTCCACAGCATTTTTCATAATATTTTACAAGCTCAAGGCGGGGGGGTTTAAACCCCGTAACCCCCCCTTGCGTACGCCACTGAACTTAACAACGTACTTTTTTTAACACACAAAGTATAACAAGAACTCAAGAAGTTACAAGCAACGATCTTGGTCTCAAGGACCGATCACTGTCGGCCATGTTGCCGTTAACAGTGATGCCAGTTCCTTCTCTCAAGGCACTCTTCAGTACACATATATTACAGCATGTTCTGGTTATTCACTTCCCCATTCACATAAAAATTTGCTTCATCAAAATGCAGAATATGCAGCACAAACTGTGGGTCCTGGCGAATTTGCTCCACAGCCCATTCACAAAACTCCATTTTCCTATCCGGGTCGTCCTCAGAGAGATGGTGCTACAGCTGCAGCTTGTATGGGTATCACTTAACCATCTTTAACACCCTGCAAATGGAACTCTGGCTGACACCACATTGCACAGACATTCGACGTGTGCTGCGCTTCGGATACTTGGTAAACGATGCTACGAACACTCTGCCGTAGCTGTTCCTTCGTCAGTGGCAGTTCTGGACCTACCAGATGTTACGCACCCAAACGTAGCGCAACGTCATATAAAGCGGACAATAGAAGGCAGCAAGCGACGAAAGTATTAGGATCGTGGATTAAAGCAACAATGAGTGTGACTTACTTGACTTATTTCCTGTTACTCCGCTACGGAGCATAGGGCCTCAACGAAGCATCGCCAACGGACTCTGTTTCCAGCCATCTTCCTTATCTCGTTCCAGGTCTTTCCTGCTTCCCATATTTCTTGCTCTATTGTCCTTCTCCAACTCATTCTTGGCCTTCCTCTCCTACGTTGTCCTTGTGGATTCCAGCTCAATGCTTGTCTCTCTATTGCCGATGGATCTTTCCTCAATGTGTGGCCAATCCACTTCCATTTTCTTCTTTTGATCTGTATTGCCACCGGTTCCTCTTGCGTACGTCTCCATAGATCTTCATTTGAGATAATATCTGGCCAATATATTCCCAGAAGTTTCCTTGGGCATCTGTTTATGAATATGATTATCTACTTATAATAATAATATTCTGACACATTCTTTACAATTTCTGTTGTATTTTTTATGTGATAGAATTAAATATATAACTAGGACATACTGAGTACATATGTACCCAATATGGCCTAAACGTAATTTTTAATAAATATTCTCTGCAACTATGTTATTATTTGGAATTGGCTCGAATTTTCAGTAAATGTTCAGGAATGTTCCCTCTTTTGTTTTATCTTTCTGGCTTTGTATACCATTAGAAACAATCGCAAACCCTAGGTAGGCCATATTGGGTTCAGGAATTGTAGGGTAGTTCAGAAACAGGGGTTTATCAAGGATCTTTTCAGTTGGGAGGCGTAAGTCTTCATTTACAGGGGGTAAGTTTCAAGCCAAAATGACCATATACAGTGCGTCCATTTCGATCTGCAACCGAGAGATCGGGAGAAACGTGGCGGGCGGCGCTGACGGAGATGCCGACATTTGAGGCCTGTAATGCCCGCTTATTTTTGTGGACATCTTGCAAAACGAGCACTAACCTGTGTTATAACACGCAAAAGTTCTTCTGTAATTCTTCCAAGTTCCACCCTTATATACACAAATAAATACGCTTTAGAAATTATATTAAGAGCCACAGATAATACTCTGTAAAACATTTTAATCATAGTTTTGACCAGTAACGTCCTGCTTAAGTTTATATCCTTGAAAGAGTTTTGTGTCGATAGGGATCGTTTGGAGGTTTCGAATGTGCAACACTGTATCAAGATTACGCTGCAGACGAACCGTTAAAAGCTAATGGTGTTCGTGAGCTTCCTTGCAATCCGAAATCTCCTAGCTCAAGTTTTTTGTTCCTTCGCGACTACAGAGCTTTGAATATAGTGGCAGGCAGATGTAAACCAAGAGCGTGTTAATTTCGTACTGTGCGTAAGAGTGTTATTCTTGGTTACTTGCCGTTACTTGTTTGTGTTATTGCAGTGTGTATGTGTGTTGTGTCAGTCAGACGATTGGAATGCCAGCCGCAAGGTTCACGTTAGAACAAAGAATTTTTATGTATGACACTTACGTGAAAACAGACTCGTGTCGAGACGTGTGTAGGCAATTTGTACAGAAATACCCAGGCGTTTCACCTCCACATAGAGATACGGTTAGACGTCTTGTCCTTAAATTATGAGAAACTGGATCGTTAAATTTTAAAACACCTAAGCAAAAACGACGGATTCTAACCGAAGCAAAACTCGATGAAATTGGTGCAGCGTTAGAACGTTCTCCAAACAAACCTCTACGCCGTGTTTCACAGGAGATGGGCGTGTCAAAATCATCAGCACATACAGCCACTAAGCTACTAAAATTAAAACCGTACAGAGTTTCTATAGTGCAAGAATTACGGCCCCCTGACAACGTAAGTAGAGTAAATTTCTGTAATTGGGTTTTGCAGAATATTGTAGATGGTATTGTTGATCCACAGTTAATATTTTTTTCGGATGAGGCATGGTTTCACTTGCGTGGTCATGTTTGTTCACAGAACAATAGATACTGGAGCACTGAAAATCCCCGAATAATACACGAAGTTCCGTTACACGATGCAAAAATTAGTGTGTGGTGTGCTGTAAGTGCCAAAAGAATAATAGGGCCTATATTTTTTGAAGACACAATAAATTCAGAGACGTACCGCACACAAATACTCGCGCCGTTTTTCAGTTGTTATCAGATAATGAGAGACAATATGGGTATTTTCAACAAGATTCGGCCACAGCCCATACCGCCGCTGATTCTTTGGACGCTATAAGGGAGGTGTTTGATGACAGAATAATTTCAAGAGGTTTATGGCCTTCACGTTCGCCAGATCTTACCGTATGTGACTATTATTAGTGGGGAACCTTGAAAAATAGAGTCTACCGAAATAACCCTCATAGCATCGACGAACTAAAAGACAATATAAGGGCAGAACTAGGAAGAATTACGGAAGAAGAACTTTTGCGTGTGAATCAAAATTTCATCAAACGATGCCAGGAATGTGTGAATGTAGGTGGACATCACTTTGAACAACTCTTATAACACAGGTTAGTGCTAGTTTTGCAATATTTATATAAATGTCTGCATATGTCCATAAAAATATGCGGGCATTACAGGCCGCAAATCTCGGCACCTCCGTCAGCGCCGCCCGCCACGTTTCTCCCGATCTCTCGGCTGCAGATCGAAATGGACGCACGGTATTTGGCCTTTGTGAAAATATTGTAGGGGGATGTTGAAGAAATTTTGGAGGTGTGGATATATCACTGAAATAAATCAATAGAGAGAGTAAATCACAGGAGAAGAATCTGTGGTACGTTTATTAACTCTGTTTTGGATTATTTTTCAGGAAACATGGAAAGCGGTTTACAACGTTTAAGGAGGGAGTACCTGAACATACGAGCGCATCCTCTGGAGTTCGCAGAAGTCGTTCTAGATGAGGAGGATGGGCATGTGATCCACGTGGTTCTGCACGGGCCTCATGAAACTGCTTATGAAGGCGGGTAGTATTATTGTCAACTGATATTCCCGGGCAAATACCCACTACGCGAGCCCTCGCTAAGAGTTCTAACGCCAAATGGGCACTATCGTCCTGGCGCAGTATGCATTCATTTCCCGCAAGAATACAACTTGCGTCTCATACTTCATTATTTGTATGAATTCTTTTTTTTCGAAGATGAAGGAACTGCAGGGTCGATTATATCTACCCAAGAGGAGAAAAGGCAAATGGCTAGAGAGAGGAAAGCTTATAACCTTGAAAACGAAAAATATGTGAAGGCGTTTGATGCAGTAGCAATAGGGCCTGATGCTCAGAATTGGTTACAAGAAGCTGCTGCTGCTCCTGCTGCTGCTGCTCCTCCTGCTGCTGCTGCTGCTCCTGATGCTGCTGCTGCTCCTGATGCTGCTGCTCCTGCTGTTGCTGCTCCTGATGCTGCTGCTCCTGATGCTGCTGCTGATGCTGCTGCTCCTGCTGCTGCTGCTGCTGCTGCTCCTGATGCTGCTGCTCCTGCTGCTGCTGCTCCTGATGCTGGTGCTCCTACTGCTGCTGCTGCTCCTGATGCTGCTGCTGCTCCTGATGCTGCTGCTCCTGCTGTTGCTGCTCCTGATGCTGCTGCTGCTCCTGATGCTGCTGCTCCTACTGCTGTTGCTGCTCCTGATGCTGCTGCTCCTGATGCTGCTGCTGCTCCTGCTGCTGCTGCTCCTGCTGC
The DNA here is from genome assembly GCF_977018435.1 of Lepisma saccharinum. Classification (NCBI taxonomy): domain Eukaryota; kingdom Metazoa; phylum Arthropoda; class Insecta; order Zygentoma; family Lepismatidae; genus Lepisma; species Lepisma saccharinum. The sequence continues at coordinate 15,314,574 of NC_139244.1, read as the reverse complement.
TGCTGCTCCTGATGCTGCTGCTCCTACTGCTGCTGCTGCTCCTGATGCTGCTGCTGCTCCTGCTGTTGCTGCTCCTGATGCTGCTGCTCCTGATGCTGCTGCTCCTGCTGCTGCTGCTCCTGATGCTGCTGCTCCTGATGCTGCTGCTCCTGCTGCTGCTGCTCCTGCTGCTGCTGCTGCTCCTGATGCTGCTGCTGCTCCTGATGCTGCTGCTCCTGCTGCTGCTCCTGATGCTGCTGCTCCTGCTGCTGCTGCTCCTGCTGCTGCTCCTGCTCCTGCTGCTCCTGCTGTTGCTGCTCCTGATGCTGCTGCTCCTGCTGCTGCTGCTCCTGATGTTGCTGCTCCTACTGCTGCTGCTGCTCCTGATGCTGCTGCTGCTCCTGATGCTGCTGCTCCTGCTGCTGCTGCTCCTGCTGCTGCTCCTCCTGCTGCTGCTCCTGCTGCTGCTGCTCCTGATGCTGCTGCTCCTGCTGCTGCTGCTGCTCCTGCTGCTGCTGCTCCTGCTGCTGCTGCTCCTGATGCTGCTGCTCCTGCTGCTGCTCCTGCTGCTTCTCCTGCTGCTGCTTCTCCTGCTGCTGCTGCTCCTGCTGCTGCTGCTCCTGATGCTGCTCCTGCTGCTGCTCCTGCTGCTTCTCCTGCTGCTGCTGCTCCTGATGCTGCTCCTGCTGCTGCTCCTGCTGCTTCTCCTGCTGCTGCTGCTCCTGCTGCTGCTGCTCCTGATGCTGCTGCTCCTGCTGCTGCTGCTGCTCCTGATGTTGCTGCTCCTGCTGCTTCTCCTGCTGCTGCTGCTCCAGCTTGCAATGTTTTATACTAGTCTGGTTTAGGTTTATGTATTTATGATGCATGTTACATTTAGCAGGTTACGAATTCTATTATGAAATAAAATACTCAAGTCTTCTTTAATTATATCTAGTCCTTTTAATTTTACTTATTTATTGTTTGTAGACTTTGATACAACAGTATGTATTCATTTCTAGCACATCGAAAATTTGTATAGAAACAGGTTACGCAAACCGTCAACGCAAAACTGTGTAATCACAATATAATCACTATCTTTATGTAAGTTCTGCAGAAATGAATCAACTATTTTGCTTATCGAATTATGGACTTGGTAATTCTGGTCCCCTGCCCCCTCCCCCTCTAAGTATGTCCTTGGCAGTACATGTACACTTTAACTGAGAATAACGTTCAAGTTCACCTTCAATAGTGAATATTAGATCAATATATACTAAGTTACCTTGGGATCAATGTACATTCATGGTGAACTGAGGCAGGGGCGCCGACTTGTCAAAATTATTGGGGGGGGCTCTGATCACTGAAATAAATTAATGAATGACTCGCTCTCTCCCTTCTTTAAGTTTTGGCCTCAGTGTTCGGAATCTCATAAAAGTTAGGGGTGTGCGGGATCCCGAAAAGTCTGGACCGGGATCGGGAAAAAAATTCCTGTTTCGATCCCGACTTCGGGAAATGATTTCTCGACTTTTCTGGATCCCGAGCAGTCGGGAAATACCGAATGCTCATTTAAAAACGTCGTTATTTCTCGACGTTTTCTGCATTGTCAATTTCTGGAACTTATTGTAAATTGTTAGTTTTTAATCCAGAATTCACTTAAAGTTGAAATGACGTGTAGAATTCGAGATTTTCAAAGCTTCGGGAAATTTCGAACATTTCTCGTCCCGAAAATTTCCCGACTTAATCGGGAAATTGAAAATATCCCGTCCCGCACACTCCTAATAAAAGTGTTGAACTCTACACTTGAGATTGTTTCAAGAAATTTTTCATAGTCTAGTTACACTCTGTACTGGGAATCTGTGGAGCAGCGCCCCGCACAACGGTAGAGAAGTGGAGAGACCGAGTGGACGTAAAAAGCAGTGCACATTGCTGCCAACAGCTGGTAGCTGCAGCTGCATTTGTAATAAATATTTGTTACAACATATTTCCGGTTATATATTGAATGTTCCTTGTATATCAATGCTACGTGCTCTAATTGGTTGACACTTTATGACCAACACACCTTTATTTGTTTCTAAATAAGAATTCTCTAATGATAACCATGAACGGAAGAAAAGTCATGTGGGCTGACGTCAGTTCCATTAAATGACGCGGGTTGCTCAGCGTGTTCAGCTAAAGCAATCAATGTATTGTAGACGATAGGGCAAGAGTGACATATACAAGTCCTTTGCTCAGCGTGATGTATGTGTGCTCCAACTTGGCAGGAGCATTGCGTCAACTCGGGGGTCATGCACCTCCGAGTATAAAAGACCGAGACGCAACGTCTCACCCTCTCATTACTCTTATTGCTATCACGGGTTGTCGATCACAAAGTGTGCAAGTTGATTGTATCGACCAGGAGTCAACACGACGGAATTTACGGCTGAGCAAGGTGAGTGAGTGGTAATTGCCTTACCGGTTACAATTCCTTCGAATATCCTGCCTACAATTAAATGTGTGGAACGAGACGACGATATTTTTATTAACTATCTACCAATCTCTCGGTGCTGTCTCTATCACCCCGAGATAATAGGTGTGAGCAAAGTTGGAGGCTGGAAACGAAGACGATCTCTAAGCCTCTAGCCAGCGACTATATCTTGGGGGAATGAGAGACTAAATATTTAGTATAAGATGTTATAGAATTTGTAACTGGCTTTTTGTGTGACAAACCCCTGCAAGGAATATGAACTCGAAGTTTTTATCTTAATACAAGTGAATAAAACTATAGTACTGGATAATTATATCTGGAAGACAAAGAAATTTCTGTACATAAAATAATCTAAATTTAATACATTAATCTAATATTCGTAACAATGAAAACATTTCCAACATAATGCAGTAGCACTTATTTTTCAAATGTATGCCTTGTGCTTAATCCTGTAGTGCCAAACCAAGTTGCCAAGCACCAACGACTGATCCACATCAAGAACTTTGCTACATTACCCGCAGGAATTGTCATTCCATCTAACAAAAACGCTTACATTTTCATTAAAATTGTAGAAATCGATGTAAAATTGTTACTATTGTCAGGCCGTGTCTGAAAGGTGCAAGACAGTACTTGAAGCGAACATGCTTTGAGAATGGTCTTGCAGCTCAGTCTTGAAGATTTGGACTGGAAGCGAAAGGAATTCGTCTGCAGCGCCAAATACTATCAGCATAGATAAAACTAAAAATACATTTTTTCCCCGCGTTATTGACGCGTGTCTTTCACCACAGAAATCACATACCATTTTAAAAAGTTATTATACTTACATTTCCACACATTTGAAGAATCACAACCAACATCCGGCTGACTTTCGACTTGCATGATTTCAAGCAAGTGAACAACAAGTGCACGAGTCTAGTAAACAAGTCTGCATTGATGCGTCTTGCAGGCTGCAGGTTCGATTGCTCTTTTAATTGGCGCTTTCGAAGTGCATTAGGTGACGTCACTTCGAACAAGACTGTACCTCAAGCATGCTTTTTGAACCTTTCGAACACAGCCTAAGTATCTAGTGATGGTACCGAGACGAGACATTCTCGGTTTCTTCTACAAATCTGAGACGAGATCCTAACGGAGAGCACCCAAGTCACTCTTCCCCGACGTAATGTAGTATAAGGAAGGCCCAGACCATCACTCACCAATAGAGACAAGAATGAGAACTTTTGAGACGTATCGATGTATCGAGACGAGACATTTGCCTGCAAATTCGATACGAAATCGAGACTTACTACCGTTGACACTCTCGTTAGTTGAAAGTTTCAGTGATTTGACATGAAAGTATTCCGGATTCCGCCCCATTATTGTTCTAATCCAACATAAAAAATAGCACGTCTTAAACACTACATTGATTCTTCTTCATTTGATACAGGGTGGCTGTAAAGGCCTTTGAACATTACAAAGGTTTATTACAAACAAACGATTACAATTACATCTAGCTGCATGGCTTGCTACAAAAGAAAGAGAAACTCATAGTTTTTTTCCCCTTTGTTCTAGTTAGAGGCTGAGTTGATATAAGAGGCGATGCAATCGCTGGAACTGAAAATGGCGTCAGTGCAGGCGAAATTTTAGGATGGAATATGGACGACCTTCGCAGCCAGTGATCGATGACTTGGTCTCAAGACACCATAAAACACATTGAATTTTCTACTGCACTGACGCCATTTTGAGTTCCAGCGATTGCATCGCCTCCTCTATACTAACTCAGTCTCTAACTAGAACAAGGGGGGGTAACTTTGAGTTTTTCTTTCTTTTGCAACAAACCATGCAGGTGTAACTGTAATAGTGTCTTAGTAATAAACCTTTGTAATGTTGGAAATACTTTTTGGCCACCCTGTATTACAGTTTGATGCAACAATGTTACATAGCCAAGAACAAAATATTTCATTTGGCAATTAAAGCCCATTCACCTTACAAAGATGAGGCACTTCTTCTCGTCATCCCATTTCCAACGACGACGGGGGCGGACATTTAATAACGACTTTTGCACTCTTGGTACCCAACATTCTATTTACTTTTTTTTTAAACGACACAAGCAGAAAATACTGGCAACTTGTGGATTTCCTTAGAAACATTTATCTACGATGCTGGAAGAAAACATTGTTCCTGTCTTTGAAGTATAGAATTACTTGTAACTATAACAAATAACTAATATTTTTTCAAGTAAATTAACAAAATTTATAGTTATTTTCCTTTACGTAACCTTCCAGGCCATGCTAATTCTTGCTTCAACGGTATTTAAATTAGTGAATTATGTTTGCTGACAAAAAAATTTCCTGTGACTTATTTTTTCCAAGCATAGGGATTCATTTGAATTTGCCTACCTGTACAAAAAATAAATTTTTATGCACAGATGCGCTTAAGGATGAAACGTCATCATTGGTAGGTCATGGATCGCAACAGTCCCATGATATCATCATATCGAAATTTAAATTATCTATAGGCGGATTTTAAAGGGATTTTTTTTTCTAAAAGGGACTGAAAAAGGGAAAATTATTGCCAAAAAAGGAAAGAAAAAGGACTATAGTTTATTTTTGTAATGTTTATTTTACATTAAATATCGTATTAATGTATCTCTTGTTATACATGAATGGTATATAGCTATTGTTCTTTCATTTAAAATAAACTATAGACCTCTTTCATTTCCTCTTTCTTTCTTTTTTTTTAGGTAAAGTACAGCGAATAATCTTACCATGCGATTCGATGATATCTTCCTTGAAACAGCTTACCGCATTCCATAAATTTCTGCCACTTGTACCTACCTGGCTTCGCCATTTCACTGACATTCAATACTGTCGTCACTGTCACACAGTAAAGTTAAAACTATTCTAAGAAACTTCAGAATAAAAGTCTAAATCTAGCAGATAAGTACACTTTCCAATCGCTGCAACTCCTAACACTCATGGAGGGAAAGTAAGGTAGAAGCTGCTTGTTCTTTCTTTTCTTCTAAGCTGCACCAAATAGACAATTGTTGAATGTTTTGTTTAGGTAAAATACAGTTGTACAAAATATTTGATATCTTGTCAATATAGGGACCAAGGAAGATTTTTAAAAAAAAGTAAGGAAAGGGAATGTAACTAACTAACTAACTCCCTAGCCTTCTTAAACCCGAAGGTTCACGGCTGCAGCAACACAGGCCTTCCATCTTTCCCTATCTTGACCAAGTTCTATATACTCTTTTCCATCTCTACCGATTTCCCTTAGGTCCATCTCAACGTTGTCTCTCCATCTTCGTCTTGGCCTTCCTACAGGTCTCTTACCATCGGGTTTCCCAACAAGAATCCTGTGAACTCCTCTTTCCTCTCCCATTCGTGCCACATGGCCTGCCCACCTAAGTCTTCTTCATTTAATTATTCTAATAATATCTGGATATGAATACAAATTATGTAGTTCTAAATTATGTAACCTTCTCCACTCACCTGTCTCCTCATCCCTTTTAGGTCCAAAGATTTTCCTAAGGATCTTATTTTCAAATACTCTCAATTTATGTTCCTCTTTCAATGTAAGGGACCAAGTTTCACATCCATATAATACTACAGGCAAAATTACTGTTTTGTATATTTCAACTTTTAGTTTCTTAGATATGAAACGAGAAGACAAAAGTTTATGAAGAGAGAAGTAACATGCATTTCCTGAATTAAGCCTACTTTTTATTTCCTATTTAATATAATTTTCATTTGTTAATATTACTCCTAAGTATTTGAATTTGGAAACTGGTTCAAACGAGTTGTTATCAATAATTAGATTTTGATTATTACCCAACACTTGGTTTCGGCCTGTAAGCATATATTTAGTTTTCTCTTTGTTAACTTCCAAACCTATCTCTTTAGCAGTTTTGAAAAATATTTTAGCATTATTCTTAATTGTATTCACATCATCCCCCAGTAAGTCTACATCATCTGCATATGCTAACAACTCAGTCACACCATTTAATTTTAGTCCTTCTTTAGTTTCTTTTACCTTCCTTACAGCATATTCTAAGGCAAAATTAAAGAGCAATGGAGATAATGCATCTCCTTGTTTTAACCCATCATGAATTGTAAATTTGTCAGACATATTAATACCCACACGAATTTTACTTTCTGTTTCACTGGTGCATATTTTTATCATACTAACAAGCTTCTTAGGTATTCCAAACTCTACTAATATATTATATAATTTATCTCTTTTGACCGAATCATATGCTTTCTTGAAATCAATGAATAGCTGATGGACATTTTGATTATATTCCCACTTTTTTTCAAGTGTCTGTCTGATGTGAAAAATTTGATCTGTAGTTGATCTGTTACGTTTAAATCCACATTGATAATCATCTATAATTTCGTTAGCATATGGGGTTAGTCTTGTTAAAAGAATGTTAGATAATATTTTATATGTTGTTGAGAGTAGAGAAATTCCACGGTAATTATTGCAGTTCATTTTATCACCTTTTTTAAACACAGGAACAATTATGGATTCTTTCCACTGTTGAGGGATTTCTTCTTTATTCCATATTAAACAAATTAATTTATGAATTTGACATATTAACGAATTTCCACCATATTTAATTAACTCAGCTGGTATTAAGTCAATGTCAGGTACTTTGTTATTCTTTAGCCTTTTAATAGCATCTTTAACTTCAGTCAAGTTAAGTTCTGGAACTAAAGGTTCTGCTGTGTGCACTTCATTTACTTCTGATTTATCTCCTACATGGACATTTAAAAGGTCATTAAAGTAGTTCTTCCATCTATTTAGAATATCGCTTGGGTCAGCTAGAAAATCACCGTCTTTATCTTTTATCAAGTTTACTTTAGGTTGCCACCCCTTTCTAAATTCATTTACACCTTTATAAAAATCTCAGATATTTTTGTTTTTGCTGTTTGTTTCAATTTCCTTAATTTTGCTTTTCAAGTAATCTCTTTTTTACTTCTAGACGTGCGGTTAACTTCTCGCTTTATTCTATTATAATTGCTTAGATTTGTATCATCAGAGTTATTTAACCACCTAAGTCTAGCCTGATTTCTTATTTCTATTAGATTATGACATTCATTATCAAACCATGGCTTACTTTTTCTCGGTTTATGGTATCCTATACTTTCTTTAGCTGCTGATTCTATTGCATTACGTATGTGCTCCCAAATCTTATTTACGTCTGTTTCATTTATATTTTCATCATCATTTAAATCCTGCAAACCATCAAATCTATTTGACAGTTTAATTTGGTAATCTTTCTTAATTCTTTCATCAGTAAACTTTCCTGTATCAAATTTTAGAACTTTTAGATTTTGTTGCTTATGATTTATCACTGAGAGTTTTTCTCTTAATTTAGCAATTACTAAATAATGGTCACTGGCACAGTCAGCACCTCTACGTGTACGAACGTCAATTATACTAGTATGCCTTCTCTTATCAATGAGAATATGATCATTTTATTATTAGTTTTACCATCTGGAGAAGACCAGGTATATTTATGGATATCTTTATGTTTAAAAGTGGTACTTTTCACAATTAAATTCTTTGAGGTTGCAAAAGTAATCAATCTTATACCATTATCATTACTTAATTCATGAAGACTTTCTTTACCAATCGTGGGTTTAAATGTATCTTCTTTGCCAATCTGTGCATTACAGTCACCTAACAGAATTTTCATATCATACTGAGAAAATTTATCAAAGACCTGTTCTAACTCTGTATAAAAATCATCTTTAGTATTTTCATCTTTATCTTCCGTTGGTGCATGTATGTTTATTAAAATAATTTTACACCACCTACCCTGTAAAACTGCATATGATATCCTATCATTAATAAATTCTACTGTTTTAAGAGCCGAGATAATTCTATTATTTATGAAAAAGCCTGTTCCAAAATTATGATTTTCAGTACCACCATAGAAAAAAGTATAATTTTTAGTTTTACAATTCCCTTCTCCTGGCCACCTAACTTCCTGGACAGCTACTACATCTAATTTATACTTAACTATCTCATTAACTGTACACTGAAATGCCCCAGGCCGGTAAAGGCTCAGAACATTCCAGGTGCCTAATTTAATATCCTTATTCCTAACATAGATCTTATCCTTAGTCCAGGGACCTCCCAAAGTAGTCCCCACCCGGAGATCCGAACGGGGGACTATTTTACCTCCGGAATATTTTACCTTGGGAACATCTATGGCCTTATATTGCTGTTTCTTGACATGTCTTTTTACAGTGCAGAGTTGTCAGCTCTACGCCTAACCCCCAATATGAATGGAGGAACTACTACACAAGACGAACACAAACACATTAGACAGCACAATTACTACACAAGACGAACACAAACACATTAGACAGCACAACTACTACACAAGACACACACAAACACATCACAACTATAACATAATATAAACACAAACACACCACAACTACTACACAATATAAACATAAACAAACTACACACCACAACTACTACACAAGACAAACACAAAAAAAATTAGACAGTACAACTACTACGCAAGACAAAACAAACATACTAGACAGCACAACTACTACACAAACATACTAGACAGCACAACTACAACACAAGACACATACATACACATCACCGATACTACACAAGACAAACAGAAATACATTAGACAGCATAACTACTACATAAGATAAACACAAACACACTAGATACATAAAGATATACACAAATATACTAGAGAAGAAAAGGGAATGTAGGCTGAAAAACTAATTAATAAAAGGACCGGAAAGGAAAATGTTTAAAAAAGGAATAAAAAGGAATGTGGGCTGAAAAAAGGAAGCCAAAACCATGTAATCTTGTTGGTGGAAGATAATTATCCACGTTATTGTTATTTATTCCATGATTCGTGTTGAAAAATAAGAAAAGGACTTCCCTTTAAAATCCGGTCTCTAATTATTACACTTTATCCAAAGACACAAGGAATACTACGTCCAAACAATGTAGTAATCCTTGTGCCCTTAATTTTTCAAAGTATATAGTTTTCTGTGAATAGTGGGGAAACTATATTTATAGGGTAATGAAGACTGGAAATATATATATATATATATATATGTGTGTGTGTGTGTGTGTGTGTGTGTGTGTGTGTGTGTGTGTGTGTGTGTGTGTGTGTGTGTGTGTGTGTGTGAGTGAAAATACCAATTCCTACAAGGAAAGTTAGTTTCCACTTCTCTAGCGTTCAAGATATTGTTGAAGTCAAGACTCATAAAGCAGTAAAGATTCGTTGGATTAAATTTCACAAGATTAACTACACAATATGATGACAATCAAAAAGTTCCCTAATTAGTCGCCTTAGTTTATATGGTTGAATTTCTTTTTCACAATTTTTTGTTTTTGCATCGTACGGTTCGTATAATCTTTTTCATGTCTCTGGAATAAATCGGCAACGTAATCCACTTATTATTTTATAACTTCTCTCTATTGTTTCCTTGTCCAAAAAACAAAAAGGCAAATACGTCATTCGATATTACACTAACACCATGGTATACGTACTATATACACTAATCCAAGACACCAACTTAATTTTCAATATCCAAACCCCGAAAAGAAGGTGCACCCTGGATTCCAAGAAATACGTTAATCGAAGTACAAAATATATAAATCATAAAATCGAAGGCATGCCGCAACATGCATATATTTTTATGGAGTCCAAATTTATAGAAGACTCACCTTTCATTCTAATCATATTAGAACCGACTTCACACGCTAGAATTTTCGAAATTTATAAAACTTCTATCTTCTGTTTCCTTGAAATCGATCTTCTTCACTACGATCATACTGCAAATATATTATTTTCCTTTCTTATATATTGCAGAGATATGGTGATTAAAAATACGAGAAAACCTCATCAAGATAATATTTTATGCTTGTTTATTCACTGGAATTGTCCGACCAGCGAGCAATCTCAAGAATGCGCAAACTTCGTAACTTCCGTGAAGCATTGACTGAGAGGCAAATACGTGGATCTAACATGATCCAGCGTGTTCGAAGCAAAAGCCCCCAGAGCTCGCTCTCATTACTCTTATATTACTAGTACGCATTACAACTAACTAAAGTACGACGACGGTATACGAAGTTCGCGCGGGATTGCTCGGAACAGTGAGTCAAGGGTCACAGTATCGAACCTTGACATCAGTCACAATTCGGTCTGCAAGAAGCATCTGGACAAGAAACATCATTCGCCCACCAGGTATGAACAAGCGTAAATAACCTTTAAATTCAACCTTCCATATCTCATTCCTCTTAGTCGGAGCAGGTTCAACTCACAAGTATATTTAAGCTCTACCTAATGTGTTATTGAAGCATCCCTGTGACCTCAGATCCCTGGTAAGACGGGATTACAACAATATTATTCCCCTTTTTATAAATTTTAGAGATTCATTATTCAAGGAACTCTTGGCGGGATGTTTTTCTTTCTTCATTTAGAATTATTATAGCTAATTAATATTTTTATGAGGGTTCCGTGTGTTCAACAGTGCGTTCCTGTAGAGATAAAATTCAGAGGAAGGACAAGTAAAAATTTCATTTATTTCTCATCGTGTGCACATAAATTGAAGACATCATATTTCATTCCTTAAGACATTGGCAGCGCTTCGAATGTAGTAAGAAATCTCCGCCAGGTGGCTCCGTACTTGTTCCCAGCGCTCTGATTGTTCAGGTTCTAGCAGATCCTCAATTCTGTACAGCAAGTCGTGAAGTCCAGGAAAACTCTGGCTGCTGTACTTGTCTATTGAGCTCGGTGAAAAAATGACGTGACTGAAAATGTCAAAGTAAAACGTTAGCATTCGTTTGTACTTCATGAACGAGAGTTATCTTGTGTTCTTGTTATAATCACGACAAGAGTAAAGTTTCTCCAAACCAGCGAAGCATTTTTTACTTTGTCCTATAGTAGTTCACTAACAGCCAGCTGGGTGCGCGGGATTTTTTTCAGGAGGGAGCTGGAATTATAAAGTTGAATATTGCATAGCTGTGTTTTAGAGAGGGGACAGAATACGCTACAAAATATTTCAAAATTACCATTTCTAACTTTTATTTTAAGAATTGTCCAAAGACCAAAATGGAAATTGGGGTTCGTTTGAAGCGGAGTTAGCTTTCATCAGTTTGTTTTATTCCGGGGTTCTTTAATGTTTTCATTTGAAAATTTTCGTTTTCTCGACATTTCGGGAAGGACCGTAGCCGCATCAGCACCCCGTCTGCGTACGCCAGTGCTAATGAGTTTATGAAATATATTTTTAATAAGAGGAAAATCACAATAACTATCTTATATAAAAGTGTAGACATCCCTCTTTTAAGAAGAAATACACGGTTAGAATCTTTAAAAGGTCAAGACACAAATTTCTCAATATGAAACTTTTTGCAAGAGAGTGGTCAAAATAAATGTGTCAACATATATATTTTTATGTAGAGTTTATATGGCTAATGGGGGTTTGGATCCATGAGAATTACCGTGCAAATTGTCCATCACCATGTTCGTGCACTTTATTTGAACCAATAAGCGCTTCAAGAATTAAAATAAAACTCAAAACAAGCTGTTGACAACTTCTGCACCAGCATACATAAAAATCCATCGCTTAAAAACACATAGGATGTATGAGAAAAATTAATGAAAATGGTCATGTACAATTTGCACGGTAACTCATGGATACCACTGTACAAACAAGATCTTCAATCACAATAAATAAATAAATAAAACTTGTGAAGAGAGAACTGAGTCAACTTCAGCATACGTACTTGTAAACACTGTTTTCAGGCAGTCCCCAAGGAACTATGAAGGCTTGGTCTACTTTCATCAGACGGTCATTAAGATCTCGAACTTCCAAAGTGCTGTAAAGATAGCAAAAGGAAATTTATGTAAAATTCATTTGGGAGAAGTCTGCAATTCATGATATCTCACTGACTGAAAGAAAATTAGAGGCTATCATGCTATCGAAGGTTTGGTCCCTGAAGCAGGTGTGGGTGTTTCTTTTTTTTAGATCCATTCATTAGTTTAATTTAATCATCATTCGTCTTCATCATTGCGATTGGCCCAAAGTGGTAGAAATAAGAAAAATACAAATAAAACCATTTTTTCCTCAAAAATTCTCAATTTCCATACATTAATATACCTTGATTCGAACATCTACACAACGACATTAACATACAGAAAATGACATTAAATAACCAAATTCCAAATCTAACAAACTAGATTTTAAATTACGTTTTCAATAAATTTATGTTACACTTTCATTCTCGCATTTGATGTTCGATCTTACTGAGCATGCGTTTATATACACTGCGAAACGTTGATTAGAGAAATGGCGGTCTAAGGACGTCATTTTCCCCTGCCATTCAATTAACAGCCATTACATGGTTAACCTAATGTAATTTTAATTATTCAAATCCGAATATTCAAATTTAAATTTAAAAAACTTTTACATCTTGCTTTTGTACTGTTAAATTATCTTTATAATGATACTTTAGAAATTTGTATAATCTGACATAATAAAACATAAATTTCTAGTACCAATAGTTTTGACAATTTTAAATCGTCTGGAATATCTAACCATCTCTATAAATTTTGTACACTGTGTGTGTTAATAAGATAGTTAAAGCAAAGTTAACAACTTCGAATCGTATGGTTCCAGTATTAATATAATTCACATGCATAAACATTTCAATTAGGGTACCTACTTGTTTAAATCAACTGCATCTATAAGAGCCTGAAGATATACAGCAGCATCTGCGAAATCTTGAACTGCGGCTGTGATACTGTCTGCAGAAAAAAACATAATAGAATATTATTGAATTATCTTACAATATAATTAATCACTTTCATATGTTCAATGCAAGAACATTTGGTATATGCAATTTGCACATAATATGGTAAACACGCGAAAGAACATGCTAAAAAAATTATTTACAATAGCAAGCCTAACTTTCTAGTAATGTTAGGTCTAGTCCGAAATATGCATCATCTCGATTTAGCCTTACCAGCTGTTAGGCTGTAACTCCCAGCTCCCCTTGAAACGCGGCCATGGATATTGGAGCACTACAAACTATATCCATCATGAATCCAAAGCACTATTAGTGATAATATTAAAATTATTAGAATGGGCTAACTGAAGAGTATCATTTATAGAGGGCAAATCATGACCTCCACAAATAAGTTCGAGTTTGGTCTTGAAGTCTACTTTATGCACAGTAAGGCTAATCGGAACTGGGCCTACAATTTAAAGTGGGGACCGAAATGATTCTTACTAATTGCAGTAATCTTCCTTATTTTTTATGTAGAAATTGTGTTACTACTTGTGTCTCCAGCGGATATGGAACTTGGGACCCCTTGATTACAATGCGGCGACGTTACCACTACGCCATCGGCAGGTCGCCGAACCAGAAACCACGAACCCCCATGAACAGTGGCGGCGATTGGGTTCCAAAACTGGTGGGGGGCAAGGGCAGTTTAATTTTCCTTGGTACATAAAGTTTAGCATAGTGCGAGGATAGAAGTGGCAAAAAGTGGGGGAACTGCCCACCAAATCGCCGCCACTGACCATAGAAAGGGATATAGTGAACTGCAAACAACGTCTCATATAAATCCAAAGTTATATTGATGTACTAAACACCTAAATTACAGTATAGATCAACTATGTTACTCGCCTCCTGTCCAAGGAGTTTGATATTGCCACACTTTGATTTCGAAGATCAGAATTTACCTAGAGTGATGTTCCTAGTTCTCAAGAGAGGCCCCGATGTGTCGTTGAGCGAATTCGTTTCTCGAAGGAGATACACGGCATAGTCGCTGGCGCTGAAGGGAAGGACATCATCCTCTGCTAACCTCAGAGCAAGGACGCCCCAGAGTTGAGCAATGGCCTTGTGGCACAGGAACCCCTTATCTGTAAAATTGCTCACCAGGTAGTAGGTGTCATACAGAGTATGGTACAACGGGTAGCTTGGCTGTAAGAAAGAAAAACGATTTACAGAAATTCTAAAAAATGATGGGATCTGAACCAGTCATTGTGCAATTAATTGCTGGGTGATGTAAGTTTACTCATCATTCATCCTCTGATGAGAGCACTCGTCATTGGCATGACGAGTTAACGCTTGGCAATGCGAAAGGTACAAATAAAATTAAGGAACTAAACTGCGGAAAAGACAATGGTCACTCGTTGGGTTTTGTGAACCTTTGAACCTGAATCATGGCTGGGTGTTAGGATAGTTACCTGTCTATCTGATGAATTAGGATGAATAGAATATACGAAGTCCTCTGTTGGCTTCTCAATTTGTCGACCAGAACGTCGTCTCACTTCTGCCCTACTGCTCTCCTAACCACTTCTCCCTTCTCAACTCCAATCCAAAAGTCAGTCCCCTCTCAGCTTGTCTCACCTCTATATCACTAGGTCATCGAGCTCTTCCTCCATGCCGAATCGTGTTTTTAATTGCCACTATGCAAACCGCCGACTCCATAGGCAGAAGAAACTACCTGTTTCCTGAATAGCTCAGGAGGCTTGCATAGCACAACACTGTGCATTGTTTACATGCCTCAGAGGCTGAGACAACTGAGAAAAACAAGTGAATGCCCTGGTCAACGTGAAGTATTCAGAGAGACTTTATAAAATAAACATATAATCTTAGGGATTGATACGAATTGCTTGTGTGTAAGTAAAGTACTATGCCCAGCGCCAATTTGAAATTTATGTGCAATAACAGGATAGTCACAAGTACAATTCATGGTTTTCCAGGACAAATTTTCCATTTTCATTACATTTCTTAGAATGATTCTGGCAAGATTATTTTAAAGGACGGATTCTAACAATTGAATAAACAAAATGTTATCACACTTTCGAAAATGTGGTTTAGGATTCAGACAAATTATTATAATTTCAGACTTAAAATGTACATAACATAATATCAAACTGGCCATTATAACAATCAACATAATTGAACATATTCATATGAAATACTTGCCCCCGATTATATTTTGAACACGCCTGTCATAGAAGTTCTCTTTTAATCTATATACGCTTCGATAAATGAATCATGCAGATAAAATATATGAATGTGTTAATTGCGTCAGTCAATATACTGAATTGTTTTTTCTTCTATCTTAAATTATAATGATAACAAGCTTCAGTTTGAGTTTTTGAGTCCACTTTATGCACAGATAGACAAATCTGGACAGGGTCACAGTTTAAAGTGGGATCCGAACCAATATATGCCTATTGATTACAAGGCGACGTTACCACTACGCCATCGGACAGGCTCCTGATTACAAGCACGTGGATGACGATGAGGAAAAAATTGCCGTCCAGGTTCATGCCCTGCAGAAATATGACCATGTGAATAGTGATAGCCTGAACCAATATTAATATGTAGAAATATGACTTACATAAATACTGTTGTATCCAAAGTACAGGCTTGATATTCCAACGTTGTGC
The DNA here is from genome assembly GCF_977018435.1 of Lepisma saccharinum. Lineage (NCBI taxonomy): Eukaryota > Metazoa > Arthropoda > Insecta > Zygentoma > Lepismatidae > Lepisma > Lepisma saccharinum. The sequence continues at coordinate 15,298,710 of NC_139244.1, read as the reverse complement.
TGAAATCCAGTGTGATCAGATCCGCTTCCGAGTACCTGGACGCTGGATATATGCAAAATAGAAACAAAGTGTTGAAGTTAGAAAGCTTTGCTATTATTACGCATGAACACTGAATTAACTACATTAAATATATTGTATCATTGTTTTCTAAGCAGTTTATTAGAAATAAGGATGGAAAATGGTTTAAGAGTAAAATATATTTGTCCACGTCCTTGTGAAAACATATACGTTGATATAGATTGATCGATAATTGATAAGTCAATAAATATAAAAGCCTAAATAAAAAAATGTTATGCATCAAGTCGATATATATAAATTGACGGTGTTTAGAAATTTATCGTTGTACTTACTCTGGTACATTCTCGTCTTCGGCTGATGGTGAGGTATGGAGCCACGTGTCGTAAACTGTTATCCTTCCTGCCTCAACTTCCTTTGGGTCGGGATTCGGGACTCTCTTGGCAGATTCGTACAAAAGATTCTTTAGAATTGGTGAAGCCGTCGCTTGAAGGGTGTAGGTCCCTGTCACAAAAAGGAAAATAAAGGTAAACTGTTTCTTACATACCTACCTATCTGTACATGCATGTATATAATTGGTGTGTGCGTTATGAACGAAATGTGTGCCATAATTAAAAGATACCGGTGATCTATGGTTAATTAACAGCGTTGGACTGGGCAGTTCTGGGACGCCTGAAGGTTATCTACTGGATCTGCTGCGCTGATAAAATTGAACCGATTTCTACAGATAAATCTAGCTCTATATAAACAAAATTGTCTTATTGTCACGTTGTTAAAATACTTCCAAACAAGTGTAATGAATATATTCAAAGAACGTCAAAATAGTACGGCGAAAAAAAACTTGAAAAAATGTCCGTTATAATTATATTCTTACCATTGTAGGGGATTGACTTTTGATAATCTGTCCCGAAAAGGAAAAGGCTTAGTAATGTAGAATTTTCTGAAATGTTTTTTAATTCTTTTGGAAACAAAAGAACTATTGTATGGACATAATGATAGCAAGATTCAGAATGACTGCTGCATCCCACTTTAAATTGTAGGTCCATAAAGTGAACTTAAAAACAAACTCAATCAAAACCAGAAAGGCTGTATTTGTCATTACAATGATTTATCTACACACAAAGAAAACACATCTCAAACTTCCCTTTAAGCACACATTAAATTCTTTAAGAATTCTCTACTTATAATTATTTTGCCTAAAAGTTCTTTTCCCATCCCAATTTCAGAAAAAGTGGTTAAATTACTGAATTAAAACACAGTAAAAAGAAAATTTACAACAGAACTTGAAACATGATACCTTGTGGTATTCAGATTAACAGAAATGCCGGAGCAAAAGTTTTATTCCCAGTCCGCCTCCTTTGATAACTCACCAAAAACGCCAAGGTCTAAATTCAAATAGGCGACCGCTCTAGCTTCCAGCACTTTCTTCATTTCCTCCACCCATTCCACGGAGCCAACAAGGCCATATTCCTCCGCCCCCCAGCTGCATAACACCAACGTACGACGGGGCCGCCAGCCTGAAACATATATATATTAAAGACATTCTATTCTCACAAACGTTACAACAAAGTAAACACGTTTGAGTTTTCACAATGCATTGACCTAACTGAATACACAGCTTAAATTCCAAGCAACTTGGCCGCCATCTTGAAATATGGCCGAAATGTTGGTCTACATTAAAAATCTTAAAATCTATCTAGTGGGTTGAGATAGAACACCCAGTGATTCCAATACCGAAGAAAATAGGAGTTTATGTATGCCATAGCTAACCACATGGAAATAGATTAATCAGCCTTACACTAAAGAGTAACCTAAATTAATGGTTTTTGAAAATGAAATCTTAAGAAGGTCATTTGGACCCAAAAAGTTGGGGGAACTGAACCCCCTCCCCCCGAAATCCAACAAATATCTAATTAAAATAGTGTAAAGTGATAATTAATTTTACTTCATTTGCAGGATAAGTGTAATAAGGTATAACATATTAAGATATTCATCTTCAGGGCTTCTATCCCTCACTTTTTCACCTCTAAATGGCAGCTTCTGATAAGGTATGAGGCCCCCAAAATAAAATACTGGCTGCAGGCAAAAGAGATAAAACAACATGGGAGTGGAGAAGGTTACACAAAACTGAACTGCTAGTTCATTCCCTTATATTATTAAAGTATTTATATCAAGAAGACTTCCTCATCCATTTTAGTCGGTGATAAACCTGTCCAAAGTGTAATCCCGTCCCATTTATCCTATATAATCTCAATATCAATTCATTTCTACATACATTAGGTGCAAAGTTACTTATATTTTGCTTTTCTATGATTCTGTGCCATGCCTTTCGATTTGATTGAATTGCTGTTAATTGGCGTCGCTTTTCTTACACTCTTGACTAATCGTGACGATGAAGATGGGTGATGATATGATGAAATTGATCAGAGGACACTCAAAGATGCCCAAACCGGGATTTGACCCTGCACTACTTTTGGTTAACAATATTAACTTAATGCTAGAAGCAATGGTCAGAAGTAACTACGTACAGTTATACAAAATGCAAAATCAATCTTGTAAGAATACGTGGAACATATCTGCAAGAAATAATACTATGTATAAGGGTAAGTAAATATATAATGGGCGCTGTTTCTTGGATTCCACCCCTCCTGGTACACACAGAAAACTAATGTATCATATCTATTGAGGCATGAGAAATGCATCGATTGATGCACTAGCGTGTGTTTATAGCCTCTGCGAAGAATTAGGCTTAGAGTTCGATGCATTTTTGTGTAGCCTATCGTAAAGGTAACACAAATGTACATCACATCATGCAAGTAAGTACTTCTTTCTGTTGAGATGCACTTTATTGTATCAATTGGTGCGTTTCTTATGCACTTTCCTGCATCTTTCTCGATGACGTCCCTATGCATTTGGTCTGAGCTACAGAATTTATGCATTTTCGTTTGTTTCAGATGATGCATTTACTTTTCTGGGTGTAGGCTCCGCACCACATAAGCACCCATACATTCTAGAGAGGTTGACTCCTTCAAATAAATATATATTTATTTACAAATTATATATATGAAAGAAAATACATAATTGAAACCCGATAGTACTACATCATAGTGAAATCAACAATGCATGTGAATGAATGAGTTGCAAAACAACGTACCTTGTGCTTTAAGTACTCCGAAACCCCTTGCAACCTCGTACAAGATGGAAGTTGCACTTGTTGGGTCTATGGCACCAAATATCCATGCGTCTCGGTGATTTCCAAGGATAACATAGCGATCTGCAAAAATGTTTATAGTTTTAGAATTAGTGTCGATGGTGAAGTTAAATTGGAATCAGTGAGTGGGGTCAAAGGTGGGCGAAATACTTAAGGTACTCTATCTTTCCTTCGTCTTCTCTTTCTTGGTTTATCTTCTTTTCTATAACTTCCTTCCTCATTTTCCCATATTCTTACTATCCTTTTCATTTTGTTTATCTCTTTATCTGTTTGTTTAACTCTGTCTTTGATTCATTCTCTTTATTCTTTCTTTATCCTGTTTCTCTTTCTACTTCTGTCTCTACTTTTCCCTTTTCTTTCTCTCTCTTTTGATCTTGCTCAGTGTTTCTCTCTACCTTTTTCTACTTTCTTCCTCTGTTACTTTATTTTTCCTTTTCTCCACCTTCCTCTGTTTCTCTTTTCCTTCTCTTTCTTTTAATATTCCCCTATTCATTTTTCTTTGTCTGTTTCTCTATTTCTCTTTTCTTTCTCTCTCTCTTTCCATGTTTTCTCTGTTTATCTATCACTTCCTTCTATTTCTGCCTCTTTCTTCTCTCTATCTCTATGTAAGGTGGGGGTGACGGGGGAATGATTTACAAATGTCTATAAATAGGGCCTACTATAATTTATTTTTAATGTTTTATTGGTTCGTTATTGTTGGACGAAGTTTCTGTGACTTACACTAGTTGAGAGGTTCCTCCGGGTTCTCCAGTCCAAAGCCTACAGGCAACTAAATCTAACACTATTGTTTCCTGATAGCTGATACAATGAAACGATGAAAACGTCCATTAGAGTTTGAACCATTAGATCTACATCCCTATCAGGTGGGAGAACAGCCACAGGCTAAACCTCGCCCTTCAATAAAGTAAATTTGAATTTGAATTTTAATCAGTATGAAAGACCCATAAAATGCCACCTAATCATATTTCATAAACACATACTCTCTAGAGCACCTGAAATAATTCGAGATTTTTTATGTTTAAGTTAGGTGTACATACGTGCTAATTCTTATGCATACCTGGCTCAACACTTCCTGTGATTGTTGCCACGACATTGTTGATGGTTGCTCTTTGGTTGGAAGTCCTGACCTCGAGTCTCAACTTCCACTCGGGGTCCACGAAGCCAGGGCCGATGGAGTAAGAAGCATTCAAAAGGCCCACCCACTCTGCTGGGGATGGATTCTCGCTTGACATATGTCTGGAAGTAACGACAGAACACGATTGGATAAGTGGCATAACAATGCACCAATCACCTATACTTCACACACGTAACGCTCAACAATATAAATTTGCAAAGATGTTTCATCGTGAGTATGTCTCTGATCCATAAAAAAAATTAAAAAGTCGCAACTTTACATATTGTATAAGCAGTACAGTCACAGACACGTCTGGATTATAACGATCCCATTGAAAGTAACTGGAATCGTTACATCCCTGAAGTGTCCGTGTCTGTACAATGGGACATTCTGTACTGATTTATGACAAACCTGGGTACTAGTCTTTTAAGTATGCTTATGTCAAGTTTATGACATTGTTAATGTGTCAATACACTTACTTGAGAATGTCTTCTGCATCACCATATCCAATTGGTTGAACAGGGATTCGAGTAATCATGGCGTCGTCTTCAGATATTCTGTAGGCATCATCTGAAAGACAAAGAATTCTATACATACTGTAATAGACAGAGGACTGCCAGACCACGGAAAACGAGACTAGCTACAGAGGACAAGTCTGCACGCCATAGGGGAGATAGGTAGAAACATGCAAGAAGCAACCGCTCGCTTTGTTGTGTTTGTAATGGCTCCCCCATATGAATTTTGTGACTAAGTGCATGAAATTTCAGTCTTATTTCAACAGCAGATGATTTTGACGAAAACTGTTTCCACACCAATTTTATGGACTCAACCAGTCATAGCAGTCGCGACTAAGTCAAACTGACAATATCGTATATACTGTAGCCCTGGAGCGCAAAATCACTCAATACACTAAATAATATACTACTAATTTAAAATATTTAATAATAAATATGTATGTCGTGTAATAATTCATGTGTGTGTGTGCAAATTAAGATCTCCCCCCCCCCCAGCGCACCAGTCTTCAATAATTACCCATCTTGACTATTGTTGTTTACAAGCAGACGCATATTTTCCTTACATTTTGTATCCTTGAAATGTGCCCGCGCTCTAATGTTATTCAATGGAATAACACAGAGCGTATTCAAGTACTATTGACATTTACAAACAAGCAAGCTCACATTCGTAATATGAAAAGTCATGTGTAGATTAACGTGAAGTTCATATCTTACCTGTAGATGGATAATGTGGTGTCAAAGGGTCACCGTTGAACAGAAGCAGAGTCCCGCTTTGAACCCCCGTCTCGGGTAGAAACTCCCCATTTGGGTAGACCTCTCCTACACCAGGAGGTGCATAGTCCAAAGGGTCGCTGAACAAAACAACCCCAAGTGCTCCTCTTTTCTCTGCTTGTTGAGCCTGCAAACAACAAAGTTAAGATAAGACAAATGTCGTAAATTACAATGTATCACAATTACAATAATATCATGGCCACCAGTGGCGTGTTATGTATACTTTCTTTAGTAGTCAGCCCTCCTCTTGCCATCTTTTCATGCCTTCCACGGTCTCTTTTAGGAATACTAGGCTAAAGGGTGGGTTATGAACCCCGCCAATTCCCACTTGGGCACGCCACTGATGGCCACCAACAGAAAATTTTCCTGGGGGGGTTACATTCGAAAAGTTCTACTGAAGTGGGATGTATTGGCGTAATGTTTACGTGTCATCATCAGAAGAAATAAGAGTATAAAAAGATACGGTAGAAAATGAGAGATAGGAAACGAAAGAAGCCACGCACACACAGACCGGACACCGATAAACGAACTAACTCTCTAGCCTTCTTAAACCCGAAGGTTCATGGCTGCAGCAATACAGGCCTTCCATCTGGCCCTATCTTGAGCAAGATATATATACTCTTTTCCATCCCTACCGATTTCCTTTAGGTCCATCTCATGTCCCTCCAGGCCCGTAGCCAGGAATTCTTAGTAGGAGAGGCAAAGTCAATCCTAGAGGAGGCAAATTTTTAATATATTGTGTTACATTGGCACATATAGCAGGGTACAGAGGGGCACTTGCCCACCTCCTTCAAAAGTGATAAGTGACAGGAAAGGGATGATATCTTGAAACTCCAACGAACAAAACAATTTCGAGCAACATCAAATAACAATATTTCGATAATGATCTTTCTGGACTGCCAAAGAATACAAATATAAAGTTTAACATAAATATGCTAATCTGGACTGTATCTACTTTATATTTACAGGTCAATAATGTTAATAGACGATTAATATGTGCCAACAGCTTTTGGCTTCTCTGTAGAACTGATTAAGAAGTCCTTTATAAATCGTGCTTCATAATGTTTCCCTCTAGTTTCCAGTAAGCAAGATTTTTACGCACAAAAGGAATCTAACGATTATCCAACAACACAATTGTCTTGTGTTATGCAAGAAAAATCGAATTAATTAAATAATAATGGTTACATATTATCTACACTTTAATGAATTGTGTAAAAATTTGTAATACATTTTTTTGTAGGCCTACTTGCTAAAACATTAAAACATGGGTCCCTTATACTACATAGGCCTCCCCGATGGCGCAGTGGTAGCGTTGTTGCCTTGTAATCAAGGGGTCCCGGGTTCGATACCCGGTGGAGGCTCAAGTGGTTAGGATCCCACTTTAAACTGTAGGTCCAGTCCCTATTAGCCTTACTGTGCATAAAGTGGACTTAAACAACAAATCAATCAATCAAACCTTATACTCCACCACGGATTCTATTTGCTTCAAATGAAAGACTCTTGCATCACGACAGACAATGTTTGCCTACTGGTTACGTTAACCATTTTCCAAAATATTGTGTTGTTGAAATACATGTGTTTGACACCCGACAAACAAATAGGAATCCCTTGATTGATCAATGACTTCTTGGATTACAGTGTCATCAATCATTAATATTTCATATCAAGTTTTATAGAGGGAAATGTTGTATCCTCTTTACATTATGAAAAAAAAAACCTTCCTTAATGACTATGGTACGAAACCGAACGATATAAGGGGCCTTCTTCGCCTTACCCCTTTCCGCGGCACGAGGTCTCTGGGCTTCTTATCGCCACCACATTTTGAGCAGAAGCGTACAAACCCCAAATATCAGTTTTTTTTACGCTGATACTGATTTTGCCAGTCACAGAATTGCTTAAGATATATGAATAAAATTAGGAGAATCCACTCCATAGCAGAAGAGTTGATATAATTATTTGTCAAAAATTAGGTTGTGCCTGAAGTACTTTAACAGACAACGTCTGCTACAGACACAATGTAATATTATAAATATAAGAAAATTAATAGAATATAATTTGAGAGGTTTTCAATCGTATTCATTTCATTGCAGTTTTTTTTCTACTTGTCATTATCTTGAACCTTTATTCATAGGATGCCGCCTGATAACACCGACAACTTTCACTTTCACAGTGTGTACAGGACATCAAGACAAGCAACTTTTCTCAGTCACTATTTGCTCGTCTAATTCTTCTTTCGATATATGGCATCTTCTGTCCATAATGTATGCATTCCCATTGATAGCTTCGCAGTTGCAAATGTCATTTATTTCTATACTGCCGTTTAAAATTCTGAGAGCAATATATAACATGCTATGGAAACGATATCATGGAAACGATATCATGCAAACAGTCAGGGTTAAAACTAGGGTTACCAGACGTCCGGTTTTTCCCGGACATGTCCTACATTTTAGCCTTATGTCTGGCGTCCGGGGGGGGGGATTTGAAAATGATCATAAATGTCCTACATTTTGAGTGTAACATAATATTAATTGTGAAAATTCGTGTTTCAGTTGAACAAAGAGAAATCATGCAAGTTACACGTATATGGACTGCACTCCCAAACTCAATGGATAAATTTATTTTGATTCTGCCAGAACAAGAACTGAAGGAATTGATGAACAAGCTTCTTGGGCCACATTCTGATGGTGTCACTGTTCAATGCCTGAGAAGATTTCTTGCCTTGGCATTTATACTGATGGAACAAGGTGTTTCCCATTCTTATTCAATATTTTGATTGTAACGCAGGAGGCATAGAGAACAAAGATGTTGAAATAAAAAATACTCAGGATGAAACTTCTGGAACAATTTCAAATATTTGTTTGCCATTCCAGGTCATAATGAGAGAGTACTCTCATTACCATCAGCACAACGGAATCATGGGAGATTTTTTTTTTCAAAAAGTCTGTAAAAAGTTTAGTATTGGGGTCCAGTATAATTTCAAAGAATTTGATTGTTCAATCTCTCATAAATATATTTTGACTACACCTGACATTCTGATAAAAATTGGCTCCTCTGAGAAGTACAAGTTAAAACATGTGTAGTGAGAAGTGTATTGTTTAGTATTGATTACAAATTTGGAAAATTTGCATTTAAGAATTCATTAAGAAATCATATTTTTTTTTAAAGTGAAAAGTGTAAACTTTACATTAACTTCTAACGTGTTCTGTAAATGTGTATTATTTATTGTGAATGTTTTGTGTCCTACATTTTGACTTAACGTCCTACATTTTGGGACATTATGTCCTACTTTCCCCTTGTAGCGATCTGGTAACCCTAGTTAAAACTTAACTTTCTCTTTATAAAATGGATATCATAACACACACCTATGTTGCTTATCATATTTGATGCGTTTGCATAGAGAAATGATTCATAAGATTTGAAATTGATATTTACACTCCATAAGATGCTTAGTGTAACCCGTATCAAACTACAATTTTTATCGGTTTCTAACCGAAATAATAAATGTGAAACACTGTCACATTTTCATCGTGTTTGATAATTATTTGAGCCACTAAGCTGTCTTACATCTTTCACTAGTCGACCTCCATGGTGGAATGGTTACATAACACGCTACGAAGCCAGGGGTTCCAGGTTCGAGCCTGGGCATGAACGTTCTTTGTGAGCAGAGGCGAAACCACAATTTTTTATCTGTAGAGGAGGTCAAGTACCAGGACAAATGTGCCAATAATAATAATAGTAATATAGTGCTGCTAGTGGTAGTAATAATAGTAGTATTAAAATACGTTATTATCGTCGTAAAGGGGGCAGAAGTTGGTGCTAAAGCATTTGTGTTTGAACAAATGATTTGAAATATTTTTTCAACACGTTCAATTTCATATTAGCTAATGATGGAAAACAAGCACACAAACTGTATTTTTGAAAGACAGAATATGCATGACGAACATTATTCTTTTTATACATATGAAACGTATAACTTTCATGTACAACATATATTTTACACATATGCAACATGGAGCGATGTAAAATAAGAAAATACATATGCAACATGTTAACGCTAAATTGTGTTTGTGTACGTATTCAAAGTTTCTTTAAAATATATATATTATTTAAATACATTACATGATCAATTCATCCGTCAAATTGTCTCTCAAATGTTCATGCATTTAAGCAGCAACAATCTGAAGTATATATCTGACCTTACTTCTCTCTCGGGTAATTTAAAATGCATTACAGAAAATAATCATATTGGGATCGAAGCGAGCAGGAAAATCTTTAGATCTAAATATTTGCAAAGTGCAAACAATATTGATTTAATAGAGCGCAAATAATTCCACGGCGTGCCATGGCATTCTCTTTAACATTTTTTTTTTCATTTAGATTGTTTTGGTTCCAAGGGCTGACCCCTCCCCCCCCCCTAGCTATGGCTCTGAACTTGGACTATAAGAATAGCAGAAATTGAGCTTGCGAGCAAGAAAATTTTACAAAATGTCCTTTTATTTGTATAAAATTTGTAATCGAGGGGGCAATTGCCCCCTGCAAGTGCCTTTAGCCGTCTGGAAGAAAAATGCAAGACACACTTGAAAACTAATTCCATCTTGAGTATCCATTTGCCCTGCTATTTTTAGATTCTGCTAGTCATGTTTCTTTACTTCAAAGTTTGCTCCCCCCCCCCTAGATTGGGCTTACGTCCAATGCCTCTGCCTCCCGCCCCTCTGTAGTTACAGCACTGTTTGTGAGTGTCTCTTCATCAATTTCACGTCATCAGTCATTGTCACGATTAGCTAGATGTGACAGAAAAGCAACGCTAAGTAACAAAAATTAAATATCCACTCCCTCTCTCTGTCACATGAATCGCTATTACCAAAAGGTAGACTTGGGAAACAAAAAATTATGCAGTTCAAACTTCATAGCAACACATCCAAGGAAAACATCCAAATACATTAGGCACATTTAATAATTCAAGACTACTCAAAATGTCACAACTGTTCTAGATACTCAAAATTGCGAAAACATTTCCCGAAGACTGAATCTGGAAGGGAATTTATCCCCCATCCTGATACGACATTATACGGAATCCCACACACCTTCATAAATCACAAAATCAACAAATGTGTTTGTTATGTTACTAGAGTAATACAGGATATAATTGTAAAGATTAGTGAGAATTCCAGGTAGGAATGTGTTCTGAATTTTTCACAGGGGGGGCAAAGCAGGCTCTCAGGGGGGCAGTTGCCCCTCTGCTCCCCTCTAGCTACGGGCCTGTGTCCCTCCATCTTCGTCTTGGTCTTCCTACAGGTCTCTTACCATCAGGTTTCCCAACAAGAATCCTGTAAACTCCTCTTTCCTCTCCCATTCGTGCCACATGACCTGCCCACCTAAGTCTTCTTGATTTAATTATTCTAATAATATCTGGACATGAATACAAATTATGCAGTTCTAAATTATGTAACCTTCTCCACTCACCTGTCTCCTCATCCCTTTTAGGTCCAAATATTTTCCTAAGGATCTTATTTTCAAATACGCTCAATTTATGTTCCTCTCTCAATGTAAGGGACCAAGTTTCACACCCATATAATACTACAGGCAAAATTACTGTTTTGTATATTAGGTATTAAACGAGAAGACAAAAAATTATGAAGAGAGAAGTAATATGCATTTCCTGAATTAAGGAAACGAAAATTCCGATAAACGAAAGGGAAGAGAAATTAAGAAGCGGGAGACAGAAATAAAGAGTAAAAAATAATCGAGACAGAAAGGTAGAAGTTGAAAATAGGAAAGGACATACAAGAAGCAAGAAAGAGAGAAGATGGAGAAATACAAATAACATAAGCAAAAGAGAGAGAGAGAGAGAGAGAGAGAGAGAGAAATGTAGAGAAATAAAAAGTAAGACAAACAGAAAAAGGAAATAAAGCACTAGGAGAGAGAAAGCAAGGGAAGGCGACACAGACGGAGGAGGAAAGAGAAATAAATAGGGAAGGTGTAAAGGGAGAGAGATAAAGAAGCGAGACAGAGAGAGAAAACGAAAGGAAAATGTAGAAGCGATTGACGATAGAAAAAGAGAGAAGGAAGAGTAATGAGAGAAGATGTGTAAGGAGAGGGAGAAAATATGAAATGAGAAAACTAGATGGAAACAGAAAAAGAAGTGATCAAGAAGATAGATAATAAAACTGAGAAAATATCAAAAGCTAGAAAGAAAAATACAAACAAATTAAAAGAGAAAATTGAAAAATAAAAGGAAGAACCAATGACCAGCCAATTTTTCCTTATTCAGGGAAAGCTCAAGTGACCTGATGCAAAAGTATGGCAATTGTGAATGATGCAGTGACAAGTAGTAAAAATTCCCGGGCTACAAATAAATTGCAGATAATTAATGGATACTTACGATATTTCCTCTGTACGTCTTTCCATATCTGGCCAACACAATCTTCCCTTCCACAGATATTCCTTGTGATTCCAGATACTCGAAATCTTCCTGAGAGCCATAATGCGCGTAGATAGGGTCTCCCTGTAAAGCATTCCACATAAGAAATATCGATTCAGTGCATGAGGTATATTGTTTTTTGCTCATAATGAGCTTTAAATACAATTTTGCCATGAAAGCACATATTTGGGTGGTTCACGACTTTTGACTCACCCTGTATCTACATATAATATATATTTTCATATTTAATATGCATTTTAGTAAGTCTACGTCTTTCAATTTCTTCATTTCCCAATTCCAGCGTGTTTTACTTAGAATTGTATAGATAATGATGTAAATGATAAGAAACTTTTGAAGACTTGAATCCAGGATCTTTAGTATCGCACCCTTTACTAACTCCTGGATCGTGAGGTTTGTAATATAGTAGTATTTCTTATATTTCCCATTAACACATTATACTGTTAATTAGATTTATTACATTATGTGATGTAATCGAACCTAATATATAATGCACTTTCAATGCAGCATTTGAATTTGCAAAATTTATTTTTACTCTAATATTTAAAATTCCAACTTGTTGGGATCACATACTAGTAAATAATAATGTGAATATCAATATCTTTGACAGCCATCAATTGACCCACAGCAGAAACTCTAGCGCCGCCACCGGCAAAGATTTACACTACATTCTTTTTCGGAGAAACAATTCTGGATGAACTGATCACTTTTGAGTTTTGGATAGCGTTCCCTGAAGAAATAACACGAAATCGTCCATACCTCAACAGTCCCAGTCCCGGAGTAGGCGTTGAAGGTGGTGGTGACAAGGTCACTGTTCTCCTCTGGAGCTCCCAGGGGTGGCTGTCGAAGTTGAGACACAAAGACTTCGGAGCCAGCTTCGTCCAGAATCACCACCTGCAAAGTATGTTCAACAACCAATTAGCAGCATAGGAGCAGATACGTGGGATTCATGAGTATTACCGTTCAAATTGTCCATCACCACGTTCGTGCACTTCATTTGACCCAATAAGAGCTTCAAGAATTAAAAGAAAACTCAAAAGAAGCTATTGACAACTTCTGCACCAGAAAACATAAAAATCCATTGCTTAAAAATACATAGGATGTAAAAGATAAATTAATGAAAATAGTAATGGACAATTTGCCAGGCAATACTAGTGGATCCCACTGTACAAGAACATATTACAGGAGTCAAATGAAAACCTTAAAAGGCCAGGCAGACTGTATACAGCTCAAATTTACATGAGGTATCAACCGTTATTTACAAAACGACATCAATGCTTAACACTAATCAAGTGAGCTTCAAAACGGCATTTTTGTTATTTTTACACACTTGCACCAGTGAAGGGTTTCTTGCCCTCTGTCAGCCTAAAACTTACAGACATTTTTCGGCGAATGGAAATTCAATATCTCTGTGCATACTTACCACACCAGGAAGTTTACTAATGGAGGAGAAGTTCGACAATGGACTCAGTTCGCAGGCAGATGGGAGGAAAGGCCGTCACAGTAGTTCATAAGTAAATGCACGTGGACCCCAACGACTTATTCTTATTAAAGTAAATAGACACTGATCTACATATGCAGCAAACTTGGGCAACCTTACATGCAAAAATCTACTACGTAGATAAGAAACAAAAACAAATTAAGGTTTTGACTTTCCCTTGTATATTGTTATTACTGTATGAAATATTACTTTACGTACTTCAACTGAGCTTTAATAAAGGCATTTCAACTCACCCTATTTGGATTTTCATTGTCTGGATACGATAGGAGGACATCGTAAGGGTATATCTTGACTGTATCAAACCCATTATCCAGAAAGTGTTGCTGAATTTGATCGGCCGTTTCAAGATCCTGTGGCGTCCCTGCCAAATGAGGCACGTACGTCAGGTTCCTAAAAGTATATGCAGAAAGAATGAATTGGAGGCATGAGAAGTACAAACATATTCCACAGCCGATCACAAAGTTTTCTTTCATTCATTATCGGCAGATCTGACCCTGAAGATCCGGTTCCCGTGGCTGCGATGCCAGGGGTCCCGGGTTCGAATCCCAGGCTGGGCATGGATGTTTGTGAGTGCCTATTCATCAACTTCATTATGTCATCACTCATCCCCATCTTCGCAAATTAGCCAAAAGTGGCACAAGAAGCTAAGTAAAATAAAGCAAATCAATCAATCTGACCCTGGAGAGAGAGTTTAATTGATGCGTGAATGGAATTTTGATCCCTGGCACAAAAGAAAAGTAACTACTCAGTTACTTTAAAAAAAAAATTAAAAACCACAACTGCATAGTGTAAATAGTTCTAGTTTCTAAATAAATGAATTCTTATTGTGTCATGGATATAATAAATTAACGCAACCTGAGTTTTCCCATAAAATATCCACATATTGAAGTGAAGCAAAAATTCACAAATTTATCTGTGAGGGGATATGTGGTTTGAAATTTCTTAATGCCAAAATACCAAAATATAACTGACTCCTGAAGATAGAATCCATAACTCTCTTTCTTACAAAAGTTGTAAACACTTCATCGTATACAGTATGCAATTGGTTAAAAGATGAAATCCTTCTCGAGGAACGTTTGCACTGAACATTCCGGTGAATGCCTTGATATTGATGAAAAAATTAATAGCTACTCATACACCCCTCTCAAATATAATAAATTGAAGCATTTTATTACTTATCAACACAAAACAAGGAAACACGTTCCTCCTTACCTCAAATAAACTCCTATATTATCGGCATCCATCTCTTCCAGAAAGGTGTCAATGACATCTGCATCGGCATTAAATTCCTTAACGATTGCAGACACTTTTTGGGGCTTTGGTCCATTACTAGAATCGTTTTGAATTCCAAATCTTCCTACTGCAAGACCTAAAAACAATAATCATCGTGATACTTTAATTATCCGTCACGATTAGTTAGTACAAAACTAACTAGGAGTTGACAATGAATTGGCCATTTAATAACTAGGAAATTATTAATTCGGATAGCATTTTTGGAATTTTGTGTTTTGATTTAACACTACGGGCGAGACAGGGCAGAGAATAGTTTGCCACTGTCACAATCATGGTCAACTCACACCCATACCCTGGCCAGGACTCAAAAACAGATCCTTCGAAGCCAAAATCGTGTTTCGAACACTCAGCGTATTCTGTCACCGAGGTAAACCATACTTGGAAATATAATAACTGTAACGTCAACAGGCTAATCCTTTAGGAGCCTACGAGACAAGAGTACGAAAAGGACAAGAATTGTTTATGTGCGTGGTGACATTTATTAAATCAGCAATGTCAACATGTAAAATACGTACATATTTTGATTAAAAGTTCGTCTAACTGCCAAGTTCTGTTGTCCGTTGGAGTGATCGCCTCCCGGCTCCTATCTGTGATCAAAAAATTGCGAGTTCAACTACAGGGAAAGATACATTAAGACGGATCAGATCCTGAGAAATTCCCACTTTCGATTAGCTTCTACACATAAATTATACTTTTCAAAACAAATAAACGGAACTGTATGGCCGAACAGCCAATTAGAGTCAAGGCCTCTCATGACCGAGTGCGCCAACGAAGATCAAATTTTAAACTCGGATCGGGAAGGGATCATTGGAAAATTCCATTGCACGAAGACGGTTCAACACTTGATCGCGATTTAGGAACATCAAAACGAGTTTATCTTCTGATCGGGGATTCGACACCGTTTTGGTAGCTGATCCTGGTTCACGATACTGACGCTTCGACCACTTCGACTGCAGGCAGTTGTTTGGAGTGGAAAGTCATATAAAGTGTGTGCAAACGCTAGAGATTTTGGGCGTACAATGCTGATAATTCGAGAACTGTGTAAAAACTGCCAAAATAATAATAATAATTACAATTTGTGGTTCTGTGGTGCAGAACACAAAACATATATAAATGGCATATATTACGTGCAAGTGCATTTGCAAGGTAAATTAGAACCGAACAATATTACGATATTGCTACATGGTGTTGGAAATATTTTTGTATAAATTTACGAAAATACATGTTACTGGCTATTTACACGACACAACAATATAAATACATAAGAATTAAGAAATGAAAAATTCAAATACCATAGACATCAGTAGCATCAAAATCGAATGCATTTCGTAAGACATTAAAGCGTTACGAGATAAGGTTCTGTCCCGTAGAAGAAGGTTCCCTGCTTTCTCCTTCTCCTTTAGTGTTGTGCCGTCAGTTCTTTTTTAATACTATTATTTTTCTACACTCTACTACATCCTTGTACTCGTTGACAAGGTTGATTAGTACATATCTCAAATTCAGATAAGTTTGCAGCCCGAATTACTTTCTACTCCTACATGTAGATACTTTAACACATGACACTACTCTATGCGGTTCTTGATTGTAATTTGTTTTAGCCAACCAATCAGGTATAGCCTTACAAATTAATCTCGGATCAGTTGAACGGAATCTCGTGAACGTCGTTTTTCGTTGGTGCAATGCAAATCTTTAAACCAAGTTATATTTAGTGGATTAAAATTGATCTCGTTCATTTAAACTTCGCAATAATCGGCGTTGGTACAGTGGGATCCATAAGTATTACCGTGCAAATTGTCCATCACCATGTTCGTGCACTTTATTTGACCCAATGAGAACTTCAAGAATTAAAAGAACACTCAAAACAAGCTGTTGACAACTTCTGCATCAACGTACATAAAAATCAATCGCTTAAAAACACGTACGATGTACGAAAAAAATATTGAAAATAGTCAAGGACAATTTGCACGGTAATACTCATGGATTCCACTGTACACGCGGCCATCAAACGGTCAGGGCATCGCCGGTGTTTTCCGGCTTTCGAAACCTGAGTCAGCTACCACTGATTTGGTGGCAATGATGGTATCAGCAAACTGATATCAAGCTATGATAAGTGATTGAATGGGTATGGCGAATATGTTGAAAAGTAGAGTAAGGTATGTAGTTTCTGTACCATTTATGTGTGTGTATATATATATATATATATATATCTGTATCTGTGTGTGTGTGTGTGTGTGTGTGTGTGTGTGTGTATTGGCACACATCATTTGTGTCGTTTGTGTTTTACACCTCCTTTTATTTCTGAATGATTATCTTAGTTCAGAGTTTGTTCTCACAGTGCTGGGTCAATATCGAAAGGTTTGTATTCTCACTGGGGATCGAATCAGGCACTGTTCACACCAAGAGCGCCCGCAGAGGGGCACCGAGAGGGGGGCATTTGGACGAGGGGGTGCAGTGAAAGACAGCAGATTAAGTGCCTATGCAAATAATCCTAGTGGTGAGGATGCTTTATGATAATTTTCTTAACTGGGGGAAAGAATCACTCCACGTTTCCCCCACTTTAAACACTACTGACTCCCTGTGAAAAAGAAATTTGCGGGCGGTCTTGGCTCACACCAAAGGCTAATTTAACTCACACGTTAAATGGGCACACAATTAATGTGGAGATACATCTGAAATCTACCTATCTTACACATCGTTCAACTTTAGTTAGTGTAATACATAAAACCAAATGCTAACGCTTGAAATTATATTTCTCGAGCGAAACCTAACATGGAATTATATTCTGACATGAATTTCTCTCCCCTAGTACTCCATCTCATTGAAAGTGAAGATACGATGTACACCAAGATATCTACAACATAAAACAAAATGATTGAAATTAAAGTATAGCTAACATACCGACAATGAATACGCAAATACCAGCCGAAAACCCCAACAGCATGGGATGGGCAACCATCTTGGTTAGCTATGTTCTTTCAACAATCACTCTTCTCCAAGTACTGGCCACCTATATCTCTTTGGCCTGTATTAGCAAATGTTGTAGCTAAGATGATTTGCAACAAGGTCGGTCTTCGCTGAGTAGAATTTTTTCGAGCAATTGATTGTAAACGATAACCATTTGTATGTTGAGTGTTGGGATGACACTGCAACTAGCTGATATGTATAATAAGTACAATGTCTTCTGATAATTATCTCACCTAGTAATCACTTGTTACCGGACTGAAGTGGGTGAGATTTTTTTTCAATGATTTGTGTCCTTCAAGCTACATTTCCTGGTCAGGTAATCAAGTCCAAACAAGGGCGGCTCAAGGTGGATTTTTGAAGCCTCTACTTTCCACCTCCAAATTGTACTGCCATGGTCCTTCTATTTTCCACCTTCGTCCAATATAAAGCATGAAATTGTTTTAAATTTTTCGGTTTTAATGACGAAGAATAGGCTTATTTTAAAAATGCTTAAAGTCTTACTGTTAAAGAACACATTCATTTCAGGTAGGTGTTTATTTAATACCTACATAATGAAATTGAAATAACAGTAATCTCTTAGCTTAAATTGCTACATGATTTTGAATATACTTATTATGTTATGCAGCAGTAACGCCAATTAATTCTTGTGAACAATGAATCCAACTCTTTTTATAGCCGCGCACTCGGTGGAGACACATAGTGGTTCAGATCCCACCTTCAACTGTGAGTCCAGTCCCGATTAGTCTTTTTGTGAGTGCACAAAGCAGACTTAAAAATATACTCAAACAAACAGACACGCCTATGTAATCAGAAATGAGGTTTTGGCGCTAATCAAGGTGGGGGAAGACGTTCCAGTTTAGCGCCCGCCTCCTCATATTTTTCTAGAGCCTCACTGGCCAAATTCCTACGGAAATTTTATCCTGAAATATTGTTTTCACGCAGTGAGATACTGAAACACGCTGTTCGAGATTTCGCTCAAATGCGAATCTAGATCAGTACCCAAGGTACTTAAAATATAAGCTTAGTATTTCTGTTTACAGAAACTGGAGCGTACGCAAGATAGGGAATGTTATTTGCCCGCCATCTTGAACAATGTTGCTGGACTTAGCTCAAAAGCTATTGTAGCTCAAATGTTCTAACATTCCTGTGAATATCACTCCTTTAATTGCAAGAAAAATTTGTCTAGTCGAGACAGTTAACGACATTACCGAAGAAGTGAGAATTCTTAAGTGTTGATGTTAAAACCACACTTGTTGCTTTCATGACATTGAAAGTCACCATTCCATTACGTCAATAGTGTCATAATATACAAGCACTGCAGATGACCGTCGTGACGTAACGGCTTATCGGCTCGACGATTACATCAATTAACAATTCATAATTATCTTATTAAGAACTATCGACCTTGGTTTAGTCTTTACCCTCAAGTGTAGGAAGACAATGGTGTTTTCTTGATAGAAAAAATATCGTCAGTAACGAAGTTGATTGTTTGTTTTGTGACTGCTGATAAAACGCTACACTTATGATTAGGGCTAGGAAATTGATCAAAAATCATATTTTTTTCTGAGTCTTGGAGACAATGCTAAACCTGATAGTAGTACAGTAGTCTGTATCCCTTCAGTTAGAACCAGAAAACATTGTTTTTATTTTGCCATCTTTTGCATTTTCTGGCCTTTTTGGGGAGGGGGTTAGGTCATTTTCCAATATTTCTTGCCTTTTTAGATTTATTTTTACTCGTTCCCTGTTGTTATGTGAATTTTACATGCGTTCTACATAACTTACAAGTAAAAATAAAGAGGTAGTTTAAATCACCAAACAACGAGTTATATCGATTTAACTCCTTTGTAATTTACGAAAATATCGCTTTCTTTTCAAGATCGAAAATTATATTTACGTCATTTTTCTTAAATGTTTAGGTCATTTTTTAATAATTTTAAAGTCATTCTATAGGTTATTTCTTTTTGGATTTGACAGGTGATGAACTTCCGAGCCCAATTTATGATCAACATTACATCCTGTCGGCTTCCCTGTAGCATGCTTTCGTGTTCGTAGAGTACTTCATGTTATCAGCCAGAAAAAACTAAATGTCAGTGGCAACAATGAATCTATAGTGATCCCCTCTATTTTTTTATCAATACCGGTATTTCGTTAAACATCGAGAGAAAACTTGATTATTGAAATTGGCAAATACTCCATTCTATATTACAGTATACTTTGCTCCGGGAGTCTATGACTTGAGAGGACTCGACCAATGAACGCGTCAGAGGGGACGGGATTTCGTTGAAGGGAAAAGCGACTGCATGTACCAGTCGTTGGCGGTATGTGCAAGTACTGCTTCATTTCGCCCACTCGCTTTCTCTCTCTACATACCGTTGTGCGCTACGGTGCTCAAGAGATTTCCGGTATATAGTATAATGACATGGTATTTTATACATATATTTGCCTTAGATTCGAAGAAATGCGGTATTTACAGTTCACGCCAGTTTGCGAGACCCTAAAGAAACGCAGATCTCTTTATGAAGTGCATCTTAAACTCTTGTTGCAAGTAAACCTAGAGCAGTGAGGAACTTCCTACAGTTCGTTTATACTTATTTCAAGTTCCGTACTTTTTAAGAGTTTAATGCACGTTATAAAATAATGGGTGCAGTGTAGGTTCACTACTCAACTGTGAAGAGTCAATCTGCTATCACTTGCTCGCTCCAGATCTGCTGCCCAAAGACTTTGCCTGCCGCTGAGGAAGGTTTCTCGTCATACTTCAGTCAGATGGGTGAGGAGGACCAGTGCAAGGGAGGGACGGGGTTGCCCAGTTTTACGAGACCGCGAGGAAGGTCCAGTAGTTTCCTCAATCAGTGATGCCAACCCTAGCATAATATTTCTAAATCTACCAAAATTTGAACTTCGTTGGCACTAGCACTCTGTGTTTGGCATAATGGGAAAATATATTATCATCTTTAAAAAAAGGGCATCTCTGGGAAACAGAAATTGAATTCAAATGAAGATATTTTGAGGAAATATATATATTTTTAAAATCTCCAGATCTTGTTTGTACTTCTCTAGCGGACTTGTTTGAAACAAAAGGAAGTATGCCGACCAAGGGACAAGCTTTTACAGGCCATGGTCCAATCACTTCTTTTCATCTTTTTGTAATCCTCGCCGATTTAACAAGTGAGGAATATTTTATAAAAGGAAATCGGTAGAAAGTTAGGGGTCACAAATAAAAAACGGCCGTCGCTACCAGTAGTCGAATTTTCTTCAACTTCTTTCAAGCACTTTTAGGAATCACATTATTAAATAATCGAAATTCCTAATGTTGCTTAACTATAATAAATAAACGCAGTTCACAGCTCCAAAATAGCTGCATAAATAAAACTTAAAACTACTACAGCCATCATAAAATGATAATGATAAATTAATAACAATTATATAATAACAATAAAAGACCCTATCATAATTTTTAGCGTAATCTAAGAGTTGAAACAGCACTTTTCCTTATCAGGAGGGTGGTATTGGCAGCTGTTCTCAATGCACATCTGAGAGGTAGGGAGGGCCTTCAGATACATTGCAAATGCAATGGCTAGCAGTGGCGATTCCTCCATGTAGAAAGTGAGGAAATTCCTACAGTTTCATTTATACGTATTTCCAGTTTTCTACTTTTTAAGAGTTTAATGAGCTTTATAAAATTTTGAGCGCAATCAAGGTTCGCTACTCGACTGTCAAGAGTCAATGTGCTAGCTATCACCCGCTATCATATATGCCTGCCGCTGAGGAACCTTTCTCGTCATCCTACAGGCAGGTGGGTGAGGGGCAGTGCAAGGGAGGGCGGGGGTACGCGGGGGGTTGCCCAGTTATACGGTCCGCGAGGAAGGTCCCGTGGGTTCCTCAACAGTGATGCCAACTCTAGCATAATGGTTCTCAACCTAGCAAAATTTAAACTTCATTGGCACCTAGCACTCTGTGTTTGGCATTATGGAAAATGCAACATCATCTCAAAAACGGGCGTCCCTGGGAAAAAGAGAAATTGAATTCTATTGAAGATATTTTGAGGAAGTATTTATTTTTAAGAAAATCTCCAGATCTTGTTTGTACTTCTCTAGCGGACTTGTTTCAAACAGAAGGAAATATGCCGACCAAGGGACAAGCTTTTACAGGTCCTGATCCATCCTCTTGTTTTCATCTTTTCTTTATCCTCCCCGATTTAACAAAGAAGGAACATTTCATAAAAGCAAATCGGTAGAAAGAGTTGGAGGTCACAAATAAAACAAACGGACGACGTTACCAGTCATGGAATTTTCTTTAACTTTTTTCAAGCACTATGCTAAACCCATTTTATGGAATGGTCGAAATTCCTAATGTTGCTTAACTACAATAAATAACGCAATTCACTCCAAACTAGCTAAATAAAGTTGAACTTAAAACTACTACAGTCATCAGAAAATTATAATAAATTAATAATAATTGTATAATAATAATAATAATAATAATAATAATAAACCCTAGCATAATTTTATCACATTTAGCGTAATTTATGAGTTGAAACAGCACCTTTTCTTATCAGGAGGTTGGTATTGGCAAAGCTGTCACCCATGACAGGCAGGGAGAACCTGCAGCCAACATTACAAATCCAATGGCTAATCCAAGGTACAGGCGATACATGTCACTGTGTAATTGAACGCATTTTCGAAAACTTTCCTCGGTCTGTTTACCATAACTTCCTACACCCCAAAATCTCCACGAGTCGCCACTGATGGCTAGTAAGGGTGTGCGGGATCCCGAAAAGTCGGGACCGGGATAGGGAAAAACATGTCCCGTCCCGACCCAAAAAATGCTGTCCCGCACACCCCTAATGGCTAGTATAAGGTGCAAGCGATACGTGTGACAGTGTAATTGAATGCATTTTTGAAAACTTATCTATGTTTGTTTACCATAACTTCCTAAACCCAAGAAAATCCACAAGTCGCCACTGCCCCAGAGAAATAAAAAAACACTAAGATGTTCACTCTAGTCAATCGCGTCCTCTTGTTGAAACATGATGGAAAACAACATCGTTATACATACCTGGGTCGTTATTCGACTAGATAAAGTTAGCAAAAGCAATTTGCCAATCCCGCTCAGCTCATTGAAAGTCTCAACCATAGACTTTATCTGTGGTTTCAAACTATCCATTGCTTATTTTGAAAACTGATTTGATCTTGAACTTGAAAATTCAAAGTTTCTTTTTGACATAAGAAAAGTTTACCCAAAAAATAAATATGGGCGGTTTTTCACCGGATGTTTACATTTCTGTTATTCCTTGGTGCTGGCGGGGACTGCACTTCCGGTTTTGAAAAGAATAACATTGCATTCAATGGTGTAAAGGCAGTGTCGTCGGAAAAGGCGACAATATTTGTATGGCTTTTGGTTTCAACATGAGATAGGGAACAAACAATTGTTCTCAGGTATCTATGCATCGTTTTCAGACAGACCCGATACGGAAAGATCAGTGGATTTAGGCAGCAAAGTGAAAATATTGGACACAAACACGAGCGAAAAGCCACATAAATGAGAATCTTATAGACTGATAGCTTTGTCTTCAGTACTGGGGAAATTTTTTGAAAAATTGATTCTAAAGAGAATAAGTTGGCATATAGAGGGACAAGAATTCTTTTCAAGGCTTCAAGTTGGATTTAGGAAGGGCATGGGGTGTACAGATGCCTTGGCAATGTTATCATCAAAAATTTATGATATAATGAAAAGGAAAAGTAGTCTTATTGCTGCATTCTTAGATATTAAAGGGGCATATGTAAATATAAATAAATTATTAAACATTCTACAAAATCTGAAAATACCTTATATGCATCTAAAAATAATTTGGAATCTATTAAAAAATCGTTGTTTATACTTTTACTTTCACAATAAAGTTACACAGGGAAGCCCTTTACATTTTAATATATATTTAATGGCTGAGCCAACATGGAAGAGAAAATAATAGAGATAAAGAAATTTCTTGAGAATAGGACTATGAATATATCGTCAGAAAAATCAAAGCTGATAATATTTAGCAAACAGGACCTTCAAAAAATGTGAATCAATACACAAAAAAGTTACACATACCCATAGGAAGTACAGTATAATATTTAGGAGTTGTATTTGATAATAAATTAACATGGAAACCTCATGTACAAATGTTAGTGAAAAGGCAGAAGTAATTTACAACATATTTCGTTCTATGGCTACTACGAAATGGGGAAGTCATCCAAGTACCATGATGAATTTTTACAAAAATTATTACAATCCAACAATAAAATATGGAATCGTAGACTTTAATACAGTTTCGGAACGTGTAATTCGACCTTTGGAAGTAATGCAGAGAAAAGTACTTCGGATATGTCTATGACTGATGAAGAGTACTCCAAATGTTGCGGTATACATGGAAGGATGCGAATGGAACTTAAGTTATAGGAAAAGAGAAATGTCCATTAAATATCTGTTTAAAACAGTGTCAGAAGTTAATCATCCGTTTAATGACATTCTATTCGACTTGGTTGAATTATATGATACAGGCAAAATTAACAACTGCGATGATATAGGATGGGTGAATTTATATAATGAGTACTATGAGGATCAAAAAAAAGGTAAAGTGTTCCCCTGTGCATAGCACTACGCCATGAAGGCGTATAGGGGGTGTGGGGGTAACGCCCCACACTTTCTTGATCCGGTCGTGAGTGGGGGTGATGTGATCAGCATCACGCCCCTGACCGCATTTACCCCGCCGGGGCCGCTTCCATCGTTAGAAAAGTTCCCGGATTTGAACCGGCCGGGGATCGAACCCGGGACCTTTAGCATGGTAGTCAGACGCGTTACCGACTGAGCCACCGCGGCCATGTGGATCATCAAAAATTATTGAAAGTAAGGAGTAAACCCATATATACTCTAGATTTTTCTGTTTGTAAATATAAATATATTTATTTTCCTGAACAATATACGAAATATGCTTACATGGAAAGAATGGAAGATGATTATTTTATATATACAGACGGATCAAAAAGTAGCCAAAATGTAGGATGTGCTGTTTATGATGTACGGAAGAAGGAATCAATTATGGTACATTTACCGGAAGATTTTTCCATTTTTACAGCTGAAGCTTATGCGATTTACCAAGCACTAATTTATACATATAGATTGTAAGAAAAAAAATATATTCATATTAACGGATTCCAAAAGTGTATTACATTCAATTCAGTCCAATTACGATTTATTATTTAAATGCTCCCCATACATTATAAACTGTGTAAAAACGTTACAAAATTTAAGGAGCAGGAGAAAGATAATTCATTTAACCTGGGTTAAAGCGCATTGTCAAAATTTAGGAAATGATATGGCAGATTTGTATGCAAAACAAGCTAGAGTAGTTCAACCTGTCCTGGAGCTAAAAACATGGTACACATACCTTCTACCAAGGGTTAAGAAAAGAAAAGGAAAACTGGAAGGAATGGTGCAAAGGTGAATTTCAAAATGCAGGCAATTTTTATCAGAGGATAGCTAATTTCAATAGTATCAGGCCTTGGTTTACAAAAGTTCAAGGAACAAGTCATTTTCAAAAAATTCGGATTGTTCAAAACCCAAACTGTACATGTGGCAATAAGGAAGATATGCACCATATCATATTTGAGTGTAATAGATACACACAAGAAAGAGAGACATTCTACAGAACTCTTATAAACTGTGCTATTCTTCTTCCTCAGTGTCTGGAAACTTTGATTTATGAACCTAACCTTACAGTTGGATATATAAGGTTATCTTTTTTTTTTTTTAGAAAATGTGGCTTAACAATTTAGCAGAAACTTATTTTTATTTATAGTTTTCTTTAATAATAATAATGTGCTAAAAAAACGTAAGTTTATGTACAGTACAAAGATAGATATGGGAAAAACTGCTAAGCGGTAATCCCAAATAAATGTAAATAAATAAATAACAGACATAATTTTCACTTGGTTAGTATTTCGAACCGAGTAATCAATGTAAAGTATGCATTAGATCGAAGAAATGAGTGAAAAAACAGGAACCAGGATATTTTTTCATATTATGCCATTTAATTCAAAGAATAAATGGTTCCACAGTTTTCAGAATTCGAAAAATTATAATTTTAGATGAGGTCACACAATATAAACTTTGTAATGTATTTTTTTCTAACTTCTAAAGTCCTTTCTTGAACGACACTTGCAAAAGTTAATAACAAAATGCAATAACTGTCCATTTCAGTGTAGTAACTATGAAATATAAAAGTATTAATGAAAAATAGTTGTACTGGATATTCATATTAATAAACAACAACAATAATAATAAAATTCGAATACAATTTATATAATTAGGTATATATTATTAGTGTATAACAATAATTTTAACCGTAGTAATTATTATAATTTCTTTTACTGTTCTGATCGCAGAATTTCAATGTTTATAATTAATGTAAGCTTCATTTCAACCTGGAGAAGTCTTTTCAAAACGAAACTGATGGTAGAAGATCAACATTGCCTTGAAAAATATTAATATTATCCCTTATATCTGCTCGGGAAATTGCCAATCTTTTCTAGATACCTTTGTCTCTCTATATCACTCAAAAATTTCAAGTGATCCATTTTGTTTTCGATCTCTTATAAGAAAATAAGCTTGGGGACGATCTGTATTCCACTTGTTTACATTGGAAAATTCGCCAAATCGGAAGTTCTTTCCCAGCCATCAATAATCGAATTGTCTGATCGATCATTTTTTGTTTCGCGATTAAAATTACCACCTGAGCGCCTGGTTGTCCAAACCAGTGCTGTATCATCTGCACGTCATGTAACTGGGGTTCTCGGAAAGTGATTGAAAATAAAGGAATTGAAATTGGCCTGTACTTGAAAAGCTGGGACAGGAGAAAATTGCGAATATATCGTTGCAGTTCTTTCTCGAAAGAGAAAGACTGGTTTAATAATAATATTCACGATTTCATAACTAGGCTATACTCACTGAAAAAGGACATCGTACTGAATGAAACAGTAACATTAACATGTCCACTTTTTTTCTGGTTACATTTGACATTAATTCAATCTCAAACTATTTTCATCTTCCGTCTTAATCGACTTGCATCTGTTCCAAATTTCACACATACGTAATACCGATAATACATGGACACATTGGGTAAGATGCTTCATGATTTTTCGAAAAAAAGCTTTATTTATAAAGTACAATTTAAAACTTTACTTTCATGGTAATATATATTTATCTCTTGAAAAATAAAGTAAGCAGACTCGTGCATTCTTCGTAATTTCCTTGCCGAATTACAGTGTTATATCCCCTATACCAATCTTCTGTCAATTACGATTTCCCTGATTTATTAACAAATTTAATTTTGTTGATTCCACGGAGTGGAAACACATTAAAACTTTTAATTTGTTCTGACCCATAAAACGATTTAGAGCAAAAAAAAACAACAACTGAACAGTAGACCTTACTCTCTCGCATATTCCCCATGCTTTAAACGACTTCAACACAACATATCCTACTTAGAGTACTTCCTGAAAATCCCACGAGATGGCATATCGGTTAATTTTAATCGCGAATAACCTCCATTACCATCCTCTCTCCTTTGGTACAGTTCCATTCCCTACATCTCTAATTGCCCTGCTCACGGATCCCATTCCTACCACTATATGGCTTCTTTATGGATATGCAAGAAGATGCAATTTGACGATCTAATAAACAGTATCTATATGTTATTTTTGTTTTGTTTTGTTTTCTAAATATATTTTGCAAAAAACTCAGAAAAATGACTAAAATCGACTTACAGTTGATAGGGTCAGAAAAATTAAGAAGAAGACTCCTTTTGCACGAATAAACAAATTCCATCTGTCTGCATGTCTGGCTGGAAATATTTCACTCATTATTGATATTACCATTATTTCAGTCATGGATATTTTGATCTATCATCGAATGTGATGGTGACGTCCATTAATGCAGAAGCATTTACAAATACGCCATTGTGTACCCAAAACGAAAAATGACAGGGTGTGCGGCTCCAAATTGTACCAACAGGCCAGAAAAAGGTTATCGTATGTTTAAAATTCCTCGTAATCCAGAACGAAGAAAGGAATGGATAAAATCCTGGAAAGGAAACGGTATTTGGAAACCAACATATCATGGAGCATTGTGCGAGGTATGAAATCTGATGTGTATTTTCTTTTTTTAAGCATAACGGTACGAATGTAGGAATCGTACTGTATGAACACACCTCAGAATATCTCACTTTATTTTATTATTAAAAAAATAACGTCTGAAACTAACAATTGTCATTATAATTCTCCAATTTTGATCGCATATAAATGTGGGAGTGGTGGTGAACATTTGGTTAGGTTTGTTATTTGTGAACTCGCACTTCTTACACGAGCAGCTAGGGACAGCATTAGCACCTTGCGAAATACATGCTAATAGCACCAAAATCTGGCCTGCCTAACATATCCACGTAGGCATATAACAGCATAAATAAGCATATAAATAGGTTTGGCGGCCCTGGTGCCCAATCAGCGTCGAATGACATGGGTGCCTGGGGGAAACCCTGGGGGGTAAAGGCGGTCAGGGGCGTGATACTGATCACATCACTCCAATCACGACAGGATCAAGAAAGTGTGGGGCGTTACCCCCACACCCCCTATACGCCTTCACGACGTCGTGCTAAGAACAGGGGAGCACTTTACTATTTTTTTTACCTTTTCATTTAAGCTATTTCTGCATACGTGGATAGGTTAGGCAGGTCAGTTTGGTGCTGTTATGTGTTTCCCAAGGTGCTAATGCTGTCCCTAGCTGCTCGTTTTCTTACTGGTTAATTAAATGGAAAAAAGTAAATTGTGTACACTTTGCTTTGATGTTTTGGTACTA
Organism: Lepisma saccharinum; assembly: GCF_977018435.1. Taxonomy (NCBI): domain Eukaryota; kingdom Metazoa; phylum Arthropoda; class Insecta; order Zygentoma; family Lepismatidae; genus Lepisma; species Lepisma saccharinum. Next base: position 15,269,997 of record NC_139244.1, on the reverse strand, counting down.
TTATAGTATAAGGGAAACACCTATAAATCATACTTTTTACATTGCTAACGTACTATTTTGGAATGCAGAACATTTCCTAAGGTGAAATAATGCATTTCTAACTACGATAAGGCTAGAGTCTAGTTTACGTCCTTCTTGCCCGTTTACGTCCTTCTTACGCACTCCTTCTTGCCCGTTTACAAAACCATGCTAGCAGACAGCCGGCGCTCAGGCATCCGTAGGGTAAGTAAGTTTTTCTTTTTACACTTTCTATCACTAACCATTCACGGGAACGAGGTATGCCTGCGAGGTTAAGTTAGGCCTGTTAGGTTAGGTTCCATTAGCACTCATTTCACCCCTAAATATGTTCATCATCGAAAAATGTCCTCCGTACGTTCAATCACGCATATTCAGACATCGGTTTTTATCGATTTTCTCCTCCAGGAAATTTTTCCTCGCCTTGGGATTTACTTTGTTGAATTCCTTATAAAATAACCTATCCAACGATATATGACACGTATTCCTTAGGAAAAGGACGTAAACTAGACTCTTACCGTGGGCGATACCGTACTGGTTCAGGGCGCGTTGTGCGAGTGTTTTGTCGATTTATGCAGTGTTGCAACCTCGTTCACCAGAAAATACCTACTTTCGTACCCGGATTTGTAATTATGCTAATACTTGCAAACCATTGATGTTAGCCCCAAAAACCATTTTCCTTAAGGTTAGGTAAGCATAGTTAAAAAAAAAAAAAAAAAATTAAAAATACTCGACACGTCATGTTCGAGTGAAAACAAGGTGAGGCTGAAACACTGACTATGGGGTTGCGTAATCTTAACACACGGAACATTGTACTCTCGTGCAGAAAGCAAATGGCGACAGCGTGTCGGACAGAGATTTTCGCAGAAAATGACATGTTTTCGCATTAAAATGGATCAAAACTAGATTCACGAACTTCCACAACGCAACAGAAAATTATTTCCGTAAGTACTTTCTCCAGTAAATTTGAAGAAATCCGTTTCCCTTATACTATAATGTTACCGATGTTTTTTTCAAAGGTGTACACTTTTACACTGGACCTTTGCTCCCTCCAAATGATGCTCTAACACCCAACAGAAAAGTATTGAACATCTACATTCTGTTGTTAACCTGTCCAGCAACTTGTTGCACGAGGATTTTGCATTCATTATAACAAATCAATGTTTATGTTCATAATTCATACAATTAAAATATTCTTATTTGTTTAAATTTGAGGTAATTATGGGATATAGCCCGAACACCTCTCACTCGTTTATTTCGTTCATTTTAGCATTGATACTTACCTATTCTGCATTGCGGAAGATTCTTGGAGGTGAAGTGATGCCTTTTTCCATAAAATAGTGTCAACTTTTCATATTACAAGTCATTATTTGTCTTCCTTGTTCTGCTTGGGTAACAGACAATATGGTGTGCACTCGTCATGGATCATTGCGCATCGTGCTTGTGTTTTGTCGATTTGAAGTGGGTATGCAGTGTTTCAACCTTCTTAACCGAAAAATACCTACTTTCGTGTTCATTATGTCATCACAAACCATTGACCGATAGCCCCAAAAAACCATTCACGATAGCCCCACAAACCATTGACGGGTAGCCCCAAAAACCATTCACGATAGCCCCAAAAATCATTCACGATAGCACCAAAAACTATTCACAATAGCCCCACGGACCATTTCTGGCAGGGTTAGGTTAGGTAAGCATAGTTAAAAAAAAGAAAAAAAATTCTCGTAAAAAAAGGCACGTTTGGAAACACTGGCGAGACTGTGTGACTTTCGACGCTTGCTTGATATTGTTTAATTTTCTTTAAAGAATAATTAAACATCATTTTGGCCCAATTCCCATTTACTCGATGCTAATTTCATCATTATTCATACACCATACATACATATTTTTTATTACTGATATTTTATTGTAATCAAAATTACATGTTCCATACCATTTTTGGCTCAAAAGCCACTGTAATGGTCAAAGGAATGCAAATAAATCAAATCAGACCAAACCTTTCACATGTCCTATATTACCATGTACAGTTGACTCGCGATTAACAGAGTTCCGATTAACCGAGGGAGTGGTTGGAATACATCGCACTTCATAACACACCCCTCTGTTTGTTTATGGAGTCTGCCCTGTTCGTTACATTGTTGGTGTATCTGATTGTTACGGTGGTGTTTAAGTCTGTGTAGGCCTATTCTAAGCAGAAAAAGTAATCTTCTCATTTATGTTGTACTAGTAATAAATAATTACTATACAGTTTTAAGTGTTGTTTCGTCATTTACGACCTATTAGCACATGATTTCCATATTATCAGAGTTTTTCCGTATCCGAGGTAATCTCGGTCCCAATTAGCTCGGATAATCGCGAGTCTATTGTACTGTTATTTGTACAAACCGGTAATCCTTGGACGCAAATAAACTAAACTAAACTTTCCATGTCATGATTTTGTTACACACATGCATATGCTATAGTGTAATGTATATGTGCTTCTTCTTGCATGTTCCATATACGTGTTTCATATGGGGGAGGCATGCATAAGCTATTTCCTAGGTAATAGACTAATACCGCCTACTTGAAACATTCACCAGTTATGCTAAATTCTGCATTACATTTTTTGTTCAGAGTAGAAATTTATTTACGGCTACAGGTATATGCAATTAAAATCAATTTGCTTTGCATATTCATTCCTGTTGTTTCTATGATATTGACAATTCATTGTTAATTCCAGGTATCTCATCACCCCTCAACCCCCTTAATCCACCTATTGAGTAGGTTAGCAGGTTTGATTTGATTATACTTTAACATTTCCACACTTTATTTTTCTTATTTTCATACTTCAAAACATAATTCCAGTAGGCAAAATTTATGACAACAACAACGTTTGCAAGCTGCTTGTCAGAATTAAATTTCTGCAGAATTACTGCTTTCCATGACTTCAAACTAACTGTACATTTTCAACAAATTTCGGACATTAATTGTCACTCATTTAAAAACATAAAAGCTAACCTCTGATACTTACATGCTTTCCTCCCCCTACAAAAAGGTAAAGTGTTCCCCTGTGCATAGCACCACGCCATGAAGGTGTATAGGGGGTGTGGGGGTAACGCCCCACACTTTCTTGATCTGGTCGTGAGTGGGATGATGTGATCAGCATCATGCCCCTGACCGCCTTTACCCCCCAGGGTTTCCCCCAGGTACCCATGTTATTCGATGCTGGGTGGATGCCGGGGCCGCTTCCATCGTTAGAAAAGTTCCCGGATTTGAACCGGCCGGGGATCGAACCCGGAACCTTTAGCATGGTAGTCAGACATGTTACCGACTGAGCCACCGCGGCCACTTACCCAAAAGTCAATTACTTTTTGGTTTGTCTTATTACCTTTACATGTGAAGTGAATATTATAAATGCGAGTGTTAAGCTAAACTATAGTGGCCTTACACACATGATCACGTACATTAACCCGTAAGGGTAAAAATTATCCAGTCGAGTTTGAAATATATTTTTTTATCACTTCTGGTAAGTGTCGGAGGCCACCCTTGTCTATACCTTTCCAGTGAACCCTTCCAAGTGTCAGGACCTTGAATTGGCTGTTAGTTAGTTTGTTAGTTCCACTCGCAGAGCCGTAGAAACACTGCCTGGTCACCAATGTACACTCATACGTTTCAGTTTGGTATTTCAAGAGGTTCTTTTTTTCTAATTTTTATCAATGTAAATGTTCAAAATTAATAACATTAGATTAATCAATGAAGGTATTACTATTTACAGTCTTCTTTTTTTCTCATCTTTTCTCAACTTTATCTTCACATAATGGAATAAAAATGTTCGAACTTAATAAAATTAGATTAAGATATTATGACATACTTTAAAACAATTAAAATTCGGACAAGCAATTTTGCTTGTGGGTAAATGTTATCCTTACATCCTAATGGAGACTGCGCATCCTGCTGGGTTAATTACCCTAATTATTTGGTCAGCAAAATTTTGGTTCTTGGTCTGTAAAAATCAGGTAATTGTTGTTTTTTTTTGTTTTTTTTTACAAAATTACAAAGAATCATTCCATTCTAAACCTAAAATTGAAATTTTTAAACTATTAATTTTGAAAACCTTATTTTGTAGACATTTTTGTCTGCATTATGCAGTGCAGCATTATGAAAGTTTATTAGAGGCATATTCATTTTGCAGGTGCATTTTGAGACTTCTCAATTTGAGTTGCACAGAGCCGATGGTCTAAAGAAGTTGAAACCAAATGCCGTACCTACAATCTTTGATCTGTCAGAACCTGTGCGAATGAAGAGAAAAAGAGTTTCAACAGTTCAGTATGAAGATTACAGCAGTGAGGTATGTAATGATATTTTGGGGAATATGATAGTAATACTAATACATTTTATGTTTTAGTGACTGCCAAATGAAACTGATTGATTGATTTGGTTTATTTACTTTGCTTTTCTGCCACTTTTAGCTTTCATTTCTCTTTTTTGGAACCCAGTTCTTACTAACCGTTTTGTGTGATCTTATAAGCAATAAAACTTCCATTTATCCTCCTGCTGTCTAGCCTAACGAGGACTTTACACAATAGATTTCTCTTGAGAGTTACAGACATAACTAATTCAAAAGGGGGGTGAAAAACAGCTTCACTAATATGTGTATCAGGATATCGTATTGTAACCTTTGCATATCACTCGATCAATGTATGCAATATTCACTAAACTGCTCAATTTTCAAAGAAAGAAATCTGTTGTTATATTTGAATTCATCGTAGTTGTGGCATTTTGTATATTTCAATATACCAGGACTTAATTTTCCTAAATTAGAGATAGATATTTGTTTTATTATTCTAGATCACAAAGACAGAGCACACTGACATATGGGAAGGAAATTCTGGCAGTGAAAGTGGAAGCTGTTCCAGAATTGAAGAAATTGCTCTAAAGGTAAGTAATTGTGTAAAATAAACATTTAGAAGTTATGTATAGTTCCGAACAAACTTACAGAAAGTTCTCATCCTCACAATCTTGATGAGGCATGTGGTCCTTCGATGTTACCAGTTCTTGTAGGAGACTGTTACATACCCAATGGGGCCAAATAATGTAAATAATGGAATAGAGATGGCAGCACCAGGTGTGCAAGATTAAGAATTAACATAATATATGTGAATAACTATATAAATAAGAATAAAACGAATGGGAAAGATGGAGAACAATAAAATCTACTATAAGAAGATAAAGAATAAATATAAAAGAAATAAATTTTTATATATATATATATATATATATATATATATATATATATGTATGTATGTATGTTCAATAAATCATACTAGTGATCATATGTAAATTGATCAGAAAACTAAAGAAGTCAAACCACCGATACAAATTTGTCTCTTTGAACAGATCTTGAATCTGATTTGATTTACCTTTCCAATAGTGGAAATTTTGTTTACACCAGTGGCGGCATGTTCCAGTCGATGACCCACGGCACCTTTGGTTGCACGTTTCAGTCGTTTGGCACCAAGTACACACTAGGTTGTACCTATTAAGGTTGGCACATTTGAATCGCAGCCGCAAGGAAGGAGATTAGTATTATTCCCAAAGCTTAAGGGAAAAGCTGGAAAAAGGATAAAGGAAGTCCAGATCCAGATCGTCCATTAAGAAGGAAGTCCAGATATAGGAATATACAAATAAAAAAAAAAAGAAATAATAAAATACATATAAATATAAAACTTGACTGTAAACAAGAATTACAAAAGAACGTAGCTTATCGTGTAAATATTCTTACTCCATGTATCCTGTGTTTAAATAATATATTCGTTTAAACGTCTCCATTGGAAGGCATCCTGTCTGGTTTCCTTGTCTACAAAGAACCCTACCCTGTAGATATTCTAGCTGAGGTTTAAGATTAAGATTTATGCACCTTGTACCAAATGGAGGTAGCAAGACCCACGTCAAAAGACCATGATAGTCTGTGGACCTTTGTGTGTAAAGTTCAGAGGAGGCAGCTGAAACACTGTTTCAAACCTAGCCCTCAAGTATGTTCGCTGTTCACTTGTTGAGAAAAGGAGATACTGCTAACAGTTTCAGATCTTACCCAACAAAAGAAGTTTCTTTAAGTTTGACCTGGACTGTATATCACTTATGCACAGTAAACATTTTTTTGCAAACATGTAGCAGTGCAAAATATATTCTGCGAGAATTCTGCAGATCAGAAAATTATGACTGAACCGATACCCATCCTGATATCCTTACAGATTTCCACCGATACCGATGCTTGGACATTGTAACAAATAAAAGTTGTTCAAATCAAAATATTGATAAATATTAGTGCGTGAGTGTTTCATTTCAATTATAAGCATCGCTTTACCAGAGTTTTCATTCAAAATATTCTGTTATTTAATCACAAAATAGTTTTTCACACAGTATTTGTGCAAAACAAATGGAAACTTCCAATATTGCATATGGCATTTTTGCTGCACCTTCAGAAGCCCAAATGCCATAAAAGTACCAGTAAATAAAATCCAACTGATGCTTTCCAATACCAATACAACTGGTATCAGCAGATACTGAAACATCGCCATCCGTATCGACTCTGCCCAAAATATTATTGTTATTATCTTTGTAATGTAGTAATAGATCTTAGATTGTTAATTGGTCCCTTTTTTCTTCCCTACCCATATTTCTCCATGTAGTTAGTTTTATGAGATTTTTCCATTTTTACAGGAGCTTGATGAATTATATTATTCAAATATACTCCATGAAGTGAAACGAGAAGCCTGCTCGGATTATAGTGACGTTGGTGATTCCACACCATATAAGGTAGGTGATCATATTTATATGTAAGTCATTCTCTGAACTCTTATTCTTTGTCAGTGTCCGGACACTGCAAAAATCTTAAATTCTGCACACCATTTCCCCTGAAGTGGTTGTTTTTGCACTTCTGAAATGAAAACTGCCAATATCTCCAAGAAATGTCTGGTCCTTATAGTATGAATATTTATCACTTCAAAGTTTTCCTGACTGTCTGGCACCCGTTAGATTCAGGACATAATTTCTCCAAGTCTGGATGGAAAATGTATTCCTAATCTAGGTACTATTTTTTTTTAGATCCTGCAGTAAGAGTCAGGGTTCTCCTAATATACTGTTACTGTAATTTTAAACTGTTGTTCATAGTATAAATGCAATACAAAACCGAGAAGTGCACAATAATATATACCTAGCTGGGCATGAAAAATGGAACTTCACAAAAATTAGATCCACTAGCATAACATACTAATATTGTATTATTCCTTTGCTTGACAAACAATAGCAATTCTTTTTGGCATGGGCTTCACAATTGTGTGGATATAGGCAACAATTGAAGCCACTGTCATCAGTTGCTTCAGAGTTAAGTGGTATTTTTTTGAGTACCATTTTTTTCCCCTAAGATTTAAAACCTGGGAATTTGACTGGCCAATTTGTGAGAGGTTCTCAGAATGCTCAGTATACAGATCATGGGGGTTCTAGAAGTTGTCCTGGTAGGCCGAGGTATCTAAAATATGTTCCTCCTTGAGATGTTGTTTGGTAATCTAGAATCTGAATTGGTTGCTTCGATCAAGTTCAGTCACCATTGCAGGTAATCTTAAGTCTTTCCATCTTGCAAGAAGAATGAAGGGCAATCACTAATATATGTTAGAACAATCTCTCAAAAGAATTAGAATATATGTTTTGAACCCAACTGAATTACCAGTAGTATGAGTTCTTCACAGTTATGCTGCATAAAGAAGAAAGTAGTTGTTCATTTCTATTGTATAATCTATACAAAATTTGTACAAAATAGTCTTACTTACGTGAGTGAGTATAGAATTTCAAAAGTACTTTTCGGGGTTCGACTGCCCCCTTCTTCAGATTCTTTTCCTTCTAGGCACAAATCATTTTATGCTGTGTCAAGAGTGTTAAAAGGATTAGGTTAAAAGGTTTGGTTGAAAAACACTTGTTAAAAACAGGTCACCATTAATTAAAACCCCCAGTTAAAAATCTTGCTATAAGGTGTTCCCCATTCTCCGTAAAACCTCATTTGCCTGGGATCCTGTTAAATTGACTAAACACATTCCCTTGTTCTGCTTGCTCTAACGGTCTATTCCTGACCGAGAAGTCATGAAGGTTAATTGGCCTCCTACACTTTTCAGCCCTCCCCTACTTGCGTCACCAATCCAACTCAACCTCCGTTGAGATAGAAGAAAAAAAACCTGAAGAAGGGGGCAGTCGAAATTCTATACTCGCTCACGTAAGACTATTTTGTATAGATTATATTATACAGTAACTTGCACAACACGTAAATATGTTATTCCTATTGTATGTGACTACATGTATTTATACAAGGACAAGTCAAAATGGTGTGTCCTGCTCACCTTGTAATGTGTCTAGTATGCTGGTTTCTGTTGGTTGTGAAGTGATATGGCATATAAGTTACAATAGTTTGAAGAAGAGCAATTATTTTAGTTAGTGGTGGAATGTATTTCTCATCATAGAATTTAACTTCACATACTTCAATTTGGTGTATTGTACACCCTCCCTACAACCTGGATCTTTCACTTCACGAGATGGAAGAAGCAACATAAGTATTGCATATTTTCACCTGATGCTGATGTGTAGGGGGCTGAAGGGGTCATATAAATTCTGAATCAACAGCCAAGGGACTTGTGGGAGAAATGTCTCAATGTTGTTGGTGAATTTTATTTTAATAAAGGTAACATTTTTTATCATAATGACTTTGGCTAAATTTTGTTTGGCTTGCCTTTATAGAATAGTGCCCTAGTTTTAATGTTTCTTCTTTTTTCAGCCTCAATGTGTCTCATATACTGAAACTGGTAGTGCTGCATCAAGAGGAGTGGCCAAAGAAAATAATTTTAAGAACCAGTCCGGAAATCAAGTAAATGCACTGAAAAAGGTACAAAAACAACGAAAGAAAACTATGGGTACTGCATCAAAGGAAGACTGTAATGATACACCAGTTTCAAGTTCCTCCTCACGAAGACCATTGAGGAAATCGGCACGGTTGTCATTGGAAAGATGGAGGAAAGTGTGTGGAGTTATGAACAGAAGAAAGCCGTTGGTATGTGTGACATTTTTATCTTTCTACCTTGTGTGCATGTAGTTGAGAGCTTGGAAAATAATAGAGAATTTGGTCAGTTATCCAAGAAAACCTCTGGGCCATTTGTCATTTACGTAGAGGTTTCACTACAATCAGAGTTGTAAATGAGTGAGATGGACATAGAGGAAGATGGGCAGAGACGCAACCAGGCACTTCTCTCTCAGGAAAAAGAAAATTAAACTGGAAAGCAGCATTCAGAGGTGGTAGTAACAAAATGAGACTTTTGAAGACTACAAATATCTTATGTTAGTAAAATGGTGGATAATATGCATATTCTCTTGGATGTTTTGTTCTGCATAAACATGGAATATTTATTGGTCGCATATAATTGGCAAATACATTTATATTTCTTTGACTTTCACTTCATTTTATTTTGGTTATAATGCCACCTTACATTAATATATTAACAGACTTGTTTTTTACCTTTGAGGCCTAAGAATGATACAATACTCTAGTGGTACCTAAAGGTGAAAATCTAGTTTTGAATCTTGAGAGAGAGCACCCCCTCCCCCTCTCTTTCTCTATAATAATACATGTATTACTGTTGTTTTGGGGTACAGACTTCGGAATTTTGACCTGTTAGTTAAATGGCCCTACAGAAGATTGTTTGATAAGGCAGGTTTATATAATAGTAGGGCTGAGTCTATGCTGATGTATCGGTATCTGAAAGTATCATTTGCAATTAACAATACCAGCTGATACTTTCAGACATTTTGGCCTTTTGCAGGCTCTGCATAAATGCTGCGCAACACTTTCGTGGAGTCTAATTATCCCAGAAATTGTTCAAAATTTTAAGTTCCTTTTTATTTTGCACGATTTTTATGTGAAAAAAAACTTAATTTGTGATTGCATAACATTACTTCAAATCTTTTAAAGTGCAAAATATGGTAAATTACACTTACACACATATCAATATAGATTTTGAACGACTTGTAATTATTACAATTTTCAAGAATCTCTATCAGTGGGAATCGGCTCATGTAATGTGCCTCCACTGGGTGTCGAACCTAGGATCCCTTGATTACAAAGTGGCAACATTACCACTATGCCATTGGGGAGGCCCTATTAGTAACTGACTTGGCGACATAGATTACATTTGCTACTTTTTGTTTATTTATTTTTTTGTAGTTAAATTGTTACAAAAGTACTTATTCTGCATTTTTCTTTCTCTTTAGATTCAGCCTGAAAGTGATCGCAACAAAGAAGATACAAACAGTAACTCTAAGCAGATGCATTGCTTTATATGCAACACGTTAGTAATGCATAAGAAGTGCATATATCTGGAAAGCCTTACAAAAACTGGAAAGGAGAACATGTGCAGCGTGCTTTCAAGATTGGTTCGAGCCATAAATGTTCCCGTGAATGAGGACGATGCAATCTGCCACTTATGTGCCGATTTCATAAATTATATAGACTATGTTCAAATAGAGATTCAGATAATAAAGAAAAGCATCGAAAATTGTGTGAAGAAGAAGCACGTTCTGAAAGAAAATACCTACATGAACCTGGCAAATGGAGTGAACTGTTTGTTTGATCAGTTTTTGAGAGATGGGTCAGGTACGTGTGCTAAAACACTGGATAATGATTTATAAGCTCTATTCTATTCTAAAGGTTCATACCTACAAGTGTAGTCTCTCTCTTTTGATGTTCATAATTTTCATTTTGGATTTGATATAGAATTGAATTGTTGCTTTAGGTCCACTTTATGCACAGAAAGGCTAATCAGGACTGGACCTACTGCTTAAAGTGGGATCCGAACCACTGTGCTATGTTCCTCCACCAGGTATCGAACCTGGGACACCTTGATTATAAGGCAATGACGTTACCACTATGTCATCGGGGAGGCTGGATTTGATAGAGATTTTTGCGAAAATGTGTTTTTGCAGTTGGGCACATATAATTGTTGTACATAATAACTTATAGGGATGGGCCGATACTGATATTCTACCAATCCGATATTAAATTCGCAAATGATCTTCGAAGAACCTGAATGTTCATTGACCTCTTTAATAAATGTGTGTTCGAAGTAACTGCAGTGCAAAAGAAGTTACATATTTAAACATTTACTTTTTAAAAAAAGTAGTGCATGGAGATTATCTATAAAAATTATATAACAAAATGACAGAATATTGCACTGAATTATAAAATATTTATCAGATTGGTAAAATAATCTGTAATTTTACCAATAAACCGATATGCCTATAAAGTATCCTTATGCAATAATCACTTCCATCTTGTCTGTCCGTTTTTGTCAGCTGTTTGTATTTCCAAAACTACCAGAGCAAGACATTTTTGATATATATATATATATATATATATATATATATATATATATATATATATATATTTATAAAGATTCCATGGTGCATTTGGAGCAAATTTGATTAACGATAAAAAAATTACTCCCTCTGTCCCATAATTATAGTCCGGTATGCCAAAATTGTGACTTTTTATTTATGTTCTTTTGGATACTTGATCGGCCAATTTGTACTGATCCTTGAGTAATAACGTTGTATGACTCATTCCCGTGTTTAATTTTCTTCTTCTGTATACACCAATGTCACAGTTTGCCTATCGGACAATTATTATGGGACAACAAACAAAAGTGTACCGGACAATAATTATGGGACAGAGGGAATAAAAAGAAGTCCAAACAGATATCAAATTACTACTCTGAAATTTTAAGATTTCATCTGCTTTATTCAATTTGTGTAATGCATTTAAAACACCATTAAAAATTAGTTAATAGTTTTTGTTTCCTTTCAGGCTTGGAAAAAGAAAATGTTATTGTCGCAAATAGTATCTTCAACTCAATCACAAAGGTAAGAAATTTAGATACTCTCCTTTATTTTTAATGCTACAGGAAGAGTGGGTATGCAAAGGGTGTTGCGTTAAATCAGTCCCAAATGTATGGGTCAGTTTTGATAGAGAGAAGGTTGCAAACAATGTGTAATAGTACTTAGATGCATACCATGAGTGTAGCAAATAAACATACCTTTGCAACCCTTCACAAATGCAAATACTAGTCCAACTTTTTTATATCAATCTATGGAAAGTTATTTTTAAAGCTTTGCTTTATTCTAGATATAACTTGTGGAACATGTATCTATGAATTCCAGTGGCGTGGCGTGGGATTTATAAAAGTGTTACCGGTTATCAGTAGGACATTTAAGGGAGGAGCCGTAAGACTTGGGCGCCTCCCCACCTCACCCCCTCACCCCCATGTCTTCCAAGTAGTTCGTATATTATTATTCTGGTACGACTGCAATTCGATACTAGATTTTGGTAAAGTTATTAATCAGGAAAAAAATGTTGGCTTAAGCACTGAAGTGAAATCGCAAACATTGGTTGTTGACATAATAAACATTAGCCTAATAAAGAAATACGTAATGTGATACTTACAGAAATATCTTCTATCACACAATTACACAGACTGTTCAGATAGGATGAACCCGCCACCTCGGAACTCGAAACAAGTTCCATTCCGCTTGTTAATTAATTGACAATACCCGAAAACAACACAAAGACGAAAGACACCACTCACAAAACTCGCACTGCACAGTCCCTCCCGCCAACAGTTGTTTACTTTTGTAACATGTGTAACCCCATCTTCCTTGCCCCCTCCCTTCTCAGCATCGGCGTTTCCCCAATAGCCAATATTTCCTTCGGAACCTTACACTGCAAGAATCCAGTTGTACTACTGTTGCCATCTTAGTTCTTTTGAAACCAGATTTGCTCAAATCACAAAACTTTTCGTTTCAAATAAGACGTACGTAGAGTAGATGTAGTCTTCATCTGTTTCCTAACTACTCCCACTCCCAGCTTTCGCTAAATCCACAGAAATTCCATTTCTGACAACACTACTATTTCGTATATTTTATGTCACTTGCTACCTTTAAGGCTTTCGCTGTATAGGATAATCGTGATGATGAGGATGCATGGTGAATTATTGAAATAAAATTATTTTTTTGTGTATGTAATTATTAATTTTTATAATTATGTAAGTAAAATAATAACAACAAACATTGAAATAACCATTTCTTGCTGAGGATTCGAACCTGCGACACCTGACACTTCAGAGCGTGCTAAGATAACAATCAGGAAATTATGCTTGTAAGTAATGTTTTCACCCAAAAACAGTTCTACCACCTCAAAAACATTGCTTCAATCCAAAATTATCGCATTCCTGCGACAATGCATGTCAATCTCAATCAGCCCTTTTATCAATTATCACAAATTTCTGTAACCGAAATAATATTCTATGTGTGAAATATAGAATTTTAGGTTGACATTTTTAGAAGGACAGCGGACCCCTTGACCATACATATCACTCTCCTCTCCTTCTCGCCCATGATGTCGAAAAAGGGACAAAGAGGACTTTCGTAATGGCTGATATTTAGTGTAAATACAAAATATCACTTGGTAGTTTGCTTTCCCCAGTGTGATGTGACTTTTCTTTATTTTTATTTGGCGTTTTATGTCCACTTTATGCACAGTAAGGCTAATCGGGACTGGAATTAGTTTAAAGTGGGATCAGAACCACTTGTGCCTCCACCCGGTATCGAACCCAGGACCTCTTGATTACAAGGTGGCAACGCTACCACTGCGCCATCGTTCCCCAGTGTGAGTAGACACCTTCAGAGTAAGATAGACCCGATTAGGCAACTTAGCTCTTTTCTGTCAATAGAATATGGCAACACTGATCTGTATCCGGTAAGGATCACCGGCAACTGTGGCGGTAAACAGGCATGGCAATAACCTGCCTCCTCCTCTCGCCGTTACAGTCTGCCGCGACGCAAAGTCTTCCTTGCGTGGGCTCAGGACCCCTTTCCTCATGTTGCCTGAGGAGGGTACCGGATCAGTCCTCCTCTTCACTTTTGCAGGTGTCAGAAAAAATGTCAGTCTGTAATATTTACTTTACGACAATATTACCAGTTTATGTATGTAATAATATTTTAAGACAGGTTCAATTCCTTATATTTTGCTGTTATCTGCGGTGCAGCTTTTCTTTTTCTTTGCTGCTATCAATCTAAAAATTATAATAAACTTATTGTGTTCAAATATAAAAATATAGAAGTATGAAATTTCAGGGTACATTATTATTCTTGAAAAATAATATGTTAGCAAAACCTTTGCATGAAGTTTACCACTGTATTTATATTTTCTAGTTACATTCATTCATTACTTTTAAAACACACAGAAAAGTAAATGATGTTACTTGAAAAAGTAGCTGCATTACAGATAAATTCATTACTTCCAAACGTTGGTGTAAAAATAATTTTTCAGCAGTCAAGTTTAGCACCCTGATCAATTTGCATAGAACTCACTTCCCATATAAAAATTGCAATATTTTAAAGTAAGAAAGAAAAATTTTGCTCCACAACTGGATCAACATTTGCACAATTCTGGAAAATGTTTAGAATTAAGGATGCAGCTATACTGATCAAGATAATTTTAACCATTAAAAGTTACTCACAATTGTTATACATAAAATGTTGGAATGTAACTGTTATAGTATTACAAATCACATTTTCTCCACACATTTTAGCATAGTTTCTTTTTTTTTTTTTTTACGTATTCTTTGCAAGTTCATGGTAATGGTGTTTCAATATTAGACTGGCTAATTTTCCTTTCTGTTGTCTCTGTGAAATATATATATATATATATATATATATATATATATATATATATTTATTTAATGTATCATTGACATGAGCCAATACTAATGCTAGTAGTACTTTGTGATTCCTGTAATAGATTTTGTAATATTGTAACAACTTGAGACAGTTCAGCATATTTATAAATTTTAATATGTAAATATTCCATTAGAACTAACCATATGATTCTGCCAATTTTTAAAAATATTCATAATTGCTATCATGTAGTCACAAAATCAAATTTTTCACATAGTGCTGAATGAATTAATGAAAATTACATATTTTGCATAAATTGCAGGATATTTAGACGTGAAATTGTTGAGCAGCCCTTTGCAGGTCCTATCAACCAGGTTAATTCCTTGTTAGCATCCAATGTTTCGGGTGAATACAAGAATTCAGTCTTTGATGATGAGAGAAATGTGTGTGCTCGAAACGTTGGATGTTAACATGGAAATAACCTGGCTCGTAACCCGAGAGCATTTGTTCCAATGTAGTAATGTATTTTTCATATACAATGCTATACTGGTATTTTTGTTTCAGAGTTCACCAACAAAAACTGTTACCAAATGCATATTTGATGAACCAGACACAGTCACGGATAATCAATCTCTTGCAAAGGAGGTGTTAGATACAAGTGAATGTGAAAGTTTAACGGATGGACATAATCAAGACGCACCCAGTGATGAACAAAATCGCAGTACAAACGTTCAGCCAGTGACGTGCCGCATCTGCTCATTTGAAACTGTCCACCAATCAGTTATGGTGTACCATCTGCGCAGACACATACAGGAAGAATTTTCATGTGATTTCTGTGGCATCAATATCCCACCTGTACAAAAGCTGGACACTGACTTTCACTTTAGCCAAACCATCAAAAATAGTCAGCCCGTATCGTGTGATGTAACCGAGAGTGAAAGCTGTGACATCAGTGTTAGTGAAAATGCAAATTCTGTAAATGCTGATGTAGCGATAGATGTTCCGAATGATTCGATGATTGTCGAAGGTGTAGACTATGTTTCTCAAGATAGTATAGATTCTGAAGCTGAAATGCACAACAGTATTGAATTACCACAAGATTTCGGAGAAGTGGAAACTAACATGGTAGAAACTGAACCTATAGTGAGCCTAGAAATTGACGAGCTTGATAACATTGTAAGTGTTAATGAACTAGATGAAGAGTTTTCTTCAGTGTGTGTTGCATCATCAGAATTCATAGATTATAATGAACTTAGTGGAAGGTCTAGTGAAAATAGTAATGTGGTAAGCTGACAGTTAACACACTGTTGCTTATAAAATTTTTAATTTCATTTTGAAACGTACATAACAGTACTGTGATATCAAGGATGTGACACAAGATCGTTTATCATCATTGTGTTGATTAAGGTGCTATTGCATAGAAATTACATGTAATTACAATAAACGTAACCTTATTGCCTCATAGCAATGTAGTACATACATGATTTTTATACATACCCCATCCATCCTCCTCTCTCAGTTAAGAGGTGAAGTAGGAATAAGGAAAGAAAATGAGAAATAATCTCTCACATTGAGAGACATGTTCCTCTCATGACGGAGAAATGAGAGAGAGAATTGTTTTTCTTTCTTTCTCATTCCCATCACCTGAGAAAGAGAGAAAATAGTTTTGTATACCCTTTTGTTCTCATCTCTCTCTTTCTATAAATCTTTATTTTTCTTTCTCTCTCGTAGAGAGGGAGGGAGAAATAGAGAAAGCATAAGAGGAAAAGGAAGGGTGAAAGTAGCTATTTATTTTACATTGCTCGTTATTCTTGGCTAATCGTGATGGAACTGATGAAGAGGCACTCCCACACCCATGCCAGGACTCAAATCTGAAAACCTTGGTAGCAAGATGGAAAGTCTACTACCAAGCCAGATAAACATTTTATTACATCCTTTTACAAGACCTTCCAGTTTTGCAAACCTTCGCCCACAAAGAAGACAGTTCTGTCAGAAAATAAAAAACAAATTGTTTAAGTTTACCACCTCCACTGCAGATTGAACCTAGGACCCCTTGATTACAAGGTGACAGAATTACCTACTATGACAGCACGGAGGCCCAGAAATAAAAGTGATTGCATCATGGATGTCCGGAAAGTGGGAGGCATGCCACTAGAAAAGGAATGTCAACATAAAATGATATTTGTTAAAAACACTAAAATAACAAACAAACAGCACGATGAAAAACACTTAGGACTTCTTCCGAGCTTTAGACTCCTTCACTGAGTCATCTTCAGGGCTGGTCAAGGGAAGACTGAGTGCATGCCGTTGTAGTTCTGCTGGAGTTACTTGATATGTCTGCCGGCAGATGTTGTTGCGGTCTTGCAGAGTTGGAAAGTCCTTGTATGTTTGGATTGTTGGCTAGGGGAGATGGATTTTGAAGTTTTACTGTGTTGTACCATGATGGACCACATAAATTGTTATTGAGGTTATTTGTGTCTTTGATCATGTGTACCCCTTCCTTAATATCCCGTTCTACTTTTCCTTTCGCCTGTGCAAGGAAGGAAATACAATCCTGTGGAAGTTGGTGGTTGGTTTCTATAATATGTTTGGATAAACCAGAAGAACTTTCTTTCCTGCGTATGTATCCTATGTGGTCGGCGAATCGATCTTTGATGGATCTTTTGCATTGTCCTATGTATTTTCAGTTGCATTCGCATTTGATGCTGTAGATGCCAGAGTTTGTTAATTGATCTTTGTCGTAAGTTTTGAAGCCTGCTTGGTTTTGTCCTATGGTTTTGCCAGATTTATATGCTATTTTGTACATATATATGCTATGGTACAAATGGTATCCCTAGCCTTCGTTTTCGGGAAGGTGGGTTCTGGCTTTTTTCCTTTTCTTTCACTTTTTGTAGGTTCTGGTCTATTACACTGGGACTGTAGCCATTGAGGGAGGCCTGTTGTCTTAGAATGTCCAATTCTTTTTGTAGCACTTGGTTGTTGGAACTTAAGTGCAAGGCTCTTCTGACGAAGTTCTTCCAGATGTTGTCTTTTTGGCCTGGTGGGTGGTTGGAATGTTTGTGTACGAATCGAGATACCGCCGCAGGTTTGCGGTTGTGAAACGATTGTTTTCTCTGAATATGGTGATGTCGAGGAAATTTTCTTTCTCTGTGGTAACTTGAATGGAGTCACATACCCGGTTCCAGCTGTTGACGTAATCTTCGAACTTTTCTTCATCTTGATATACACAGTGCGGCAATTTGAAATAGAGACTGGTGCTGTAAAAAATAAACAAGTCTTCATAGAAAGTTAGTTACCAGGGATCATTCAAAGTAGGACCCTCCTGCATCCACACATCGTAGCGCAATGCCTACCAGTGCATGGAATGATTGCTGAAATTCATTTTGTGTAACGCTGTTTAAAATCCATGTTGTGACCTTCTTGATTGTTGGTAACTTTTGAGTGCAGATTTTGGTTTAGGAAAAAAAAAATAATCACTTGGAGCCAGATTCAGTGAGTAGGCAGGGTGTGACAACATACAGAATCGATTTAGGGCCAGAAAGTTCTTCACAATCACAGTCTTGTGACTTGGGGCACTGTCATGAAGCAGATGCCAGCAGCCATCATCCTGATACTCGGTCCTCACACATGTTATTCCTTGTATCAAACATTTCAGTACCTCAAGATAAAATGCAGCAGTAACAGTCTGTCTCAAATTTCAGTCTTCAGTAATGATTGTCCTCACTTTCTCAACCAATTTTGGTGTTCTCACAGTCCCTGCTACACCTGGATGCTCGTGTTCAATTGACTCCCGTCCTTCACTGAAACGCCTGAGACATTCAAATACACGGGTACAGGATAAACAATTGCCCCTATAGACTTGCTACAACATGTGAAACATTTCCGCAGCAGTTTTACCCAAGAGCGCACAAAACTTGATGTTTGCTCTTTGTTCCATATTGAAATCACAACGCACTTTCACGACACGTGGCTTTGGGTACTGGTATGGAAGGGAATAAATCTTTGACATCTATGCTGCAAAGGTGAAGTTGGTTTGCATTTGGGATGCTTGCAATTTGTGTTTTGACGTCTCTGCTGTTGGCCACACAGTATTTGAAGGTGGGTTTCAATTCCTCCAGATTATTAAGTAGAGCTTTTGCATGTTTGTATCTAGGGTGGGAGTATCCTGCTATTATCGGGCATAGTGGCCATCCCTTTTTTTTTAAGCCCATATATGAAACTAAGTTTAGGTGCATTCATAATTAGTTTGTCGCCGGTTGGGAAAATTAGGGAGTTTTGTAAGTAAGATTTTGTCTCTGATGACTCTAGGGAGAGGGTTTCTTTTAACCTGCTTGTAGTTTTGTTTTGTAACAATGTTAATGATTTTTTCGGAATACGACGACGTTCATGTTACCCTTATCAGAGAGGATGCACCACAAGTTTTCTTTTTCTAACCATTTTTTGAAGTCCCTTAGTTACTGCCTAGTTTTATTGTATTTATGGTACCGAAATTTAAATTTATTGATCACATTTTGTCACTCTGAGCGAAACGCGTTTCTTTCTAAGGGGTCTTGAACCTTTTGGAGCCCAAAGTCATTTTCACAGGTAAACGCCCCTTGGTGCCAGAGACCATTTTGAGCAAAATGCAGAGTTTCAATTAAATGAGTGTAGATCGGAGGCTAATTGCCCTAGAGAGATGAATGATATACCGTTGTACACGGAATGAACCAGAGATTCAGACTATATAAAATTTATGCAAATTCGGCGTATATGTTGTGGGGGTAGGGAAGAACCCCAAAATTTTGGAAAAAATTGGGATTCCCCCCCCCCAGAAAAAAGTGCATGACAGTGTCGACATGCACATGGGAAAAAAAAAGTATATATGGACGGGGAGGTGGGAATCCCCCAAAAATCATTTTTTTTTAAAAAAATTGGGGTTTCCACACCCCACCGAAAAAAGGACATGAAAAGGTCAACATGCACATAGAAATTATCGGTGGCATGTAAGAAACAGAAATATATTTCCATCATCATCATATGACCATAGCTTCGGATTTCAGCGAAATGCAGGGTTACATTGAAAAAGCACGCCAATTATTGCAGCTACTTCCAAATTCTATTTTTAGACAATGCAGGGTAGCCAGCCACTTGTGAAACACTTGTGCTCAAGAACAAAGGCTTTTCTTCAGCGTGCCTCGAAATTCCATTCTTAGGATGCAGCTTCAACAACCCCTGTTCCCCCTTCCCCATACCTGCACGGAAAACATTCCTTTTGACCTTGGGTATGAAAAAACAAACTTCCTTCGAATGCAGTTTCCAAGGGGGAGGGAAACGCATTGCTTTAGAACAACAAAACCAGCCTTTCTTTGTCGGCAAATGAAAAAAGATGCAAAAAAGAAGTCTCCTTTTTCCTGCCATTTTCATGAAAAAAACAAACGTGCAGCAATCATTTCTGTTAAATACATGTGTTAACAACAATATGAAAAAAGAAAATCTGAATTCTAGCCAAAAATAGCGAAGTTATAACATAAAAACTATGACCTTGATAAAGCATCTCGATTGGGCACCAAAAAGTTAATGTGGCAAGCCACTTTTTCTATGGTGCAAATTGTTTCTTCGAGCCACGTATTTTGGTTGATATATTCGTAAATTTGCCACTTTTTCGAATACTTTAGTAAATTTGGGGGGATACTAATAGGTTGTTCACACACCTTTCCTAAGTGTTATTCATCGTGATGTAAGAAGTTTTCTACTGTCATATAAATTGATATCTTATACACACATGATTTCATTTGAGTAAGAAGTCTGTTAATTATTAGAAGATTATTACAGGAACACTATAATTTCAAACTGAAGGAGTGTTTTCTAAGGGCGCAACAATATTATGGGGCAAAGGATGCCTTGTTTGACCCCCACCCCCCTTCCGACATTGTTAACATATCATAGAATATGTCAAAGTGGTTTCATTAAAATCAGTTACATTAAGGAGTACTTTCAGGATGCCCTTAATGTTATTTGGAGACATACAGCAGTGGTGATGTAAACTTTGAAGAAAAATATTTATTTTCATTAAAATATTTCAGATATTCTGAAAAGGGATTCAAAATAGTTTAGTGTCAGTTTCTATTAGGTATTTGCAAAAAAAAAAAAAAGTTTATTGTTTCTTTCTAGTCACAGCAGCAACTGTGATATATATGTAAAGGAAAGGATTAATTTTTACCTACCACTGTTGTCTTGTGTTTCCATGCTGTTGACAAGATAATAAAATATGGGTTTGGTTCATATTTGTACTGTATTTTTTATTGTTCTGGTGACAACCACTATAAAAATATTATTGTCAGTACAAAGAGTCTGACTAATGTTACGTTTCACATGATGTTTTCAAGGACTGGCAATTTTCTTCATCAGATATTATTTCCTCATACCAGTCTTCAACTTTCACAATCACAGTTTCCACACTTTCCCCAGCATCAACATCTTCCATGTCATCTGAGCTTGTGAAGCTTTGAATTTCAAAATCTGTTCTTGTTCTTACTTTTACTTTCTCACTTATTACAACTGGTTGCAACTTGTTCACTATACTTGAAGTCCTTGATTCGGGAATATCTCTAACCACGTTTTCTGTTTCTAAAACACCTTCAGCTTCTTCACAAGGTTGCTGTATGGCAACCCCCTCTTTTGGGGCTTGATTTTGTCCATCTATTACATCATCTGGACCTTCTGTACCTTCAAGAGGTATTAAACTCCCATAGAAATCACAAAAATGATCCCTAGAACTGTGTTTCCGAAGATGATGAACCAGGCGAGATTTACGATCAGCTTTGTATGAGCACATGCTACACTTTAAAATATCTTTGTTCTCTGTCCTCTTAGATGCGTAACTATGAATTCTGGATATATCTACAGCTTTTGTATTTCTTAAATGGGTGCCACAGGCTTCATCATTGTACTCTGCGTTGCAGGATGTCCTTGTGGCATCATCATTTAAATTGTTCTGAAAATGTAGGAAAAAAACAATGATTTGCTATTACAGCCACAACATGAATTATGGAAATGAAATATATAAACTAATTTTAAATGCTTAGCCAGGGTGTTTACCGGTGTCGAAAACCTCGAAGTCAGGGAATTTACTGTTTCTGGAAAAGTCAACATTTTTTTAGTAGTACACTAAGAGTCGGATTTTCAACTAACAAAGGAAAAAGGACGAGCAAGAAATTTTTAATTTGTTGTGGACAAACTATACATCAGTTTGGTTATATTAAGTAATACCAGTAGTTACAGTAGAAATTGTATATTAAATACAAGAAAAGTTTATGCTTTAAACAATTTTCTTCTCAAAATCTATTAAAGAAAATGGATATTAGAATTTCCTACTTGGATGTTGCAATTTTTGGATTGTGTTTGGTAGAGTTTATGCAGATTTTATTAATTTTATTGTAATTATGTGTTATTTATACTATAACTGTTATGATTTTTTTATATAAAACAATCAATCCTGCCATTATCACATTTACATGTGAAGTGAATACTCTAACTTGGTTAAGTGGGATTCAAAATAAAGCTAAAATATGGTGACCTTACACACATACATGAATTAACCATAATAGCTTTGGTCTGGAAAAGTCCGGGAATTTTGTATTTACAAAATTGTTTAAAAAAAAAAAAAAGATCGAAGTAAAATAATTCAAATCAATCCATAATTACTAACTGAATTCCCCTGCAAAGATACAGTGCAAGGCCTTCAGACACTGCTGCAAAACAAGTAACTGGGGATGCATGCTTATGGTGAATAGAGTATCAAAATTTCAAAACAAAAATTGAGTCCATGTCAGGATAAACAGCAGTATATAAAATGGCATTTTGGTGTCAAAAAGTTGAATAAAATCCCCAACTTGATTTTACAAATATACTTCACGCACACAACAAAAATTTCCATTCTAATAACTAGGGAAAGGAACTTTAGGTAAATAAATGTTTTTTCTGCGATAAGATAGAGACCCTCATTTTTGCCAAAATTCTTATCATAGCCTTATATGTCAACACAGCAAATTTTATTTTACATAAAAACACATATTTTCCAGTTTTCCGTATGTAAATACATATTTTGCGAATTTTCATTTTAAATACATAAAATCGCTCGTTGACTTCATCTACCTCGAAATCCTCCAAGGAAAAATGTTTATTCTCCGCACCTCTTTCATATCGAGAGTGCTAGGTTTGTTTTGTCTTTGAAAACGCTCGCTGGCAGACTTCTGGCACCTCGCCTACGATCCTATCGGGAGAAAATAGCTGTAAGTAGCTGGGGCTGGCTACACGTAACGATAGCAAGGCTTTTTAATGAAGCAATGCAGCTATTGTGGCCAGAAGACATAAAATTTGACAATGTTCTTCTCTTGACAGATGCTGCAGCTTACATGCAGTGGTCTTGCCGTTACCTACCCCAAAATGGTGCACGTTACATGTGTGGCGCATGCGTTGCATAGAATATGTGAAAAGATAAGAGCTCTTTATCCCAATGTCGATAAACTGGTTTCAAATGGGAAGAAAGTTTTTATCAAGTCGCCTAGAAGAATAGACATTTTTAAACAAAAATGTCCTGAGGTTCCCCTTCCCCCTACACCTGTAGTTACGCGATGCAGATGTTATGGCCAGAACTTTGAAAAAAATTGTATCTGTTGTAAATGATCTCGACAAAGAAGAATTCTGCAAGCACTGTTGATGGAGCCCTCCTTAAAAGTCGAATTGGCATACATCTCAACAAACCTGTCCATTCTCTCTAATTCCATATGAAAGCTTGAATTGTCCGCAAACACTTTGGCAGCTTCCATTGGTGAAGTCCGTATAGTAGAAACGAAACTGAAAGAACTCACTGGATCTAAATGTCTAAATGTACAGAATTTTTGGGTAAAAACCAAGGTTTTCAAACATTGTGCCAAATTGCATGTGTTTTGGAAGGAGGTGAAGTAGAGGAAGAGGAAGCTTTGGAAAACTTCAGCGTTAGTGACATTTCGTGTTTCAAATATGCAAGAATTGTTTCTTGTGACGTGGAGCCATCTTTCTCACAATATAAGATGCTTTTTACAGATAATCGTCACAGATTTACAATGGAGAATTTGGAAAGAACTATGGTGATCCACTGCAACTCTTCCAAAAAATAGCTCGCTAAGAGGTAATCATTTAGAAACTAATTTCAGGTGTTTAAAATGCATGTTATAGTTTGTTTTTGTTACCAAATGTTTTTATTTTTGTCACATATTTTCCTGTTTTTATCACATATTTTCAACATTTATGACACATAAAAAATAAATATTTCTGAGTTTTTTAGCACATAAAGTTCCGTTCCCTACTAATAACACATGTTTGACCTTTGCATATATAAAGGGTGACCCTTTCTAAGAGACCCAAATGTCACCTTACTCCCACATAGTACACCCTGAACTGCATTGTTGCAGACTAACAAAGGCTCTGCTAGTATAATCCTGTGGGGTTTGTGTTGTGTCCCTTCATCCATTTTTATCTGTAAGGGTACAAGGGGTGACATTCTGGTAAGGCATCTAAAAAGTCAACCTCCCTTCTTCGTAATACATCCCGGTAACTGCTTCTAGCAGGCCAATGAGGCTACCTGGATAATCATCTGTGGATTTGTGTCTGTCCTTATGTATGCTGAGTGCCCCTTTACAGCCTGTTTTCAATAGGTAACAATATTTTAGTCCTCAAGAGATAGTAGTTTTGGTTCTTTTTAGTAATGAATAGAGCCCGGATTTGTAAGCGAAATGCATATTCTTTTCCAGACTTCTAATGGTAAGGAGAAAGGTTATACTTCGTATTACATACCTTGGCGAGCTATTTAACTAAGGTTGAAAGTGCTTATAAATGCTTATTTCTGCAGGAAACGGTTATGCTTGCTTATTTATTTTATGATTTTGGTTTAAAATAGCATATTTTACCCAAATCTGTCATATTTCAATCCTATTTCAATCACACAACGGCATTGGGATGACAAGATCAATGCTTCTAAATAGCTGCACGGGAGAAACGGCATCCAAGAAAAGATACAGTGCATCCAAAATCATTTTTCCAAATCACCTGATATTATAATACAGTTGAAAGCTCGAAATAATCCATTGCAACATTCGCTTTCTCTTATTGATGAAATTTCAGTAACGTTGCCTTCAGAAACTCACGGGGTTGCTAAAATTGAGTCCGACAAGCTCAGTCAGTATTACTGAAAAATCCCAGTTACAAGACACTGTGTCAAATTTATAAAAATATTTCTGGTGAAGAAACAAAACATTGAAGAGGAATTCACCGAAGAAGAACTGTGGTGTTTTTCACATGTGCCTGTGATGTCATGCTACATGGAAAGAACATTTTCACTGTACAAATCATTCTTCACTGACAGACACAGGAGCTTCACACAAGAAAATCTCAGGATGACCTTCCTTACATACTTTAACAGCTTTGAATAAGGTAAGAGATCTAATAAACAAATGCTTTTTCAGATTTTCCTGTATTCGTTTATGCTTATTTTGGTGCTTATAAATCCGGGCCCTAGTAATGAATGACTGGTTTTAAAAATTGAGTTAGAAAGTTTTTACACACCTATTTTATTTTCTTATTACGGTGCTCCTCAATTTTGTTTTAGTTAAGAGGCTTATAGGACCTCCCTGATGGTGCAGTGGTAGCATTGTAATCAAGGGTTCTCGGGTTCGATACCTGGTGGAGGCACATAGTTGTTCAGATTCCACTTTAAACTATAGGTCCGGTCCCAATTAGCCTTACTGTGCATACAATGGACTTAAAATGCCAAATCACCCAAGTTAAGGGGCTTATCATGTCAGGCAAAAATAACCTATGTGCTAAAATGCCCATAATTTAAACATCATTCATCATTCATCCTCACTTTCGTAAAAATCGAGCGAAAAATGCAGGCTCAGCCAGGCATACTGTGCCATTGCTCTACCAACTGAGCTACTGAGAAACTAGACACTGTCTGTGTCACCAGCATTTCAAAGGCAACAGATCCCGTTGCTGCTACTACCTGCTCTGCACAGGTAAAACAGCTGTAGTGAGAAATCAGAGGAAGCCACGGATGGCCCGGTAGCTCAGTTGGTAGAGAAATGAGACCCTATTTTGAGTCCTGTGCATGCCAAATTGTAAGGTAATCCTCATCTTCATGATTAGCCCAAAATTGGCAAAAAAGTGAAGTGAAATATAAATCAAGCAATCAATATGAAATGCAAGGATGTATAAATCCCAATATTTTTCAGGTTCCATGGTGTCTGACAGTAAAGTTGTGACAAAAATGTTCTTTTTTTGGGAGGGAGCGATAATGTATAAATTTCACCTCCCTTTAAAGGCCCATCATTGGGGGGTGGGGGCTGATCTCACCTTTCTATGGAAAATAGTTGTCCTACAATTTTTTTCGTACATTTAAAAAATGCACACTTGGAAAAGCCCCCATCTGTAAAGGTTACCATCCACTAAAGGTTAAACTTGTATTAACTTTGACAGAGCACCACATGTGTGATCCATTAAGCAAAGAAATTGTCAAGTCAATATACACAAATACATCTTAGTGGTGAAACAAGTTTTCGGTATAATTATGAAAAATAATTCATACTTTTATGATACTGTTAAAAAATACTTACACACTGGTATTCCTCTTCTGTTTCATTTTGTATGGTACTATCTAAAACAAAGAAAATGCCTATGACATGCACATTCGAATTACTAGAATCGACTAATCTAATATAATCAACATTAATAGTTTTTTTAAAAAAATAACCAACAAAATCATTAAAGTAAATTCACATTCACCACATTGCCAAGATTGAAATGATTGTGGATGTCTATGGAGAATGTTACATACATTTTCTTTAACATGGATCATTAGCCTGCCGTTGGTCGACATGTTAGCACTGCGCTAACATTGAAATTCATCTGCTTATATATCTATTGTAAAATACGAAAGCTCTGCCAGATGCAGTCTTTTGTTTTATTACAGTTGGGAAAATGGAATAGAGTGGAGCATTCCCTTCCGTTATTAGGAGCTGTGCAGTGATCTTGTCAGCAAATTGTCAAAATGTTAGAGTGACGCTCACATGTCGACCAACTGAGCGAGTTTTTTTATTTTTCAGCGATGCGCAAAATCGTGAAATGGGAAAAAAAGATGCAATTTTGAACATTCTGCACATAACTACACCCCCAATGATGAAATATGCATGAGTTTTATTCGCGAAGTAATGCGAAATGTGTGCTTTTCCATGAAATAACCGTGAAATATCATCAAATTAAGTAGAAAACACGCAAAAACCGGCAATCGAGGTTGTGCGCTCAAACTGTCGATTTGTAACGAAACATTTGCCTAAAGTTTCCTACCACTTGCAGTTGAAGAACGTTTTATCTTCGATCACATCAGGAAGACACTGCAAATTGGGATTTCCCATGCACATAATCTCAGTTCGAAAACTTCGCTCCCTGTCGAGCTGCATTCTACTCAACTTCCAGTTTCATTGAACTTGCTAGCTGTAGCAGCGATAAGATTAGTCTGTTCCTGCACATCAAGGGAAACAATGGTGTCATTTGTGTTCAGTCATGAATGAATTTTGTTTATCATCATGTGATTTTCAACATGTGTTTGTGTATGTGCAGTAGTGATTATTTTATTTGTTGGACAGCAAGGATATCCTTTAAATACATACAATGAATAAATCACTTTGAGATATGCAATTTAGAAATGAAGTGATTTTGTGTTGATGTTTTCTTTTTGTGTTGATGTTTTCTTTTTAGTTGGACAGCTAAGTACTTGTGTATGTGTACAGTATATAAAAATGAAGTAGTTTATCAATTTATAGCTCTTTTGTATGTTGTTTCCTCTCATAACGAAAAAGTGTGTGCCAATTTTTTTTTCCACCGCTGGTATATACCGCTGATCTAACATTTTATTTACCGCTCTCTTCACTTTTTATTTACCATAAATTTGTCTTCCTAATGATGGACAATACTCATATATTGCAATGGTTAATGGACGATAGAAACTATGAAAGTATACGGGAGGAGCAGTGTGATATTCTTGATTCAGAAGATAGTGATGTGGAGCAGCCAGGCATAAGTGATCATGACAGCAGCAGTGAAGTATCAGCCATCGAAAATGACCATCAAACTCAAGAAATTTTTGTTCATGGACCGCAGTACACTTGATGTGACGAAACAACAATGTGGTATATTCACATAATGAATAAAAAAATGACATTGAGAAGCAAAAAAGATAAACGAAATTTGAAAAAATGGAGGTGATAAAGTCATTCTAACATGTCGACCAACACTGAGTTAAAATACAAGAAATAAATATTTATACCAAAACTATGCTTGTGTAACTTCTACTTTAACAGCATGTAAAAATGTCCCAAAGAGAAATTGTACCTGGACCTATTAATTAAAAGATAACAAGAATTAGCCACTGTGCCATCAGGCATGTTCTAGGTGATTCATGCAATAGTCAAGTGTAGATATATTTAATTCCATAACTCTTTGTTAAAACACTTGTAAAAAATAAATAGAACCCCATAATGTAGATGAGATGTGCGAATTTTTGTCCTGGATAAGATGTATAGCAAGGAAGTTCTTTTGACAAATAATGTAACACCATTGGTTATGTGAAAGCTGGGGCCACATATTAGAAATAGGTTATACAGATGTGAATGCTCCTATACCCCCCGTGGAAATCATTTGTCGTCTGCTAGCGTGCTTCTTCCGCCTGTCGCTGCAGCGCTAGTATCGCCAGGAGTGTGACGTCACATGCTTTCGTCATGCCGTTACCATGACAACACACAGCATTCTCGGAACCACCGTTCCTCTGCTTTGAGTTTCCCTTTTCGTTTCGTTCAAAGAAATACGCCAATATTTTATATTTTGCACAAATAAATTCATTTTTATTAAGTAATTAGAATGTCGTGAAAAGTAATAAGAATAATATTTTGTTTTCAATGAGTTCCTAAAGTAGCTACATTTTAAGGCAAAAACAAATAGCTAAATTTCTCTGAAAAATTCTGTTCATAATGCATATCAGCTTTTCTTTTTCCGCACGAGAAACATTCTAGACGAAAAAATACTTCCACATACAGCATGGTAAGAGTTGCCAGATTTCCCTTCTTGCCACTGAACAGGTACATAAGAACCAGTTACACTAACACACAGGTAATATATTTCATACATTTAAATTCACATTACATATTACATTGAAATAATATATAATTTTTCACAGGAACAAAACAAAATTGCACAAAAGGATATTTGGCAACCCTAACCAAGAGTATGTATTTCATAGTTCTACACATTGTAGAAAAAAAACCTACAACAAACTGCACAGACTATAACTGTATGTTTGCAAAACTGTACCATAAAATAAAACATTTGAGACTCCATTGCATTACATTAGTAACAGAATGCAATTTCTGATCATACTAGTTGCAAAAAACTAGCAGAATCCATCATGAAAAATTTACAGGATTCAACAGGTGGGCTTCATGTGATGCCAGGATTTGCACAGCCCATCTTGTGTCATGTGCAAGGCAAAATAGTGAACTTCTGTTTGAACTACATTATATATAATGAATAATAATTACTATAATAGCAGAAAAGTGCATTGAATTCAGGATTCAAGAATGTGAATATTGCACCAAGTACATTATAAACAAGGTTCAAATCTCCAGCCCAATTGCTTGAATTCCATATGTTTACAAGATTTGGCCTCCATCATGGCTTCTCAAAGCCACAATGCAATAGTTTGTGATGTAGGTGAAACATGCTCATAACCTAATAGCAAATCACTGCAATTGATGAAAGCACTCGCAAATAAAACGTGGGTGAAATGAAAATTTTGTAAAGTATTAGGCAAGATAGGTTTCAATCCATTTTTTAAAAAAAATTCTAACCTCTAATTCACAGAGAACTAAGTTACGTCCCTTGCCTACTGATACCTGTAATTATATGAACATCCAACTGCACTTGCAAAAATCAATGCAGTACTTCTGGAAAAATTAAATTTTATTTGCACAAAATGAGCAAGGTCACGGCATGAGAAACTGCATTTGCCATCATACTTGGTAGCAGTTTCAGAACAGATCACATGGCCTCCCTGATGGCGCAGTGGTAGCGTCGTTGCATTGTAATCAAGGGGTCCCGAGTTCGATACCTGGTGGAGGCTCACAGTGATTTGGATCCCACTTTAAACTGTAGGTCCAGTCCCGATTAGACTAACTGTGCATAAAGTGGACTTAAAACACCAATTCAATCAATCGAAACAGATCACAGGCAAGTAATCTATAAATTCTTTATAGACTTTGACATGTGGAAAATAATTTAAGGCGAGGAAATACAATTATGCACCAATTGTGCATTTATTTCAGTATCGCCCGAATGGGCACTGCTACTAAAACAAACCCTGGGTGTATCCAAGAGTATGAATTTCTCTCCATGTTTCAAGTGCAAACATTTTGTTATGTTGATTATTAAGCTAGACACGATGTTTGAAAAATATGATGAATAATAATTTTCGGAATCCCATGTATTCCTTATGGGGAATCAACTTCAACATCAAGTTACGGCTAATCAAATGGAAGTTTCGACTTTTCCGCTGGTGAAATTCATCTTCAAACTGCCCTCTTCCCGTTGACATCTCTTTCTATTCCATCGGAAGTTTTATATTCACAAGAGAATGAATCAAATCATACTCCCATATGATCAATGCTTTTATCCTTGCCTCCTGGCAGTGTTGCCAAACCTGATGGGCATAAAAGAACTAAATTTCACCTTAAATGGAGTTAAAACTGACTCTCATGGAGCTAGATTTACGATGGCTGGATAAAGTGCCTTCTAGGGTAATGTTAGTTGTCAAAGGGGTGGGGCACTGCTATTATCGTTAACTCTAAGTTGATGACAATTTATTCTTAGTTTTCAACATCTACATCCGGTGGCATGGCCCATCTCAATCCACCAATGGTGGTATGAAATCGAAAGTAAAGAATTCCCTGACGACAATATTATGTCAATTTCATGTCTAACATTGTGCTATAAAGAAGTAACTGGGGAGATGAGAGAGAGTGGGTCACGTCACGTGCAAAATGTATAATTATGACGAAAGGTGGTATATGTGGGTCGGAACCAGAGATGGCATCATAGTGGGGTACGGGGGGTGGGCGTCCCAGTTCACAGCCGAACGAGTGCACGAAAGATTGATTGATTGATTTAGTTTATTTTACTTCACGTTTTGTGCCTCTTGGCTAATTTGTGAAGATGGGGATGAGTGATGAAATTGATGAATGGACATTCGCAAACAACCAAGCCCGAGCAGGATTCGAACCCGGGACCATTAGCATAGCAGCGCGATGTGCTAACCACTCGGCCACAGGGTCCGGCTAGTGTGCACGAAAGAGCCAGATCTGGCTCCAAGGGAGCTAAGTTGGAACACTGCCATGGATGGAAGGGCTTGGGAAGACTCCCGTGGAAATTGTATCGCATGCCCTTAATAGGAATAGAAGGACCTTTTCAAGATCATGTACCTGATATTCACACACAAATGCAAGGTTATATACATTCTGGATTGAAATATTTGCAATGAACTGATTTCATAGTTTAGCCAACCTATCAAGGAGAACATTAAAAGACCTAACACCCCTCACATATGAAGTAGATGACAGTAATAGAATAGCTGTTCGCAATCATATAGGAGTATATGGAATACAAAAATGATTATCCGGAAAACACGCAAACAGTAATTACTAAGGTTGAAGTATGCGTTAAATAGGATGTTAAAATGCACGCATACCATGATTAGCTCGGAATACAATTACAGGAACTTGGACTTATTTCTCTCATTTTAGTAGCCCACTTTCAAAACCTACATGTACACAAAATTATGGCACAAGCCTTATGTTGTACTAGTGAAAATGTATCTAATGATATGGAACTGGAGAGATTCAGGTGACTTGTGCACAAAACAGAATTCATACAGATATTTTATGTTACTCGCCTCTACAGTATATTCACAGCAAACATTATGGCATGAATTGAATTTATTTGCAAAATGAATTTTCTTACCATGGATGCTGATCACTAAGGTGTTTTCTCACGGCAGCTCCTTAAGATTCGCTTGAAATATGTTGCTGTGAAAAAAGTGCACTGGGCCTTTGGTACATACCAGTAAAGTACTATTCAAAAATTTCTCTCCCTCATGTTTCACTTAAAACAAACCACAGAAAGATGGAATTTGAATTTCCGAGAAGGAATTGTAAATATTTTCTCACAAGTTGGAATGAGGTTTTTGAAAGAAGGGAAATTTTTGAAAACTAATTTGCTGACAGACCTTCAGTAATGCAACAAAGCAAAAATAGCAATTCCTACCTAAATAATTCCAAGTTACACCCCCCGTCTGCATGTATTATTTTATATTTGATGCTGAAGGATAGAAAGAGGAAATATGCATACCTAGCTACTTTGCCATTATATTAATCATGATTCCACTCTGATTCTCAATTATCACATTCTATGCTATACAATTGGTTTGAAATGAATAACAATTTCTATTCAGTTGACCAAAAGTGCCATCACTACATCAAACTTTTAGAAATTGTGGTTATTTATGGGGTAGTTATATGAAACAAAATTCCATAATTGCGAACTGCAAATGCAGAAGAACAAAACATAAAAAGCAAAGTGCATTGCACATTTTTCTTTCCATCCTATGATCATATCAACTTAAAATCAACAAATCGCTTACATCACATTATTAACTTCATGCAGAACATATTGCAACGTGCAAGACATATCATCGTTCAAATGCCGAAACCATGAGTGTGCAAAATTTGACTATTTATTTAACCTAGTACAGTTGCTCATCAATATTTGTGATACATTTACATGGTGTAATAAACAGTCCCAATGACAACATTTAATCAAATGCAAAAGTTATTAATAATCTTGGATATTGACTAAAATGCTTTTATCTGAAAAGTAAGATTTAGCACTTTCGTGCTTTTGGCATTGGAGCGGCAATATCCATCCATAAAGAACTTATTTCTTCTGGGGGCAAAAAGAGACATGTTAATGTAACAGTTTGATTTTATTTTTAAAATAAGGGAACGCATAGCTGTTTTAATTCACACAAAACATTGCTTAACATAGCATCCTTTGTGAAAAATAGACCCTTGATATTACATTACAACTTGTAGAGATGCTTGTACTACAATTTTTGAATTTTAAAAAATTCCACTCAGTTTGAAATAATTACTGCTAATATGTCACCATTAAAGTAAATATTTGAAACAGGTTTTCAGCAATTGAAATAAGAACTAGTGACATAATTTGCATGCAAATTTTGTTATTTCACTTTGTTGCAAAAAAAAAAACAACTGCTTTTTTGACACCATCACTCAACACAATTCAGAAAACAACTTACTGTTACTAATTAGCAGTTACCTCCATAGAATAGCCCACATACTACACTGTAAAATTTATTGTTTAGTTTGGCTGACTCTTTATTAGACTGAGAATATGTCTGCCCGTCCAGACCACTACACAAGCTGGAACCTTGGTCACCCCTTCCAGGCATTCTGCCTTTCATATTAATCTGCCTCCCCTACAAAGCCAATACAAGTAATCATGAATCAACCACCACTGATCGGGTAAAAAAAAAAAAATTACAACATGAATTACAGCAGGTGATGTTCATAGAACATTGTCAATAAAAAAATTGGGTGACCATTGCTTTTACCTGTGTCATTTCATTGGTGTTTTGCATTTTTGTTAGCAACAAACATGGGTGAACGCATACCTGGCCAGCAGAAATACTCAAGTTTGTTTTCAGAAAAAATATATATATATATCTTTGTTTCTTTACAATCATGTTGCCCATGGCGGCAGAAAGAAAGTTATTCAACTAAAGACGAGAGAAGAGGTTCTCTGTCGGAAACATGCCTGTTGAATAAGCATAGGTAAAAGCACCACACAATGGATAAGTTTAATGAACTTTGCATGCTAACTTGTTTATCATGAGAGAAATCAACTTAAAAGCGACTATTTGCAACCCTTCAACTGACACTAAATGCATGTCAACAGCACCACTATGAAAGCCACATTTTTACCGAAACCCACAACAAAATTTTCAACAAGATACTAGTACTCAAATATTACTATTGAACTGAAAGCTCAAAATTTGAAATGATTATACTAAGAATTCTACATTTACTAAACATTACCTTCGTGGTTGAGTGCATCTAGTTATAAACTAATAACGATAGTAATAAGCATGCCAGGCTTGAGTCCTGACATTCAACTTTATTTACAGTGCCCTTTACACTGGGTAATAAATGTCATTTCACTGGGTCATAGATGTTATTTCACTGGGTAATAAGTACTTTTACTAGCTGATAAAAATCAGTTTACTGGTTTTTTTATGTCTCAGCTGCCTTGACTGTTTCCTTTGTACGATACTTAACTTAATTTCTCTGTTCATTTTCTTCACTCTCTTGTATATGTAAAGCTTTACAAATAAAGCAGTTAGAAAGTGTTTAATGTTATGGCAAGCATGACCACCAAGCCACGGAATTGCCACCTGGTGCAGGTCATAAAAAGCTTTGCCAACTCCAGTTTTCTTTAGCAGATTGGCCTTTGCTTCATGAGCCACTCTGATAAATTCATGAAGAGTTTTTACCACATTTAGTGATGGACATTGAAGCTTACCAGGATACTCCTTAAAATCAATGAAAATACCACTAAATAGCAATTCTTCTTTAGAGCCCTTTAGCAACTGGAGACAAGCAGTACATTTCTTTAGAAACGCTGATGATTTGCACACAAAGTATCCAGCAATATACACCACGACATTTTCTTCTAATGGACCATGGTCACAGTAAACTATGGATGGCATTTCAGAAGAAAATGACCCTGTGGCCTCAATGTCTGATAATCCCACATTACTTACTCCTGGAGCATCAGGAAAAAGTGAAGTGGCAATCTTCTGGGACTGAGTTGGACACATTGAGGCCAACAGAACATCATTTTCAGCTTCACAGTTCATTAAGTCAGAACGCCTCAACAAATTGTGTGCAACCACAGCCTGCATGGAGCTCTGGAATTGCAAACAATTAGGATTGTCATTGTTGCCACCTTTCCTTCTTATCGAACCAAAAGTGTTCTCAAGACAATCCTGGTTGAGACGCCTGGTTAACAGAAACTCTAAACCTTCATTTCTCAAATCCTCCCATACTTGAATGACCGCAGAGATTGTCAACAACCAACCTTTTTTACAAGGTGGTGCCGGCACTCGTTTCTATCCACCGGTATTGCTCCTTCCAAAACTCAACATCCCGTGACGTTGAAGGCACAGCCCTGGCCAACACCTTGTCGTGGTGAAGACCGCAACTATTCAATGAATCCCACAACTGATCCATTCTACCACAAAATTCTGCAGTGAAAGCTGCCCCTGATTGCAAGCAGCCAACAGAG
This sequence comes from Lepisma saccharinum, assembly GCF_977018435.1. Lineage (NCBI taxonomy): Eukaryota > Metazoa > Arthropoda > Insecta > Zygentoma > Lepismatidae > Lepisma > Lepisma saccharinum. The sequence goes on along the minus strand of NC_139244.1, from coordinate 15,234,756 downwards.
TGGAAGAGGCAAATGCCTGCTGCTACAGAGTGGCTCAACACTTGGGCTGCTAATGACACCCTCATTGACCTCAACCCACTAACTTCAATATGCCGCTTTGTTAGTCTTGGGCAGGTCCTGAATTGCAGACTAGAATCCACTTCATAAAAATTACGTAGTGATCCCATGAAGCAGATTTCTCTAGCATTTCCCCAAACAGTACCTTGTAGTTTTGGAGATAGTTGCATACTGATTTTAGCAGGTGCAGAGGGTTATGGAGGGTGAAAATTTTGCGGCTGTTGTGTTCAAAGAATGGATGATCTGGGGATGCATTTAATTCTCTGAACAGCCGCTGATTGTGAACACCGTGGTCGCAAACAACAGCTACCAATGTCAATCCGGCTTCTGCTATCTTTGTACAAGCCTCTTTGAGGAGAGGCTGCAATGCAGAAGCAGGAGCACCATTAGTACTAAAGAAATAAGCAATGGGTTGCTTCCAGTTGCTACAAAGGCCCCTGACCATGAACACAAGTGCATTTGTTGCTAGCCTTGGTTCATGATCTAGCTTCAATGTCGGACCATAATCTACGTACCCTTCAATCAAATTATACTTAGCATTATACTCCACACCAGATTTAAGTGCCATTTCATCAAAAGAAAGGACACACATTTTATCTCTGGGAGATGGTTTTTTTGCCACAACACTCATAGTATTCAGGACTGTTGGACAAAATCCGGGACATTGTGTCAAACTTGAAATAGATTTAACTACGGTCCTCCTACTTGGCAAACTCAGAATGCATGACAGTGGTCTATAGGCAGCTGGACTATGTAAATAGACACTTAAAGCTAATGTTTTGTCTCTCATAGACCAACAACGACCCTTAGGGGACCGACCACTGGCAATAATTTGACCCTCTATAAACTTGTAAAGAGTCACTGATAACATGTTCCTTAGTTCTTGTAAAACACATTTTTTACTGGTAGTTTTGAAATTTGTTGGATTCATAATTCTTCTTTTAAGTTTTGACACAGCTACACGTAACTGTCTAATTTTTCGTGTCTTTGGAGTTGTCACTGAGGTTTTACAATCACCGAGATTTTCAAAGCTTAGTGTACTGAGTATTGGTTCACTATAATTATTAAAACTAGATGATGTACTGGGTGTTGGTTCACTATAATTATTAAAGCTGGTTGATGTACTGGGTGTAGTCACTGAACAGTCTCCTACAGGCACACCGGAATCTAAATCACTGGGGTTATACACTGGCAGGTTGTCAGAACATATATCACTGGGTTTAAAACGTTTCAGTGATGGTTCCGACTGAACCACCACCTCATCTAACGTGGGAACAGCAGTTCTGACAACTCTGTTCTTAAAGCTTGAAGGGAAGCACCACTCTGCGAAATGGAGAGAGCAGATGAGATAACGTTCATGCAAATATGAATAATTAGCACCTGCAGGTCTTCCCTTCTATGTGCCTCCAGCCAAATCCTGGATCTGAAATCAATAATGAAAATCTGTCTACATTTTAATCAGTTAAAAACAAATAAATATATATAATCCTACATCACTAGTGTGGTTGCAAAGAATTAAAACATTAGACTGAGTATTCTTAATGGAAAATGTTGGATAAGCCAAGAATAGCTTCACCGTCACCACATTCTATCTAGTTTTGGGTTTGTTTTACATCCACTTCATGCACAGATTAGACCTCACCCACAGTTTAAGATGGGACACAAATCACTATGTGCATGCATCCATCAGATATCGAACCCTGGACCCCTAGATTACAAGGTGGTAGAGCCACCACTAGACAATTGCAGATGCATCCTCCCTCCCTATTATTCCTTGAAAAATTTTAGTGAGTGTACAGACACACATGTGGAAGCTAATCTTCAGTTTCAAAGCCTTGCTACAGTGACAGCTTCCAGATTTTCCTTTTTTATTTTAGAACTAACCCAAATAACAACTTCATGTTAATTACTCGAAATCCATAATTAGGAATATCATCAATAAGAATTTTTTTTCAAAGATGATATAAAATATTCAATTTAACTTTATGAAAAATGTTTCCGAGAATAACAAAAATATATTTATTTTAGCTCTCACAGGTCACATGAAATAGTTTGTGGATTTGGGGGGGGGGTGGGAGGGATTTGGTTATAATATTAGGCTTGGCCAATAAATATGTTGAAAGTTACAAACCCTGTTCACATGTCCAGATGAACATCTGCCTTACATACAGTTTTATTCATAATAGTTACTCATGGACTTAGTATGCCATTCGCATGATGCAAGTAAGAATTACAGTAATTTTTAATTGCATTTTAGTTCATTAAAAGTAAATATTTATTTGTAGCCAAAAACGTAAATTAGCCTTTTTTGTCTAAATTCCCCCGGTTGTAACTTTGTTATCCATGGAGCGTCAATCTTATTATTATTATTTTTTCAGGTACCTCTCAGAGTATACACTTTACACTGTAAATATAACTTTCTTTCGGGTCTCCTACAAGAGATATTAGGGGCCCAAATTTTGAAAAAAAAATATTAAAAACTAGCATTTTCAAAGAGCTTCAACTAAAAGAGGAAACTAATCACAGAGCTCAAAAATTTCCTGCTAAAACTTTGAAGTTATATGTTTTTTTCTTTTTCTTTTTTTCAAAACAAAACTACTAAACAAAACAATTTTTTTAAAGCTTGAAATTAGAATAGGTTCCAAACCACCTTGCCTCTGCTGGAGATTGAACCTGGAACTACTTGATTACCCTAAAGCCATCGGTCAGGTCCTTTCTTACATACAAAAAACTCAAAAGAAGCACCTTTTTTGGATCCCTCATCCACACATGCCTACACTATAATTCTCTGCTACCCACTTTCAAGGTTCCTATCTACAAATTTTCCCAGTAGTTAGGTTTCATTGCATTATTAACCACAGACTTTCCTCCATCATGTTTACATGTAAGCTACAAACATCTTTCCAAGATGCCTCACATTTACGAGGATGGTCAACTGCACAACCAACATTACAATTCATCAAAAATGTGTAACAATTATTAAAAAAATGAACAGTTACCATTCACACACCCAAATAAAAAGAAGAGCCCAAGTTTGTTTTATTGCAATTTCATCATGGTACGAATGCAATTCTACTATATCACGCTTCTACGATATTTACTGTCGCTTGTCCACAGATAATATCTTGTCCATGAGAAGTGTGTAAGGTAATTTTCAAGTTGTTTTATGTTGAAAAAAAATTAGGCTAATCGGGATTGGACCTACAGTTTAAAGTGGGATCCGAAACACCATGCACAAGTTAACTTACACAATAAGAACTTGGGCCGTGTGCCGAAAAATTATAAACTTTCAGAGAATAATTTTTACATTTTTAGGCATCTTATGAGTGTACACCCTCTATTATTAATAATCCAAATTGTGCATGTTTAAATGCATGTGTTTCATTAAAACAATGGTAGGCCTAATCACAAAAGAGAAGTAAACTTACATGATTGGTGGATTCACAATTATTATTTCTTTGCGTTTTTATACAACTTATATCATATAATCTGTGACTTATATTTCACTACGCATGGTTTGCAGCGACCACGCCGTAATAATTGTAAGCATTCGGAAATATACAGAATTGTTTATGTTTAAACATACCTGGCTGGGTCTCTTGGTATTCAAACGAAACTCCAAGAGCTCGCTGCGTTCCTCCTCACACCAAACATTTCCGACTGTCGTTCTTCTCAGACATTGGAAACTGCTGAAAACACAAAAAATGGGTAGACAGACACGAATACTAAAGACCGCGTATAGCCACCACGACCTCGTACGTTAACAACAAGAGCAACAAGAGAGCACAGATTTGATAACGTAGGCAACCCGAGATTCTCACTATTCCAGATTTTCACGCAAGTTCCGAGATTCTCGCAATTCCTGGGATTCGTGTTTCGTCCGCCTGTCATGGCAGTTCTAGTGTCGCCCCAGTTACTGGAAAAGCCGCCTGCTTCCCCCTGGCTGGCGCATAGCCTGGATTATTTTTTCAGAAGGGATAAGGGGGGGGGGGGCAATCTTCAATAAAAAGAACGACTGGACAACTGTTAGGGAAATTAGTAGTGAAATAACAACTCTCAATATATCTACCATTATGCATATCAATAGGAACTATTGTATACATAAAAAGCTTCTATTTGAACCATTAATGCAACTGGATATAGGTATTTTAAATTATAATATTTGGTTCAAAATTATGTGTTTCGGCCTTCCATCACATTCATTTCCAAACTCAAATTCTAGCCTATATAAGCAGACCATCGTTCTATGTGCCAGAGATAATTTGGCAAAATTTCAGTTGCCTGGCTATGCTAATGTGTTGTCTCCATGTAAACCTACTGGTATAAATAAAGAAAATTAATTTAAAACTGCATAGTAATTATGTCCATTTCAAACAAAGAAATTTTCAGTTATATAATTGTTCCTTGACAATTTTACATTTATTATCTTTTTTTTTATGAAACAATGTTTAGAAAAATCAATATTTCTGATTGAAAAATTATTTATAGAGTATTTATAGAGTTAAATTTGGTAAGCTTCTGGATGAATACAGTATTCTGTTATATCACTAAAAAAATATTTAACGATGAAAAGGCTTGTGGTTAGTTCAGTGTTAATTTTGTTTGTTCCCGAGATTTGTATACTTGTGATGAATATGTGAATCTTGCTACTAAATGTCCTGGGCAGGTAAATTTATACACAAACATAGAACATGAAATTTTGTGAATTCGACCATTGTTGCCGATACTAAGACAATTTTGTTCAGGGAGAAGGCATCAAAACATCGAGAACTCTAGCAAAAACATTTTTGTGCAGTGAAAATGTGTAAGAACGTTGTATGGTAAAGAAAAATATGAAGACTCTTAATGTACAAGACATGAGAAATAGTGAACAAATTTCAATGATGTTACAAGTAAACTCACCTGGATTGATATGTGATGGTAAGTGGTTTCTAGTTACAGAACGAAGGATGGATTTCTTCAACATGCAGATTTCCACTTCAAGATGATCAAAATAGTTCAGTAGCTGTGTGCAGTTCTTGCACAACACGTACTCCTCCATCACTACGATTCCACTTTCTTCAACAATTTTGTTCAGTTTGTTCACCAATTTTGTTTTCGTTGCCTCTGTGAGAATGTTTAAGCCAACTACTTCCTTTTCAGCAACTTCACGATTGCAAACAAAGCAATGAAGCTTATTCTTCTTAGTTTGTGCTTCGTGTATATCTACACTACCTTCTTCAGGAGAGGATTGTTCGAAACCACCCTCAACTTGCCCCAAATCCTCTTCATCAATGGTAATCTGGAAATACACACAGATTTAAGATGACCACTCTAATGGCAAGACAAAATTCAAATATAATTCCATGATAAATTTCCCAAATTTCGAGGCCAAATATTACTACCACCTTCAAATGTTCATTAATGATTACCCTGAAAATATGCTATTGGTGGTGAAGGAACCACAATCTTTTTATGCAGCTTCAAGTTCGAAGTTGCCTCTCTCTCATTGGATGATTCCAGCCACTAACAGTAATAGTATGGCAAAATTTACCATTCAGTTTGCCCCAACAGAAGATAATCAATTATCCTTTCTACACCCCTTGGTATAAATATGGCAATTTGCACTAATCACTAAACATGCAAATTATTAAACCTTGAAAAATTTGTGGTGATGAATGATAAAAACATTTCTCCAAATATCAAAGCCTCCTGAACTTCCAAGGAATAAGACTTGAACCTCCTTTACAGTTCTCCTCTTCAAAATTGGGAGTTTTTAGCTTATTTGTTGGTGTTGTGTATTTCTGTAAACACAGTAATGTAAATGTATCCAGTAGAGTCTTAATCCAAGGCACAGAAAGAAACTTGAGTTTTATTCTGCCTGAAACAAAAGACAATTGACCATTCTCTTCAACCAGAAGACGATCGACTATTTTCTTTCACTTCAACTTATCAGGACTTTACTGTATTTGTAAGTAAAAAAAGATCACCACAATGTCTGAATTTCTTCTCCGAGCAGGGTGTCATCCTACAAAAAACACTCACAGAGCCACTTCCTTTACTTGGAATTTACTGAATCCACAACATAAGTCACATATTTTTGTAGCTTAAAAAAGTGTCATTTTGTGCAGAGCGAATATTTACATTTACTTAGGTCAGGGGTTTCCAAACTTTTTTGTTTCACGGCACCCGTAGTGTGTCAAGATTTTTCCACGGCGGCCAAGTCAGAATGTAGGCCTATCGACCACTTGCAACGCTCAATTAGTGATGTTAGATTCCTTGCTTTAAGTTGAAAAATAAACACATATTTCAAGTTCATAAACATTTTATGTGTAAAAAGTAGTAAATAAGCACATATTTGAAATAACTGACATTTCAGTTAAAATATTGGATCATTTTGTGGTGCTCCTGTAAGCCAGCCATGGCACCCCAGGGTGCCGCAGTGCACACTTTGGGAACCACTGACTTAGGTAATATATCTGAGCATGTAGCTCAGATTCCTTGAATTCCTTCAGTAATAAGCTCATAATTAACAAATCTGCAATATGCACATGCCTAAATAATTAGAGTATATTTTAAAAAGTAAAATTAATAACTCAAGACTGATTGTGAAGGGAAAAAAATAAATTAGCATATATTTTCCAAACATTTACTAAAGGCATCATACCTTTTCATTGCTCTGTTTTTTCTGTAATATTCTGGTTGATCTTGTTCTGGAATTTTGATATTCTACTTTCTCAAATGTTTTTCTTCGTACTACATGCTTCTTGCTGCTTGGTGATTGATTTTCGTCATCTGGTATCTGTTTTAAGATCTTAACATACCTCCTCCTCTTGGGAAAGCTTGGTGTATCGTTAGTTTCAACCTGCAAAAGTTACAAACAACAAAGGGTGAAAATAATGGTATCAACATTAAATTGTATAAATGATAAAAGTACTACTAAATTCATTGACCCTGTACAGTTCACACCCCACTTCAAACTGTGGCTCCAGTCCCAATTAATCTAAGGCTTCTAGACATCCCGATTTAGTCAGGCGAGTCCCTTTTTTTTTAGTCCGTGTCCAGACTTTTGTCTGACCTCATTCGGGACGTCAAAGTGTACCGATTTCTTGTCAAGCAATTTTTTCTTTAATTTTCTAGTGTTTACTCAGTCATAATAAACATACAAACGCACATTTTCCAGAAAACATTGTTGATTGCGAAAGATAAAGAAAAAGATAACATGCAAGGAATGGTTTCTTGCATGTTAGTCAGGCAGGGGGGTAGAGAGAGGTTGAGCGTATGCAGTTGTGTTCGTTGGTAGAGGTGGCCGACTGTGTGGGTAATTGTTGTCGGATGGAAAACAAGTTGAACACAACAACCAATGCCGTAAGTAAGTCCTCAAATGTGTGCTGCGTACGTGCACGCGGTCATGCATTGTGACAGGAATAGAGTAGTAAAAACGTCCCATCCCGATTTCACGTTCTGAAAATATGGTAACTATAAATTAGTCTATCTTAGCATAAGTGTATTTAAAACCAACATTTTTTTGGCAGTGATGCGATAAAATTAACTTCAAAAATGTATTGAAAAAAAAAAAAACACTAAATGAGTATATGAGAAATATGAATAAAAATTTGAAGATACCATATAATATCAAACATACAATATCGCAGTTCTTTTGAAGTATGTTCCAAAAGAGCTATCTATTTTTTAACTTTTGGGATAACAAACCTACATGCTTGATCCTGAAAGATTACAAAAGAAACAAAGTATCAACAAACTTTCCTTGAACCAATGAATAACTAAAAAAAAATACTTGTATAAATATTTAAAAAGTTGTCAACAGATGGCAGCACTTCCAACTTAAACCCCACAATTTAACATCATGAATATGGAATGTTCATTAACAACTCAGATGAATCCTAAATCTGTTGTTCAGGCAAAACATACACATCAACGTAGAAATTTTCAGCGAAAAATGCAGGCTCGACCAGGACTCAAACCCGGGTCTCTGGCATACCGTGCCATTGCTCTAACCACTGAGCTCGAGCCGGCATGGCCTGGCCTCGCCTGATATGTGCATTTTTCGCTGAAAATGTATACGTAGTACATCTCCTGTGTGTGCCTAATCTACAATAATTAACATCTCTACGCTGGGAGGAACCAGGCAATGTCGAAGTCTACTGTGTTTCAAAGGTAACAGATCCCGTTGCGGCAGCACTGGCAGAGACTATTCCACTCAGGTAAAACAGCGATAGCGAAAAATCAGGCAAGGCCAGGCCGGCTTGGTAGCTCAGTGGTTAGAGCAATGGCACAGTATGCCAGAGACCCGGGTTTGAGTCCTGGTCGAGCCTGCATTTTTTGCTGAAAATTTCTATGCAGTACATCTCCTGTGTGTGCCTAATCTACAATCACCCACATCTTGTTGAATGTATTTTTCCTATTTTGCATGGCTAATCACAATGATAAGAATCCAGGACCTTCGGCAGCAAGATTGGAAGTTGACCACTGAATGCTCTCTGGCACTCAGGTTGCACAGTTCATTGGGTATCAAGGTTTCCACAGAAAGTTGTAAGGTTTTGCTTACAATGAGCAAGTTGTTTGTCACTCTTAAAAGATCATACAAACATAACCATTCAAGTGACACATTTTATTAACCCTTTACCTGTCAATGTTCCCAATTGGGAACATCAAGTAATTTTCAATTTCAACCATACTGAAACAATTGTTTTTATAGTTTTCTTGTTTTATCTATTAATTTAGGGTGTATATTTACTATTAACAACATTTAATTAATATTTTCATTATTATCGTCTGGAAGGTATACTATGAAATGACACCAAAATTGTTAAAATTGCATTCATAATATTATATATCTTTTATTTACAGCCAAATCAATTACTTTTTCTTCTTCGTACATAATCGGGCAGAACATAATGCTAGTATTACATGAAATGCATTAGAATTGTTTTTTTATTGATTTCGATTAGTCTGGATATAAGTTTATTATCATGTTCCCAAATGGGAAGATTGGCGTTTTGCATGAACAATGGTTACAGACAACAAATAACTCGCACAAAAAACTGAAGAGAAATTTTCTTTTCTCACAGTTGTGAGGCAAGATTGTTTTGTAAATTGGTCAACGATGGAAATAAAATCATGCTTATTGTTGGCTACAAGTATATTTGAAATAATTGTTTTTACATTGTTTGTATAACAAAGATCCCGGCTTGTTTTGTGCCACGTTCTGTTAGCTGCTTCTGTTGATTCATGCCGTCTCGTTGTTATAAAATTCAGTCTTTCAACAACATTTGTACGAACAACATGTCATCGAATAGTTTCCTAACATTGGAAGCAACTTTTCAATATTTGAATGAAATCTTAGATGACAATACTGAAGACATTGGAGATGTAGTGGATATTTGTCAGTTGCCTCCAGAAGAAACTGCAGATCTTACCGATGACGAAAAAATTGATGACAACGTTTTGGAAGAAGTGGTTCCTTCAGATGTGTGTGGTGAATTGGTTGTCACAACTAACGTGGAACAATCTACTCCGGAGTCTTTTCAGCCAACCACATCAAGAAAGGCTAAAGAGGCATCAAGTAAACAGGTAGGACATCCTTCGTGGAAGACGTCTACGGTTATAGAAAACAATTCGCTCCATTGCGATGATTCATTTCAGTGCTTATCCGACAAGCACCCAGAATTACTGCCACTGGAACCTATTGAGTTGTTTCATAAAATTTTACCAGAGACATACCTCGAGCATCTATCTTCAATGACATGCCTATATGCAGCTCAAAAGCGCAAAGTTGTGTCGTTTACCAAAATGACATAGCTCAGTTCTCTGGTTTGCTTCTAATCAGCAGTTATCACAATGTTCCAAGAGAAGATATGTACTGGTCACCAGCAGATGATGTGACTGTACCAATTGTCCCAACTGTGATGCCCAGGCAGAAGTTTCGGGATATAAAGAAATATTTCCACGTTATGGACAATACTCAATTGAAACAAGGGGATAAACTTGGAAAAATTTCACCATTATATGATGAGCTAAACAACAATCTTCAGCAATATGGAATTTTCATAAACAACTCAGCATCGACGAATCAATGGTTCCCTATTATGGGCATCATTCTTTCAAGATGTTCATAAAGGGAAAAACGGTTCAAATCAATAGGTACAGTACGAGAAGGAAGGACTGGTAGATGTCTCTTGGTTCCCACAAATCAGATGAAGAAAAATAAAAGAGGAGAGTTTGACTTTCGATGTGATGGTGATATTTACATGTGTAGATGGAGTGATAATTCCGTAGTCACCTTGGCATACAACTACCACACACACTTGCCATTAGGAACTGCAAAGAGGCACTCTCGCCAATCAAAGAAGAGGATTGATGTACCTGAACCTCACTTAGTACGAAAGTACAATAAAGGAATGGGGGGCGTCAATGTTTTGAACCGTATGCTGTCCAGCTAGAGACCTCAGCTGCGAGGGAAAAAATAGTGGTGGAATTTATTTTCCAATGCTTTGAATGTGGCAGTTGTTGCAGCCTGGATTTTTCTTTTCATTTTCAAATGTGTAAACTACATATATTTAAAATTTGGTATTGCTACATTTTCAATAAAACAAATCATTTTCTCTTGAGTAAAATTGCACAATGATGTTTTCTCATTTCTATACAATTATGTTATTATATTATGTATTTGTATTAGTATTTTGTATTTAGAAGGTTGTAATGTTGTCTCATTCTCTTTAAGCTTATATGTAATATTTCTGTACATTTACTATGCTACTATATAAACGGAAAAGATGCTGGTCCAGTTGAATTATAATTAGAAAACTCTGTAATAATACTTCACATGAAACGCCAATGTTCCCAATTGGGAACACTCCAGTTTACATATAGAGAAAATAAAAAATAACAATTTTTTTTGAATAATTCTCTTTAATGTACACCAAAGAGACAAAAATTACTGAAAAACTCATTAATTTCAAATCCAAACACAATTCGGCGTGTAAAAGGTTAACACTATTATAATTGTGTTCATTTCGAGAAGATGAAATGTGACAGAATTTTTACTATAAATGTATCATTAAAAAGTAAATGGTTAATGCAACAATATTACTTTCAGAAGCTAAATAGAAAGGTCAAGTTTGCTGTATAATTTATGTTTTAAACATGTGAGAATATCTACTATAACACTAAGGATAATAAAAAGCAGCAGCCAAAACCCTGTACATCATCCCAGTGTATAATTCAAGCAAACATGGTCCCCTCTCCTAAAAAATTAGAAAAATTGCGTAAGTGGAGCAATAATTGGACCAGATTCTTTTTTTGGGGGGGGAGTACTTTTTTAGTGCACTGAATCAGTAATAAAAATAAAACAACAGCAGGTCTGTCATGCACTGCACAAAAAGGAAATTGTTCACCCACTAACAATTGAAGAGGTGCTCTCTCGAAACATAATGTTATAATAAGTAAAGTTAAAAGCACTTGACACTGGATAACGTCCAAACCAATTAACATTGCATGCTAACGTACAACCACTGTCACTAACATTCAGGCAATTAACTGCTTCCATATTTTCTAGACATTTCAACACAACAACCGTGTATCTCTCTCCGTTCCACAGCCACATATTTACAGCTCCCCCCCCCAAAAAAAGAATGAATTACATACATAGATCATTATTCTGTGTCCTGATTCCAATTTCTATAGTACAGAGTCATTTGTTCACACCCCAACTGAACTATAGACCAATTCCTAAATAAAAATTCTTGAACAAAACTCTTGAATATGATCTCTGTAAAAAGAAAAATGATTTTACTTCAATTCAAGTAAATATATTTATTGTTATTTCATTATATAATTATGCTTTTAACTTGGGCTAATCTGAACACTGGATATGAATGATCACTATAGGGTCAGATAGGGAGAGCAGACAGTGAACATACTGTGAAAACCTTATCAACTTTGCAAGGTATGATGATAATGTGTTACCTGAGGCATGCTACAATTCTTCGCTGTTGATGCAGATGATTTCCCTTTTCTTCTCTTCTTTGCCTTGGAGGTTTTTTCATCTTTATTCTGTGAAGAAACAGATATATTAATAGGATATAATAAATCTCAATGTTCTTGCACTTTCTCAATTATGTTACTAGGTTTAAATACTAGGTAATTAATTTAGAGTGTTAACCCTTAACCGTTGTCGTGAACGTTTCGGGCACTAACACAGTCGTGCGGTCCACGGGACCTCTAAGAAAAAAAAGAATATAACTATATCAGGACATATTTTAAATGATGTGAATTTAATCATGTTGTATGCTTTGTTATTACACAATTACATAGTTTTGAGAACGAAACATTCTTTTTTAACTTCTGAAAAAAAGTATTTTGTTTACATTGTGAGTTTAAGGAAAACAAATTCACTAAGCCAAAATATATCTTAACTGAGTATTTACACACAGCTGATCAACGTGAATTTAGTCCTTGGTTATTGTTTAACATTCATTCTTCAAAACCACGGCTCCCTCTATTCAGTAAATGCTTCAAATAAAAAATCTGCAATTCTCTTGTCTATTGATCGTAATAAATCATCGATGATTTTAACCCCCAAACACCCGGGACCGCAGTATATAAATAGAACACGACAGAAGCATATAATGCAAACTTTTCCTTCACGCTTTCACAGTACACTGAATTTGAGGAAGGTACTGAAAGACAAGCAGCCTCAAGGTCAAAACTAATGGCGGGGGTAACAAGCAAAAGGAACACTCCGGTCCGTGGGACGTGACAACTGTAGTTGAGGGTTAATCAAGAAAGCTGAAAAGGTACTCTTATGCATCGCAGGTATCTCGATGGCTCTACATCCACATCAATTACCAGTAGCTATCTCAGAAAGCAGTCGCAAACAAATATTACTGATCCAGTGTTGAACTGAAAGATTAATGTATACTGGGTACCTATAAGTCCAAGGCTAACATTAGGAGGAACCCATGTATACAGTTTCAGTTTTAACTCTTGGTCCTGTTTTTTTTACTACATTACAAACATCGGTAAATATTTACTATCCTTCGGACACCTCTCATTTTTTAGTTTCCTGAAGGTGTATCAACGTTGTTTTGATTAAATTAATTGCAATTTTTCACATTACCAGTAAGTCTTTCTGGTAGGCCTTTTTGCTTGCCTGAGAAGAACTAACCTAACCACACGCCAATGGTTCGTGGGGCTAGCGCCAATGGTTCGCAATTATTTCCAATTTCTAGATCCTGATACTAACACGACACCAAATTTTAACTATGTTTCCTAACCTAACAGAACTAACCTAACCACGCGCCAATGGTTCGTGGGGCTAGCGCCAATGGTTCGCAATTATTTCCAATTTCTAGATCCTGATACTAACACGACACAAAATTTTAACTATGTTTCCTAACCTAACAAAACTAACCTATCCACGCACCTATGGTTCGTAGGGCTAGCTATTCTCAGTCAGAGAATTAATTTTCAATGAACAACATCAATTTCAGCTATGAAACATTCCCACATCACACAAAACACCTTCCCGATGTTAGACAATGCTACAGGAACTTATTACGGTAAGTAGTTTCTTCTGTACAAAGAAATGTGTCCAAAGGATAGTAAACAAATACCCAATAAATTGTTACTTTTTTAACCAAAATAAACTCTGAAAACCTATAAAATAAAAATAAAAGTTTACTCCTGAATAACTATGCAAAATTTACACATTTTCCTAACAACAGCTACACAATGATTATCTCCAGTTTACTGACACACACCTTACATTGAAGTTCTTCTTCATTTCTAAATGAAAATACTACATATCTACGTGGTTTATTCTCCTGCACACTATAGCAGTGATCACTTGTACTATGGGATGACAAAGCATTTCTTCTGAACGAAGATTTTTTTACAACTTCCCGTTTCAAACGATGGTTTGAAAAATTAAATATGCTTGGCACAGCATTTCTTCTTAAGGTTGGGCGCCCACCATAAGGCCTCTCTTCAAAGTCCTGTGGTACAAAATGTTTACTGCATATGAAGCTGAACCTAGTTGGGACAAATTCCTTGCGTCTTATTGCCACCAACCAGCGCTTCAAGAGCTCTTCGTTCCTTAGCGGAAACCTGCAAGGCATCAACAAAAGTGTTGTTAATTCTCAAGTCTCTTTTTAGAAGTCTTAGTACTCTGGATATTTTAGTATGACAAGCTCTACCCCATGCTACGATACCATATTCAATATGAGGGTAAATCAGTCCATAATAGATAAACTAACTAACTAACTCTCTAGCCTTCTTAAACCCGAAGGTTCATGGCTGCAGCAACACAGGCCTTCCATCTGTCCCTATCTTGAGCAAGATCTATATACTCTTTTCCATCCCTACAGATTTCCCTTAGGTCCATCTCAACGTTGTCCCTCCATCTTAGTCTTGGCCTTCCTACAGGTCTCTCACCATCAGGTTTCCCAACAAGAATCCTGTAAACTCCTCTTTCCTCTCCCATTCGTGCCACATGGCCTGCCCACCTAAGTCTTCTTGATTTAATTATTCTAATAATATCTGGACATGAATACAAATTATGTAGTTCTAAATTATGTAACCTTCTCCACTCACCTGTCTCCTCATCCCTTTTAGGTCCAAAGATTTTCCTAAGGATCTTATTTTCAAATACTCTCAATTTATGTTCCTCTTTCAATGTAAGGGACCAAGTTTCACATCCATATAATACTACAGGCAAAATTACTGTTTTGTATATTTTAACTTTTAGTTTCTTAGATATTAAACGAGAAGACAAAAGCTTATGAAGAGAGAAGTAACATGCATTTCCTGAATTAAGCCTACTTTTTATTTCCTCTTTAATATAATTTTCATTTGTGAATATTACTCCTAAGTATTTGAATTTGGAAACTGGCTCAAACGAGTTGTTATCAATAATTAGATTTTGATTATTACCTAACACTTGGTTTCGGCCTGTAACCATATATTTAGTTTTCTCTTTGTTAACTTCCAAACCTTTTTTGTTAACTTCCAAACCTATCTCTTTAGCAGTTTTGAAAAATATTTTAACATTATTCTTAATTGTATTCACATCATCCCCAGTAAGTCTACATCATCTGCATATGCTAACAACTGAGCCACACCATTTAATTTTAGTCCTTCGTTAGTTTCTTTTATCTTCCTAACAGAAAATTCTAAGGCAAAATTAAAGAGCAATGGAGATAATGCATCTCCTTGTTTTAACACATCATGAATTGTAAATTTGTCAGACATATTAATACCCACACGAATTTTACTTTCTGTTTCACTGGTGCATATTTTTATCATACTAACAAGCTTCTTAGGTATTCCAAACTCGACTAATATATTATATAATTTATCTCTTTTGACCGAATCATATGCTTTCTTGAAATCAATGAATAGCTGATGGACATTTTGATTATATTCCCACTTTTTTTCAAGTGTCTGTCTGATGTGAAAAATTTGATCTGTAGTTGATCTGTTACGTTTAAATCCACATTGATAATCACCTATAATTTCATTAGCATATGGGGTTAGTCTTGTTAAAAGAATGTTAGATAATATTTTATATGTTGTTGAGAGTAGAGAAATTCCACGGTAATTATTGCAGTTCATTTTATCACCTTTTTTAAACACAGGAACAATTATGGATTCTTTCCACTGTTGAGGGATTTCTTCTTTATTCCATATTAAACAAATTAATTTATGAATTTGACATATTAATGAATTTCCACCATATTTAATTAACTCAGCTGGTATTAAATCAATGCCAGGTGCTTTGTTATTATTTAGCCTTTTAATAGCATATTTAACTTCAGTCAAGTTAGGTTCTGGAACTAAAGGTTCTGCTGTGTGTACTTCATTTACTTCTGATTTATCTCCTACATGGACATTTAAAAGGTCATTAAAGTAGTTCTTCCATCTATTTAGAATATCCCTTGGGTCAGCAAGAAAATCACCATCTTTATCTTTTATCAAGTTTACTTTAGGTTGCCACCCCTTTCTAAACTCATTTACACCTTTATATAAATCTCCGATATTTTTATTTTTGCTGTTTGTTTCAATTTCGTTAATTTTGCTTTTCAAGTAATCTCTTTTTTTACTTCTAAACGTGCGGTTAACTTCTCGCTTCATTCTATTATAATTGTTTAGATTTGTATCATCAGAGTTATTTAACCACCTAAGCCTAGCCTGATTTCTTATTTCTATTAAATTATGACATTCATTATCAAACCATGGCTTACTTTTTCTTGGTTTATGGTATCCTATACTTTCTTTAGCTGCTGATTCTATTGCATTACGTATGTGCTCACAATTCTTGTTTACATCTGTTTCATTTATATTTTCATCATCATTTAAATCCTGCAAAACTTCAAATCTATTTGACAGTTTAATTTGGTAATCTTTCTTAATTCTTTCATCAGTAAACTTTCCTGTATCAAATTTTAGAACTTTTAGATTTTGTTGCTTATGATTTATCACTGAGAGTCTTTCTCTTGATACTTGTTTACTATCCTTCGGACACATTTATTTATTTTTACAGAAGAAACTACTTACTGTAATAAGTTCCTGTAGCATTGTCGAACATTGGGAAGGTGTTTTGTGTGACGTGAGGATGTTTCATAGCTGAAATTCATGTTGTTCGTTGAAAATTAATTCTCCGACGGAGAATAGCCAGCCCCACGAACCATTGGCACGTGGATAGGTTAGTTCTGTTAGGTTAGGAAACATAGTTAAAATTTGGTGTCATGTTAGTATCAGGATCTAGAAATTGGAAATAATTGCGAACCATTGGCGCTAGCCCCACAAACCATTGGCATGTGGTTAGGTTAGTTCTGTTAGGTTAGGAAACATAGTCCAAATTTCATCAAAACAACGTTGATACACCTTCAGGAATGTTCAGCGAAGCAGATACGTAAGTACGAATGTCAAAAATTGACGAAACGAAAAAATTAGAGGTGTTCGAAGGATAGTAAATTTTTACCAATTGTATTATGTAAGTTGTTTCAAGAGATACAGATTTGTGGCTAGTTTATACATATAATGTCAATCTGCTCGTCACATGTTTAACCGTTGTCTATAACATGCAATAGTTTGGTAGAATATTCTGCTTCTATTTGTATGGTAAATATTCCGTATCTGTATAACAGATTTATTAAAATTTACAGGGGAAATTACTTAAAGAATGCAGTTTCTTTAGACTTGTGGAAGTTCAGGGAAGTGTTTTCTCGCATCGTTCATTGAATTTTGCCGGTAAATCATCAATTTTTCGATATAAATGTGTGACCGATGCACGAAAGCTGTTGCATCCATTCCTTCCAGCCAGATGTTGCCTGTGTGTGATGACGTAATCCTGGTCAGTTTTTCCAAACACGTGTTTTTGTAACTGAAAAAGGTACGTTTCTGCAAATGGTTCGTGGTGCTATGTATGAATGGTTCTTGGGGCTATGAGTCAATGCTTTGTGGGGCTACGTAGGTATTTTTGGGTGCAGTGGGGTGGAAACACTGCATACCGACTACCATAGTGAAACTGTGACCACCATTGAGCGTATTACCGAAGGGAAAAACAAACCAAGAAAACTTACTTCATACGTCGAAAATATAATTATTTCCGTGAAACAAGCGAAATCCCACCTTCAGCAATGTTTTTCAATGCAAAATACGTAAGTAGGGATGTGAAAAGTGACATAAATAGCGAGTTTCTGGCATTTTCTGGATACCGAAAATTTACCTCGGTTATATTTACCATTGTTTTATGATTTTTTCAAATTCTCCTAGCAGGGATTTGTAGCATGATGAAATCACAATAACACAAAGGAACTTAGGCTGTAATTACCCTCAACCTGAATATTCAGCGGTTATTCACATATCAGATAAATAGCAATGATCCTAAAATTGATCCCTGAGAGACGACGCTAACAATATTTCTCGTGTTATAGAGTTTGTCCATCAGAATTTTGTCGCTTACTCTATCAAATTATGGTACTACTTTACTATACCTGACACACCTGGGAATGATTTCTTTCGCGCTTTTTTACATTGCTAACGTACTATTCTGCATTCCGGAACACTTATTTAGGTGAAATAATGGAATTTGTAACGAAAATAATGTATATTTCTTACATTTACGAGTACCTACTGTTCTTGTTTATTTCCACACAGAACATGGCGATAGCTTAACGTTGATCGTTCGCAAGCTCCTTTACCGAAAAATACCTACTTTCGTGCCGGATTTCAAAGTATGCTCAAATAAAAAAAAAATTAGAAAATTTTAAAAAAACTAGAAATTTAAAAAAAAAACACCTCAGGAACAAACGATTGACGTTATGTTAGGTTAGGTAAGGCAAGCAGTTTAAATTTTTTTAAAAAGATTGAAAGCACTTTAGGAATTTGAAATTGACTCTTTTACTTACTTACGGGGACGAGGTATGCCTACTAGGTTAGGTTAGGCCTGTTAGGTTAGGTTCCATTAGCACTCCTTTCGTTCAATTTAGCATATACGGACAACATCGGCTTGTAGCAGCAGCAATATCGCGTATTGTGCTCTCTCGCAGAAAGCAAATGACGGCAGCAGCAATAGCGCGTCGGAAATAGATTTTCTTATAAAACCATATGGATTCGCATTAAAATGGACCAAAACTACATTCCGGAACATCAACAACACTCCAGAAAATTAATTCCGTAAGTACTTTCTCCTGTAAATTTGAAGGAATCCGTCTCAGGTATAGTAAAGTGGTACCCAAATGATTATGCCATAAAAACAGTAACCATTTTATACATTACAGAATATTTTTAAATATTTACCTATGAAAAGAGACGCCCGATCGTACTTTCTGCCTTCTTGTGCAGTTATATGCACTACAAGATGCTACCATATTGTGGTTAAAGTTTGATTTGATCACTATAACGTCAAAATGCCGTACAATATGGCGGCTCTGACAGACGGGTCTCCTTTATCGCACAACGTGAGATCAACGGCTTTACCTAATCTCTATGTACATTCAACGGCAAAAGATATAGTAGGCAAGTTGTCCACCACCATTTTCAGTCAGTCTGTTTTCCACAATGTGCTGATCATGAATTGAAGTGAAAACGTCAGTAAGCAAAGAACAACATCTGCTTTGCATAAACAGAAATTCATTCCTCAAAACAACCCAGATGTGGAATACAGAGTAATGAAAATAGTGATGGACAATTTGCCTACTATTATCTTTGCCGTTGACGTACCATGTACCTTGAGATAAACACCCATAAAGATTTTTTCTACGCAAACAATCCTGGTTATTCTTGTTATCTGTACGCCACGTCAACAAGCTGCACAAACATTTGATCGGTAACAACTTGTAGGAGTAAGCGAGCGCTTCGAATAGTTTCTGTTTGTTAATAGTTTTGGCCCAGTTAAAATGGCTTCAAAAGAAAGTTCATGTTTTTCTCGAGGGGAACATACATTCAAAGTTCCAATGGCACTGTTTGCCTTAAATCGCAGGCGTTTGTGTGAAAGATTACGAAAGAACCCAGAAGTACCGAAGAACGGAATTGTATTTCTACAGGGTGGCGAAAATGTGAGCTTGTATTGTACTGATGTGGATTATTCCATATTCCAGCAGGAACCTTTTTTCCAGTGGTGTTTTGGAGTGGAAGAACCGGGTTTTTACGGTGCTGTACAAGTATCTACAGGAAAAACGCTGTTGTTTGTTCCCTTCTTTCCAGAATCATATGCCACTTGGATGGGACGTATATATTCTTTGGACGATTTCTGCAAAAAGTATGAAGTAGACCAAGTTCAATACGTTGACAAGATTGTTGACACACTGACAGCTCTAAAACCAGATGCACTGCTTACTTTGACTGGCGTGAATACTGACAGCGGCCTAACAACACGAGAAGCAGCCTTTGATGGTATCAGCAAATTCACTGTCAACAACAAACATCTGTATCCAGAGATAGTGCAATGTCGCCTTATAAAGACTGATATGGAGCTAGAAGTGATGCGTTATGTAAATAAAATTTCCTCTGAGGCACATATTGAAGTTATGAGAAAGATTAAACCAGGTATGCACGAGTATCAATGTGAATCTCATTTCTTGCATTTTGTTTACTCTGTGGGTGGATGTCGTCATGTTGCATATACATGCATATGCGGTTCAGGTGACAATGGATCTATACTTCACTATGGTCATGCAGGAGCCCCTAATGAGAGAGAAATTCGGGATGGGGATATGTGCTTGTTTGATATGGGAGCTAAATATTGTGGTTATGCATCAGACATAACTTGCTCATATCCAGCCAATGGGAAGTTTTCTCCAGATCAACGTGTGGTCTACAATGCTGTTCTGAAAGCTAATCGCGCTGTATTGAATGCTGTCAAACCTGGAGTTTCATGGGTTGATATGCATAAGCTTGCAAACAAAACAATGCTACAAGAAATGAAAGACCATGGTATCCTTCAAGGTGAAGTGGAACAGATGATGTGGGCAAATTTGGGAGCAATATTCCAGCCTCATGGACTTGGTCATTTAATGGGTTTGGATGTTCATGATGTTGGTGGTTATCTAGAAGATTGTCCTCCCCGTCCTAAAGAGCCAGGCTTAAAATCTTTGCGCACTGCAAGAATACTTGAAAAAGGAATGGTCCTTACTATTGAGCCAGGTTGTTATTTCATTGAGCACCTATTAAAGCAGGCGGAAGCTGATCCACAACTTAATAGGTTTTTAGTGCCAGAAGCTATTACCCGTTTGCGACATTTTGGAGGTGTTCGCATTGAAGATGATATTATTGTTACTCAGAATGGGGCTGAATTGATGACCAAAGTACCACGTAGCATAGAAGAGATTGAGGCTGTAATGGAGGAAGGTAAGATGAATGTATGTGATTTTTGCCGCTGCCCGCCAACACCATATTCCAAGTAACTTGAGTATGTTCAATATTTGCCAGTATATTGGGAATTATGGGCAAATAATAGAATCACAACATATTAAACTGATAGTCGTCACAGATATGTTTATATTTTTACAAAATTATTATATTACAGTATTATAAAAAGTATTGAACCTGGAAATAACATGTGGGGATTGTTAATTTTACTTCTATCTCTAAATCAATATCATTTCAAATTGTGTGTTAATTATTTGCACTTTTCTGATGTACAATATGAATTTGAAATATCAATTATTAAAAAGCAAGTATGAAGTATGATAAAATATGTACTTGTATTTTTATCAATATACGTTATGTTTTAAGGTGTTAAGAGGGATGTGTTCTAAGGGAAAATATATTGTTCTGTTTACTTGAGATTTACAATAAATCACTTTAACCAAAAAAGCAAAATATTTCCTAAATGTGTTAATTTTTTGGCAAAAAATATGTGATTATGCAAACTATTGTGGGGCCTGTTAATTTTATGTATGATATCAAGGACATTTCAAAATTTAGTGGTAATTTTTTTCACATTTGTGTCTACCACTATGAATATGAAATACCACTTCTAAAATACAAAGTGCCAAATGTCATAAAATATGTAACTATTTTTATCAGTGATGTCACCTGTAAAGGATTAGAGGTTTAAAGATTAGATTACTTCACTTGCTTTGATCTAAAATGTAAAAGTAGATCAATAAATGGCTTTAACTGAAAACAGAAAGTAATTTGTTACCCAAATAAGTTAGTCATGTGGTGTATATAGCATGTGATCATGCAAACTATTATTGATAAAGGGGTATATTTATTATCGTGGTGCTGTTTGTTGCATACTTATGATACTTTTTGTTTTTATTTAATGTTATAATTAGGGAACGGAACTTTATGTGCTAAAAAACTCTGAAATATTTATTTTTTATGTGTCATAAATGTTGAAAATATGTGACAAAAGTAAAAAAACATTTGGTAACAAAAACAAAATATTACATGCATTTTAAACACCTGAAATCAGTTTCTAAATGCTTACCTCTCAGCGAGCTATTTTTTGGAAGAGTTGCAGTGAATCGCCATAGTTTTTTTTCCAAATTCTCCATTGTAAATCTGTGACGATTATCTCTAAAAAGCATCTTATATTGTGAGAAAGATCGCTCCATGTGACAAGAAACAATTCTTGCATATTTGAAGCACGAAATGTCACTAACGCTGAAGTTTTCCAAAACTTCCTCTTCCTCTACTTCACCTTCCAAAACACGTGCAATTTGGCACACAGTTTGAAAACCTTTTTTTCCCCAAAAATTTCTGTACATTTAGACATTAGCAGTTGTGCGTTAGATCCAGTGAGTTTTCAGTTTCGTTTCTACTATACGGACTTCACCCATGGAAGCTGCCAAAGTGTTCGAGGACGATTCAAGCTTATGTATGGAATTGGAAAGAAAGGACAGGTTTATTGAGATGTAGGCTATGCCAATTCGACTTTTAAGGAATGTATGCCAATTCGACTCTTAAGGAGGGATCCTTCAACAGTTCTTGCAGAATTTCTTTGTTGAGACCATTTACAACAGATACAAATTTTTCAAAGTTCTGGGCATAATATACAGCTGCATTCAACCAAGTGCCCCATCGCGTAACTACCAGAGGGCTGCACAACGGCCAGAATCGCTTACTAGGCCCGCCTGGTTGGTCGGGCGGGCGAGTAAAACTATATACCTGGGTTTTGACCCGTCAAGCATCGAAAGCCCACGGGTAACTGGAAGGCCTTGCAAGACGAAGCTTGCTTATCTTCAGCGAACGCTCATTCCGGTTTTGCACCGTCTCAAGATGCATGAGTCACGCAGTCACCGTTGCCAATTTTTAGATTCTAAACTGTTCTAGGAGCACTTAAAATGTTCATCACTTTTATCAATTTGAAATTGCAGACATTTATTCCTTGCTAGAAAACATTTGTATCGCTCACACCCAATGGCGGCGATTGGGTTCCAAAACTAGAGGGCCAAAGTGCAAATGTAGGGGGGGGGGGCAAGGATAATTTAATTTCCCTTGGTACATGAGGTTAGCGTGGTGCAAAAGTAGCAAAAAGTGGGGAGGGGGCAACTGCACTCTCTCGGCCCCGCCCCTAATTGCTGCCACTGCTGACACCTGTACAGGAGTACGAACCAAGTTTCGCAAAAAGTGCCATCGTAAATACTTTGGAACTTTGTGTGACTGTTGGTTGTTCTACATTATACTTTTTTGGGGGTGCTCCCCTATGGCGCAGTGGTAGTCGTCGCCTTGTAATCAAAGGGTACCAGGTTCGATACCCGGTGGAAGCACATGATGGTTCAGATCCCACTTTAAACTATAGGTCCAGTCCCAATTAGCCTTATTGTGCATAAATTGCCCAAATAAATGAATCAATCAATCAAACAGATTTTCTCTCTGGTGTAATTTTGCCAATTCAATATCCGAATTAGTTGCTCAAGATCCCCCCCCCCTGTTCTCTTGTTCTCAGAGGGCATTGATAGTAATACGATACAAAATATAATTGTTAGCTTGTATTTTCACACGGGTGCAAATAACAGGCAATGCTATTTACGCATTTCAACAAACAAACAAAGTAAAAATGAAACCGACAGAAGATTTACGATTTCAAGACCAGAAAGGTGACATAAAATGAACAAGACACACAAACCTATTTCAAGACCATTGAAACAAATTTAGAAAATATGTGGTAGTTGGTTTGACATAATAATGACACTAATTTGAGAAGTTACAAAATCTTAGGTGCAGTGGCTTAGCAACATATCGCGAGGTCCTGGGCGAGATTTTAATGCAAGGCCCCATCGTTCTTTAAGTTTGAAATATCAATGTAAATCGATACACAGTCATCAAGGAAACGTCAGCAAATTATCATATTTATATAATAGCCTACAATAATAATTAATTTCTAACGAAAATTATATTTAATAGTACCCGACAGAGAAATTTACACTTGGCAGAGCTACAGTAACACGCTGCTGGAATTTTCATTAACCAAAGTAGTAGTAATAGTACGTTTTTTAAGATGTTCTTTAGGCAGTAAGATAACTGAAATATCTTTAAGCGTGCTAAACTTTTTTTTAAAAAATCAGAAATACAAAGTAAGAATCTTGAAATATAACCTATATATTATTTAATGAGTCGTTCTTTGTTTCCTCATTTCGAAGTTTGTAGGATCTAAATGTCACAAACCATGGCTTAAGTAGAAAATATGGAAGGACGCACATAAAATGTCAGTGATAGAGCGGGGGGAAGGGAGTGCGCTAAATCACAATCCTGTCTAGGGGCCCAATGTATCTACCTACAAGCTCTTTTACACAATCGGTTTCAACATCAGCAAATCTTAAAATGATAGTCATTTGCACAATAAATGTGAAATGTTTGTGTAATCAACTGATACAGCTAATTTGACTTTTTTTTAAATTAGCAATTTTGACTTTTTTTTTAATTAGCAATTTTGACTTTGTTGCACATAAATTGTACCAGTTAACTTTGAATTTTAGGACTTAGATGATAATAATAACTGTGAATCTCATTTTGTTGTTACGTCTTAATGTTCTTGTAATATTAAATATTTGACGCAGTGGCGTAACAAAATCGTAAAGTATGCGTCCGCAAGAAATAAACTTGGGTCCCTCAAGTACAGTCAGCTTCTTCCAGGAAATTTACGTAATTACTTAGAATGGCTGGTTGTGGCTGCACTTACATTAATAACTATACAAATCGATGCTCTAACTCTGAATTTTCACATATTACAACATATCTTTCTTTGACATTTATGTATTCAAAAGAAGAAAATACAAATACTTACTTATCCCTTCCCCCAAACAGAAGGCGGTACAGGATACAGAGAACACTGGAAGTTAGTGTAGAGCTATCAAGGAGAAGAAAATTTCCTAAAGCACTTGATTTCAGATTTAAGCACATTCCTGAAACATAGAACTTGATCAGGAAATTCGGAAGATAAATCATCTTCGTGCCCGTTACAGAGGGCAATAGCTGCGTCTGAAGTTGTAGGAACGAAGGAAGAACTGCTAATATTATCCATACCTTTCTTGAGTTTAAAATACCAGAAACATTTAAATGCCCCATACTTTGCTCCGTGGCAGTTTGAGGTACTTTACCATTAACATATTAAAATCGGGTAGTCTATGCAAGGTCACGACACAGAAGAAAAATGGATAAAATTGTCCAAGCAATTTTTGCGTTGATGTTTCACATGAGAAATGAGAATTATTTTGACTTTTTCGGGGCCCCTTAGGCTTAGAGCTCCCGCCCGCCTCTGATTTGACGTATTCATTCAAATTATAACGTTAAACTAGAATATAAAGCCAGTTAAAAAGGTCTTAATTTTATTGCCCACAAAAATTAGCCTTTTCTATCTTTCTCACTTCCATTTATTACGTTTTTCGTATCAACCTCATAGGACGCGAAGCCCCTATATGCGCGAGGCCCAGGTGATCGCCCACTTCGCTCACCCTTTGCTATGCCAATGATTCTACAACCTCAAGGCACCTGCGCCTAGCAGAAATTCAAATATTTCCATGCGTAGTGAAATATAATGGCCGTTGGCAACACTGACAGTAGTGCTCGCCGTCTACCTGCAAGAACTACATCGAGTCTCACGGGTCTTCTTAAGACCCGGGTAATAGAAAAACCTGGCAGGCATCGAAGCCTGTGCAACACTGTGACGTGAAGCTCGCTTGCGCGATGTCGAACACCTGGGCTTGATGTGCGTGTTGCATATTATTGTAGGCGCGCCTCCTCGCAGACGGGTTTTCTCCGGGTCTTGTGCAGGTCTCTGGTAACTACAGGTGTAGGGGGAAGGGAAACTTCAGGACATTTTTGTTTAAAAATGTCTATTCTTCTAGGTGACTTGATAAAAACTTTCTCCCATTTGAAACCAGTTTATCATCATTGGGATAAAGAGCTCTTATGTTTTCACATATTCTATGCAACGCCTGATACACACATGTAACGTGCACCATTTTGAGGTAGATAACGGCAAGGTCTACTGCGGCTTTTTTCATGTAAGCTGCAGCATCTGTTACGAGGAGAAGAACATTGTCAAATTTTATGCCTTCCAGCCACAATAGCTGCATTGATTCGTTAAAAAGCCTTACTATTGTTACATGTGTAGCCCCAGTTAGCTCTCTACACTCTCACAGATCCAACTAGAATAACATGTAACTCCGAAAGTCTAATAAATCACGTTATCACCAATCTCCCCTCTGACACAGTACAGGCAGAAGTGATACACAACTTAATATCTGATCACACAGCACAAATTGTTGAAGTTAGTATAATCAAACCACATTACCACGCAAAAAAAAAAAAAATACCAATAGAATGCCGAAACATGGAGGAAGACAACGTAAACTATTTGCTACAGTTGTTAGGTAAAGAAAATTGGGCTCTAGTATTTCAAGAAAGTGAAACCGAAAACATATGGGAGACGTTCATGACCATACTAACTTACTTCATAAATCTTGCATGCCCCTTAAAAATAAAACAGGTTCAACCAAACAAAAAAACAAAAACTTGGGTCACAAATGAAATAATACATAAAAAGAATGACCTCAAAGATATTTATGACAAAATGCGCATAACTAAGGAAATCAAACTTTGCGAGTCATATAGAATAAAGAAAAATTAATATAAAAAAACTAATAAGATAAGAAAAATCCAAACACCTCAAAGATAATATCAGAAATAATAGTAATACATCAAAGGCAATTTGGAATATCATAAATGAGCAAAGAGGCAAAAAAAAACAATAATCGTAATGAAAATACCACATTATTTGAAAATGAAATAGAAATAACTAACCCTAAACACATTGCGGATACATTCAATAAGTATTTCTCAAACTCCTATGTAAACTGTCCCATTGACCCCAAAAGTGCCCAAACAACTAAAATTGAATCAAATACTGTACTGAACTCCATTTATTCAGATGAAATAACCTTAAATGAACTAGAAACTACGATAAAAAATTTAAATAATAAGAAATCAGCAGGTCCACATGGTTGGTCAAATCATCTAATTAAAAAATGTTCTCAATACATTACATTACCACTACAGTATGCTATAAATGCCTCCATCAATAGTGGAATTTTCCCAAAAGTACTGAAGAAAAGTATAATCAAACCAATACTCAAAAAAGGAATGGAGACAAATAAAAAACTATAGACCAATAACGATCACATCATCTTTCTCAAAACTGTTAGAGAAAATCATGTGTAATAAAATATACAAATTCTGTGCCAAATATAACATAATTAGTCCACTACAACATGGTTTCCAAAAGGGTAAATCGACAAGTACAGCTACTTCTCAATTTATTGAGATAATTATAGATGCATTAGAAGATAATGAGATACGCTGTGCTATTTTCCTGGATCTGTCCAAAGCCTTTGACTGCTTAGACCACTATGCTCAAGCAAAAAATATACAATCTTGGCATTAGAGGAAATACATACAAACTGATACAATCTTTTCTCACGGATAGACCACAGTACACCCAGATACTACATACTGAAAACTCAGTGGTTCACAAAATTATATCTGACACTGAATATGCAAAAACAGGAGTCCCTCAAGGCTCCATACTAGGCCCGCTACTGTTCATATTATATACCAACGACTTACCCGCCCCAGACAATACAAATATTTTAACATACACAGATGACACAACCATAACATGCAGTGCAAATACACAAGAACAATTAGAAAGACAAACCTACATATCAGTAAATATAATAACTCCGCACTTAAATTCATATAACTTAAATGTAAACTATCAAAAACACAATGTGTATGGCTTTCAATCCTGGAAATAAACCCAATTTTGATTATTAGGATCATAGGCGAGGTGCCAAAAGTCTGCCAGCTAACGTGTTCAAAGACAAAACAAACCTAGTACTCTCGATATGAAAGAGGTGCGGAGAATAAACATTTTTCCTTCGAGGATATCAAGGTAGCTGAAGTCAATGAGCGATTTTATGTATTTAAAATGAAAATTCGTAAAATATATATTTACATACGGGAAACTGACATATAAGGCTATGATCGGAATTTTAGCAAAACCAAGGGGGTCTATCTTATCGCAGAAAAAAACATTTATTTACCCAAAGTTCATTTCCCTAGTTACAATGTTTCAACATTATGATGCGTAGGTAAACAAACGATCACAAAGAAAAAATACATGGCATAGCCACTACTCAAATCCAAAACCCTTGGCAGCATAATGTGGAATAAATGATATCTGAAATGAAAACATTCTGAAAAACATGCATATGTTGGATTTATCTCTGTCCTTTGTTAATCTAAAAATAATGATTAATAATTACTCTTATTTACAAGGCCTGTTCCACAAGATATTACTTTACACACTTATTTGTTTTACCTGGTCAGGGCTGGACAAATAAGGGTGCCATGGCACCTGACATTTTTCACCTAATGCCTGAATTTTTCAAACTAGTTCTATTTTTTTTAAAAAAAAATTCAAGTTCACTTGTGGGAATTTCCGTTACCTTTTATTAAATAAAGAGTATGTTTTTTTTGTTTTTTTTAATGTTTGTGTTTATTGTATCATTGAATCAGAATAATAATCATGCCATTATAAATGTTTACACAGCTGCTAGCCGAATTTTGAAATTGCAGTGATATGGTAGTCAGAACTGTATATTAGAATGCATTGCATATTTATTCATGCTGTTATTAGTACATCAATGTATATAGTGTTCTGTAGGGAGCCCACTCTGGTCAAGATTTAATTAATTTTAATCCAATCTTTTATTAATTAATAAATTTCATGTTTTAAGGTTACATTTCAAAATCTGCAGCTTTATCTAAGTTGGATTCTTGGCTTTCGTACACACTTTTTGCAGGAATAATAATAAATCCTGGCAACTGAATTAGTTTTAGTTTTGTCTACCCCCAGACGGGGTGAAAATGGAAAAATTTTGCTTTTTGCATTTTTTGTGAAGATTAAGCTTGTGGAGATGTGTTATATTGAAGCAGCGGTTAATTTCATGCAGTACTGTTTATCATGTTATCAGATTATTGTTCATATTAATTACTCCCTCTGTCCCATAATTATTGTCCGGTACAGTTTTGTTTGTTGTCCCATAATAATTGTCTGATATGCAAACCGTGGCATTGGTGTATACAGAAGAAGAAAATGAAACACGGCAATGTGTCATACAACATTATTACTCAAGGATCAGTACAAATTGGTCAATCAAGTATCCAAAAGAACCTAAATAAAAAGTTATCATTTTGGCATACCGGACAATAATTATGGGACAGAGGGAGTGTACGTTTTTGCTAGGTTTGAGTTGGAATTTCAACTTTTTTTTTCTTGCTTTGCTTTGCATACGTCCACCAATGGTATTTTGTAAACAGTGCAAGTGATTGATTCATTTAGTTTATTTTATATTGCTTTTCTGCACTGATGTCTAATTGAGAAGATGAGAATGAGTGGTGATATAATAAATTGATGAAGGAACACTCACATAGAACACCCATGCCTAAGCCAAGATTCGAAACTGTGATCTCTGGCATTAACACTGTGCTAATCACTCATCCACAGAAGTCGACCAACAGTGGAAGTACTCTTGGATACAATGACTTTATTGAACCCTGACACATTCATAATTATTATTTTCATTCCTGCAAGTATGTGTGGATATATGCACATTTTCAAGTTACGTATGCATATTTCATGATATTAGATATCTTTTAGATGTTTTTTTTTATTTGGTTCAGATTGACTGATTTAATATATTTTTCTTCACTTTTCTGCCACTTTCGGTTAATTGCGAAGATGAGGATAAATGGTGAGAGATGAAAACGGATGAAAGGCAGTGACAGTGTGTTACTTTTCCAACAGTGTAAGCCTTACATCAGTGATTTTTCCAAACAACCCTAAACTCTAAATTTACCATTATACCCCTTTCCCTAAATTCGATGTTATAAGCCCTCAGATGGAAAATTTTGGATAAGCCTCTGCCTAGCATTTTGAAGCCTATTCCGTGTTGTGTTGATTTTTGGCCAGGCGTGGTCAGCCATTTATCCCCACACCTCCGACCCCTCCAGTTTTTTTCACAACACCTTCCTAAAACTTTTTTTTTTTACAAAATTCCAATTTATTCTAATTTTGGCACTAAATTTTCCCCTACACCCCTCAAACAAATGTTTAGCATGTTAATAATATTATTTCTAATAATATTACTTATCTAACAATAATTAGTATATCTAATTTTCCTGTTTCTTGCTAATTTTAAGATGTTTCATCTTTTTCACCTTTTTCTAATGCACCGTGATTCAAAAAGAATGCACGTATTACAAACCAGTATGCTGTTGAAAGTACTCATCGGATTATAGTCCAGCGGTTCTGAACGGAAAGTAACATCGTGCAGTTTTGTTCAATTGCCGCTAGATCGCGAGTGTAGCACTTGTGCTCTCACAATCCCGCTATTTCAGTTTGAATCGAAATGGTGACGCAGCAGCAAAAGGCATTCTGTGTTGTCGAGTTCGGTAAGTGTAACTCTGCGATTACAGTGCAAAGACGTTTCCGCTTTCATTACCAAGTGAATCCTCCAAGTGAGTGGAATATTTGCAGGTGGTATAGACAGTTCATAAACACTGGTTGCTATGTAAAGGAAAGAGCACTGGGAGGTCGCATGGGTCAGTAGAAAATGTCGCGAGAATCCAAGCATCTTTTCAACGTAGCCATTCCAAATCAACACGTCGTGCAAGTCAGGAGTTGCAACTGCCTCAGACAACTGTGTGGAGAGTTTTGCGGCATCGTTTGGTGATGAAGCCATACAAGTTACAGTTTTTACGGGCGCTGAAGCATGAGGACAAGGAAAAAAGAGTGGAATTTGTTGGAATGATACTGGAAGCTGTTGAAGAGGATAACAGTTTCATGGGAAGTTGTGTTTTTACTGACGAGGCTACTTTCCACCTTAGTGGTAAGGTTAATAAACAGAATGTAAGAATTTGGGGCCTACAAAATCCACATGCGTACATTGAACATGAAAGAGATTCACCAAAAATCAATGTCTTTTGTGCAATATCCTGTTCATCTGTGTACGGTCTTTACTTCTTCAATGAACAAACAGTTAATGGTGAGAACTACCTAGCTATGTTAAAAAAATGGATGTTTCCAAGGCTGCATGAAGAAGGTTTTGAGAAGATAATTTTCCAACAAGTCCTCACTGGCATCATCAAGTGTGCACTTTTCTCAAAACTCTTCCAAGACTTTGGATTGGTCGTCAGGCAGTTACCAACTTGGCACTTTTCAGCTGGCCTCCAAGGGCACAGGACTTCTCTTCCTCTGGGGTACATTAAGGAAACCGTTTATGTACCACCACTACCAAATGACCTGGACGAGCTGAAAAATCGAATCAGTGCTGCGGTTGCTTCAGTCATGAAAGACATGCTTGCCCGAGTTTGGGACATTTGATTACCACTGTGATATTGTCCGTGCCTCTGGTGGAGGACATATTGAACATCTGTAGATAAAACTTGTAGTGTTTGTTAGTCTATGTACAAAGTTTCACACATTTACTATTTACGGTTTCTAAAATATACCTCTTTAAAATACATATATTCTTTTTGAATCACCCTGTATTTCTGCTTCAGAATTTCCTGTTTCTGGAAAAAATGCTCCAGGTAACATCACTGGCTCAAATCTCCACTGCCACCCAGATTCTGCACATGCATGGTCAGCAATTTGTTAGCAAAATTCAAAAGGCTAACAAACTACGTGCTCATTCGATCCCGTCCCGCATGCAGAACTGGACAGAAGTTCCTATGTGCTGTCTGGTGATGAAGTGTTGCAATCTTAACAAATAGGATCGGATGCTCTGCATCTGATGAAAGAACAATCACAATCATATATGGATGACACAACACGAACCCCACAGAGGATTATAATGGCCATGAATAGGGACACCAGATCATCGTTAGTCTGTAAAATGCAGTCCAGGGTGTTGTCCTCTGGTGAAGGGATGTTGACGTTTGGATGTCTTTGGAAAGGGTCCGGCCTTACATCCCTTATTTAAATCAGTTTTTTACAGTTTGTTTTTTAAAGTACAGTTTATGCACAGAAAGGCTAATTGGGACTGGGCCTACAGTTTTAAGTGGGATTCGAAAAACAACTATAGGCCTCCACTGAATATTGAACACAGGACCCCTTGATTACAAGGTGATAGCACTATGCCATCAAGAAAGCCCCCAGTGTTAGATTTAACCCTCCGTTGGTATACGTGTGAGCATTGTGCTCACCCTAGGATTCAATTGTAAGTTTTTCAGGCCCAGATCATGATATCACTTTCTGGTATTGTGTAACTGTATTTTGGAATGTCTATGACCAGATGAAGTCAGTTATAGGTTGTGGCATTATGCTCTGTCGCTCTGTCTGCGCAGTCATGCCATTTTCATGGCAGTCCGTGTTTTGTGAGCATCACGCTCACATGTATGCCAACCACGTAACTACTTTTTCAAGCATATTTTATTTCTGTGTGCACTGAATTCATGTTGTATCACTGTTTACTGTTTTGATTCTTTGGTAATTATGTTATTTGACTTAAGTCGCTTATTACTGTCATTATTTGTGGCAAAAGGAACTTGAAAGTTGATTTTCGTTACGAATGAACAACGGCAGTTCCGAGCATTGCTTGCTGAACTGAGTGATGACAAAAAGAGAAGACCTGGACAGGGTGTTTGATTCTCAGGGCACAGAAAAGCAAAAATGATAGCATCATGGATTAAACTCCTTGTGAAGATGAGCCTATTTTTACGTGTTGTTCTCCCTCAATATATTTGGTGTGATGAAACTACAAAGTTGAATGTACATCTCTCTCGTCAACACATAATATATTATTGAATTTATTACTAATGTTGTGCAAATTAGTTAACATCAAAAGTAAATTCGAAATAAAATTATAAAAATTGTTGTTTTTTCAGTGATAAATTTTGTCTCATATTAGGTAATCAGTAATATTGCAATAAAAGAATATCATAGTATTATTATGTAATAAATAAGATAAATTTTAACATTAAGTGATATATGTTAGGTAATATGTATTTATAAACTATTTTTAATGTGATAAATGTAAAACAATATTCAAAAAATGCCAAAAACATGAAATTCATATGTGAGCGATGCTCTCCCGTATACCAACCGTATACCAACTCTGAAACACGAATACCAATGGAGGCTTAATGGTGTTTGTGATTTTCTTTTTTGTGTGTGTTTTCGTTATTTAAGAATGTGCATACATTAATATTATGTTTCAAGAAACTAGTGAAAATGTTTCAGGATACAATGAATTGGATGAATGCACCATTTGAGGCTAAGTCTCGCAGTTATTTGTGGTTTCTGCATCTTGAAATAAATTTGATTTCAGTAAACATTGAAATGTACCCAAAAATTGAGTTATCATAAAAGCACAATCACATATGAAAGTTTTGGGGCCTCCCCGATGGTGCAGTAGTAGCATCGTCGCCTTGTAAACTAGGAGTCTCGGGTTCGATACCTGGTGGCGGCACAAGTGGTTTCGATCCCACTTTAAACTGTAGGTCCAGTCCCAATTAGCCTTACTGTGTATAAAGTGGACTTAAAACAACAAATCACTCACTCACATATGAAAGTTATGTGCATGTCTGATGAAGGTAGGTTTTTTTTTGTTTGTTGGGTTAATATTGGTCTGTCACAAAATTAACAGATTCATTGTAGTGCATCTTTGTGTGTGTTTGAGTTTTTTGTTTTTAAGTCCACTTTATGCATAGGTTAATCAGGACTGGACCTACAGTTGAAAGTGGGATCCGATACGCCTCCACCAGGTATCCAACGTTGGACCTCTTGATTACAAGGCCATGATGTTACCACTATGCCATTGGTGAGGTCGTAAAGTATTGCAGATTGACAGGGTTTGAACTGAATCGGTAATCCTGGAAACCTCAGGAAGATCAATTTTTGAGTGAATAAAAATCAAGGAAAATCAAGTGTCAGGATTTGAGAATGAAAACAAATTCCATGTTCCTTCAACCACACACACACACACATATAGGCTATATAGCTTATTTTTATTCATTAATTTTTAAGTGTTGAATAAATCTGGTCCTCTTGAATAACACTTTGAAACTTTGTTATTAGCATGTTGCAGGGGTGGATAATATTCAAGAGGTCATGATTTTACTGACCTACTCTATGTAATCAAAAATATCTGCACACCACGAAACGTGCGGTTATCATAGAGGACAACACATGGTCAGCAATCTTAGTAGTCTGCAGACAGCATTATTGGACGGTCTGAGAAACTCGCGGACTTGCAACGTGGTCAGGTGCCACTTGTGTAAGAAGTCTGTGCACGAAATTTTCCACCCTCCTAAACATCCCTAGGTCCACTGTTTGCACTGTTACAGTGAAGTGGAAACATGAAGGGGCTTGTTGCTAAGGAACCTTTTTGAGTGCCAAAACACAAATTTTCGTTGTGCATAAATCTCCATGAAGTTTAGAATAAAATTCCTGTTATTTACTGACTTCCCCATGTATATTTTTCAATTTGCTTACCTGATATTAAAAGTGATAAATTTTAGGTTTACATATTACTTGTAGTCCAAAGTTTATAAAATTGACTAATGGTTTTAACATGGAAGTCTAGAAAATTTTCACACACATTACAATATAAAAAACTATTTCTATATGAACCCATTGTCATCCCATTACGAAATTTTGCCCACAAATAGTCAATTGACGTCTTCAAAACATATATATTTTTAAAAAATTATAAACTTCAAATAGCAGTCATGTTGCATTTCAAAGCTCATTAAAAGCAAAAAAGAATGACACCAATTTGAGCTCTCTAGGTCAAATAGTTTTTGATCTACAGCTGCTTAAAGATTTCAAAATTTCTTCAAATTGTGGGATTTTTGCTTTTTTGAAAGTCAATAACTGAAAAACTAGGAAAAAACCTGAAATTTGGCAGTAACCATCAACTTTACTGGTACTACCACTGCACCAAAAATTATTAATTTCCGAGATGTGAAGATTCAGACCGTGGTTGATTTGACATGGAGTGACCTGAAATGCAAAGCATGTGTAGTCTTTATAGTTTGTCCTTGGCTTTTTACTGAAAATTATTATTAACAAACTTTTGTTTCTCTGTAGTTTCTTTATTAGCCTTTCTAATTCCTTTGCCTTTTCCCCTTCATTCCTGTTTTTCTCCCTTTGCCTCTTGTATTTAATAGACCACTGTTCATCACAATGTTGATTATAATGAGCATGCGCTGCTTCTGTGTCATATTAAAGAAGGAATACATTGACCCCATATACATGATATTAAATAACGTTAGGAAATGTATCCCTCAGTAAAATTTGAACTATTCAGCAAATGAAGAAAGTCAACAATCAAGAAATGGTTTCGTCACTGACAAGTAAAAATGGTAAAAAAAAAATAGACCAAAAAAAATCCCCCACTGGAAAATCGTAATGGTGTAACAAAATTTTAAAAATTCATGAATTACGGTCACCCAAACAAAATATAAATTTGACTCTACTGGCCATTTTTTTTTTTAAAAAAAAAACTAACCAATTACAGTCTTAAGATGAAGAAACTGACTTGGTGATTTTAATGACCATTTTCCAGCCTTGCTGTTAATCCACCACAGAATGATCTGGAAATTTATTTGAAAAGTCTGGGCCTTTCCTAGGTATTGAGCAGTCAGGGAGGATTATGTTGAGTTTTTGATAGCTGATATCATATTTTGCCACCTTCCACACATCATTTTTTCAAAGCTGGACCAAACTTTTTTTTTCTTTAATAGCATTACTGTCATGCATATAAATCAGTTGTGTCTAACTTGTCTTTGCTGCATCCTTAATTGAAGCGGAAAGGTAACATAAAATAAAATGTTCACTCTCAAAAGGAGATCAAAATAATGTTTTGCATTGAGTCATTTGTTAGGTTTATCTGTCCATTTTTTTTCTCTGTAGCTCGTCCAGATTTCAAGAAACAAGTGAAACACTTTCCAAAATTTTGTGTTTTGTTATGGTTTTACGGTAATTAATGCAAGCAACATGTGTGCTTACACTGAACTGGAAAACACTTGAAACCCTCTTGCACCTTATTTTTAATTTCCTCCTCTTCAATATTCTTCAGTCGACATCTCTCTGCACATGCAACTGTCACACAACTCTCATTTCTGTAGCCATGATATTTTTCAGCAACTGATTAATTAACTTTTTGAGTGAAAAAAAAAATCATGGAAATTCAAGTGGTTGTTATTCCAGCATATGTACAGGAGAGAGTACAGAAATTTGACACTTTGCAGCTATAGTCTAGCAGTGTCTTTTTATACTGTGGACAGAGGAGGTTTTGAAAAGCAATAGGAATGCTGGTAAGAATTTCTATTTAATGTCTTGCTTTGTTGTGAAATTCCAAGGAATTTGCCAGGAGGAAGTCATAGTTGAAGGGGAGGCAGTTTTGAGGAGTGGTGTGTGAAGGTTGCATAACCTTCCTGCCCATATTTGCTGCCTAAAGGAGTGGTTCACAACCTTCTTTCCCAAATTTTGTTCTCAATCGACCATATAAAAATATTTTTCATAGAATATCTTTGTAAAACCGCGGTCCGGTAAATTCGGTTTTTGTAAAAGCAGATGCCCAGATCCAAAAAAATTTTCTCAAATGGCTTGCTAAGTTTTAATATACATCAATTAGTATTTAGACTGGAAATTAAATATTGACAAATAAATTATGGTATAACCATAAAGAGTAATAGTTTGAATATGTCTAGGTTTGTTAACAAATAGTCAAACTTTAAAAATAAACTTAAAAAATGCTGCCCAAACTAAAAAAAATCACGAGAACCTCTTCCCGATGCGAGCAGCTAACAGCATCAAACCTGACCTACCTAACCCAACCACATATGCATATAATTCTAATAACCTTGCACATAACAGCAGATAAAAGAGAGTTAGGCAGGTCAGGTTTGGTGCTGTTAGCATGCGTTTCCAAGTTTCTATAGCTGTTGCTAGCCGCTTGTCTCGCGAACCGGTATAATTGATGCCAAGGCCCGGTGCCGGCACGAGGCCTGGCGGTTGAAAAACATGCCTGAAGAGTTCCGGTGGTCGTGAGATTTTTGTCATTAAATTTCACTTTCATTATAACACAGGGTGACATTCAACTGTCTGTATTGATTCTTCTTTTTTTCTGACCCTATCAACTGTTAGTCGATTTTAGTCATCTTTCTGAGTTTTTTGCAAAATATATTTAGTTCACTATGCACTTATTTTTCACAAGAAAAAAAAAACATATATATATACAGAGCATTCTGTGACATTTGCTACGAGACTCGGCAGCAAGTGGGCCGGCGGTCAGTGCTAGATCATCAAACTACACTATCTTGCATATCCATAAAGAAGCCATATAGTGGGAGGAATGGGATCCGTGACATTTCCACTGGGATCCGTGACATTTCCACTACTTTTTTTAAAGATCATTTTTAAAATCTACACCATCGACAAATAAACCCTGCAATTTGCCACATTCATTTTTAGGTAAAAAATCAAGTTTCTAATTTTTGAGCCAAGCGTTGCGCAAAAAACACACCTGCGTCATGTTGTGACGTCGCCATTCAGCTTGTCCTGTCGTCTGCACTTCGCGTTGGCTGCATTTGGTGTTAGGACGTGTCTGTGTTTGCTATGAGATAATGGATTGGAAAAGATACGTAACTACTAGAACAGAAAATGGTCGTTACCACTAAGCAAGCACTAAGTCAGTGCTTTACCACAGTTTTCTCTGCTGAGTTAACATTGCAAATGAGATTTTTTATTGCCTTGTGCCGAAACAAGTTTCCATCTTGTGAGTTACAAGAGCAGAGCAGCCCGAATTTTATAGCTGGTCAGTGTTGTGGACATCACAGTGGAAATAAAGATTTCACCATTATGCACAAATACGAGTACCAGATGCTCCAATATGTAACTGAACTCAAATTCTAAAATGTATAATCACCTCTTCTGTAAAAGAAAAAGAAAGAAATGTTATAGCATACTGTTTTGTTGCGTAGCAACCAGTTGTAAGAAACAAGTGAAGGAGATAACAAGAAAGTTTGTGAGTAGTTCGGATCACTTCAAATCGAGCTTAAACTAATGTATTCATTTAGTGCAAATAACAAGTATTTCACCAGAGACGGTGTTGTGATTTTGAACTATTTACATTACTCTTATTTCATAATTTGCTTTGAAGTAGAACAGTGATGTAAGATGGTCAAGCCTCTGCAACACTAGCAAAAAAGTGGCAACCATGTGACAGGACTCTGAAGTTAAGTAGTTCTTCGGATAAATGAGGTGAAATATAATCTCAGTATGTCTGGGATTGATGCGGATTCTAACTGCATTTGATTGATATTCAAGTACTTAAGTGTGTGTAAGTTTTTGTTTTTTTTTTGTTAATGAAAAATGTCATCCAGAGATTCATCTAAATCTCGTAGCAGAAAGAAGACTGCTATGCAATACGAGGGCACATATCTAGCAAGGTTTACAAACGTTCAAGGTCAAGAAGTTAATTCTGATGATAAGACATACCAGTACTCGCAAGGTGGAATGTTGTGGTGATACGAAAGCTGACATCACATTTGTTCAGTGCTATAAATGTCTTTCATGGTTTCACTTTTCTTGTCTGAAGTTGTCAGTTCATTGGTCTATTTATTCTACTACAGTAGAGGATCACTTTTGTAAATCTTGTGAACCTAGTTATAATCCATATGAATTGTCAGCTTACAAAGAGAGTATTAGTCCTAATTTTAACGATCTGCTAGAAACAATCAAAAGCATTCAGTTCATGTAGTTAATTCTAGTAAAGAATTAAAATCTCAGCTCGAAGATTCCAACAAATAATTAAAATCTCAGCTTGAAGCTTTCAATAGAGAATTGAAATCTCAGCTTAAAGATTCCAATAAGGAATTGAAATTTCAGCTTGAAGCTTCCAATAAGGAATTAAAATCTCAGCTTGAAGCTTCCAACGAAGAGTTGAAATCCAAAATTGAAGTTTCCAATGTCGAATTACAGTCTAAAATTGAATCTATGAATTTTGATTTTAAGCAGGTTAATAACCGTATAGACATGTTGGCTTCTGATGTAGCAAAAAGAATCGAATCTTTAGCAGAAACATGTGTAAGTTCAAATGAAGAATTAAACCAGAAGTTGCAAGAAAGCATGCAAAATTATGACTGTAAAATATCACACATTCTTAGTACACAAGATCTTCATGAGAAACAAATAAATGAAATTGAAGGTTCTTTGCAAGGTGCAAAAGACGATAAAGGTAAACTCAAATGTGGATTTGATGATTGTTGTTAGCAAGTTGAAACATTCGATTCTAAGATTTCGCAGTGTTTTGAAATTGTTAATCAGTACGATGATAATTTGAAACAGCTCGCATTGCATGTTGATGTCATTGAGAATAATATGTAGAAATCAGTTAATGTAAATTATGGTGGTGCTGATTGTAATGTTACAGGTACTTCTCATAACAAATATTCTAATATGAACTCTCAAGTTCATGGTATTGATAATGTTGCAAATCGCCAATCAAGAAAGTTAAATGTAAGGCATGATTCTGGAATTGGTTCATAAGCATGATTCTGGTTTGAGTGATTCAGATGGAAGTTCTATTAACTCTACGGATACTACTAAAATAAAGACGGTTTATGTAAGAGAACCGCATCTTAAACATGTAAGTTGGAAGCAAAATCGCAAACAATCTAGTTTACATATTGCTAGAAAGATGCAAGTAAATTCTAATTGCTCTTGTATGAATAGATCTAGTTGTATTTTAAACGAACACAGAGTACAAACTAAGAAAAACATTGATGTTTCCTCGAATAACGCATTTCCTGAAACAACATCAAATATGTTACGTAGGCCAGAGGACTTCCGCAGTTATGGAGGATATTGTAATTTGAATTACACAAACTATCCTTGCACTTGGTGTTCCGGTTCTACTAATTATACTCAAATTCATCCAGACAGGTCTGATAACACAGCTTCAAGAATGAATTAATACACAGAGAGCATTTAATTCTTATAATGATAACGATGAGTCTAGAAGGAAACTGTTTAATCGTTCTTACCCTTGCACATATTTTGCTGACAATCAACAGTCACCAAACATTCATGATAGTGCATTTGTGAGTGGAATAGAAAATTGTAATGGTGCACATAATTTTCAATGTAATGTAAGACCGGACTCTCATTCTTTGCCCTTGTACATGAGGAAAGATAGACATTTGAAGTTAAATGAATTGTCTTTATTACCAAAGTTCTCAGGTAGAGTTGAAACACAATCTGCAAGATAATACTTGGAACAATTAAACTCAACGTTGGATCTGATAGGAGTGCCTACTGATAAACGACTGCAGAGCATTCAGAATTGTTTTACAAATAGAGCAGCTTATTGGTTTAGAACACACAAAAGATATTTCTTTTGTTATTCTGATTTTGAAGACAAATTTATTCAACAGTTTGCTTCGCCTGAAATGTTACAATCCCAGTTAGCTGTTTTAAGGAATCAAAAATATGACCAAAATGCACATGGAAGTTTAGAAACCTTTGCACTAAAAACACATAACTCATATTGTAATTTAGTGGACAATCCGATTGATGTAGATGTTATACAGTTGATAATGAGCCAGTTGCCGGATAACACACAATATTGCTTGTCATAGTGTTCAGACAATGGATCAGCTTACAAATATGCTTCGTAAGTTAGATGTTATTAGAACTAGTAAGAAAGGACTTATTTATTTACCTGAAGATTTAGATTGCGACAAGTCTAACAAAGGTCTTAAGAAGAGTGAACATCAAAGATTAAATGTATGACAAGTAAATATTTGACAAACAAGATGTAATAGTACTTCTTCTACTCAAACTCTGCCTTCTGATAATTTGGGTGCCTCTGTTGGAAATAGTTAAGACAATGTAAACCAATCTATGAGTTCAAGATATAATGCAAGTAATGCTACTAATTTTGGAAATTTCTGACGAAATAGAAATCAGATGTTTCCTAGGATTTTTTACAATACTGGCAGGTTTTACTCTAATAATAATAGAAATATCCTGAATGAGAATTCCAGACAGGATAATGGTCTTAATTTTAGGCAGCCTAACTACAGATTTTCTAGGAATGGTTACTTTAATAGTAACAGATCTTTGTTTCCCTCCGTTTACGAAAACTGTCCACCACAAAATCGAGATGTGCCAGTGGTGAGTGATAGAGTGAGGAATCAAACCAGCAATATGCAAAGTAATAAATATAATGACGAGTACATCTAATACTGGTGTAAGTCCTAATTTGACTCAAAATCTAACTTCTGGTGTTCAGTCTTTACGATTTAATGATTCCAGGCCACAGCAGTTCGAAAGGCAGTCGGAAGAGCCTCTTTTCCTCTGCACTACCTACAAGAGGCACAAGGAAGAGTCGATTGATTTACTTAATGTTTGTGATGATATGAAATTTTCGACTGAAAATGCATTAAGTAACTTGCAAATTAATTTTTTGTTAGAATGGTTTGAGGAAGAACATGACTGGGTTATTAACGATGAAGATATTCCTGTACCTTTAACAGAAGTTCCAATTGTACATGGAATCATATGTCAATTGCCTAACATTTGTGTAATAGATTGTGGTAGCCAAGCAAATGTTATGAATTATGAGGTTTGGTGTAAGATATCATCATGTATTGGTAATCTTACGTTGGACAAGGTGGATGACATTAGATTATCTAGATTTGCTGGAAATAAAAAGAGCAAAATTGTCGGTTGTAAGACGATAAATATTCAGATTGACAGTGAATACTTTCCAATGGAATTTTTCATTTTAAAAGAACTTAATGCAGACATCATTTTAGGTGTTCCTTTCTTACGAACAAGGAATTGTGGATTTTAGGAATCAGAATATAAGTTTAATACATCAGGAAAGCAAGTGTGTACAGCATTAAATAATAAGGATTCTAGTACGATAAGTGTGGAATCTGAGAAGCTTGTATCTGGTGTGAAGCATGATACTGACATAACGGAGAATGAATTCCAGTCATGTAGGATGTTAAAATACGTACATATGTTAGATATTGAAGCACATTATATGCCTTCTCAGAGGATATTCACGAGAAAGTATTTGCAATTGAAGATATCGGTAATTCACAGAAACGTGATTTATTTTCACTCTTATGGAATTATCACGAACAATTTTCTGACAAACTTAAGACATGCCAAGGTAGAGCCATATAAGATACAGTTAGACAGTGACGTACCTATTGCCATGGCACCTTATCCTATACCAATTTCTAGGACAAAGAATTTAGAAGAAAAACTCACCAAATGGGAAAGTTGGGGTATCATATATCAAGAATCTTCCCCATATTTAAATCCTCTACACATTGTGCCAAAACAAGGTGGTTTATGGAGACCAGTAGTGGATTTTAGAAATTTGAATAAGCATGTCATCAGTCCTCAAGTTAGAGTTGAACCAATTCATGAAATGTTACAACAATTTTTGGGATCAAAATATTTCTCCTATTGATTTATCGTGTGGCTATTTCTAGATCCCATTAACTTCAGAATCACATCTTTATACTGCTTTCTCATATCGTGGTAGACAGTATTTATTTCAATATCTTCCCTTCGGCATACGATCTGCTGTGTCCATTTTTCAAGACAGGATGAACAAAATTTTCATGAGAGAATTCAACAACTTTGTTGTTTGCTATTTAGATGATCTCTTGATCTTTAGTAAAACTTGGCAGGAGCATTTAACACACCTGGAAGCTGTTCTGCAAAAATTGAAAGATGTTAATATGTCCATCAAGTTTTCAAAGTGCAAATTTGCTTCTAAAGATATTGCTTTTCTTGGACACATTGTTTCTGGAAATGAAATTAAGGTAGATAGCAAGAATTCTGCTATAATAAATTTTCCAACACCAAATAACAAAAGGTCACTTCGAAAATTCTTGGGTTTAGTTAACTGGAGAAGAAAATTCGTGAATAAATTTGCAGAAGTTGCCCATCCACTTTATGAACTTCTAAAGTCGAATATTCTCTGGACGTAGAAGGAAGCTTTTGAAAGGTTAAGTGATTTGGTTATATCTCCAGAAGCTTTAGTACAGCCTAATTTTTCTAAACCTTTTAACATAAATGTAGATGGTTCAAAGAAAGGTATTAACTGTATTAAATTTTAGAACTTTTAGATTTTGTTGCTTATGATTTATCACTGCGAGTCTTTCTCTTAATTTAGCAATTACTAAATAATGGTCACTGGCACAGTCAGCACCTCTATGTGTACCAACGTCAATTATACTAGTATGCCTTCTCTTATCAATGAGAATATGATCTATCTGATTATGAGTTTTACCATTTTATTATTATCAATTTTTATTATTATTATTTCAACTATTCAAGTTTTATCATTCCCAAAGCTCCAGCAAAATATTCTGGCAACGCTCATGATTGGAATAATATCTAACTGAAATGTATTTCTGTTATTATTATTTACGATAAAAATAATATACTTTCTGTTTTTTGTAAGTTGAAATAAACGAAGCCAACTTCTAGGAGCTGGTCAATGGACCGGTTGGAACCCCCACCCTTCCCGACGCTCATTTGCATTGCATCACACATTTATTTTCAGCTACGCAAGAAAAAAGGAAAAAAAATGCTTGTTTATACAGTCATGCAAAAAGACACTGACATTATTCTCCAGGTAAACTTGTTGCACTGCAGTAATACCAGCACTACTAATAACAATTGAAAATTAGGAATGATTGCTACTGAGAAAAATCGGCTAGACTCCACTTTATGTCCTTATTGCCTTTTGGTGGTAACCGATGAGAGTTAACAACACTGCAGGTTCGTCTTTGTGTCCGCATTGTGAATGAGTGTGCTTTGCTCGTTTGCATTCTGCATGGTGATTGCTTTTTTGCGTTCGCAGTGCATTGTGCGTGTGTATGGTGCACGAAGAAGAACAGGTTCCAAAAACTTGTAGATAGTGTAAAATACGTTTATCCCCAGTAATAATTTAGTGCATCGTTCAAAACCGTCCTTGTAGACAGGCTAAGTACCTTTTTCTTTTTACACTTTCTGTTCACGATAGCCCCACTAACCATTCA
Organism: Lepisma saccharinum; assembly: GCF_977018435.1. Lineage (NCBI taxonomy): Eukaryota > Metazoa > Arthropoda > Insecta > Zygentoma > Lepismatidae > Lepisma > Lepisma saccharinum. The sequence continues at coordinate 15,190,593 of NC_139244.1, read as the reverse complement.
CGGGTAGCCCCACGAACCATGCATGGGTAGCCCCACTAACCATTCACGGGTAGCCCCACGAACCATGCACGGGTAGCCCCACGAACCATGCACGGGTAGCCCCACAAACCATGCATGGGTATCCCCACAAACCATTCACGTTAGCTGCAAAAACCATGCACGGGTAGCCCCATGAACCATTCACGGGGATGAGCTTAGGTTAGGCCTCTTAGGTTAGGTTCCATTAGCATTCATTTCACTCCTAAATATGTGCTTCATCATCGAAAAATATCCTCAGTACATTCAATTATGCATATCCGGACAACATCGGTTTTTATCGATTTCCTCCTCCAGGTAATTTTTCCTCGCTTTGGGATTTACGTTGTTGAATTCCTTATACATAATAAGCTTTCCAACGATATATGACACATATTCCTTAGGAAAAGGACGATAAGTTGCAAAACTTATCTCGCTACTTGCGCTCCTCTTTATCTCTGCGCCATCCAATATCAGTTGAGCAAAATATGGAGCATCAAGGGCATCCCATGCAGCAACGATAGTATTCCTCAGGTCATGAATGTTGTTGCACTGGGTTCCATTGGAGTACACTGAACGGCACAGGTTTTCCATGGGTTAATGTCGGGGAAAATCGCAGGCCACTGAAAACTCCACCAATGCCATTGGTAAATGCAAATAGATTGGCCGTTAGGAAGTTTTTGTATCCAAGCGCATTCATACAGCCTGTGGGAAAGGCGGGATTAGTTTTCTCATGATAACCAAACCCATCCCATAACATTACAGACTGTCCTCCTTGTTGTCTCTTGGAGAAGTTCTCTTCCTCTTTGCAGAGATCATGCCAATAGTCTCTCCAGCCATCGGGACCATCCAAATTGAATTTATTTTCATAACTGAAAATTACCCCATCCTCCCACGCCATGTGCATCTTGGCCCAGGACACGCGACGCCCCTTGTGTTGTGCTGTAAGTCGTGGCTGTCATTTGGCCTTGCGATATCGGAGACGATTGCTGCGTTTCACAGCCCGTGATAGCGTCCATTGATGCACATGAATATGAGGATCACGATCCAATTGAGGGATGTTTCACCAGCAGCCAGCTTCCTCAGATGTCACGTTCCTGTCGGGGCGTCAATTTCCGCGGCCTTCCCGGCACTTCCTTCATTCCATACCTGTCTCCAAATTTTAGGAAATTGTTCACCACACAGGCACTGCGACAAATTCGGCGTGCAATCTCATTCGAAGAGACTCCCTCTTTCTTATATGCCAATATCTGCCCCTTTTCACGTTCCGACAATCCTGCTCGATGGCCCATTCTGCATCTTCATCAATGCTGTCGTACTCCTCAACAGGGCATGAATATCTTGCGATCTGCACGCTAGCTGCAATAGCGCCCTCTGTAGCCACTGGCAACGACATCTAAGGGGGTAACCACACTTCGTTCCTATAATTTTGCAACGTTCTTTTGACTTCGACCTTGCCTGCTGTTACACATACACGTCTCCCTGAACAGTACCACGTTTTTCATCACATGCTTTCCTCTCTCTGTCAGTTTGCACCACTTTCGTTTCCTTCCCACGATATGTTCAAATTCGATACCGTTCTTATCATTTTGCAACGCACTTTATAATTTATGAGTACTACAAGGTTTATTTTGTGAATGTTCTGCAAACCATTTATATGTATTGCCCGCGGATTGAAATTGTCTCGAAATACACACAACCCACAACTACACCTGCCTGAAGTAAAATGTGATTGATAGGAGAGGTTACTATGGAAACGATCAACGCATGAACTTGATTGGCTAAGGGGCTCTCATGGCTACATATTAATTTTCTTTAATATTTTAAATTATTAAATTAAAATAAATTAATTACTATAAGATGGCTCCACGATATATTTCGTGTACACAAAATTAACCAATTGTTGTTTATTTACCTCTCTACTGCTCGTGCCATAAATTTGTTCGATTGTTTCGAGATTCTAGGGTCGATCGAGAACGCGAACGATATTAACCGCAGCTGCTGAAAAATATCATGGCTGCAGAAGTGAGGAATTTTGAAGACCTCAAAAAGGAACGATTCAAAGATGAAAATTTGCCGACAATCACGTCGGAAGAACAGGTAATATAATTACTAATATGTTGCAATCGAAATTTTGATTATTTTTTTTCATTGAGGTAATCCTATCATTTCGCACGAAAAAATTCCAATTCCAAAATTTGTATTACTGTCACGAAAATATCGCAAGTAATGACCGAAAAAACAAAACCTTTACTTAAACTTTTGCACTTCAACCATAGTCAGTAAGAATGCTGTCAGTGGTCGTGATTTTACTACATACTTTTTTTTTAATGCAAGAAAGCGCACGTACTCTTATCTCAAACTGACACACTGCAAGACGATTTTCTAACCATGTACATTGTAAATATATGTAACTTGAAATAGTACAGTAAAGATCAACAATGATGCGCGTTTCCAATTGTCCATCGAATGCATTCAATTTGTTGTAGAAAATGTGAGTTTCGAGAATTGAAGCAAAAGTGTCCCTCTCTAACATTATCTGTTGCAGGCGCGGCTCGTGCATTATTTACCCGGGGGTTCACTGAAGTCATGTGACATATATTCAGTTTCCGCAAAATAAACTTCCTTCGCCTAAGAAAAGGATGGGGGGCGGGCTTAAAAGATTTGTCCAGAATTTTTTTTATATGGGAGTATAAGGTTTTGTATTAGGGGTGTGCGAATAAATTTAGGGCTGAAACTACAATAAATTGTGCCTTTATGAAAAAAGTTGAGTTTTGTTGGAATGGACGTCCTCAAGTAGGGGCAAGTAATATATTTTTTCCTCAGGAGCAAAAAACACTCCTTCAGTCTGAAGTTACTGCAACGCTTTTATGATAATTACCAAAAATTACTGTGACTGAAATTAAATTATATGCGTGTAATATATAATTTTTGGTTTTGCCCCCTTTTCCCCTTCCGGACGTCCATTCCGACTAATCAGAACTGGTCCTACATTTATTAAAGGGAAATGGCAACTAATGGCATGTGCATACTAGAAAACCTGAGACCCTTTCATTGATACAAGATAGCTTTGTTCAAATTTGGGGCTGGTCGACCAGCACACGCTTTTTTTCAGTGGACAAGGAAGTTCGTTTACGTTAATTACGTGCATTTCTATCGGTCATTTCTTACCTGCGCGGACAGCAACGCCTACACTGCATCATGTGACATAACCTAGGTAAAGTCCATCCCTCGCTTCACTCGCAGCATCACTTAATACTTTCCAACAAGTATCCAAGCACTTCAAAAACTAACAAACTTGAGACGATTGACAGCGAGTCACGTCTTCGTGCCATTCTTTCTCTTTCGCGAACCCGAAGTGTTTCCACCTTTAAGGAAAAACCTCTGAATTCCTGCACGAGCTATTTTGGTAATGTATCTCCTTTATTTTAATTCATCGCATCTAATTCCAGCTTTTATTTGTTTCCACTCATCCATCTCTGCCACAATTTTGCATTTATTCCAAGAAGTTCAGTACAAAAATGATACAAAGAGAATATTGAATATGTAATGTGTGCGCTTCAAACTTGAACCGCACACAGCAACACTGGAAGGGAGGAAGCAGCGAGATCGGAGCCTTGTCCCGCGTCTTCTGCGAGAGAACGAACTGCGCATGACCATTGGGTTGAACATAGGTTCTGCAAATCTCATCTTCCATGTATTTTGTCCTATACCCTCCTCGAGCTTCTGCTCCCGCACGAAGCTTTCACAATGGCAAGAGCTGTCCTGTGGGGGTTCAACTGAGGGTCTGTATCAGGGCGGCCGAATCGCGGTTTCTTCTTCTCAGCAAAAGAGTTCGCCGTATTACGGGCACAAATACATGACTTATTGTGTAGAATTTTTAGCGAAATAATGTGAAAATGTAAAGACATTGTTTATTGTTCATTCTCGAGGTGATTATCGTATATTACTGGGGGTTCACTGATCCTGTGCGCTATAGGGCCAACTGCGCCTGATCTGTTGAAAACCATCGCATGTAAAACCATAGGCTATAAGCAGCGGCGGCGCCTGGATTGATCATCTAGGAGTGCTGAGGGGTGTGACGTTGAAAATAAAGAAAACATGAAATATGCATGCATATTTTAGTCCCCAAATCAAATATAAATCAACTTTTAGTAGGTATCTATCCTATGTTAATATGGGTAACAGTTTCATACATCGGAGACACATTTCTTCAATTTTACACAAGAAACTACTTACGGAAATGAGTTTCTCCAAGGTTTACAACCTTCGTCGATATATATTCTTCCTAAAACTTCATCGTACAATGCAGCAGAACAATAAATGATCACTTTTCATGTAATAATATTGCGCATTTTGTGAAAATCGACATCATCATGCCGTTGTTTCCAAGATGTACCTGCAGATGGCTCTAGCGTCGGAAGTCACGCGATCTCGCTAGTGGAATCAGGGTTTCTAAACGCGCAATTTTTTTCGAGAAACGCGCGGTTTTTTGTCGAGAAAGGAAAATGCTTTTTCGATGAATTTAGGGGTGAAATGGGTGCTAATGGAACCTAACAGGCCTAACCTAACCTCGTGTGAATGGTTTTTGGGGCTAACGTCAATGGTTTGTGGGGCTAATGTCAATGTTTTGTGGGGCTAACGAACAATGTTTCATCAAAATGTACAATTTACAGACGTGATCCCCGGTTTTTTTTACAACTTTCATGCACAATAGAGTTGGAAACATTGATATTCGAAAACAAAAGAAGCGTTACCATTCGCAAAGCAAGCGATATCGCACCATGACGTGCTTTCCGTAGCATTAAGGAAAATGGTTTTTAGCAGAAAAAGTGTTTGTTTTCGTGCAAAAAGCATAATGGCACCTTCCACTATGTTCCGCAATACATAATTGGTAAGTACTAACCACGAGAAACACAAAATATCCGATTTAAATGTGTTTCCGATGTATGAAACTGTTAATGTTAATATGCTAATGAAACTGAAGAATACTAGAATTACTAGCGAATACTCATGTTAAATAATTTCCCGACAACTACCTGATCATAGTGGTAACATTATAGTATAAGGGAAACGAATTTCTTCAAATTTACAGGAGAAAGTACTTATGGAAATCATTTTCTGTAGCATTGTAGAAGTTCGTGAATCTAGTTTTGATCCATTTTAATGCGAAAACATGTCCTTTTCTGCGAAAATCTCTGTCCGACACGCTGTTGGTGCTGCTGCCATTTGCTTTCTGCACGAGAGTACAATGTTCGGTACTACTTTACTATATCGGAGACACCTATCAATGATTTATTTCGCAATTTTTTACATGGTTGACGTACTATTCTGCGTTGCAGAACATTTCTTTAGGTGAAATAATGGATTTCTAACGAAAATAATGTCTATTTCTTATATACGATAGCCCCACGAACCATCACGGGGACGAGGTTTGCCTACTAGGTTAGGTTAGTCCTGTTAGGTTAGGTTCCATTAGCACTCCTTTCATTCAATTTAGCATATACGGACAACATCGGAATTACAAATTTCATGGCATCTTCCACACCCAGCAACAACTCCTGGACACGTCATGTTGTAGCAGCAGCAATAGCGCGTATTGTGCTCTCGTGCAGAAAGCAAATGGCGGCAGCAGCAATAGTGCGTCGGAAATAGATTTTCGTAGAAAACCACATGCATCGCATTAAAATGGATCAAAACTACATTCCCGAACATGAACAGCGCTACAGAAAATGATTTGCGTAAGTACTTTCTCCTGTAAATTTGAAGAAATCCATCTCCGGTATAGTAAAGTGTTACCCAATGTTCCGTGTGTTAAGATGATGTAACCCCATAGTCAGTGTTTCAGCCTCACCGTGTTTTCACTAGAACATGACGTGTCTAGTATTTTTAATATTTTTTTCAACTATGCTTGCCTAACCTAACCTTATGGAAAATGGTTTTTGGGGCTAACGCCAATGGTTTGTGTCGTATTAACATAATTTCAAATCCGAGCATGAAAGTAGATATTTTCCGGTGAACGAGGTTGCAACACTGCATAAATCGCCAAAAAAACTCGCACAACGCACCCTGAACCAGTACGCTATCGCCCACCATAATATGTTACAGAATTGAAATAACAAGTAACAGTAAGTACTCGTAAATGTAAGAAATAGACATTATCTTAGTTAGAAATGCATTATTTCACCTTAGGAAATGTTCCGCATTCCAAAGTAGTACCAACAGTGCAAAGGAAGACATACAACAACTAACACTGAGCTATTTACATTTATTGAAAAACATAAACAGACTACTTGAAAGACAAGAAGAAACAATTCTTAAGGCAAGGAGGGACAAATTCCCCTAGGTCTTTCTCGCTGGGGCAGCTGCCAATCACTGTTGCCAACTTCGCTCTTTTGGAGCCAGATCTGGCTCTTTCGTGCACTTGTTTGACTGTGAACTGTGGCACCCGCCTTCTGCCCAAGCATGATGCCACCACTGTCTTCGGCCCATAAAAACCAACCTTAACCTTTGCCATGAGTTTACATTTTGCACGTGACGTGATATTCATATATACGCTGCGTCACCCAACCACTCTTTCTTCCCCAGGTATTTTTATATAGGCATTGCGCTGTGGCTAAGGTGAAGATGACAATATTGTTATCATGGAATCCTTTGTTTTCGATTTCATGTTAACATTATTGGATTATTGAGATGGGTAATGCCGCAAAATCTAGGCGGTGAAAACTAAGAATAAATTACCATCACTTTAAAGCTAACGGTAATAGCAGCGCCCCCACCCCTCTGACACCTAAAATTACCCTAGGAGGCACTTTATGCAGCCTTCGTTAATGTTGCTCCTTGAAAGTCATCTTTAGCTCTATTAATGGTCAAATTTAAATATTTTATGCACATCAGGTTTGGCAACACTGCCAGGATGGCCATATGAGACAATGAGAGATGATTTAGGTTTATGGGACCATTATTTTATTCGTTCTCTCTGGGATATCAAACATCCAATGATGTAGAAAAGTACATGGACGGAAAGAGGACACGTTGAACTATGTCATAGTAGTAGGAATTGAAGAGTCTAAACTCCCATTTGATTAGCCGTAATTTGAAGTTGAAGTTAATTTCCCATAAGGAATACATGGGATCCTGTAAATACGTATTAATCATATTTTTCAAGTGAAGGTTGCATTGTGAATTTTTTTTTTTCAATTTAATTTTGTGTTTGCCTAACCTAACCTTCCATGAATGGTTTGTGGATCAATTTTTGCTTAAAAACCTTCTGTGAATAGTTTGTACGGCATTTTTCGGTTAATAAGTTTGGAAACACTGCATATCAGCTGACAATAGACAAAGTGAGTCAAGATTTGCCCACCATATTGTGTGTATCGAAAGCGAATTAGCAACGAACAATAAATACTTGTAATGTGAAAAATTACACTTTTTTTTTTCAGTGAAAAAAAGCATAATCCCATGTTCAAAAATGTTACACTATACATAACAGGTAAATACAAATGTAAATAATTAGGAAATAAACGAGTGAAATGTGTTTTCACTATACCATACTGTCACCTTCTTAACAACAATTTTGAAGAAATAAAGACAAGGGCCACTGATCTTTATAGACTGCTGACAGTACAGCAAAATAAATGCGGAATATATTTGAGAGTAGGATCAATGCTTGCCTGTTGTAAATAATAACATCAGTCTGACATCACGTAACATCCCTTATAGCACACCTAGTTTCAGACATATTTCATAAATATTGCAATCTTTCATTTAAGTTTCTAACATTATGGTTCCGCGTTGAGGTTACAGCAAGCACCACACAGAGTCACAATTTTGTTTCTGAAATATTACAACGTTACCCTCAATATGACGACGATGTGACATAATATGACGGTAAAAATCTGATATTCCCCAGACACCTATAACTTCTTCGTTTCGTCAATTTTTGACATTTGTACTTACCTATCTGCTTCGCAGAACATTCTTTAAGGTGTATTCACATTTTTCGTCCCGGAATGGGTGGGAAATTTAAACTAAAAAATTATTTTTCTTTGAAATTTTTGAGTCCAAATTTCCCACCGATTCCGGGCTCCGCTCCTGGGGTAATTGACCTACCGCCCCGAACCGCTAACGTGGCCCCGCCTCCACTCCGCTCCAGCTCCCCGGTTTTATCTATAGAGTCTCTGTTAAAGGCATGTTAGAAATTGGCCGGAGTCACCTGCCCCCAAATGAGCCCCAAACTTTTAAATTTGAAGAAATCCGTTACATCACCTTCCAGATGTTAGACAATGCTACAGGAATTTATTACCGTAAGTAGCTTCTTCTGTAAAAATGAAGAAATCTGTCCAGGGAATATCAGATTAGTAACAATATGACACTGAAAGAGGTAATGTTTTCGGTAGAATATAAGTTTTTCGCACCCCTCCCCCCCCCCCCCCCTGGTTGCAAGATATAAGTCAATATAAGTAGTTCTGGATAATTTGCATCTTTACCTCTTTGAAGTTAATTGTACCTAATAATTATCAAGCTCAATCTAATCCCATCACTCTACCTCACTCTTGGCATTTTTAGAAAGAAAACTTCCCACATGTAAACAAAAACAGTGCTGTTAACCCGCTGTACCCTCTCTAGAATTACATTGATTATTTGTTTAACAAAACCAGTGAAAAATATTGAAATTTCAAATCCCTGGGCATACCATGTATGAACGAACATGAAGATCCAGATCAAGCACCAACTGTTGAGCCTTGCAGAATTTCACATAACGATGGATTTAAGGCTCTAGAAACTGCAATTAAATACAGTGTTATTTCAAATGATCTTTCCGATTACAAACTTGAATAACTCACGTTTAATATCACTCAGATACATGAAAGTTGTATCAATGAAAAGGGAAACTCAAAAAGTGTTAGTGGTTAGTACAACTGTCGCATAGTTATTGATTTCGTCGCTAGGGGCGATAGAAGAGAAAATGGCTACCAACGATGGCAGGAAGGCTTTTTGTGTGCTGGATATTCACGTCTGTCAGTCTGTTATCACTGTGCAACATAATTTTAGGAGGAAGTTTGGTGACGATGCACCCAGTGGGCCCAATATCCGTAAGTGGTATTCTGACTTTAAAGCAAGGGGATGCATCTGCAATCGAAAGTCAACCGGCCATCCACCAGTAAACGAGGAAACTGTGGAGCGTGTGGGAAAGAGTTTCGTACGAAGTTCACAGAAATCCACCACTACAGTCAGCAGAGAATTAGACATCCCGCAACCAACTGTGTGGAAGATTTTACGCAAACGTTTGCGGTTCCATCCATACCATCTGCAATTGTTGCAGGCCCAGAAACTGGACGACAAAGCCAAGAGACTGTCTTTCTGCAAGGACATGCAAATCGAAATGGAAACTGATGGTTTCACGGAATCATTGGTGTTCAGTAATGAAGCCACCTTCTGTCGGGCAAAATGCACAAAAATAATGTCAGGATCTGGGGTCTGGAAAATCCTAGAGGTTATGTCTAACATGTACGAGACTCCCCCAAACTGAATGTTTTTTTGCTATCAGCCATGAAAAGGTGTATGCCCCTTTCTTTCCCAACAAGAACACAATCACGGGTATTTCGTACCTACAAATGTTATGGACATGCCTTCTTCCACAACTGGAACAGGATATCAAAGGTTTAATTTTTCAACAGTGTGGAGCACCACCCCATTTCCACTTAGATGTCAGACTTGAACTGAATAGGTGACTAACATGCTGGATGTGACTATAGTGAACGTTTGCATTGGCCTCCACGTTCCCTGACCTTAAACCCTGTGACTTTTTCCCCTGAGGTTTTGTCAAACAACAAGTGTATCGGCAACCTTTACCACCTACCATCCAGGATCTTCATGTTCGTATCACAGAGGTCATTGCATTAGTGGATCATCCAATGTTACAACGTGTATGGCAGGAATTGGACTACAGGCTCGATGTGTGTCGCATGACACAGGTAGCTCACATTGAGCACATGTGATGTGATGTTGCGAACCAAATGTAATACAAAACTTTTTGAGATTCCCTTTCCATTGATACCACTTTGATGTATCTGAGTGTTATTAAACATGAGTTATTCAAGTTTGTAATCTGAAAGATCATTTGTAATAACCCTGTATATTGAGCAACAAGAAGAATCTACTGAAATCAACATAATGATGCTGCAAAGACTTGGCAGCAAAAAACTGCAATCGTCAGGAAAGCAGACTACAATCAAAAATTTCTTTCAATCATCACAGGACTGAACTTTTGAATTACTGTATGTACGTACTGTGTTTAACTTCAGACAATTCTGTAACTGTAAGTTAATTTTTTTCTGTATTGTTGTAAAACATGTTTACTCTATTAGGTCCGTAATGTGTAAAATTATAACATTAGTTTGATGTTTAATAGGCTTTTTTCTTAATACCTCCCTATTATCCGACATTTTCGCTTATCCGACATTCTGCCGGCCCGTTTATGTCGAATAAGCGAGACTACTGTACTTTCATTTGTGGTTTTAGCATTTAGTTTTCTTACTTTTGTAGATAAAAGTTGAGGAATCTGTGGAGGAATTATTTGATCTATTTTCAAAGCGGACTGAAATAGACCCAGAAGCACCTCTGCTGTACAGGTATCGACATGCTTCGTTCTTGAAGAAAGCTTTAACACATCTATCAAGTCGATATGAGGTAATTATTTTTTATTGGATGTATTGTTTATTAATGTGCTTAGTTTTAAAAATGAAATTAATCATTTCATAGGATATCTCTGAAAATAGTGCTAAAATGTAATAAATACAGTTTACTTAGAATTTGGTAGTGATTAACGTATTCGTCTAAAACAGGGGTTCTCAACCTTTTTCAGTCCGGGACCCACCTTGAAGCATATTACACTTGATGAGGTACCCATAAGCATGGGCTCTGGCAGAATAACTTGTAGACTTGTGCCCCCACTTGGTAATGAAATATTTTTGCTAACATCAAGTACTTTAAGAAGCCTTCTTTTACTCTTGCTTAAACAAATTGCACATACTTCATTCTAGAAAAGTAAATATTTAATTTAAAAAACTAATTTACTCTAGTGTAACATCTAACTAACTACGTATGCTGAAATTGAAAACATTTTTTTTTACTCACCTAACTAATGTGACTGTTGGAGCTGCCTTTTCCGTATAACCTGGGGGTATGTTGGGTTCAATGGTGGTTGACTTGAGTCTTAAGTCTGAGTGCGCGTCAAGTCTATTTCTGTACTTGCTTTTTACTTGAATCAGAGATGAAAATCAATTTTCACACAAATAGGATGTGTAGAATGGCATGAGCAACTTTAATGCAACATCCGAAAGTTTAGGATATTCACCTCATAAAGATGTCCGACAATTTGTTAAGCGTGAATCTAAAAATTTGGTTTAAATGCCAGAATCACAGCTGATATCTAACAGTTGTTCTTTTTGTTTCTAAGATACAGTAAATAAATTTTAGACCCTGGCTTCGTGACCCAGCAAATGCCCCCCCCCCCCCCCCCCGGACCCATCGTTGAGTATAGAAAATATACTAGAAAATAATGTAACAAAGTGTTTATAAATTTAGGCATAGCCTCGGGTTAAATTAAGAAATCATCACCACCATCCTTTGCCGTTTCCTACCTCTGGCTGGGTCGGCATAGAAGTCAAGCCTCTCCATTTTTTCTGGTCTTCCACCACTCCTCTCTTTCCAGGGTGTTCCAATCTTGTCCTTTTCTAGCACTGTCCCCTATCTGCTCTTTCCACTGACATCTTGGTCTCCCCTTTGGCCTTATTCCCACTCCTTGTGCATTGTAAGCTCTTACTGCTAGTCTTTCTGCATCCATCCTATTCATATGTCCGAACCATCTCATCTGTGCCTGATCTATCCTGTCCTGAAGCTTCACCACACCCACTGTCTGTCGGATCTCCTCATTCCTTATTCTATCCCTTCTAGTCTTCCCCAATATACTCCTTAGAAATTTCATCTCCACTGCCTGCTTCTTTCTTTTGTCTCTCTCTGTCATTGTCAAAGTCTCTGCTCCGTACATAATTATTGGCACATAGTATGTGTTATATATATTATCTTATTGCATTTCATAGGTACATCCCTGTTCCATATTAATCTTCGAATGCTTTGATATAGTCCACCACCTCCTCATCTATTTTTCCACTTCTCTCAATGATGCTTCCTAGATATTTGAACGTCTCCACTACCCTCAACTCTTCAGTGTCCCATCTTTATTCTTGGTTCGTTTCTGGCTCTGTTTCTTGTTGTTATTAGCACCTCACTCTTTTCTGCACTGGATTTCATTTCTGCTCTTATGATTTCCTGATTCCAACTATCAAGCTGTCTCTGTAATTCTTCCCTGTTTCTCCAAATTACTAAGTCATCAGCGAACAACAGGGTTTCATCTCTTCCTCTCCTATCTTTTTCCCCACCTCTTTGTTAATTGCATCCATTGTAATTATGAAGAGCAGCAGGGAAAGAGCACTTCCCTGTTTTAGTCCATTACTTATACTGAACCACTCCATTAAGAAATGGTTATTTCTATATTTTTTTTCAGTGTCTAGATGCCAGTCGGCCATGGTTATGTTATTGGATTCTTCATTCCTTGGATCTCCTGGATGAAAACATACCTTCAGAAGAAGGTTCAAAAATAGCACAGTTTTTAGCAAGGTAATTAATTGCTAATTGAGTGGAACTTTCAGATTTTTCAATGCTGAACTCATAATTGGTATTCATCTTTATGATATTATTACAGACTTAATTAAATAGTGTGCGGGAAGATGTTGGCACATTTCAGTTAAGTCCTACTGTAATTCTGGTTATGAATAGTGTCATAAGTGTAACTTGGTGCCCCCCAAAATTTTAAGGTTCATGAAAATTTAAAAGTTAATGGTACTTTTGTTCATCTCATGCATCTGAGGAGCAAAGTAAAGAGTAACTAATTATCTATCAAAATAGTCCTAGATGATGGTTTTACGGGCTTGAAGACCTTTTTGATTCCCCCCCTGCCCAAAAGTTAAGCTCCAAGTTTAGTGGCGGCGATTGGGTTCCAAAATGGGGGGGGGTCAACAACATTATATTTCCCTTTGTAGATAAGGTTTAGCATAGTGCGGGGCAAAAGTGGCAAAAAGTAGGGCAACTGTCCCCCCCTGCTCCCCCTAATCCAAGTTCAATTCTGCCCTCCCCCAAAGTTAGGTCCCAAGTTATGCCTATGAATAGTGTCTGTGCATAATATTAATTCCAAAACAATGTGCACAAATTACTATTATTTCATTGTCATATTGTTAATGTCATTGCTTGAAGTACATATTTAGGGGGGCCTCCCCAATGGCATAGTGATAGCATCACCGCCTTATAATCAAGGGGTCCTGGGTTCGATACCCGGTGGAGGCACATAGTGGTTCGGATCCCACTTTAAGCTGTAGGTTCAGTCCTGATGAGCCTTACTGTGCATAAAGTGGATTTAAAACACTAGCTCAACATATTTAGGAATTTACTTTAAAAAAAATGGAGCATAGTGGTAATGTTGTAATCAAGGGGTTCCAGGGTTAATACCCAGAGGGGTACATAGCGGTTCGACTCACTTTAAACAGCATGTCCGGTCCTGATTAGCTTAAAAACTCAAACTCATAAAAATAACTTTAAAATGGAAGAATTTTGCATTAAATTACAGGCTATTTATAGAAAGTAGGGATGGACCAATGTGAGATTTTGGCCAATATTGATAAAGAGCAGGTATTCTACCAATCCAACATAAAATTCTACAGAAGAATTGAAGAACCTGATTGGTTTATTGATCTTAATAAATGTTTGTTACTAGATGCTGCATATTTAGACTTTTCTTTTAAAATAAGTAGTGCGCATATATTATATATTTATATCTATAAAAGGTATAATGAAATGGCAGAATATTGCACAAAATTATGAGACGGTTATAGATATGTCGGATCAGTACAAATTATTGGTAATTGTAATGATAAACTGATATCTGCCAATATCGATTAATCCATCCCGTCCATAATGGAAATATTGAACTAGTAAAATTATTGGCTATTTTACTTATACATCAATGTGGCTATTCCAGCTGATGCTGCTGTAATATTGATTTAATGTGTCCCATCTGTACAAATTATATTATGTTGAAATTTCTTATAGTAGTTAATGAAAACAAACCCTTGTATTCCAGATGCCAGAATCCTGATGGAGGTTATGGGGGAGGACCAGGCCAGTATTCCCACCTAGCACCTACATATGCAGCTGTAAACTCCCTATGTATCTTGGGTACGGAAGAAGCATACAATGTAATTAATAGGTGTGTTTAACGAAAAATTGATCAGCTGCATGTTGCAGTAAAATGCTTGTTCTTCAGTCGTTAATGACAGTGAGTACTGTTGGGCCCAAGTGCAATAATTACCTTTATACAGTACCATTTGGCAAAAAGTGTCAGCTTCTCCTAAAATATATATTTTGTTATTAAATGATCAGGGTGTCTACCACTCTGGAAAAGTCAAGGAATGTATTTTTTCTAGAAAAGTCATGGAAATGTCAGGGAAATTTACTGTCTGGAAAAAGTCAACATTTTTGTAGTAGTGTACTAAAAGTAGGTTTTTGAACAAAGGAAGAAAGAACAAGCAAGAAATTTAAAACTTGTTGACAAACTATACTTCAGTTTGATACATTGAGTATTACAGTGGCGTGGCGTGGCGTGGTATTTTTAAAAGTGTTACCGGTTATCAGTAGGACGTTTAGGGGAGGAGCCGTAAGACTTGGGCACCTCCCCACCTCATGCCTCCCCCCCCCCTCCCAATGTCTTCCAAGTAGTTCATATAATATTAATCTGACACGTCTGCAATTCAATACTAGATTTTGGTAATGTTATTAATCAGGAAAAAAAATGTTGACATAAGGACTGAAGTGAAATCGTAAACATTGGTTGTTGACACAATAATACGTAATTTGATACTTACAGAAACATCGAAGGCTACTTATAGAGCAGATCAATCCGACGACTCTTCTTTGAAAATAGTTATATGATGCTGTGGTCCCAGGTTCGAATCTTTGCTTGGGAATGGACGTTTGTGGTGTCTATTCATCAATTTCATCATATCATCACTCATCCCCAGCGTCGCAAATTAGCCAAAAGTGGCACAAGCGAAGCAAAATCAATCAAATCAAATCAAAAAAAGTTCTATGATGCTGTCCTAAAGTGAAGTTTTTCATTTGAATTTGAATTTTTGGGTTCATCATGGTCATGGTCCATGTTATCCACACCTGAATTCCACACTTTTTTTTCACCCGAAAATAGAGTACATGGCCAACAAAAGAGTTTCGACAACTGCGCACATCCACATAATCACGGATAGTCGTTATACCACGAAACATTGAAATGTCGGTCATATCCAGCAGACGACTTGGTTTTTAAATCGTTCAAAATAGGCTTTGGCCTCCCTTTCGCCACAATTTCGCTTTTTTCAGCAAAAGAACGAACCAAAAGATTGCTTCAAAATATCTTCTATCGCACAATTACACACACTGTTCAGATAGGATGAACCCGCCACCTCGGAACTCGGAGCAAGCTCCATTCCGCTTGTTAATTAATTGACAATGCCCGAAAACAACATAAAGATGAAAGACACCACTCACAAAATTCGCACTGCACAGTCCCTCCCGCAAACTGTTGTTTACTTTTGTAACACCTGAAGCACACTCCTTGTCCCCTCCCCTCTCAGCATCGGCGCTTCCCCAATATTTCCATCGGAACCTGCAAGAAGTCCAGTTCTACTACTGTTGCCATCTTAGATCTTTTGAAACCAGATTTGCCAAAATGGCAAAACTTTTCGTTTCAAATAAGACGTATGTAGAATAGATGCAGTCTTCATCTGTTTCCTAACTACTCCCACTCCCATGTTTCGCTAAACCCACTGAAATCTCATTTCTGACACCACTACTCTTTCGTATACTTTACGTCCCTTGCCACCTTTAAGGCTTTCGCTTTATAGGATAATCGTGACGATGAGGATGCATGGTGAATTATTGAAATAAAATTATTATTTCTTTGTGTATGTAATTATTAATTTTTATAATTATGTAAGTAAAATAATAACAAGAAACATTGAAATAACCAATTGTTGCTGAGGATTCGAACCTGCGACACCTCACACTTTAGAGCGTGCTAAGATAACAATCAGGGAAATTATGCTTGTAAGTAATGTTTTCGCCCAAAAACAGTTTTACCACCTCAAAAACATTGCTTCAATCCAAATTATCGCATTCCTGCGACAACGTATGTCAATCTCAATCGGCCCTTTCAACAATTATCACAAATTCCTGTAACCGAAATAATAATATATGTGTGAAATATAGAATTTTAGGTTGACATTTTTAGGACAGCTGACCCCTTGACCATACCCATCCCTCTCCTCTCCTCTCCTTCTCGCCCATGATGTCGAAGAAGGCCACAGAGGACTTTCGTAATCACTGATATTAAGAGTAAATACAAAATATCACTTGGTAGTTTGCTTTTCCCCCAGTGTGATTTGATTTTTTAAAATTTTGATTTGGCGATTTAAGTCCACTCATGCACAGTAATGTTAATTGGGACAGTTTAAAGTGGGATCCGAACCACTTGTGCCTCCACCGGGTATCGAACCCGGGATCCCTTGATTACAAGGCGGCGACGCTACCACTGGACACCTTCAGAGTAAGGTAGACCCGATTAAGCGACTTATCTCTTTTCTGTCAATTGAATATGGCAACACTGATCTGTATCTGGTAAGTATCACCGGCAACTGCGGCGGCTAAACGGTCATGCCAATAACCCACCTCCTCCTCCCGCTGTAACAGTCTTTGCCACGACGGAAAGTCTTCCTTGGGTGGGCTCAGGGCCCTTTCCTCATGTTGCCTGAGGAGGGTACCGGATCAGTCCTCCTCTTCCCTTTTGCCGGTGTCAGAAGAAATGTCAGTCTGCAATGTTTACTTCTCGACAATATTACCAGTTTATGTACATAATAATATTTTAAGACAGGTTCTTCAATTCTTTATATTTTGGTGTTACCTGCGGTAACAGCGGCTACATGCACTCTGGCCACGGTGGCTCAGTCGGTAACGCGTCTGACTACCATGCTAAAGGTCCCGGGTTCAATCCCCGGCCGGTTCAAATCCGGGAACTTTTCTAACGATGGAAGCGGCCCCGGCGCCCACCCAGCATCGAATAACATGGGTACCTGGGGGAAACCCTGGGGGGTAAAGGCGGTCAGGGGCGTGATGCTGATCACATCACCCCCACTCACGACCGGATCAAGAAAGTGTGGGGCGTTACCCCTATATGCCTTCATGGCGTGGTGCTAGGCACAGGGGAACACTTTTACATGCACTCTGGAGTATTACCAGTTCTTACAGCAAAATTTGAACTATTTTCATTTAGAAACCTACTACAATAGGTGGCTATGGGAATTTACCACTTTCTTGTTGCTTCTTTAGTGTCTGTTTGATAAATAGTTATTGGGAACAATACTTGTGTTATTACTCAATTGTACTATAATTATGCAGTAATTTATGATTTTTGTAAAAACTATTATTTGTTAACCATGGCAAGTATCACATAAAAAAAAACTACCCCTGATACTTGCTTCCCTCCCCATATCCAACAGTCAGTTGCCGCTCAGTTTTCCTTCTCGTTATTACCTTTACATGTGAGATAAATATGCCAGTACTTGGTTAAGTGTGATTCTAAGTGTGCATTTAGCTGAAACATAGTCACCTTCTCCCAGGGCTGTACACTAATTCCCCTAATCATTTACTCTGAAAAATGTTGGTTGTTGGTCTGGGTAAGTCAGGGAATTTTGTTTTTATGAAATTGTAGACACAGTGATGACACTGTATAATTCATAAATTTTGCATTGTTCTTTTTTACTTAACAATACTTAAGATGTGTTTTAAGTTCTGTATAAGTTTGAAGTAAAGAGAGTAGCTATTTTTACATCATTATACTGTATAACATGTACACCCAGCAGCAAAAGAAATGGTAGGCAAACTGTTCATTCTTATTTTCATTCAGTCTGTTTTTTACGATGTAATGATTCCACGTAATGATTCCACGTGGATGCAAAGCACTCGGCAACAAGGAAAAAGCTCCCGTTACCGCTGTCTGGCGAGGCGTGCGAAGAGTCTGCTGTCCAGGTAGCAACTTCTGACTGCCACTTGCTTCCGATCGTAGTAAGGGGGAAAGGGGGGGAGGAGGAAGTTAGTTTCATTTAGATCTGCTTGACGGCGACAAAAGTCCTGGCACAGTGCTGCTGCTGTCTGCATGCAGATATGAGAACTTATTTTACCAAAATAAGTTCTATTATCATATCTTCACGTACGTGTAACTATCACAAAAGTCAATAAAGGCTTTTGTGATGTTACAAAATGTCAATGAGTAGAGGAAATCAGCTTGAAATCACCTTAAAACCACATAGGATGTAACATGAAGCTTTCTTGGGATCTAAATAACAAAGAGTTATTCTCAGGATATCAGCCAGGTGATTTCCAGATAGGCTTTCGAGAGCTAACGTCACTCTCATCTTCAGAGAAAACCTTTCTTTTTATATAATTTGCCTACTGTTATCTTTGCTGTTGACTGTACGTGCTATTTTTTTAACTGAAGTAATGAGCATATGCAAATTTGTATAAATGTTTTAGATTATGTGAACTGTTGTTCAAAAAATGTCGGAAAAATTTCCCTCCAAACAATAATATAGAACATATTTAAAGTGTTTACCATTAATACCTGTGTATGTTATGCCTCTATCTAATTAAAATATTTTTTACTTTGTACAGAGAAACGCTACAAGACTTTCTGTATAGCCTGAGAACTCCAGAGGGTGCATTCCAAATGCATTTGGGTGGGGAAGTGGATGTCAGGGGAGTGTATTGTGCATTAGCAGTTGCAAGACTGACGAATGTGTATACGGATGACCTTTTTGATAAATCTGCAGAGTGGATTGTAAGGTTAGTACAATGTTAATTCTGTTGTGTGCATGAATGTTGCTTGGTTACATCACTGATACTCAATTCAATGCAAGTGGAACAAGCAAAATCATATATCCTTATAAAGGCCTTGTTAGTAAATGTCACTGCTGAAAACATTTGTGTCTTGGGGTCTTGCCGATGTCACAGTAGTAACACTGAAGCTTTGTAATTAGCAGTCCCTGGTTCAATCCTTGATGAAACCATGGTGGTTCAGATTCCACTTGAGTAACAATTAACATGTCGGAGAAAAGATAATTAATTAATATTAGTTATATAATCATTACCGCTTAATCATTTTTATATGCAGCACAGTAATACTATGACACCAGAGGCTCAGAATTCGAATCCTGGTATGGGTGTTCTTTGTGAGTGTTCATTAATTTCATATCATTGCTCATCTTCATCGTCACAATTAGCCAAAAGTTGCAGAAAAGCAAAGTAAAATAAACCAAATCAATCAGTCAATCCATAAGTTGTAAGGAAAAGTCTTGGTACTTACAAATGATATTTCGTTTTCAATATGACATTTCAATTTCTCATGCATTAGCTTTCATCAGGAACAACATTAAAATGTAGCAAAATTTTACTAGGTGTTCTGTGCAAGTGCTGCTGTCTGTATATTTACTGTGCCATGAAAAAGGTATGTGGTGATGGTTCCCTGTTTGTTTATATTTAAATGTTGGTTTGTTCTTCACTGCTTTTTTCACAACTTATTGTATTGACTGTTGCCACTAATGTGAACCTTTACAAAGAATCTTGATAGAAAATCAAGACCTGCTCACACTCATCTTCCATGCTACTTTGCATTTCTCTCCCCACAGCTGTCAGACGTATGAAGGCGGCTTCTCTGGTGTACCTGGAATGGAAGCTCATGGCGGCTATGCATTTTGCGGTATTGCAGGACTCACCTTGCTAGGAAGAGAGAATCTTTGCGACGTCAAATCACTACTTGTAAGTGTATTTCCGTATATGTCAGTGGTTCTCAGACTGTAGTACGTGTACCCCCAGGGGTACATGAATGACTTGATTCAGGTATGTGATCAGCTGGGTAGAAGAAATGTTGAGAATACCCACACAGCAACATTTTTGTTGCAGGTGTGTAGAGCAGACATCATTGTTTCAGACGTCATAGCTTTAACACCCAACAGGAAAATAAGACTGATTTTGTCACTGACGCACTTTATCTTTGTTTCATATGTTTTGATACTCTAAATCTAAATTCAACTCAAAAACCCACAAACATTTGTTAAAGTGTAAAAACGTCACTAGTATGACTGGGTATATTGTTGAAGTTTATAAACATCATGCAATAATACAGGCGATAAGAAGTAATTTTGTAACTAATTCTGTGGGCCAGCACTGCTGGTCTTACTGTACTGGAGTTCCCGCGCATCCTAAAACAAGTACTGAAATAGACTAAATTTGAAAGTTTGAAGTGCACAACCAGACATCAAGAAACTGTTGTCAGGCTATACAGGCACATCCTTCTCAATGGAAACTTGGAGGATTTACAATTAACACTCCAAAAATGTTCTTGCCAGTTTGTTTATAAACTTACTTTTGTTCTTTACTTTTTTCAATAACTCTGGAAAAATATATGAAAACTATATAAAGATTTTTTGTAAAAGTAAGAACACCCAATAAAATAATAAATGTAGGATTCTAATGTTTATTTATTTATCATCTTTCCATATACAGCTTGAATCCATTTTGCAGATACATGTCTCCAACATATCAAAAACGCCCCACCTATCAGACAGCCAAAAAAATTCCCCAAAACCCACTATTCAGAGAAAACCTATGGCTGGGTTACGTTAGATGTTTATTTACGACTAAAGATACAATGAGGAAAAAGTTTGAGAACTACTGGTATATGTTATATGTGTAAGAGTTTGTACCCAGAAACTTTGAACAAAACATATTGCACTGGTGTACGAGGGTCACTATTTATATTTTGAGCCTTGGCAACACTTAATTAAGTTAGGCACGATTTAATGTTTGCACGGAATCGTCTGGCATTATTGACCATAACGAACTTCAAATGTTTTGTCAATAGCTTCATTTGTGTTGTTTATGTTGCTTTGGAGATTGCGCGACAACAATAAAATGGAATTAACTCGTGAATATTTTCGTGCGATGATTTTTTACGATTTTCGACGTGGATTATCAAGACAAGAGTGCATCGATCAACTTACTTCCACATTTGGCGATGAAACCTCATCCTTTGCCACTGTGAAACGCTGGTATAACGAATTTAATCGTGGCCGCCATTCGCTCACCCACGAGATTCGCGAAGGTCGTCCAAAATCAGTTGTTGTTCAAGAAAACATTGATGCTGTGCAAATGATGCTGTGCAAAACCTAATACTGCAAGATCGTCATGTGACATACTGTGAGATTGAGGCAACCATAGGCATTAGTTCCACCAGCATATATAAAATATTACATGATCATTTAGCTGTGAGAAAGGTATGTTCTCGTTGGATCCCACACAATTCGACAAAAACTCAAAAAGAAGCTTGCGTCAATTGGTGCAAACAAATGCTCAATAAATACAATCGTGGTGTTTCAAAAGACATATATAAGATTGTAACAGGTGACGAATCATGGATATATGCATATGAGCCGGAACATAAACAGCAGTCAACTGTATGGGTGTTTCAAGATGAACCCAATCCAACAAAAGTTGTTTGCGCTCGAAGCACATCGAAACAAATGGTTGCCTGTTTTTTCGGGAAAACTAGTCATGTGGCAACTGTGCCTCTAGAGGAATGTAGAACGGTCAACTCTGAATGGTACACAACAATTTGTTTGCCAGAGGTCTTCGGTCAAATATGGAAAACAAACAAACGCCGTCGTATCATTCCATCAAGACGTGCCAGCTGTCACACATCTCGTCTAACAACCGACTTTATGAACAGTCAAAAAATCAAATTGATGGATGGGTCATCTGCCGTACAGTCCTGATTTGGCACCCAATGACTTCTTCTTGTTCCCGAATGTCAAGAATAAATTGCGTGGACAACGATTTTCTTCGGCGGAAGATGCCGTTGATGCGTTCAAAAAATTATGGAGGTGTCTCAAGAAGATTGTAAAAACTGCTTTGACAAATGGTTTGAACGAATGCAAAAGTGTATTGACCATAAAGGAGAATACTTCGAAAAACAATAAAGCCGTTTTCAATGCCAAATAGTGACCCTCGTACATTAACTTTCTGTCAGAAAACTTACTAAATCAGTATTGTGATTTCAAATAATATTTCTAACAAACACATTGGAAACTCGTATTTGTTAAACCTAATTTTATTGATTAATAATGTACATATCTCAAATGTTACCACAAGCATCACATGATAATCATATCTTTTTTTACCAGCTTTCATAACCGAAGAAAAGTTCGTTATGCAGTACACATTTGTATTATACTCAATATACAAGTAGGATTTTTTTTTCTTTTTTTTTTTGTAAAAATTCAGTCACTTGGTCTAAGGGTTAAATATGCTCACCTGGACTCTAAATTTGAATATACTGTACATTATTTGTAGGGCCTCCCCAAGTGCGCAGTGGTAACGTTGTCGCCTTGTAATCAAGGGGTCCTGGGTTTGATGCCCGGTGGAGGCACACAGTGGTTCGGATTCCACATTAAACTGTAGGTCCAGTCCCGATTAGCCTTACTGTGCATAAAGTGGGCTTAAAACACCAAATCAATCAATATTATTTGTAAATGCTAATTTGCTGTAACAGGTGTTTGTTTGAAGAAAAAATATCTAAAAATATACTGTACAAGTAAAAGTATCTTAAATTATTATTTGCCACACACAGGAGATGTGTTATGTAGAGATTTTAGCAAAAAATGCTGTCTGAACCAGGACTCAAACCTGGGTGTCCGGCATACCATGCCATTGCTCTATCAAGTAAGCTACCGAGGAAGCTCTGGTTTTGCTTAAGCTGTTTTACTTTTTGAAACACTGTGGACATCGACAGTGCCTAATTTATCCAAGCATATGTTTGGCACACACAAGAGATGTACTACGTAGAAATTTCTGTGAAAATATATAGAATCAACTTCGTCTTGTTTTATCAAATCACTACTCATCTTCTTAACCTAGAGAGGTAGACAAGTGGCATAAAATAAGCAAAATACATTATAAAATAAGAGAGATAAGTGTGTATAGAAATTGCTGTATTTTTTGCTTGAACCACCACATTATACTTTCATTGTGTGTTCATTTGTTTTCCTCCTGAATATTTTGCAGAGGTGGACAGTAAACCGGCAGATGCGTTACGAGGGTGGATTTCAAGGACGAACAAATAAACTTGTGGATGGATGTTATTCCTTCTGGCAAGGTGGTGCCTTCCCATTGTTGCACACGATCTTGACGCAAGAAGGTGGGCGTTCTGTGCCAAAAGCAAATTGATAAATTATCCATTATTTCTTCGCAGAGGGTTAGGTTTCAAGTCTAGTGAATGTTAAAGGCCATACTGTACTTGGCGTCATAGCTGCCAATATGTCTTACTATTAAAATTATTTAAATTTATATGATATGAAATGAGAGATTTTGAAAGCGTCATTTTCTGACCTATTAGACACCCTTGGACATGAGTGAGTACCATAAGCTGTTTAGCCTGGCTAGTTCAGTTGAATTAGTTCTCTCAATTGTCAGAAGATGGCAGTAGCATTCACCAGTAACAGCAAGTGTAACTTGCTTATGTTTTCACGTAACGAGTATTGAAATTAATAGTTACTTTTCTGTTTCAATAGTAATAAGAAAATAGGAACAATATGTTTTAATCTACATGTACATTTGTTAGAAAATGTTTTTCTTTTTTTCGAATAGAACCTCTGTATTTTCATATTTAAATAAACAAGTTTTATTGTACGAGTTCAAGTTTTTAAGTCCACTTTATGCACAGATAGGCTAATCAGGACTTAACATACAGTTTAAAGGGGGATCTGAACCACTGTGCCTCCACCTGGGACAAGATGGCAACATTATCACTATGCCATGAGGGAGGCACAAGCTTTATTGTAATTAATATTAATGTTAATTTTAGGTAGGCATCAGGAAACAAAGCCTCGGCTCCTTGCCTGGCCATGGGTGTTATTTGTGGGTATCATCACTCATCCTCATCAAAATTATCTGACAGAAAAGGAACGTAAAAATAACGGAAACAGAAAATAGCAAACAAAACAACCCACTTGTAATTTAAACATAAAACACATTCTAGAGTCATTTTCACGTTCAGAAGACACAATGGGCTCTTATGGGAAATACGAGCGCGCTGTTGCCAAATTTCTGGATTTACAAATTTAGCTTAAGTAAAATCGGTACCTGCAGTTTTGCAGGAAATTTTGTAGAGAATACGATGGTGAACACAAAAAACTGGTAACTTGCTTACATAATTTTAGATAAATTAAAAACGCAAATTTTCTGTGAAAACACAATTTTTACATTGTTTTCATTCCTAACGTTGAAACATGCCGTAAAATTGAAGCTTTCATTATGAAAAAAATTGACACTGTTTTTTAATTGTCATAGGTGACGGTGGTACTCAGAATTTATCAATACTTTAAAGCATATTTGCATTAAAAAATATTCAAATAAAGTATGTGGAGATTTTTTATATTCGTGCAGTAGAAAATGTCGTCGCTGGCCATTTTTTGTTCTGTAATTCCAAGTAAAACTTCCAGCGACAAAGTTGTGGAGAAAATAATTAAATTATTTTTTATAACCACTCAAAGGTTCCCAGAAATATTACTTCCATGCATTTGGAGTTTCTTTTTAACCCGAACCGCGCGTGAAGTAAGGAGACGTTGTCTGGCCATCTTTAGCCAACTCACCGCAGCATTCCGGCTATCACCACAAAGTTTTCCAGTTGTTATTTTATTTCCATTCAGTAAAAATATGAACTTCATGCAGTTTGTTATAATAGAATTGAAATTACTTAAATTTAATAATTGACAATTATTTCCAATGCTGCTGTTGTGAGCAACATTAGTGCTGTCGCAAATACACGTTGTTTTCGTTTACATTACTGTCGACATTAATACTGAAATGAAGATCACCTTTCAGTTTCCAACGTACACATAAATTCATAGACACCATATTAACCTTTGAAAGGCTTTCCAACACGTGACAAAATATGGGGCTTCAAGATAGAAATATGACATGCCTTGCTTGAGTCATTCGCGTCTTATCAGTTCACGTGGGCCATAACTCATTTGTTTGTTTGGGTTGCAACTTGAATCTAACCCATGTGCCAGGGTCCCCTTACTTGAGTGAGAGATCTACTTTGGTCTGTTTAGACCTTTTTCCTCTCCCGAAAAAGTGTTTTCAGTTGTGTGAGCTCTCAGTGATTTTTACTTTTTTAAGTGATTTCTGAAGTGTCATATTCGTGCATTACACTCGCGTGTGTAGTGATCGCAATGGATCATAGTAAAAAGGGTAACTGTAACGTTCACAGTATAATATTAATGTTAATAATTACATATAATTATCATTATATATACAAAATATGTAACACCTTCATTGTGAAGGAAGGTCATCATTTCCCGGCGACATGAGCTAGCGCTGTACTGGCAACACTGTGCGGTTTCTCCATAAGCGCCGTTGTCTCTTCTGAACGTGAAAACGACTCTAGGAATTATAATTTATTTATAATTAAGTACTTTATGGTAACATTAACTATATTTCAAAATGACTAGTTGGAAATTGGTGGGGAGGCCAGTAGCCGAGTTGGAAGCTCAGTGACAGAGCTTTGGCACTGAATACCAGAGACTCAATTTGATATTGATAACATAACTTTTCAATAAATGATTCCATTTACAATTATCAATAATTATAATATGTGTCGTTGAAATTTACATTTGTGTTAATTTTCTTTTCATTTACAGATATATCAGCAATGAGTATGGAGAGGTGGCTGTTCCAACAAGAAGCCCTTCAGGAATATATTTTGATTTGTTGCCAGAACGAGTATGGAGGACTCATAGATAAACCTGGAAAGTACGTAGTACACAAAGAATTTCTGTTCTCTCAGTTATAATTAGATAGCAGCACTTGCACAGAACATGTAGTAAAATTTTGCTACATTTTAATGTGCATTTATGAAGTTCCTGATGAAAGCTGATGCATGAGAAGTCGAAATGTCATATTGAAAACAAAATACTGTTTGTAAGTACTAAGACTTTTCCTTACAACTTATGGATTGACTGATTGACAAGGCTCTGGCGTCGACTCTCAGCCAGTATA
This sequence comes from Lepisma saccharinum, assembly GCF_977018435.1. Lineage (NCBI taxonomy): Eukaryota > Metazoa > Arthropoda > Insecta > Zygentoma > Lepismatidae > Lepisma > Lepisma saccharinum. The sequence continues at coordinate 15,164,304 of NC_139244.1, read as the reverse complement.
ATCTTGTGTGGGGCTTATGTTGTGGTCCCTATGTATTTGTCCCTTCATCCATCCTCATCTTCACAATTAGCCAAAAGGGGAAAGAAAAGTGAAGTAAAATAAACTCAATCAATCAATCAGTCTTGACCACAAGTATAATTTCTTGCCTTTTTTTGACTTCTTGTTGATTTCTTTACTTCCTTGACTGGTAGACACCCTGTTACAACAAAAATTGTGTTTACATGCTTGTAACAACTGTAAACTTCAAGAGAAATAATTCTACAACTAAAGCAATATGTACATAAAAGAAAAATTGAACATTCTAACAATTTCATTTTGTCCAGCATATTTATCATATATGTATTCCAAGTGAACTTGACTTTAAAATATACATAAGGCAACACATATGAAATAATCACAGAATTAAAATAGTTGTCATGTAATTAAAATATATTCATATTTCAACACAACACTGTTTATTGCCAGTGTAGACTCTGTGAGACACCCAGGCTTCGATAGAGTATTAGCCTATATCAGTGCATTGGCATCAGTATCGACTCCGTCATAATACAATAATATCCCTGCATTAGTAAATACCAGTTAATCTGTCACATGCCTAAATTCTGACTTTTCCTTCAAAATTCCAGTCGGAATGGTTATTGATGCTGCTGTTTGAATATTTCCAGGCAGAGGGATCTCTATCACACTTGTTACACACTGAGTGGTCTCTCAGTTGCTCAACACTTTGCAGGCGGAGGAAAGACAAACATTGTTGGTAGTGGAAAAAATGAGTTGGTAAGTATTAATCTTGTGATCTTTTTCTTTTGTTAGCTGCACAAGAATTACTTCAATTATGTTTTTTTCAGGGGCATGTGGTGAAAGAATCTGAAATGGATGAGTGTCCTCTAATCATGATTTATCCTCATTGTCATAACTAGCATAGACAGGCAGGAAAGCTATGTTAAATAAGTGAAATACACAAAATACTTTTTAAAGGCAAAAGTCTTCATTTTTGGAGACAAGAAGCAAAATACTCTTGACTCACGTGAAGATATACATTTACTGAAAAAGTAAAATCACGTTGGTTCTGGGTTGAATTCCCAACTAGGTATCCGTTGTGAGTGTTCTTTCATCAGTTTCGTTTAATCATCATTCATCTTCAGTAGTCGAGGGAGGAAAGCGAAGTTATATAAAAAGTAGGGAGTTATCTGTAATGCTTTTTAGGGAGCTTTCAGAATGAACAGACGAGCAACAAACCTACAGAAAGAACTGCACCCCTTTGTATTGAAGTGAGATGTTAAAAAAACATGTATCACTTGTTGCTTACACAGTAGCACTGATTAGGAAAGAAATGACTGAAAGTGCATTTCCAAAACAGATTTTTACTTTTCTCCTTGCAGTAATGTAAGCTATACTGCAAGCTGATATTCGACATATACTCAACAATGCTACGACATAGTTTTTTTTCTACCATCTCCTTTATTCAACAATACTGCTAGATAAAGGAATGCATTGAAATTCATTGTGTACAAGGAAATACCTTTGTCGAAATAATATAGAAAGGCATTAATAAATACAATTTCTACAGATAGTTGTAAAAACTGTTTCCTATGGTGAGTGAATTACATATCTATGGTATTTGCAAAACAATAATATGTGAAGTGTTTCCAGTGTTGGTAATTATAATGATGGGTTGAAAGTAAGTAGTGTAACCCCAATTTTATGTTTCCAGATTTTACATTTTCCCGCATTATACATTCAATCTTGATGGTCGGAACATAGTCAAATCATGTAAAATTTTCCATGATTGTATATTTTCCTGCGTTATATGTTTTTTTCAGCTTGGTCCCCTGAAAAACATAAAATCGAAATTCAACTGTACATTCTTTACAGTGCAAGTCATTAGAATGCAACTTAGTTTCGGAATACATCATTTTGGAGCATTTCTCTCTCTATTTTTTCAGGCACCACTTCACCCTGTCTACAACATCGGAGTGGAAGCCCTCATGAATGCAAAGCAGTACTTTCAGAACCTTGCTGTGCCCAATAGTGGCTCACGGTGCCATTTATCCTAGAACATGTGTTGCTATTCCATTTGTACATATTATAGATATATATGAGGATGGTGCAGAGAATAGTGCAGTATGGTTTACCAGAAGTTTTCCGTTTACAAACAGACATTGCCAGATTAATTTAAGGATCTAATAAAGCAACATAGTAATTAAGTGAATAATGAAGATTCGTGGTGTTTATGCTGTGAACATATAATAATGATGTGTCTTATCTTTTCATAATTTTTACTGTTTTCAAAACAAGAATTGCTCATAATTCAGAATCTTTATTTATTTAACAAAGGTTTCCAAATAAATTATTAGCCATTTTAAGAATGTAAGAAAAATAAATGTGGTAAAGTGACTTACCAATGTTTAAGGCCCGCTTTAGATGGAAGCATTTCCGTTAACATTTTTGCTAGCATAAATTGCTATGTAGATGCTTCCAAAAACCTCATAACAGACTATAGTACTTTAGACGGAAGCATTTCATGTAACATTTCAGTTAGCTTTTGCGTATAATATATACAGCACGAAAGGCACGTCGAGTTACACAATCTATGGTGAGTGCAACAACTAAATATTCTTCCATAACGTGTACTGTATACGTTATAAAGTATGTACAGGGTGTCCGGCTTAAAAGTATAATAAAAGAAAAAATAATAACTTGAGAAGTAATTGAGATATTTATTGGCGGTTTTCTTCTACAAGTATGTTAACTCAAAATGTTTTTTTACATACCTAATACACCTCGATATGTGCACCATTAGTGGCGCGACAGACATCTAATCTGTATTCCACTTCTCTCCAAGTGTTTTGCAGCATTGCAGGCGTAACATTAGCGATAGCTGCACGAATGCGATGGTGTAGATCTCGTAGATCACGAACTGGTGTCTGGTACACTTGATTCTTGATAAACCCCCACAGAAAAAAATCAAGTGGCGTAATGTCTGGACTTCTAGGGGGCCAAGCAATCCATGGACTACCTCTCCCAATCCAGCGATCTGGGAACTCATGATCCAAGAAATCCCTCACAATGTTCGCAAAATGGCATGGTGCGCCATCTTGTTGAAAGATCACTTCACGAGGAAGTTGTGGCACAACATACAGCTCCAACATGTCGATGTACGTTCTTGCATTAACTGTAGGCTCCGCGAAGAAGAATGGGCCTATAACCCTGTCCTTCAACAATCCACACCACACAGTCACTTTCGGAGAGTCACGTTCCCACTCCATCACTACGTGGGGGGGTTCACTTCCCCATATGCGGCAATTGTGCGTGTTTACCTTGCCGGAAGTGTGAAATGTAGCCTCGTCCGAGAAACAGATGAAATCGAGGAATGCCTCGTTTTCATCAATTTTTGCCAGAATTGTTTCCGCGAAGTTCTTCCGTCGTGGCCTGTCCTCGGGCTTGATTTTGTGACGAAGCTGCATTTTGTACGCCCGTAGGCGCAACCTTTTATGGACGACATCGTGTACTGTCGAACGAGGTAACTGTAACTGCCTACTTGCTTGTCGGATTGACTTACGAGGGCTCTGCTGGAAGGAGGCTCGGATTAATTCAACAGTAGCCTCTGGAACTGCGTGCTTGGCATGGTGGCCCGACATCGAAAGCAAACTTCCAGTTTCCCGAAGCTGCTTGTCCCACTTCTTGATTGAAATGTAACTAGGAACATCGTCGGTTGGTCGCAGTCCATATTCAAGCCGAAAACGACGTTGCACCAGTGTAACAGACTTTAATTCCGCGAGAGAAAGCACACAGAACACCTTCTGCTGTGGAGTCCACATGGCTACTGACGCGCGCGTTTACGTGAACAAAGCAGTTACGTGCAGTTACGCGCATGCGCACGCGGTACCAACTGCCACAAGCATACGTAAAAAAAACATTTTGAGTTAACATACTTGTAGAAGGAAACCGCCAATAAATATCTCAATTACGTCTCAAGTTATTAATTTTTATTTTATTATACTTTTAAGCCGGACACGCTGTATTTAAGCAGCATCATTGATTTGTACACCCAACGGCGAAAGAACAGTAGGCGAATTGTCCACCACCATTTTCATTCGGCCTGAATTACACAATGTGATGACAATGAATTGAAATAAAGACGTCAATTAGCAGAGAACAATGCCAGCTTTGAACCAACATAGTTTCATTCCTTAAAACAACACAAGATGTAGAATAAAAAAGTAACGAAAATAGCGGTGGACAAATTGCTTACCATTATCTTTGCCGGTGACTGTACCTAATACTGTTTTATAGGAAACTTGATTCCTCTCGGTTGAATAGTTGTCAGCTTTTAAAAATGTGAAGTGATACATTTTTTACATCTCATGTGGCCGCCACTACATCTGCACTCGTGACCTAGAGCTCGCTTCTGATTGGTTATGCAATGGAAATAGAATGGATCCTATCCTTGAGAAATGCCATAATTTTTTTCACTTTACACAGCACTTTGGTCATGGCATAAATGTTGAGAAAAGGAAAATGATTTAGTCTAAAACGGGCCTTAAACATGCCTCAAGTTCACAAATGTCTATTTGGTTTGGTAGATTATTTTATTGACTGGGTAGGCTGTGCAACAGGGAACGCTGGTTGAAGCATATTCTAGGTATCCGAAGACAAAAAATTGATTGTTTCAAGTAGTGCAAGACGGTACTTAAAAGTGTATTTCATAGAGTAGGCAATCACTTCCGATGTTTCCATTGACTGTTTTATGTAGGAATATGCAATCTGTCAGTTTTTAATCTTCTGGGGAGTTTTGATATTTTACATTTTGAGAAGACTGGGCTTTTGCAGTTCTTTTGTAGATTGAACTCTGACAAACAATGGCTAACAAGAAATTTAGAATGAAGTTCAGTCGATTTTCAGTTTTGGGTGAAATGAAAGGGCAGAGAGGTTGTTTATTTCAGTAACATGATGAGCACACCCAGTATAAACATGGAACCCTAGCGACTGTGAAGATATGCTCACAAAAGGAAAGTTTTCCATCAAACATAACACAGTGGTTTTGTGCAGAAACTTTGAGTATAATCATTTTCTATGAAATATTTTTGTGCTTTTCTTAAGGAGAAAGTCTTCATGGTACATTTTTTAGGGTTTATTTGAAGTTCTATAATTCACAGTACTTTGTTAAGGAATCTAAATTCTTTGCAGAAGTGCCATATCACTAAATCTTGAGGTTTTACTACATATTTTCCAATCCTTAGTGAACAAAAGATATCGCACAAGAACTGGTACTGCCTCGACAATGACATAAACTGTATTTCATGCACGTTTTATGTTTATTATGTGCTCATCATTGAAAATTTCTTACATTTCAATGAACCATTTATTCATCATACTTTGTATTTGGACACGTTCACATGTACCCTCAGGATATTCACGGGCTTTCCACTGAACTGAAAATGCCAGGGAATTTTGAAAATTTTTACTTGCCAGAATTTGGAAATGAAAATAAATTCCATTTTTTTCCTCCCCAGTGAACCAGCTTCTTAAAAAGAAGTATGTATTCTATATAAAGATGTTTTTATAGTTTATTTTTGACAATGTTAAATAAAAAAATATTTTCAATAGCAAGTGCCGTTCAACACTTAAAACTTGATTATTAATCGTCTGGAAATTTATCATAAAATTACCTGGAAAAGTCCAGGAATTTGTTATAATCACCTTATTGTGATTATTTGTGTTTTACATCAGATTTTTTGTATGAGCTCATCATCATCCTTTCACACTTCTCAAGTACTCAGCTTAAATTTTTTGTTATTTTGTTTACTCAGGTTATAGAATAGAATTTTTGTATGTTCTAGGTTGTGTCAGTTATGGTCTCTAAATATGTATGTTATGCTGGAGGTTCAAATTGAACATTCTTTGCTTTAAGGTGAAACTTCTCCATATCCTTTGCCATTCACTTAAAGCAGCTTGCTATGAAATGAGTTCAAACCTAAAATAAATTTGTATGAAAGGCATTGTGCTTGCTTGCACGGTACAGGTTTTCTGAAAAACATCATCGAAACTGCTGTTACCAGGGCTTAACGATTTTCTTTTGTAATCTTTTTGAAAGAGGGTTCATTGATAATTATTTGTTAGTAATGGAATTTATAAGCCCCACACCATGGTCGTGCAGGCTAAGGCTTTGGGCTCAGGCTACACGCTGGTTCAAATCGAATCGAAGCATAACAACTTTTCTCTTGGGATTTTGGCCAGTGTGTGGGACCTGTGGCCACCCACCATTGTGAGGATATTGATGAGCTATGAATGAGTAGCAAAATCCGGTCACTGAAACCTACAACGATGACCGAGAGTTTGTTGTGCTGACCACATGTCACCTTGTAACTGTATGGATGATCACCCATCTCTGCTGAGGCATATAGGAGCGAGGCCCTGGCCCTCAAGAACTGCTGCCCCACAGGTTATTGTTATTATTACAGAACTCGTGTAAACGTAACAAACCTGGAGAAAATAATGTTTAAAAGCAGTAAACTTAAAAATTGCATAATTCATTAAGAAAAAGTAAATGTATTACTCTGGAGTCATGGTGGTCCAGCCTGACGAATACCGAAGACCTGGAGAGGGGATTTATTCAATGTCTATGCCTAAAGTAGCTCTGAGGCCCTCCCAGCATGCAATCAGTGGGTAAAGACAACCACAGTATGGTGCTGATCAAATTGTCCCTACTTTGGCCAAGATCAAGAATGTGCAAGGTCAATGTACAAGGGGGAGCATTTGTTTTAAAAGTATGCTTTCAAATTTTGTTTAACAAAAGATTGGAATATTTATTAACCCAGCTTTTTGGTACACCCTCTATGAATAACTTTCGTAAGATGATTATTAAACTGAAGAAAGAAGAATGCTACAAGAGGGATTGGTATTAGCTTTCAAAATTACAAACAAGACAAGCAAAGATCTTCTATTTTGACAATTTGTAAAACAGAAGTAAGTATTATTCATGTTTCTATTGTTCCAAACATGTTTTGGGTTTTTGGTATCGTGTACAAGCTTTTAATGTTTGCATCACTTAATACCCCACTGAAGATATATTTAAAGATTTATGAAATCCTGTACCACCACCACCAAATCCATGACATAAAAAAGACAATTTTATACATGACAAAGGATGGGTTTTCTGTACTTTGGTAATGAAACAGTGTATTTATTGATGCAGAATGATCCTCTGGGCCATTCATACATATATAACATATTGTAAATATATATATTTTTATTTATATAAATAAATGTGCTTAAAAAGCCTTATTGATTTTGAATTTGCCAATCATGTCTGAGTTATCATTATTTAAAGAAGTTGTAAGGGAGCTTTCAGACCGATGCAACAAGGGAGTTCACACTAAAGTGACGAGCAACACAGGCACCATCAGGTTGTAAAGAACCAACTGACCAAGGCAACACAATGCACAATATTGAGAAAACAGCCCAGTCCAAGTGGTAAGTGCAGCTAGTGTCACATTAGTATGGAAGATTGCATTTATTTGTGAAGGTTGATTTCCAAGTGACACGTGCCATTTGTGTCTGAAATGATACTTGGCTGCCACCTCCCTTCTTTTACCAATTTTATGATTATTTACCCAAATTACTACCTGGCTAGAGAATTCTGGGTAACAATAGAAGTTAGACAAATATAGTAACATATTCACACTTTAATACAGTGGAACCTCAATTGTGTTTTCAGGGGACCAAAAAGAAAAACTTCAAATTCAGGAAAATGTTAAAATCTGGGATAATTTTATTCTATTTATTATTATTTATTTATTTATTTTTATTATTTATTATTATTATAATGGAAGAGCCGTTGTTGGAAAAAGGCCAGATGTTCCTTTCACAATCATGAATGGGCCTCTGGAGTGGAATAAAGTAATGCAGATGCCTTGTAATAAAAAAGGGGTCCAAGGTTTAATCCTGTGTGGAGGCAGTGTGTTTTGGATCTCATTTCAAAATGTAGGCCCAATCCCGATTTTTTTTTTTTTTATTTTTTTTTTTTTTGCTTCTGCTTCAGTTTTAGTGCCAGCGTTTTTCAACAGCTGGGCCTGAAAAAAGGTCCATTGCACCCACGGGTTGATGACTAATTTAAATAGAATTTTATATTTGACAGCCTATACATAATTGACATATTAATATTAAGGGTGCATATAAACTTTAAAGATCAGAAAAGTATTTATGAGTGAAATTTTTGGGTTCAGGATCGACTTGTAAGAAATAAATTTACTGGGCTGTGGTCTCACAAAGGTTGAGAACCACTGCACCAAGAGCCAAAATACATCACTAGTTGCTCCTTGACCAGGTTTAGCTACCATTTAACCAAATTATACACGATGTACTAGAAAGCCAGAATACAAATTATTTTACTGAACACAAAATTTATTTATTGTAGATTAGGCACACACAGAAGATGTACTATGTAGGAATTTTTAGCGAAAAATGCAGGACCAGGACTCGAACCCGGGTCTCTGGCATACCATGCCATTGCTCTAACCACTAAGCTACTGAGCCAGCCTGGTTAGAGCAATGGCACGGTATGCCAGAGACCCAGGTTCGAGTCCTGGTCAAGCCTGCATTTTTACCTAAAAATTTATACGTAGTACATCTCCTGTGTGTGCCTAATCTACTATAATTAACACCTCTATGCTGGGAGGAACCAGGGAACTGTATCTAATAAGCCTACTGAAATATGAAGACAACACTCGAAAAGAACCGCCCATTCAAAGAAGCCAGTTGTTTTTGTCTAGCTAAGAATTTCATATTGTAAATTGTGTTTTATATTTAGAAATGAGTTTTTTTTTAAAGTAGGGAGATAAACGAAAACCATGGATCAGAAAAAATACTGACAACTCCTGTATTATTTTCATTGACATTGATGTGACACACTTTTGTGAAAAAAGCCAAACCAAAAAAGCTGCTGTAAAAAATAAAATCCGGAAAAAAGCAATTTTTTCCCCGACCACTTCCAACTCTAGACAACTGTGAAAAACTTTATTAAACAAACAACAAGAGAAAGCAGATTCATGCTGACAGTCCTAAAAATCAGGCTGACTTGTGAGTTGAGAGGCACATTTATAGCATCTGTATTTCTTATTAGCTCAACAAATGTGTGTACAGTGGAACCTCAAATTTACGTTTTTCAGGGGGACCAAGCTGAAAAAATTTAAAATGCAGGAAAATGTGAAATCAAAGAAAATCATATTACATTTTTCTAAAACCGGGAACGTAAAATCGGGGTTAAGCTGTATTCAACATTCCAATTATAAAAAAAAAAAGTTTAATGTTTCAGTAATAATAAAGGTGAGCACAGCATCCTACCATGAAGGCACCCAGGTATGACTCCACACATTCTTGACCTCACCCACCCATAGTGGAATATGTGATAGATTTCAGTACAAAAACAAAGCACATTTCGGGATCAAAATATGTATATAAAATTGTATTTTGGTGTTAAAATGACGAATGTAATCCTAAATTTGATTACACTGCGACAATGAAAATTCCCGCAGAACAAAAACATGTGATTCCTATGGAGTTCAGTGGCCTGATGACGATAGTGAAAACCGTTTTTCGCTATCACCTAAACTTTTATCTGAAAACTCAATTTTATCAGCACACGACTGCATGTTATTGTTGTCGCTGCACTTATCAGCACAGCCTGTTACTAGGGCTCGACAGTGCATAGAGGAGGGGGTGGAGAGGGAAGGGATAGATAGCCACTTGGTTGAGGTATAGTAAGGTATAATGGAGTTGCAGTTATTTGCATCAGTCAGTTGCTAGTGGGATCACGCAGTGTCTGTTCCTGCAGTGTGTGTGTCATGCAAAACCCCTAACGTGAAGAATACTGTTTGCGTGTGTTTCTTGTGTTCAGCGATGGCTAGGATGTGTGTTATTTTACCAAACCTTTTCTGTTATACGTGTGGTGAGTTTAGGACGAAGTCCCAAGGACATCCCATTTCCCCGCTCGTCAAAAAGGCGTACGAGTTGTATTTTGAATCAAAGGTAGATGAGGGTTAAGTGTTGGGCACCACAGAACTGTTATTTAAGAAGCTGGTTGCATGGAACCCACCCATCTATGCCATTTGCCATACCACAGTTGTGGAGGGAACCTAGAGACCACATAACAGATTGCTACTTTTGTTTAATGAAACTAACTGGAATCTCAAGTAAATCAAAACACACAGTTTCATATCCAAATTTGGAATCTTCAGTGCGCCCAGTTCCGCATTCCGATTCTCTCCCAGTTTCAAAACCACCAACGGAATGGACACTGGAAGATGAAATAGACGAAGGTAGTGACCAACCAATAGTACACAAAGATCTTGATTACACACCATCTACATCACAGCCTCAACCACAGCTATTGTCACAGGCAGAATTTGCATGAACCCGTTGTTGACAAAGACAGTGTGCTGTTACCATCGCTCCATCTGAAATTGGGCTCCATGAAGAATTTTGTGAAAGCAATGGACAAAGATGGCAGGGTTTTAAATTTTTACTGTCCAAATTTCCTGCGATTAGTACTGCAAAAATTAAAGAAGGTATTTTCGTTGGTCCTCAGATGTGTAACTTGATGAATGACGTAACCTTTGAAGAGTTGCTGACATACTGAGAAGGCAGCTTGGCTTGCCTTCAAAGATGTATGCAACAATTTCTTGTGTAATGTCAGGTCTGACAATTACAGGGAACTGACGGAACACATGCTGGACTGTTACAAGGCTATGGGGTGCAACATGTCTTTCAAAATACATTTCCTGCATTCTCATTTGGATTTTTTCCCGCATAATCTCGGAGATGTGAGCGATTTCACCAAGATATCGCTGCCATGGAAAGACGATATAAGGGAAGATGGTCACCAAACAGTTTGGAAAATTACTGCTGGACACTCCTACAAGAAGTTTCACCATCCACCCACAAACGGAAAGTTCCCAGGACATGTTTCTAACTTATAAATACATTTCAAGCTTTTTGCAACTTTCTCATACTTTTTTTATGTTTTGTAATACAAACAATTAATTTTGTTCCATGATCTGTATTTTATCCCGCTACAGGTTCCTCCTGTACTGTAATGGAGTCGTTTCCAAGTGTCGCGAAAGTTGCTACTTTGTCTTTCATGAATTACAATATATTACTTACTATATGAAATATAGGCTAAGTGGTACAAGTGGCATATCTTTTCCAGAAAAATTGGTAGGTGATGGAACATTTCTGATTTCATTTTCATAATCAGCGTATTTGATTTAGTAAAGAACACCTTCTTTCATCTCGCGGCAAGACACAAAGTTCAAATTTGTTGCACTGTGTTATTAGCTACACTTATTACACAAAATAAACATTTCCTTTCTAATAGCACATTTTCAAGTAGTTATCAGAGTATTAAGTTTTTTCCTGTGTAACGGAGTCCATTTTTGCTTCTAAGTTATTTACAGCTGAATCAATTTTCCAACAATTGCATAACTCTCAGGGCAAATCAGATTTCAAAAAATGCTGAGTTGGTAAAAAAAAAAACACGAAATTTCATTGGAAGGCATACCTCAGACTTTTCAAAAAACATGAAAAATGAACATAATTGCACATTTTGCGTTTTCGTCAAAAACAAAGTATGCATGTCTCTAATGATCAGCCTTATAAAAAAGGAACGTTAAAAACTGTACTTACGTATGCGAGTATGTTGTTTCTACTGTAGAACGACGTTTCGGAGATTGACTATCTCCTTCTCCGAAACGTCGTTCTACAGTAGAAACAACATACTCGCATACGTAAGTACAGTTTTTAACGTTCCTTTTTATATTCTGGATTTGTGAGTAATACGCGACAAACCTACAAAATGCTATGATCAGCCTTATTGCTCTGGATACCTTTATTCCTAGGTGTCATTGATTGGATGCTGGCTGAATCCCAGAGCCACTTGGATGTAACCTGCATGGCAGGCACACACTTGACCCAATTACCCTGTGTTGAACAACAAGAAAAAATTACAACTTTCTCTTCATTGAAATATCGACTTTATTACTAAAACTAACAAACTTTTGTTCTTTTTCTTTTGACAATTTGAGATAACATCACAATGAAATATCTCACAAAGGGCAGCATGATGCTTTGTACACTGCGACTCAGTCCTTGAGCTTTCCCATGTACCCTGGCCCCACAGGATGCATACAGACAAGGAACCCCTGAGTTGAACTGGAAAGGATGGAATGGTCTGTAGTTTGGCTCTCGTATCTAAAGCATGCTTTTACCATTCCTCAAACTGCTTCACTACAAACAAAAACAGAGTTTTCTGTGCAATGCTTGGCCATATAGCAACAACATATCTTCGAAATTCTGCAATCATATAAGCCATGGAGTGTTTTCATGGAATCCCAAAGTAAAATTCACCAACAAAATACACATCTGTTGTTAAAATTGTAAATGATTTAACCAATCAATATCTAACAAAAACAAAATTTAATACATTTTGCTTGAAAAAAATGTTCACAATAAAAAACAAGGTATTAGTTGGTCAACTACAGGGTTGCAAGTCTTTGGAACCAAATTAAATTGTTTTACCAAATTAAATTGTTTTACAACGTAATTTGAAAAATTAAAAAAGACATTTCAATAACATTCAAGCTGTGTTTTGTTACTGCACATGCAGCATAAGATTCTTTGTTGCACATGAAAGGAAACTATGTGTTGTTAATGTTATGCAAGTTCTTTGAGTGAAAAAGTGCAACAATTTTTCAATTTGTTGTGTATGTAACTTATATACACATATTTCCATAGTTTCATTTCACGGACGAATACAATCATAAAGCAGTAGGTTGCAAATTGTGTATAAAAATATTGTACGAGTCAAATTGGTAGTTCTGCAAATTCCATAATGAACAGCTATCCACTATTTGTAAACATGAAATGCATACTCGACAAAGTTCCACTGTGGATAGTGGCAGATGCTAACAAAATGCGTGGATATAGTGTGCAGGTGGGATGCTTGTACCAAACAGAACCACACACCAGTCTCCTTAAGTGCAAGGAAGTTGCTCAAGCCTGCTGTATACCAACTACACGTGACAACTGCAGTACAGTTACAGTGTTGCAAATGTCAGCCTGCCCTTGCGTTGCACAGCATTCTTAGCTTTCATTCACTACCAAGTGTTTCCGAGTCTCCGTGGATACTAGTTAAAGCGATTCATGTGCTAACCACCATGGTTTGCCTATTTGTTTTAATAATGGTAACTTTAATGATTGCGTACATTCAACACTATCTGTATCAAATCCAAATTTATCCTACTACAATCCTCGCAAACCAATAATAGAACACTTCCATTTCACATAAGCATCTACGCATTCTGTTTTCAGCAAGTGAGCAGTCCGAGAGAACAACTGCCGCATGATGCACACAGTTGTCCTATCCGACTACACTCACTTCTTTCCGCAAACTCTTTTGTTTTCATGGATACACTCCGTAAACATTTCTGAATTTCAACATGAAGAGCACAGCATGAAGCTGCATTAACTCCTAAGACGTTACAGATTTGAACACAAGAATTTACTCAGGTTTCATATAAATTAATGTTTGTTATTGCAACAAATGTATTTAATTGAACAAACATCCAATCAATAACAATGCCTAAAGTACAGTATTCCTAAAAGAAAAGTACTCTTGTACATTCCTCTGATCACTGACATTTTATCCTAAAATTCATAGATCCAGAACTAGTGGAATGTTAAAAACTTTACTGAAAAATGTTCCATTGTTTTTCATCTGCAATACACTATTACTCAAAATATTTTTACCTTTAGACTTTCATGCTGTAGTTCCCACAGCAAAATAAAAACCAATTCATCAGATTTATTTGATAACAGTCCATAAAAAAATAACTTTTTAGAATATTTATTGTAAATTTTAGCAACTGTAATGTTTCCCTCCAATACCTGATTTAAAATTAAGACATAAAAGTTAACCAGGGCACAAATGCTTGCTTACTTGACTTTTGGCAGTGTTGTTCAACCAATTGTATTTTTTTCTTTTTCACAAGTAGTGTTGCAAACTTATATCTCCATAGGAGACTACGCTGTTTATTCTATACATAGCACACCACTGATGCGAAACTATCAGATATCTCTCAATCGACTACCATAAAAGCAGTGTATGGGCACATGGAAAGCGTCACAAGATGACAACATTTAGATTTCTTTAAACTTTTTCCAGCACCAAGGACTTCACACAGCTCTAGTACCACTGGCCTATCTTGGTCGCAAATGTACATTTAAATATAATCTAATCTCTCTCGCAAATTTTATTTACACACACACATACACATCCATGCGTACAATAGTGAATCACACATACATCGCAGCTCTTTACCCCGTAATCTACAACTTCACACGTCAGACTTCAGGTACTGTGGTATTAACCAAGTTTCAATACAGTCTGTAGTTGCTTGTTTCCAGCCACGTGAAGTCAACTCGCCACCTAGTTTAGGAACCTAAGATTCTCATTTTCCCTTATGATGTTCCCTGGATGTTGCAAACCCATCACTAAAATGATTCCCAAAAGAGAGTTTGGTCCAGAAAAGATGACTGACTTTGGGCACTGGCAACAAGTACCACTTTTTCACACACTTCCATTCTTTTCATCATATTCCTGTTTTTAATTTGACTCGTTTCTATCCAGGACGAACTGCAGTTTGAAGAAGAAAGAAAAAAAGGGAGGACCCTACGAACTATGACGACGATGCAGATAAATTTCACTGGACTCCGACCAGATGAGAATCAAGTGAACCCGTGAAAATAAATAGTCACTTTTGAATAACTGACTTTTACGACCCACTGATCTTCAACTTTTTGGGTCGCCTTGTTGTGGCAGCTGCTTCAGAGTCTGAAGTGTCCGTTTCAGATTCGTGTGTGTACCCGGATACGGAATCTTTAGATCCAACGAGAGAAACTTCACTAGTTTCAGCAGCAAAATTCCCTGTTGCTTTGGCTTTTTCCAGTGTGCGGACTGAAAAAAAGTGATTTACTCATTAACTCTTACTAATTCAGTGATAAAAAAAACACAAGTGACATTTTTTTTTTCAATTTTCAAACTGCAATTTCAGCACTGTGATAACACTGGACGGAGCACACTAAGCTGAACAGAACTTAAAAAATATTAAAAGAAAAGGAGGGTCACATAATGGCACTTCAGGTGACAGCTCATAGTGTACAATGACAAATGCTTGGTTGTTAAGGATTCATCACATGAAAACTAGAATGTACAGCGTGAGCACAAAAACACTCCCTGGTTTCAAGATGTCATAAAATTAATAGTTACTTGAATATTTTGATAAAATTGATATCCAAAGCTCAGTTAACTCAAAATATTTTAATATCTTTCTTTTCAGAATCGCTAGTTGTGAATTTGGTAGCTAGAGGGCAGTAACATCGAAAATGGCGTTCACTCCGCAGCAAAGAAGCTGGTGCGTGTTAGAATTTGCCAAAACAAACAGTGTTGTGAGAGTGCAGCGTGCATTAAAACGGAAGTTTAATGTTGATCCACCTACACACAAATCCATTCTGCAGTGGCATAAAACATTTGTTGAGAGAGGATGCATTTGTGATCAAAGAAAAGAACATTCTGGCTGACCGTCCATCTCTGAGGAAATTGTGGAGCGTGTGCGAGAAGCCTTTGTACGCAGTCCCAGAAAATCAACACGTCAAGCCAGCAGGCAGTTGCAGGTGCCACAAACTACCGTAAGGAAGATTTTTCGGAAGCGTTTGCGTTTTCACCCGTACCGGCTGCAATTGGTTCAAAAGTTATATCCACAAGACAAGGTAAAGCGACGTGAGTTTTGCGAGACTATCCACACTTTAATGCACTTTAATGGAGGACGATGAAACCTTTCTGACAAAGATCATTTTTAGTGATGAGGCGACCTTCCACTTGAGTGGAAAAGTGAACTGGCATAATGTTAGGATCTGGGGAAGCGAGCATCCGCATGCCACTCTTGATGTGGAACGTGACTCACCCAAGGTGAATGTTTTTTGTGCAGTGTCAGAGCGTCGAGTGTACAGTCCGTTCTTCTTTGAGGGGCCAACAATCACAGGTGAAAGCTACTTAACAATGCTACGTGACTGGTTAATTCCTCAACTTGCTGCAAAGAGAGGTGACTACATTCTACAATAAGATGGAGTGCCCCCACACTGGCATCAATCTGTACGCAGCTTACTGAATGACAACCTCGCACAGCGTTGGATAGGACGAGCTAGACCCAATGATGAAAATCTATGCAAGTGGCCCCCCCGACCACCGGACATGACAGTTTGTGACTTTTTCCTTTGGGGGTTCGTGAAGGACCAGGTCTATGTACCTCCACTACCCACAACCTTGAATCATCTTCAGGAACGCATCAGTACAGCTGTCAACTTCATCACACCGGATACGCTTGAGAAGGTGTGGTTGGAGCTGGATTATCGTCTCGATGTTTCCCGCGTAACAGGTGGCGCGCACATTGAGCATTTGTAATTGGGTCACCACGAAAACTTTATGACTGTTCACAACTACTGTGAACATTTCTGTAGAATACTACTTTTGGTATTAAAGTTATACCCTTTCAAAACCAGGGAGTGTTTTTGTGCGCACGCTGTATTGCAACCAAACAACAGTTTACACAGAAAACTATGCTAATACACAGTGTTCATAAATTATTGGCAGATTTTGTGATGCCATAATTGGAGTTGGAAATGTCCCAAAGATTGTGAATTTCATGTCGATTCACACTGTGAATGTCAATTTGGAATAGCCCTAGTACTATGCTGCCATCTTGGAGTAAAAAGCATAAATCAGTGTCGGAGAAAATGGCTTACCAACTGATCATAGTTTGTGTCCACAGACATGGCTCATGTTCACCAGGCATCATAGTGTAGGATTTCTTCCTGTGGATTTCATCAAAGACAATGTTTATGTTCCTCCACTTCCACAGGCAATGTCGGAACTGCGAAGGTGCATCTACATTGCCATTGGAAACGTCACACAAGACATGCTTGAAGGTTTGGCAAGAATGGGAGTACCACCTGGACATCTGTCGTGCCAAACATTGAATGCGCTTAAGGTCTGTGTAAAACTTTAAACATTGCTCTTTCAAATGGTGCTAATATCATGCATTTCTGTTCAATATTGGTGAAAATATAGTCTTACAAAATCAACCAATAATTTTTGAACACCCGTATAAGAAAAGCATATGGGTTTTCTTAACAAAGAACATGCACAGTTCTATATTTGCATATTGTGCATGTTACTCACTATATAATATAAGCAATAGTAAATTAGTATTTTTTGAAATTACGTACGTGAGTATGAAGATTTAAGAAAACAACGTTTCAGGGTACAACTGCCCCCTTCATCAGGTTCATATACTCTTTAGGCACTAATCATAATGCCACATCACTAAGTGTTACAACAGGATTAGGTTAAACATTTGAAACAATCCCTGACAACATTCCTGTTTAAAAACAACCAGTTAAAAATCCAGTTTTAAAAAAGTTCCCCATTTCCTAAGTGGCCTCTTAGAACCGGGGTCAAATAAAATCAATAAAACACGTTCAGTTGCACAGCCAGCACTGGTTGTTTTTAGACAGGAATGTTGTCAGGGATTGTTTCAAGTGTTTCTTAACCAATACCTTTAACCTAATGAAGGGGGCAGTTGTACCCTGAAACGTTGTTTTTTTTTTTTTAAATCTTTCAAATTTCAAAATTTTATACTAATTTAGTATTGCTTATGCACAGTTCTACAAGAAGAAGACGGTTATGATATGTGACATAACAAAATCAGTGAAGAAGTGAATCGATCACACGAACTACATTGCATCCGACAAATACCTGAAGTCACAAAAACAGCATGAGCCATGTTGTTTACTCTTACACATTATTGCTCAAATAGGAAGTTTCGCAGTGCAGAAAACTCTTCCATCTGTTTCAGAAAAGGTGTTATTACTATATTCTCGATGCCATAAAAAGTTTTCTCCCAATTACATGTCTAAGCAAAATTGTTGGTTATGTTGTTCGTGTGGCTGATTCAACTAATAAATACATCTTCCAAATTGAAATTCAGATTTGTTATGCGAAACTAGTAATTTTACAATTATCACAATTTGTGTTTTGAAAATTCTGCAGTCATAAATATATAATGTACCTGTTCCTTCTTTTTACCCTCAGGTGTCCTCTCATTGCATAGTTAAGCAAAAGATGGGCAGATCCAAATCTCTAAAGATTCAGATATCAGATCCAGGAGTTCAGATTCAAATATTAGGATTATATGCCAGATTCAAGACTGTAGACTTGGAAATTGGATCTATGATTCAATTATTATTATTTTGTTTGTTTGTTTTGTTTTAAAATTGTCAACAAATTAACAAAAAGAGTATGCCAGATGCAAAACCGCAGCTTAATCCAAGCCATTTAAGGAACATTGACAGTAATATCATTTTCACTCTTGCACTCACCATAAATCAAAATTTAGAAAAATGTAACTATTTCCTAATCTGTGTGCTGGTTGTGAATTCAACGTACATTTACTACATGATGCATCTCGCTAAATTATATTATTTTTAGCTTATTTTAGAATTCATTATTAGGATTTTGTCAATTGAAGGGCTTGGGTGTGACAATTTGGTTATTATTGAGTTACAAAGTAAAAAAGAGCCAACCTTCAATTTTCACGTGCAATTGCCATGTCATGCAATATGCATTGGATTCACAGAATGCTTCTGAAATTGGTAAACATAACATGAAAACAATTTATCAACAGTGAAGCCTTCATGACCTTCACCTTCATAAACTCAATAATGACAAAAAAATCAACGTTTTACCCCTGAGCCCTTCAAGGAAAAAAAAAAGAAAGAGTGATTGGTAAATGTTTACTGTCTCCTACTCTACATACTTTTTATTTTTATATAATGGTGGTTTTACGGAAGAGGGCAAGGCACAGAACTTGGCTCATACCCACCTACTGCAAATCTGTGAATGCAATAACTGAAACAACAAAGTGAATGCTACTTACTCTGGGCTTCAAGGAGAGCATTTTGTCTTTTAAGATCATCAATGTCCTGTTGATGCGCGGAATTTTTTCTTCTCATGAACTGTATATATTCAGCAGCTTTCTTTAGGATTTGGGCTCTGCTTGCCTGAAAGGGAAATGTTTATACTACAGACCACTACTCCTTCACATGAAAATAAAACAAAACACTGAATTTATTTGTGTTTAAGCTGCTACACAAAGAAAATGCACATTAAGCAACAAGCACACAATGTAGAAGAGTCATGTTTTCAGGAGAAAAAGTTGCACTGATATTTCTCAAACAAATTTTGAGTGCATGTGGCAACAAAGTTTAACCCTTCGCAAGTAAAGAACTGGTTGGACAATTAACCTCATAGTTGCATTTATAATAATATACATTGGCGCATCAATTTTGTTTTCCAGAGGCCCAAGGTGAAAAACCCTATAATACGGGAAAACATAAAACCTAGGATGAATTAATGAATTAAAATTGTTGGGTGCATTGGCACATTTTACACCCTTCAATGTGTTGGGGAAATATCCCCTTATCTAAAACCTAGAATCATTTTATTACATTTTCTCTATTAGGACCATGAAGATGGATGTATAATGCAAGAAAATGTAAAATCAGGGTGCAGAGCTGTAATTCCTGAGTAATCGAATGGACTAATTTCTTGGTGAATTTGCTGCCAGCTCCTTGGCCACCGAAGTTCCTCGGTTCAAATCCCGGCATGAGCATAGTGTCCTGCGTGAGTGTCCATTCATCAATTTCATTACATGGGCATTCCACAGAAAGTGGTCCTACTTCATGTGGAAGTAACAAAATGAATCAATCTTAAAATTTATTCAAAGTAATAAGGCCTAAATGTTTATGCATGTTTCACCACCAAAAACAACTGGCATCTGTAGATTATGTTCTTCATAGACAAATGAACTCCAATTTTGCTACATTTTTAAAGTGAGACACACACAACACATTTTTATTGAGGGTTTTCGTACACCCAGGGTACATCATATTTTTTTTTTTATTTGTTAGCAGACACCACTAAGTACATCATAATTACATGAAATCATTGCATTATGAATAGTTCAATCTGATTGCATGTCTAGAATCTTACATTTTGTGTGAATGTTACACACGTAAAGCTAGAATTCCCCCATACCATCACTTGTCCTCATCATTGAGATTAGTCACAAGTGGAAGAAAATTGACACTAAATAACAAAAAAATACCAAATATAACATTTGGTTTAAAAGGCTTAAATATTTTAGCAAGTTTGTTAAAATGAATGTACTGGAATAAAAACAAACAAATTTAGTTTTAAAACAAAAACCGGTACTTCAGTATTATATGGACTACCTCATCTCAGACCGTTTGTTCTAGCACCCAAAATGACATTCCACAACAGCAACTATAATTTTACGTAATTGGGTTAGATTTGCTACCAAAAGTTATTATCAACGTGTTCTTTCACTTTCCCAGAAAACAGACGGTCTGAAATGAGGTAGTCTGTATAATACTAAAGTACCCAAAAACCTATAGAGTGGCAGATCATAGATGATGTTCCAAATGAAATCTCCATTAGGAGATAAATGTTGCCATTTCAAGCAAATCCACTACTTATCATCCGCAATAATTCATTGTACCAGAAAACTTGTAAGTACGGATGCATGCTTGCTAAATGTAGATTTTTTCTTTCAAACCCCAATTACAAAATTGAATCATTCTACTTGCATTGGCTCTTCACTACTTCACATGTAATTTCTCCAAAACAACAGATGATATTTCAGTTTTCTACTTTTTTTTATATACATATGCAATTATGGCAAACTTTAAATTACAATGCAATAAAAACTACACAAATGGATTGCATTTCTATATCACCCCACCATATCAGGCAAACTATCCAAGGCACTCACTTTCAGACTCCCACACAAAGCAGTATCCCAAGCCAGAAGATTGACTGATTGATTTGCTTTATTTTACTTTGCTTTTTGTGCCACTTTTGGCTAATTTGCGAAGATGGGGATGAATAGAGGCATGCATATTTCATTTTTGACGAATACACGAAATGTGAAACAACACATTGTAATGCTAATTTTTCATGTTTCTGAAAGGTGTGAGGTGCATTTCCCTACCCTGTTTTGTCACGAAATGATGCAAAAAGAACTGCAAAATGTGAAATTGACATGAAATTTACCGTTTATATACCGACGTGGCACTTTCTGAAGTCAGAATTATCCTGAGTGTTATGCAATTCATGGAAAATTTATTAATTTTACTGCAAACATTTGAGAAGCAAAAATGGACCCCTTTATACAGGAATAAACTTAATATTCTGGTAATGATTTAATGTGCTATAAGAAGGGATATGTTTATTTTGTGTAATAGTGCAGTTTTTAAATCACATTTTGGATTATATTTACATTTTTAAAACCAAAATGTCATTTTATGTGTTGCTTTTTCACTGCTATAACAGCGAAATTTCATTTTATTTACTGCTTTTGAACTCGAAATTGACTGTTTTTGTACCGAAATTTTGCTTTTTTATTTACCAAAAATATGTGCCTCTAGGGATGAGTGATATGATGAAATTGATAAATGGACACTTACAAACATTCATGCCCAAACCGAGATTCAAACCCGGAACCCCTGGCATCGTAGCACGATGTGCTAACCACTCCACCACAAGGGCCGGCCCAAGTAAGGAGCCTACCAAAAATCTCATCCTGCAGTGCCTACACAACCATGTGCCAATGTCACAGCCACTACATTGGAAGGACGATTCATATTGTACAAGAACAAACTGAAGAACACTTTGGGAGATTCCACACAGAAGCAACACACGTCGCTTGAGGATTTGCTATTTGAATGCAGAGTTGCAAGGCCCCTCATGCTGCAACGGTACGGAATGTTTCTGTTGATTGGCTCATTCCCAAGCAGCAATGTCAGCTGTTGCTTCTGTGTGAATTCTCCCTTAAATGATGCCAAAAAAAAGTCACTAAGATCACATCTCTAACACCACCTCAACACCATTTCATCTCCTCCACATTCATACTTCTTCCAACTGGCTCCCTCAATGTGATCATCAAATCAAAGGGTATCATCCAGCAGAAACTCAACTAAACTTGGACAACGGACAAACACAACTGACCCGGAACACCACACTTCAAAAAATCCCAGACAGCAAGAAAAATTAGGACCTCCAGTACAACCATCTATCACCTGCCCAAGGAACACAAACCATTCCATGCTAAGCAGCACAATGCAGCAGGCAGTCGAACCTACCAATCACAACCCTCCAGCACCACCAGACGACGAAAATCAGGCCTCCCAGCAGGAGAAATTGGAACTACCACAATCCAAGAATAGACAAAGTAGCGACACACTACCACAGGGTGCGAAATTTCCGGTCGCCATTGGCGACCAAAAGTTTTGGGCTGGCGACTAAAATTTCATTGTTTCAAATGTGTGTCAAACACGCTTCAAGACTTCACCTCTTGAGAGAATCGGCAGAAGTTATAGAAGAAATTCTAAAACTGAGTGATATCCACACTATTAGGTTGTTAGTCAGCAAAGAACGTGCAATAAGAGCTCTCTTGCAATCATGGAAAGCTGTTGTGACCCATCTTGAACAGGTGGCCCATAGAAGAGACAATGATGGCGCTAAAGCTAAGGATTTGCTGAAAAGTTTGAAGCAATTTAAATTTGTTAAGCTTCTGTACTTCCTTTTGGATTTCTACGGGAAATTGAACCCTTTAAGCGTGGCACTACAAAATAAAAATCTTTTGATTTCATCTCTGAAAATAAAAATTGAACACTGTATTTCAGTTTTGGCTGACCTGGAATCTAATGTTGGACCAAGCGAACAAGATTTCTTGGACCATGTATCCATTTCAGGGAAGATCAGGGATGTTCAAGAGTTTCAGACTGTTAGAGGAAACTTAATTAACAATGTGAAGGTGTACATCACAGAAACATTGTCGTCTATGTCAACAGATGCGATTGCATCTCTGCATGTTTTCGACACCTTGGGTTGGCCTCCCAAAGAAAATATTCTTCAGTTTGGGATAGAAGAAATAAAGAAGCTGTACATATACTTGAACTCGAGCCTTTATAATGAGAAAATGGATGTTCTGTCAGCAGAGTGAACAGAATACAAACTTTTGTTTCCTTTGCAGCTTTGAATCAGACGCTGAAGAAGATCCACAGTGCGGAGTGTTCAGCAAGATTCCCCAATTTGCTCCAGATTTTGACATTTTGTGCTGTTCTACCAATGAGCACAGCCTCATGTGGGGGAGGTTTCAACTGTCACAACAGACTCAAGACTACTTACAGGAACTCTCTGAAGTCTGACACACTGGATGATTTGCTCAGAGTTTTCGTAAACGGACCCCCCCCCCCACTCCTCCCTGTCAGAGTTTGACCCAGCAGCTGCGATTGATAAGTGGTACTTCAGTGCAGAACGACAGCGCTACACAAACATTAATTCCTAACTTTTTAATAATTGCTCATATTTTTAATATTTATCAATATAAAATAGTGGCGACCAAAGATTTTAGTCTGGCGACTGACTTCAAACTTGAAATTTCTTGCCCTGCACTACCATCTCCGTTCCAGATGCCGTAACCTCTGTTAATGAAAGTGGTAGTCCTTCGAAATTAATTGGAAAGGCCAATTAAATATGCAACACAAAAATATGGTACATCACCCATATGATATTGAAACCAAGATTACTGCACACACCATGAAGTATTGGTATTTTTTAAAAAAAATGCTCACAGTTTTTAATTGATATGAAGTTGAAAGCACAGGCTTTCCAAACACATGGCAATGTTCTTAAAAAATCTTAGAGTGATATATATTCCTCGTAGAGAGTTAAAGTTTGCTTCTTACAGGGTGTCTACTATCTTGTGAAAACAAAATTCCCTGACTTTTCCAGACCAAGAACAAACATTTCCCAGACCAAGTCATTAGGGCAATTAATGTACATGAACATGTATGTACAGTAGAGGCGATTAGGGGAGTGGGAGGGGGGTGGTCCCCCTACTTATTGCCCCACCAGTATGGTCTCTTAATGCTATTCCTTATCTACCAAGAAAAAATTAATTGTCCTTGACCCAACCCCAAAGTTTTGGCACTCAGTCAAAATTGATATACGTAACAATATCAGAGCACTTAGATGAAAATTCACACTTAAGTCACACACAAGTTTAAAACCGTAAACTGTAGAAGATCAGATTAATCTTTTCACCACAAAGCATACTTTTATCCTCTTGTACCTGTATATTTATGGGAATTTACGACTATGCTAACAAGCTTTCATTATTACATTATGTGAATTTATTGATGGTCTCCCTTCACCCCTTATAGCCATCCGATCCAGCAACACATTATAAAATAATTGTTTTACCAATTTTTTTGAGTTATACTTGCTGCACCATATGTGAGCCTATATTTCAATGGTGATCTCATACATTTCTTCTTACACCAACATTGTAATATTTTCAGACAATCTTCACCTGAACGTCAGATAGTTTCACAAATCTAAATGCTGTTCTGGTTGCAAATCCAATGTCAACTTCTTTTGCAGAACACATACATTCTGGATCAGTTAGATTTAGTTTCAAAAGATCTTCAGAACTTACAGCTTCAAGCAGAATGGACTTCTTTATAAACCTGGACATAAGGGATTTCAGTAGCTTGAGCAAATGTTCATCAAGGAAAGGTACCATTAGTGAATCAGACTGAAACCTGACAAGAAAGGGTTCTATATCAGCTGCAAAAAAGAAGTCTGAAAGAAAGCTAGCCTGACTGGTAACAGAGGATTCCTCACTGGTGACTTAATAGTTTTAAAGCTTTTAAACCTTGGTTGTTCCGTGGTACCAGAAACTCTGTCAGCATAGGTTTTCAGAAATGGTAAAAGGTACTGTGCTTATTCCACCACACTTCTATTGTCTAATAACCGAATTGGACAAAACTTTTCATCCTGTAATTCTTGTGAAATCTGCTCTCCCGAGCTGAAACATGTTTAAATAAATTGTACACTGCTCTTAAGAATACCACTATGTTCCAACCAGAACTCTGAAAAGATGCTTTGAAAGCACCATGAACTCTGCAGCTTCCTATTTCCAACAATGTTGTACTTTCTGGCTCATTAACCCTTAGTTTGCCCCTGTTGCATATATGCAACAAAAAAAGTATGTCCCTTGTAGCTGCTGTTGCAGATATGCAACAAACAGCTTTAGATACAATTATCGAGGGTTTGCCACAGTTATATTTGTATATTGAGGTTGAAACCCTGGCAGTCCATTCGGGAGAAAAAAATCAATTAAACCAAAGTGAACATACATATTTGAACAATGCCAAAATGTGGTGCAGCTACGTACCTACAATCATAATAAGTATAGATCAAAATTGAACCATAGTTTAAAATAATTAATAATGTAATAAATTATATATACGTACAAGAGTTTGATTTTATTATCCTGAGTTAACTCAAGCTACATGAAGTTACATAAAGTTGTATATGTTTTATCAACAAAGTTTGAAAACATATAGTTTTAAAACAATTAAATGGGCTGCCTCTACCTTCTTACCCTACTCTGCTTCAACAGGTGTTTAATAACTTGATTCAGTAAAATAAGAAATATAACAATGAAAGCTAATATACTCACGCAAACAAGCTGATAATCTATAAATATATCCATAATACACAGTTTCAAAAGCCATGGGCTTGAATTTTGTCCACTTTACTCCTAAACATAGTCTTTACGGTTCTAATGTAATTGCCTAAAAATACTATATTTGTATATTATTTTTTATTACTCCTGTTAGTTTTTTCTTCCAACTTAAAAAATCTAGAAGCCTGTTACTGAAAGACTGGATTGCTGCATGACCGTCTTTACCACTGATGGAAAAATAATTTTCTGTCAAGCATGCCTGAAAGAGGTAAGTTTATCTGTTAAAATAAGAGTTGAAAATAGTCTTTCAATAGTGCAAAGAAATTGCATTAATATGGTTTTATCTTGTATGTTCTTATTCATGAATCATCATGGACATGATTTGAGCCTGCTCTGAAGCTCATGCAATGTTTATTATTCCTATGTGTCTGTTCGGAGAACAATGAAGGTTAAGCTGTGCCTGAAAAATGTCAATTTCTACTTCTTCTTCCTTTAACACTAAATATTAGGAGGCAGAATGTACCAAATTTTACCTCCACTAAAAGTCTGGTCTTTAAGAAAGAAAACAAGACTGATTTCATCTCTCTACGACAATTAGTTCTCGAGTCACGAATTTTTTGTGGGCCAGAGTATAATATCTCTTGTAGTTTACAGCTGTTCCAAGCATATAAATGCAACATTTGATTAAATGTTTCAGAACACACAGTCTCTTCATCAGACATTTATTCTTGTTTAATTAATGCTACAGCTATAACAATGGATTAAATTTTAAAAAGAGCAGTTATACAATGAATCTTGACAATAATGTTACATTGTTCAAACATAACTGTGAAATAATTTGTTTATTATTATACAATGTAAGCAATATGTACATACAAGAAAAACAGGTCAGAGTTTGTAGAAACTGAGTCAGAGGAGAAATGGGCAAGTAACCCCCACCCTGACACCATGTCCGGCACTCCATCCCCTTACTGTTTCTGGTACCCTTGACCCTCTGTAACCCATGGAGAAAATTAAATATTTTGCAGTTTATGAAGATTTTGTTGCTTATGAACGTTTTCAGTTGATTTTTGCTTGCGGAAATGTGTTCTTGTGAAGTAAAGTAAGTCTGTTACCTTAGCGTGTTACTTTACCGTGTAGCAGAATAGCCTGAAGGCTTCGCGCAAATGAATATACCACCCAAAACGACTTTCCACAACAGCAGCTATAATTTTAGGTAGTTAGGTTAGGAATGGTAGGTTTGGTACTGATAGCTATTTAGACGTATCTCATGCTATTTTAGCGTGCATACAAACAGTTTTACTAACAAAAAGTGGCGAAACTACTCTGAAATTGCAGGTTTAAACTTAGGTGGGCCATACTTTGGGATCAAATATCTCTGTTCTTCGTGCTTTCCTAACGCAGGAACCAATTTTATATTGCATAAAACATTGAAATCTGTCGATAAAAAAAAAATTCGACATAATTCTCAAGGGGGGCAGTGGGTCAATAGCCCCCGGTATTCCCCACAGATAACAAAATGATACTTAGTGTAGCTTTTCCTCTGAATTATGTATTTTAAGCATTAAAATTAGTATTTACAATAAGAATGGCCAGTATATTGACCACCTCCACGTGTTATCTCTTAAAAACTTTATAATGTAGAAAATCAGGTGTGAATGTCTCTTATAGTTATTTTATAAAGATCAAAGTTTGGGATGCACACCTGAGGCCTTACCTTCTCTCCTTGTAGGGCCGGAACTGAATCTCTAAGGCTGCTAAAGCTGTCCTTTATGTGATCTCGTCGCTTTCTCTCCAAAGCATTATGGTGGGCTCGCTTCTCAGCCTACATGAAAAGTATACAAGTAAAACATGTCATTCCGCTAAGAACTTAATAAACCTGTTTAAGCTACAAGAAAAAAAAACAATTCAAAAACAATACACGCTGTGAATAAAATAACACAGTGGAACTGCGATTTTACATTCAATCTTGATGGTTCCAACAGAGTAACATATCAACAAAATTTTCCCTAACTATACATTTTCCTGCATTTTAGGGTTTTTTTTCAGCTTGGTCCCCTGCAAAACGTAAAATAGAGGTTCCACTGTATTTAAAACCGAAATCAGGTGTAGAACTAGGTGGTAGGTAGGAAACAAATCGATAACTCATCAGATGTATTCTTATGTTTGAAAATTGTTTTATTAACATCAAAAAAAATGAGTTACTGTGAAAAATTTAATGTAACTTCTACCTATTTTCAGAAATTTCTGTTGCTTTCATTTACGTCACACTGAATCAATTGAAGAAAATATATGTATACTTTTATACTGGGCATGTATAAACATTTTAAACAGTAATGATCCAACGTGAATATCATGTCTGTAATAATTGCTATTAAAAGAATAAACATAAATAACTGTCTGTTACAAAAAAGGATTTTTTGACCAATGTCATTTTCCCAAAGAGCCAAGAATTAATAAGAACAAAATTATTACTATATCTCCTAATAAAACATCGCCGTCAAGCAAGAAAATTATACATATATATTTTTTGAAACCCATTGAAAGAATTAACTTAGCAAAGTTTGTATTCTCTAGCATATTAAGGACTGGACAAACAGTTTTAGGTAGGATTGGATTTATATGATAATGAGAAAAACATATAAAGCCTGTAACGACATGCTAATGCCCTGTTAGGAAGTTAAACCTAGAACCTTCAAATTATCAAACAAAAATGAATCAATGACCTAAGCAAACAAATTGACAAGAAAAATCTAACCAAAAAACTTGGCACAGTGGAAACCACAATATGCATGAACTTCATTTCAAACACTACACACACAAAAAAGCATCACATATCAACCATCTGTATCAAAACACTAGATATCTGTGAGTAATGAAAATATAATAAACAAAAATATTATTAATTTCAATGCTGGTTGGCATTTAAAAAATTGTTACAAGTTGACCTAATTTGCACAATCAATATGTAAAACTTTTTTGTGTGTGCATACAATAAGATAAGAAATTAGAATAAAACATATTAATCTGTTAACAATAAACATTTTTCTCCCACACTGTCACAAATTTCAAGTTACAATAACATATGCAAATATGTACCATGTGCATACAGAAAAGAATGATAGGAATGGTTTGAAATTGGTGGGAAAAACAAAAAAGAAATTAAAAATATTAATTCTTATTCCAATCTTCACCTTAACATAAATACTGCGAAAAAGAATCAAACAATGCACACAACAATAATATTAAGAGGCAAGTTTCTGGAAAATCTACAAATATAAAATACATTCTGGCATGTAAAAAGCACTTTAAATATAGTACATAAAGTTCATATAATATGGTTTACAGTCCCTGCAGTATTAAAAATTATATGTCATTATGCCAATTATTATAACACTAATAACAACTTCATCTCGGGACAACGTCATTTTTTACATTCGTACTTACCTATTGTGCATTGCGAAACATTCTTTATGGTGTGATTTTGCTTTTCTCACGGAAATAATGTCAATAACAGTAATTATTGCTTGTCCTTTTTTTGCTTCCGTAACACACAATATGGCGGGCACAGCTTCAGTAGCATCTTAGATCAGTAGGCATACAGTGATTCCAACCTTCTTAACCGAAAAATGCCCCACACACCATTGATGCATAGCACCACAAACCATTAACGGTAAGGTTAGGCAAACAGTTAAAATTTGGGGTCGTAGTAACATCAGGAATGTATATTTAGTTTTTTCATCTTCTTGCAAAACAACGGCATGGTTGGAAACACTGACAGGAGGTTACGTCATCAAACATGCGCAACATTCGGTTCACGTAGAGGAAGCAAAGAACAGCAACGGCAATTGTGTGTCGGAGAGATATTTTTCATGAAAAACACATGAATTCCCGGTCAAACAGAATCAACGATGAAAGAAAATACCTCCAAGAATTTTCAAAATGCTAGAGAAACTCATTTCAGTAAATACTTTCTTCTGTAAAAATGAAGAAATCTGTTGTCCCGAGATGATATTGTTACCATTTATATTAAGCTAATACATGACGCAGTATTTAGTAACACTGGTTACACTAAACAGTAAGGAGAACAAGGTGGTGATAGGTCCTGAAGAAAAATTCCAGGTGACAGTTCCGTATAGTGGAGACGGATTTCTTACTTTTTACAGAAGAAAGTACTTACGGAAATAATTTTCTGTAGTGTTGTTGAGGTTTGGGAATGTAGTTTTTATCCTTTTCAACGCAAAGTCATGTTTTCTTCTGAGAAAATATCTCTCCGACACGGAATTGCAGTTGCTGCCATTTGCTTTCTGCACGTGAACACGATGTTCCGTGTATTAGATGACATAACCCCCCATAACGGTTGCAAACCATGCCGTGTTTTCGCAAGATGATGACATGTCTAGGATGCGTCGTGAAGTTTTTTAACTGTTTGCCTAACCTAACCTTACCGGAAATGGTTTGTAGGGTTAACACCAATAGTTTGTGGGCTAACGAGGTATTAGCATAATTTCCAATCCAGCCACGAAATTAGGTATTTTTCAGTGAATAAAACACTGCCACATTGCGCAATGAACCAGTACGCTTTCGCCATATTGCATGTTAGAGAACAGAGAAAAAGGAAGAACAGTAAGTACTCGTAAATGTAAGAAATAGTCATTATTTCCGTTAGAAATTCATTATTACACCTAAAGAAATGTTCCGCAATGCAGAATTGTACGTTAGCAATGTAAAAAAATTCGAAACAAATGATTTCTAGGTGTCTCCACTATACAGAACTAGTACTGATTTTCCAAAATTTTAATCACTTTGTATGTAGTGCATATCTGCATTCAATAAATTATGCAATGCTACACTTTACAATTATAGGGTTTAGTTAATTAACTAATCATACAATCATGTTAGTCACAGCCCTCAAAAGTAATTATACCCCATGCTTTTCCTAGGTTTAAAAGTTACAAACACAATTCTACATACTAACCTTACATACCATGGATCCTTATAGTTTCTCCAAGACAGTTACTATTCTCTGGCAAATAATTATTGGGTAGCAACAAAACTGGCATTTGTGTGCTAACTGCGGCTGTTACATTTAAAAATTACATAACAGTACTAAAATATGCAACAAAAAAATAGATCGTAAAAAAAGTAAATAGCCACAAAAAAAATATATTACATCTTATTATATGGTAAACGCAATTTGCTTTTTCTTTTCATGCAGTATTCGTTTCTGACAAGAGGCTTTTGTTCAAGGTTATGGATGTACGGCAAACACTTTCGCTGACCTACTAATATGACCTTGTCATAAAATTCTATCTGCACACAAACAAAAACATTGCGCTGCATCAATTACGAAATAATTAAGGTTAAGTTTTTGGAATACGACAGATATTTCTGCGAGAAAAACTGCTGGTTGATATATTTATAGGTATAAATGTTGGTAGAAAAAAAAACTAATTTTCAGCTGACAAAAATTTGAAATATAATATGCGTATCAATATTTATTCCAATACCTGGAGACAAAGCAGACCAATATCACACAAACGGGCTATTAAATAGCATTCCGATTACAATCTTATCAGATGTCAACAGTCACGTCAAGATGATTGCACAATTAATTCGCCCTAACCAAACACGAAAACCTAATTATTAATTTGAAATTCGCCATTGCTATGTAAATACATACTACTATGTTCAACTGTATGTAAATATTTGACGAGCTTTGTTCAAGGAGAGAAAAACAAAACTTTTTATTCCGTTTCTCACCTGTGTCATATATTCGCTTCCCGCTTGACGCAGCTGGGGACCCGTTGAATCCGAATCCGCGCCGTCATCCTCCTAGCAAGCAAATGTACAATAAAATAAAAAGCAAATTGTAATAGTTAAGTCGCAAACGTCGAATTAAGTTCTATTTGTTTACGATTTTCGTTAAAAACAGATCGCGCAACAGTAGAGAACTCCATATCTGATCTCAAAATGGCTGTTTACCTACGAACGAACTTTTTATTATGAAAATAAACTACACTACAGTGAATAATCTTCTACATAAAATATACTATAAGTACGCTAAAAGTCAAAATTATAATTTATAAATTCCTTACATCGCTCTCGATGTCGATATCCCTCTCGTCGTCGCTCATTTTCCAGACACTCTAATCAGGCCATTTTCTAGTTGCAAAACAGGAAAAATGGCGACTCCTCCACCTCCAACTACTCGTTGAGGCACAGATGATGAGCATGACACACAGCATGATCAAGCGCATAACGCCACGCGACAAGTACACGTGGTTGATATCGAACGATTACATGTGTGTTTCTTCTTATTTCCCAAAACAATTCTCCTTAGGTGCGTGTGTACTTCTTATTTTTTTTAAAAATACAAGGTTTTTTTTGGGTAGTTGCGTTGCCAAGTTGGGACACAGGGGGATCTGGCCCCCAGAAAATGGGTTCGAAAATTTAACGTCAGCTGGCCGTGATTTCACACATGTAATTTCATTTCAGTAAGAGGGGCCCGTTCCGAAAGTCGTACGAGTTTAACGCGTTAAACGAGTTATGGTAACTGGCTGTCATATAAGTGCTTCCGTGCGTTTCGTGAAGTTCATTATGGTGTCCCAAAAGTCGCATTCCGTGCAAGAACGAGATTCACCAAACGCACGGGCCAGAAGGCTGGTTAGTTCAGTGAGAATCGTCAGCTAGTTCGAGACAACTCGCGTGCTTGATGGATTCAAACTGCTCTAGTTCGGAAAATGTATTATAATTTTAACAGAGAGCAATATGAAGCAACATGCACAAGATGAGTATGCCTTAACTGTTCTTAGAATGTGACTAAAATGAGTAACAGTGTCCACAGTAAAGTTTATTTTTGCCATAAGGACATTTCTTCCGCTGGACGCCATGAAGAAACTTTCTCTCTAAACGAAACCCTGCGCCTGCGCTTTCGCCTAGTGTCCCATAAGTCTGTAAACTAACTGGTTTCACCAGATTCACGAGCCCAGTTATTTTCGTTGAATGCCTTCGTTTCGTTAAGACTTTCGGAACGCACCCTTATGTTGTGTGATTTATTATAAACAGGTTGATAATTACAAGTAAAACTGGTTGAGGACAGGGTCTTTGCAGGAAGGACGCAAAAACTTCACATTGTGAAAGTGTTTTTGAAAGGGGGTCAAATGAAATAAAAAAAAAAACAAATCGACTATGACATTTAATTAAGTAGAAAATAAAAATTATACTAATAAGTAATAAAACAGCTCAACTTTTTTGTAATATTGACTTTGATTTAGTTTATTTTACTTCGCGTTTTGTGCCTCTTGGCTAATTTGCGAAGATGGGGATGAGTGATGTAATGATGAAATTGATGAATGGACATTCACAAACAACCAAGCCCGACCGGGATTCGAACCCGGGACCCTTGGCGTCGCAGCGCGATGTTTGTAATATTGACATTTAACCAGTTAGTAAAGGAATTAGTTTGTTGTGGTAGAATGCATATGTGATGGATTGTGCCGTTACAAATATATGAAAGTAACAAATTAATCTATTTATGTATATTTAATAATATTTTGTAATTTACGCGAATTTACTTTTACGTTCCTTTGTCTGAAGCGTAGGGACGCAAATAGATCACAGGATTACAAACTTGGTTTTAGCTTTCATCTCAAAACGAAAAAATTGGCTTGGTTTTGCAATAAAATCTAAATCTTCCGAAAAAAACATTTAAAAGTTATTGATTTTATTGTTAATTGATTTTGTTTATTTTGCCTCGCTTTTCTGCCACTTTTGGCTAATGGACATTTCCATTTTGACATGAAAAACGTTTTAAATCCATTCATTTTACAGATAATGACACAAACATGAGATGTGTAAAATATCTCGGCGATATTTGTTTCGGTTCTCGAGAAACACGCCTTCAAACACCGCTGTACGTCATGGATTTGAAAACGTCTTCTCCACAGACAGGAGGTCCTCTGACGTCATCACTTAGAAATGCCTGCAGGCGGGGCTTCTGCTCGTCCCGTCAACTTAGCATGAGCCGCAGAAGCGACAGAAAATTCACTTGCTACTGTGTAAAACAAGTATCTTACAATTTCCAGTGCAAAAAATCTGTGCTCCATTTCTTCGAGATGAATTATGCCCTAGCAGTATAGTAGTATTTACTATAATTCAGCCACTCGGTAGAGGGTTTTCCCATTAGGGTGACAAAGCAAACCTTGTAACAGTCAATGGCTGAACACGTGAACAGCTTTGCTCATTACGAATACATAGGTTAGTTCTGACTGGCAAGAACTTAATATTATAGGAATGCCTTTTTGGAATTACAGTTATTTTCGTCATAATATTTTCTTCACAAATTTTAAGATAATTCTTTTAGAACACACTGGTTTACACGCCAATTTCTGCAATATAAGAGGTGATACGGTATAAAAAGGTACGGTGAGTTTTTCAATTTCCTGCAGTAAATGACAGTTTTCTTCAGTTAATATATATATATATTGCAAATTTTTGTATTTAGCCTACTTTTACGTCGCTTTTCAGTTCACTTTATTTAACCGCAACGATGAGAACGCATGGTTAATTTATTATAATTTATTTATTAATTATCATCTCTAACATCACATTTCTTCCCACACACACACTACCACCAACTGCACAATCTAAGTATCACCCAACCTGCCATGATAAAAGACGAACTTTTTCTTCTGTCCCATCTCATTTCGAAAACATTCACTTGTCCCATCTCCTTGATGATATCATGTTGATATGATGAAATTTATGAATGAACACTCACAAACAGCCATGCCCAGGCAGGGAAGCCGGGACCCCTGGCGTCGTAGCATTTGAAAGTTAGACATTTTATACATACGGACATGGGTCAACGATAATATTTAATTATTATTATTAATTTTAATAATAATTCTTTAGGTGAAGAAAAAAATGGGCGAAATAGGGAAATTTTACCCCTTGCATAGGGAAATTGTGCTTACAGATTGTGGCAACAATGGGTGGTTGGTTTGTTTTGATGGAGTTACTCGTGTAAGTCGGGTTGGTAACTTTGTATTTTAAAGATTGCTTCCAAAACAAGCTCAAGGACTTGAAATTTGGTTATGTTTCTGTGATGATTTAAAATAAGTTGTAGGTTGTATTATTTGGGAATTTGTAATTCAGTTGATTTTATTTGTTTGCATCGAATTGAACGGAAAACAGAAGACACAAAGGAAATTGCTGGGGAAAAAATGGGGGTATGTATGTATAATTGTAATGTTCCTCCTTACTTCTGGGTTAGAGTAA